>NC_143588.1:49367924-49985424 GCF_048544385.1 Mastigoproctus giganteus
CACTGAGCCCTGAGGGACTCCACTAATAACATTAGTCCACGATGAGCAGTGTCCCATGATAACCACTCTCTGTCTTCTCCCCCTCAACCACCCCTTTATCCATAGCAGCAATTTGCCTCCAGTGTCACACTGCTCCAATTTGTGTAGCAGTCTTCCATGTGCAACAGTATCAAAAGCCTTTCTAAGATCCAAGTATATAATATCAAAGCTATTCCCTGCATCCAGTTCTTTTGTGACTGCATCATAGTATCCAATCAAATTGGTCAGGCAAGACTTCCCCTTAACAAAACCATGCTGTGTCCGAGCTATAACTGAAGTCTTGTCTAAATGATCCTGCAGTGCTTCTTTAACCAGTGTCTCCATTAATTTTCCTGGAACAGAAGTTAAGCTCACAGGTCTATAATTACTTGTCAGCCTTTGATCCTCCTTTGTGAATTGGGGTCACATTTCCAGTCTATGGGTACCTCCCCTGAGTCCAAGGAAGCTCTCATAATTATGGCTAAGGGTTTGCTTACTTCCTTTGCTGCCTCCTTTAATATAACTGGATAGATCCCATCCACCCCGGGTGCCTTTCTTGTGTTTATCTTCAACAGTTTCTCCTCCACTTTACTCCCAGTTATTTCAAGATTCTGTAGCTTACTGCTAGAGTTGAATACACCTCTGGCATTCCCCTCGCTGAATAACTCCTCATATGTGAATGTCGATGCAAAATATGCATTTAGTTTGTTAGCTACCTGAGCAGGATCATCAACAGTTGACCCATCAATATCAAGTGGACCAATCTGATTCATCCCCTTCCTTCTAGAGTTTACATAAGTAAAGAACTCTTTGCTGTTTTTCTTTGCATCCCTTGCCAAGGATTTCTCGTAATCTGCCTTCGCCTGCCTAACCTCCTTTGTAACTTGATTGCATATCAACTTGTATCTATCATAGGCTTCTATGTCATGTGTTAATTTGTAAGTATCCCATGCATTTTTCTTCTCTGCCATATGCCTCATTAGTTCATCTGACATCCATTTTGGCCTAAACCTTGAACAATATTTCTTAGTTGGTATGTAAAGCCTAGTAGCTTCCAAGATAAGTTCTTTGAATGCTTCCCATTTTGAATTTGCTGTTGGTAACATCATCAGTAGGTCCCACTGTATAGAATTTAAATACTGTCTCAGTCCATCGTAGTCGCCTTTACGGAAGCAATAACCCTTCCCTTTACCCCTAATGGTAGTTACCTCTTTGAGTAAATCCCACTTCAGCACACTGTGATCACTGCCACCTAGTGGTTCATTTACCTGCAGATTCTTAATGCATGAAGAATCACTACTGATAATCAAATCCAGAGTATTACTCCCTCTAGTTGCCTCCCGAACATGCTGATGTAGAAAACAATCATCCAGTAAATCCACAAAAGCCTTGCTAGTGTGAGTGACCAACCCACAAATTCCAGTCAATATCTGGGAAATTAAAATCCCCCATTATAAGACTCTCTGATTTACTGGCCCACTCTATTTCCCTGTACAGTTTCTTATTATACTCATCAGAGTCATTAGGCCTATAGCACACTCCTACTCTCAATTTTGATCTCCCAATGCTTATGTCACTCCAAACTGACTCAACACTGCACTGTCCAGCGGTGTCGACTGGCTTCACTTCCTTGGTTTTTATGTGTTTCTTAACTAATTGCATAACCCCTTCCCCCTTCCTATCCTGTCTATCCTTTCTGTAGACGTTGTACTCCCCAAATTGCAGTTCTGCATCCCTTATATCTGTGTGACACGACGTCTCTGATATCCCAACAATATCTGCCTTTGATGTTTTGAGCAATACCTCAAATTCATCAAATTTATATACTAAACTCCTAGCATTGGTGTACACGCAAGTATACCTGCACCTGTTTCTATTCTTAGCTACCCTAACGCAACCCATGTGTTTACTTGTACCGCAATGGCTCCCAGCAGTCTCTGAAATATCATGCATCTTGTTTTTCAGGCTTCTGCTCATTCTAATAGAAGCAGTGCAAGAATCGCTTTCACCTCTGCCAGTGGCTACTGTCAATCTATTGGTCTTTGTCTCCCCCCAAGCTAGCAGTTTTCCGACCCACCTGGGCGCCTCCGTAGCCATGTGGGAAGGAGCAGCAGTGCATAGCACATGATTCTTGATTAGACCGGGGTTCGAGCCCGTCACCACCAAATACGGAGGATGCGGAAAGGTCAGGGAATGACCATCGCAGAGCAATATGGCCTTAGTTGCTAATGCTCCTAAAAACCAAATAACAAACAATAACAACAACCGACCCACCTAACACTGCCTCGATAGCATCAGCAAATATTCTTGCACCCTTTCTATTTAAGTGTATCCCATCCCTGTAGAAGCAATCTCTCCTGTTAACAAGTACAGTCTAGGCTGAAAAAAATTCTACCCCTTGAACCTTGCACAATCTTTCCAGGGCCGAATTGATCAACAAGGCTCTCATCTCAAGGTTCTCAAGAATTGCACATAGGGGTTATATTTAGGATTAGTATTAATCCCACCATTGTGAAGGTGGAAGCAGAGGCTTTGTTTGTCACAGAACTACCGGACTTTGCAAAATTTCTGTGCACTCGACTAGAATGTCATCTTATATCAGTTCCATCATCGTTTTAGAGTCGCCATAGGAATCCCAGGTCGACATACCCAAGAGAATGTCTGTGACAGCCTCAGGGACCAACCTGAATTGATATTTTATATCTATTTTCTCACATGAGGAATATTTTACTGATAGCAATGCTAGAAGTACAGTAAACCCCCGCTATTTGCTATATCTGTATTCGTGGTTTCGCGTATTCATGGTCGCTGATTTAATATAAAATGAAACATAAAAAAATGTGAATTTTAAATTAAATCGGCGTGAACATTTTCTGCCATAAAAAAACATGGGTGTGGCTAAAATCATCTTTCCCGGTCAAAACAGCGCTCAGTGGGTGGGGGGAGAGGGGTGACAAAATCGCGAGCGTGGATGTTTCTCGCTAATCCTTGTTTAGTATGTGTTATGCGCTTGTCATGGAAGGTTTCGTCATTTGCTTTTAATTTATATGCTTATAAATTGAATAAATTTATCAATTTATAAATTGATATGCTTACAAAAGTGAAAAATCTACTGTTTTGCAGTGTGTTAGTGTAAACAGACTTTTTTGAGTGTATTAACAGTAGAAAGTGACTCTGTTGTGGACAAATTCTTTTCTAACCCCTACAAAAATATGGCTACGAATAACAAGGGAATTGTGAAAAGATCAAAGGTGATGACATTAGCAAGTAAAATTCTGTTATTAGACAAAATTTCTAATGGTGAAATGGCTCGTCAGTGGCAAAACATTATAAAATCAATAAGTCAACGGTACGATCAATCAAGAAATCGGAAGGAAAAATCCGCCGTAGTGTCCGTGAAAACGTGCTAATTGCTTCAAAAATTTGCTCTGTAACTCGTGATGTTAAATTTGAAAAAAATGGAAAAAGCTTGAAATCTGTGGATAGAAGACCGAACTCAAAATAAAGTTTCCGAAGAATGAAGAAAATTTCCATATAACGAACGGATTATGAGAGACTTAACTTTGTACGTATTGTTCCCACCCCTGGCCTTCAGGCAATTAGAAAGGGCGAATTAAGGATTAAAAGGATTACTGTTCCATGATTTTAGTCACGTAAAACCAATGCAGCCACCTATCCCACCTACAAGTCCAGCTATCAATATGCTTTCGATAGCCAGTCAGAAGATTAAGGTGTATTCCTGACATGGATCTGGTCAACCTGTGTTGTGGTTCCCTTTCTCCCGAAAGCAGTCATCTGTGTCTCGGAGAAGTGAGTGATCCATGCCTTTGAGTAAATTTCTCCTGTCTAAGTTTACATGGTCACAGTAGCTGAATATCAGAGTGATTCCAACAGTTTGGACAGTATTCAAAGAACTAGTGACAGTAGCGATGTCGAAGGGTAGGGGGGTTGAGGGCAACTAAGATATTAAATAAACTTTCCGAAAATGAAATGTTGGCTGATTTTGAAACTGTGTCGAGGCCTTCACTGTGAAGAAAATTTCCAAAACATTATGGCATACAGGCAATAATAATAATAATAATAATAATAAAAACTGTGCATTATATTACCAATCTCCAAAAAAACAGCGCGATTGATTGAGGATGATTGCTAAAGAACTTGAAGTGAAAATTATAAAGGTCGGTCATTTGTTCGGTCCCAGTGGACAGCTTGTAGCTTGCGGATGACAGTTGTGTTCTGGAAGAATTATCCTGCTTTGTGCATCCATTTTGAATCAGAAATTAAATATTCGGGATTATTAAACCGACTTTTAAATCTGGAATTTCATTAATTATTTGAACTATCAATGCTGTTGCTAATTTGAAAATTCTGAAGCTCAAGTTGAGAGCATGTTGAAGTCGAAAGAATTTGGTGGAATCAAAATCAAAAGTAAGAATACATTTAAAAAATTACCTCATGACAAATTATTAAACTGCATTGTTTTATCCTTAAAGGATTGGTTATTACTGCAACAGAGTAATTTTAAATTAAATAAAGAAAATAATAATATCATTGAGGATGAGGAATTGAAAGAAATTTTAAACATATGTTATCCGAAATCGTGGAATATGGAAGAACCTTTGTCTCCATGGCATGAAAAACAAATAAGAATTTTAAGTTTTCTAATAAAATATGAAATAAAATTAATGATTTTAGAGATTTTGTCGAAGACAGTTTATCTTTAAAATCGTGTGAAATTCCCTTTTCAATTAAAAGAAAAAAAGCCAGGAATATCCCCGAAACCATTGCAATTAGCATTGCCAAAACTGAGCGAGCTTTCATCGTAACGAATAATAACAAAGAATAACGAACAAAAAAAAAATAACATCTTTGACAATTAAACATGTTGCAGATATGATGACCATACATCTGATTTCTATATGGAAAACCATTGCTTCAATTTGATCCAGATCGTTATGTCATATCTTTCCTCCGTAATCATCGCTCAGTTATTGATCAAAGCAGAAGATCGAGAACAAATATTAATAAAGAAGTAAATTCTGTATGGTAATTTTTAGAATAAATTTTTCTTGAATATTTTGTGTAATCATTTTTTTTCATGTAATCTCTGATTTTTGTGTACCTTTACTATAACAGTTTGTTTTTTATGTAATATTTGTTTTTATATTCTAGAATGTTTTGTAATAGTTTATTATTTGTGATATGGGAAATATTTATGTTATTTTTTATTCGCAATATTAAAATTTTATCATGAAAAAATTTATCCATTATATTTTCCTAGTTGGTAAACAAAGAATAAAAAAGTCAGGCATCTGCTGAGCATGTGCGTTAGATGGTTTTATGTGAAACATCCTTCACATTTATTTTAGATATTTTGATTTGTATATATCAATTATGAAATAATTAATTTTTTTGTATTATAAATATTTTATTGATCATTCACAAATTTTCATAAGTTCTGGAAGACAGGATATAATGGATTTATGATAACGAAAGAAGGGACATATACCTGCCACTGCAATGTATCTAAATGTCTCTGAAAACAGCGTCAATTGAGGTACCTGATCTTTTAGTTGAAATGACGTACATAGCTGTTCATTGCACCTAACAATGGAATGTAACAAAAATGTGAGACTAAAAAATAAATTGTTGACAAATCTTTGTATTGTTGCAGTCATATGACAAATACCTGCAATCATACTTACTGCAGGAAGTATGATTGTGACATCATACCATTCAAAAATTCTAAAAAAGTTAGAACTCCAGATATCGTACTGGTCATGAAAAATGCATCATGTGCTCTAATCATACTACTAGAGAGTGCTCCGCACAGACTAGTGGTGTGTGTGTGTGTGTGTGGAATGCACCTCTGGCAGTCGCCGTGGATGACATCACTTCCGTGACTGATCAGATTTACTTAGTAGTTATCCCCCCCACAAAAGATGTTTCCCATCAAAAGGTCAGCAAAAATGCGAGCCCATTGTTAAAATATTCACAGCTCACCACTGATTAGGCCTATAACACTCACTCTCAAATTTGCTTTCCCAATGTTTGTCACACCAAACTGACTCAACACTGCTGTCTACCCATGTCAGCTGGATGCACTTCCTTAGATTTTGTGTTTATTAACTAACAGAATAACCCCTGTTCCCTTTCTATCCTGTCTATCCTTTCTGTACACACTGTACTTCCCAAATTTCAATTCTGCATTCCTTATCTCTGTGTGACACTGTCTCTGATATCCCAACAATATCTGCCTTTTGATGTCTTGACCAGCACTGCAAATTCATAAAATTTATTCACTATACTCCTAGCATTTGTGTACATGCAACTGTTCTTACTCTTAGTTACCCGAACATAACCCATGTATTTACTTGTTCCACTTTTGACTCCCAGGAGTCCTTGAAATCCCCAGTACCTTGCTTTCCAGGCTGGTGCTTATACCAATAGAAGCAGTGCAAGAATCACTTTCACCTCTGACTGTGGCTACCTTTAATGTATTATTCTGTGAATCCCCCCCCCCCAAGCTAGCAGTTTTCCAACCCACCTAACACTACCTCAATAGCATTAGCAAATATTCTTGCATCATTTCTATTGAATTGTATCCCATTCCTCTAGAAATAATCTCTTAACAAGCCAGACCACACTGAAAAAAATTCTACCAATGAGTCTCTCCAGGGCTGAATTGATTGAAAAGGCTCTCATCATATATAGTCCCTCCTATCGTGTCTGGGCAGAATTGCAGACACCTTCAAATTAATCCTTACCTGCAACATTGACCTGTAAGTAAGTCCGCAGATTTCCTCCTCTTAATGTTATTAGTGCTAACGTGTACAACAATATCACCCTTTGTGCCCTTAAAAGATGATATCTGCTCTACAACATCATCAGTTTTTCTCCCTGGCAGACATACCCTGGTCCTATACCACCTATCGTTTTTGCACAATATATTCCCCATCTCCTTGACAATAGTCACCGAAAATAACGAGCTCCTGTGTGACCAGCTCATTCTACCCTGAAGGTTGCCACTGTGTTGCCTGATGCACAAGATAGAGCTCTGGAGTTGAGTTGGGCAGCTGAGAGTTTGATGGGCACCCAATTTCAATTCCTTTGAGGGCATCTACCCTACTCTTCAAACTCTCATAGATGCCCATCAGAATGCTGATTTGGTGCCTAATTTCTTGATACTCGGTGCACCTAGCACAAACAAAGACATCCTCCTCGGCTAGATCTTGTCCTGTTCTAGATATGTCTGCAAACATTTCACAAGTTATTGTTGCACATTTCTTTAGGCTGTGCCAATGTCACAAGTTGCACATTTCTTTAGGCTGTGATGCATTTGAGAATCACCCCCTTCAATTTTCCCTCGAGCTACAGCACGTTGCCCGGGTTTCGAGCCCATCACCACCAAATACGGAGGATGTGGAAAGGTCAGGGAATGACCACCACATATTCCCAGAGCAATATGGCCTTAATTGCTAATGCTCCTAAAAACCAAATAACAAACAACAAACAGCACGTTGCTTTGCTGCTCTAGTCTGGGGCATGATTTCCACTTAAATATGATGAAATTAATAAGGTTAATAAATTTAATTGATTACTATACTATTTTCGACTATACAATACTATACTAAGCTAATGCAGTAATACATATTTCACTATATAGTTTTACCTAATACCTGACTATCAAGTTTGAGATGTATGATATCAAGCTATGCTATATCCTTAGCTAAATTAAAAAGATATATGCCCAAAAGTGACTAAAACCTTCAAAATACTTATTTATTCCAATTAAAACCCTGCTATTCTTCTGCGCTACTTGCTATGACGTGATATTCCACCCAAAATACCGGTATGAGCAGAGAGTTGTAACCTACAAATTCACTAGCTAACTTTAAAAAATATGCTAACGAATGCTACTAAGCCTATTTAATCTGTTTGTAAAACAAAAAAAAAAAAAAAAAAAAAAATGCGTTAACTAATCTAAAATACGATAAAATACAAAAGATATATGCCTAAAAAGTAATTAAAACCTTCAAAATATTTATTTACAATTTAAACCCTATTATTCTTTTGATCTACTGGTTACGCTACAATATTCCCGCACCAAAACGATACCGGTACGAGTAGCGAGTTGTAACTTATAAAATCACTAACCAAACTCAAAAAATAAGCCAACAAACATCACTAAGTCTGTTTAATTTATTATTATTATTAACCATACGGTGCAAGGAAGCCTGAGGTTTATGTTGCCCCAGCCAAAACAAATTTCCACGACAGACAGACAGACAGACAGACAGACAGACAGACAGACAGACAGAGAGAGAGAGAGAGAGAGAGAGAGAGAGAGAGAGAGAGAGAGAGAGAGAATGATGATATCCAGCTCAGGACCCTGGGTGTGCCAAGCCCATACACATCAGATTTTTGTAAAACCCAAATTAAAATATTAACTAATCAAAAATACGATGTAATTTCAAGGAAAACTTTACAGCTTGCAGCAGCTACAGAAGTCTGTCTTCCCCCTTTCGTTTCCTTTTTAATAAAAAAAATTAATGTCCATGGAAAGTTCTCAAAAGAAAAAGAAATGCATGGTCAGTTCAAGAAAAGCTTGTTGCACTGAACTTACTGAAATGGAGAAAGACTCAATCAGAGGTGTTTTGGCACATAGTTGTGGTGAATCCACTCTTGGTGGATGGATAATAGATAAAGCTAACCTATTGCAAGCAAAAAGCGAGTTTGATGCTAGTGAAGGTTTTCAGCAAAAGCACCTTAAGATAGTGACAGCCCACTGGGTAAGGCCATGATCATATGTTTCATGCAAGAACATGCAGAAGGAACACTTATATCTGGTGAAATTATCAGGAGTTAAACTGAAAAAACTAGAGAGACTTAGACAACCAGCACAGGGTACAAGAGGTGCCTCCGTAGCCAGGTGGGAAGGAGCAGCAGTGCATAGCACACGCTTCTTGATTAGACCGGGGTTCGAGCCTGTCACCACCAAATACGGAAGATGCGGAAAGTTTAATGACCACCGCATATCCCGGAGCAATATGGCCTTAGTTGCTAATGCTCCTAAAAACCAAATAACAAACAAACAAACAGGGTACAAGCGTACAAGAAAGAATTCAAAGTGAGCAATGGCTGGCTCAGCTGATTGAAAAAGAGACATGGAATTTGTCAGATTGCAATTTCAGGTGAAATTTGATCTGTGGACACCAATGCTGCTCATGAGTATCCTCACAATTAAAAGTTGTCGTACAAAAAAGGCAGCTATGTTCCAGACTTTGTTATCGCATGCTTCCTGATAATACAGTACTTTAAAGTGATGAAGTATAGGGTGACACTGCTGTTTTGTTCAATAAAACCTGCACACACACACAAAGTTACTGTGCATTGGAAACTCAAGGCCATCAAGGTGTTTTCACCACAAAAACATGGAAATGTTAGTGTTTTTGTATTGCTACAACAAAAATGCTTGGAAGACAGCAGAGATTTTCGAGGAATGGTTTCATTAAATTTTTTTGCCATCTGTGCGTGCTCATTTAAGAAAGAAAGTTATGGAACCTAAAGCACTTTTGCTGTTGGACAAGTCCAACAGCAAAAGTGCTTTAGGTTCTTGTCCACCCTCCTCCAGAAAACCTCATAAGCTGTGATGGTAAGATAGTGGTGAGACTTGCCTAAGAATGTGACCTCAAAGATTCAAACTTTTAATCAAGGCATTATATTGACCTTCAAGATGCATTACAGGAAAAATTTAATCAAACAAATAACTGAGTAGGAAGTATCCATAACAGAATGTCTGAAGAAGCTCCCACTGGCTAGTATTTTTGACTTAGAACAGAAGGCATGGGGATCCATTTTGCCATCTACAATTGAGAAGTGTCGCAGGTGAGGTTTGTTGTGTGAAGTATTTGCAAATAAACCTGACTCAGAGGAACAAAAAAAAAAAAAAAAAAAAAAACCAAGAGGAAGAAGAGTGACTTGGAATTAGAGTTTGATGGGTTTGCTCATGAGTACGTCGACGAAGCAAATGCAGTTTATCAGGAACTGGATACACAGTCTGGCATTTGACATTTTTGACTGGATCCATATCAATAATGATTGCCCTACTTATGAACACTTAAGTGACCAGATGATTGCAGCAAATGCTCAATCTCCAGGCCCAAACTGAAGCTACATCTTGTGACAGCAGTGACAATCATAAGATGACACGTTACTTCCTTTTCCCATTAAAGTAACAGGCTTTAGCAGCCATGGAAACTGCCCTTCAATGGGTAGGATCAGAGAATGTAAATGGAATTCATATCTTTAATTTAAAACCAATTATTGAAAAGAATGTGACATTCTTTTCAATACAGACCTATTGCACAAAGAGGAAACTTGAGTCAACATTGCAGTTAACTCTATATTCATTTATTGAAAAAACCAATGTAATTAGGTACTTTGTAGATTCCATCTAGTACTTATATCAGACAGCAATTTCAGTGTCAAATTCCATGTGTTGTTATTTCCACAATCTTAATCTGTCGGTGCTTATTCTTTATTTATTTATATATTTTTTTGAAAATTGTTAATGATAGAGTGCAGCTATTTTTCAGCTTTGCATGTTTGGGTTTGGTTGTGTGTGAATTTTTGTTATTAGCAATAAAACACCAAAAAATTAGAGTGAACTTTATTTCCAGCATCCAGAAAAATGTATATTATTATTACATCTTTTTTTTATCTATTTTTGTCCATTCAGTTAGTCATTTCAAAGGGCAGTTTCTAACAGTTAAAAATCGGTACATTTATGTGCAAATTTGTTAAGATGTGGACTGCACTTATAATACGGTCTAAAATTTTGGATCCCGTTGCCTGCTTTGTATTGGATCTATGATGTACTTAGATTTCAGAATAGTTTTTGATACTGTTTCACATGAAAGATTGCTGTACAAATTGGAGTAGTGTGGGATTAAGGGTAATTTACTGTAATGGGTATAGAGTGGTTATCAGTGGCGCTGCTCTTCTTGAACTAATGTTATTAGTGGAAGCTATGAATGCATACATAGCTTTAAGAAAATACTGGAGGAGGATGCCGAAATGGATGACTGCAGAGCTGTCTTGTCAAATAGAGCAGAAAAAGATAGCATGGGTTAGTTATAGAGTGATGAAAAGTACAGGAGCCTGGATTATCTAACAGAAGTTAGATATATCCCAGCTGATGTTGCGGATGAATTGCATAGGTACCTTGCATCGGTCTTTACTGACGAAAGACCATTCATGCTGAAAAGAGACTGTGCAAGTGAGGCTGAGCCATATGAAATTAGTGATGTTGTAATTATAGATGATTGTTTATTAATAAAACCTTTGAGCATAAAGGCAAATAAGGCTCCTGGAGCTGATGGTATGTACCGTGTAGTTTTGAGGGAGAATGCTAGGGAGTGTATTGAACCATTGAGGTTAATTGTGAGGGCATCTTTGGACTCAGGGAAGATCTCTTTGGATTGGAGAAGTGCCAGGGTATCACCAATACATAAAATCAGTTTTGAATGTGAATTTGATAACTACAGACCCATTAGTCTGACTTCAGTGATAGGAAAAATCTTAGAGGCAATGATTAAGTGTGCAATCCAGGGACATTTAGGTAGATATGGTATTGTGAAGGACACAAGACATGGCTTTGTTAAGGGAAAATCATGTTTAACTAACTTTGTAGGCTGTTTTGATACAGTTACTCATGAGCTGGAATTAGGGAACAATTTTGACATAGTTTTTTTGGATTTTAGCAAAGCATTTGATTCAGTTCCTCATGAGAGGTTACTGTATAAACTTGAACAGGTTGGGATTACTGGTAAGATTCTAAGATGGATTGCTGGGTAGCTGCAAGGGAAAGGAAGAGGGTCGTGAGTAATGGATATTCTTCAGATTGGTGTAATATTAGGAGGGGGTCCCTCAAGGATCAGTTCTTGGACGACTGTTTCTCATTTTCATAAATGACATTGATGAAGGGATAAAAGGGGTGATGTCAAAATTTGCAGATGATGTAAAGATGGGCAGAGTTGTTAATGATCACTATCAAGCAGTGCTGCTTCAAGATGATTTGAACAGACTTCAAAGATCATCAGAGAAGTGGTAGCTATGTTTTAATGTTTTAATGCTGCTCAAAAAAGGTCTTACACTTGGGGAATTGCAACCTCTAAATAACTTATATGCTTGGTGTAGTTGAATTAAAATCAGTGAAGGAGGAAAGGGATCTGCAGTTACAATATGGGCATATATGAAAAGCCTTTTGAACAGTGTAAAGAGGCAGTCAGGAAGGCCCACTGTGTTCTATCAATGATTTATCGAACCTTATCCTGTAGAGATAGGGAGGACATAATCCCACTGTATAAGGCAATTGTAAGACTACATTTGGAATACTGTGTTGATGTATGGAGACCTCATCTGAAAAATGACTGAGTCCTTGAAAGGGTCCAAAGACAGGCAACTGGAATGGTGAAATCAGCAGAAGGACGACTGTATGTGGAAAGACTGATTATGTGGGCTATAGAGCTTGGCAACCAGGCACGTTTGGTGACTTGATTGTGGTTTATAAGCCACTGAGTGGGATTAGTAAAATGATTGAAGGTGGATTTCTCACTGTTATAAAGAATTCCAGACTAGGGGCCATAAATTGAAATTACTTCCTACAATCTAATCTAAACTTCAACTGTGGTTGAAGTTTAGATTAGATTGTAGGAAGTTTTCTTGGAACAAGTTGCCCTCACGGGGTCGTTGAGGCTGTCAGTTTCAATAAATTGAAAGATCAACTGGATAGTTAAGTGTGTGAAGAGGGAAGCATATAATCTGTGTTTTCTTCTCTACTTTTTTTTTTCCTGTGCAGCAAAAGCCCGTGGCTTCCTTGCACTCTATGACAAATACTATTACTGTACTAGAAATTCATCACAAAATTTGGGGTTACAATCTTGAAACTTACAACCTTGAAAATGAGAACATATGAGTAATCATTTTAAAGCCAAAAAAAAAAAAAAAAAAAAATCCAAGCATCTTAAGTCGTTACCTTAAAGACCATCAGGTGGATCAAAAGTCTTGTTACCTCATGAGTTTCTACTGTTCTAGCATTCTGTCTGAATTTCAGCCAAGCTTTAGAATAGCTCATAGGGTTCTGTTAATTATGTACAGCAACATTTCCTAACAAAGACACTACATTGATTACTACATTGTATAAAGCTGGTTAGGCCACATCTAGAATCATCATTTCAGGAAGAATGTAGATCTGTTGGAGAGGGTGCAGAGAGGAGCAACAAGATTAAGAAATTAAGTTGGGGGCACAAGAGGATATTTTTTTTATCAAAACCCAAGTTCTGTAAATTGCAATCTCTGGAAACTAGATGCCTCTGTGGTGACTTAACTGTAATCTATTATTAAGATTTAAAAGGGTTTAGTAAACTGAATGTTGATGGCCTCTTTACACTTTCTCAGATGAAGCACACAAATTTAAGTGAAAAAGGATGATTGCAAAATAGATGTGTAGAAATTATTAGAATGAGCAGGCATATGAAGTGTTCCCCCCCCATTTGTTTCTGTGTAAACTTGGCTTCCTTGCATCATTTTGCCCATACAATACTAAAGCACCATTATAACTTATATATTAAACAGCAATGAAAATTGACTCAAAAATCATACAGCTAAAGGCCAACTAATTTTCACTTAATTCAACCAAAAGTTGGTCCTTAAATTTAGTTTGGAAGTAAGATATGGATTTTTGTCCGGTTAGTTTTCATTACAGCATTATTTAAAAAGATCTTTCAATCTTTTGAAACTTGTAATCTTTGTGTTTCTCATACTGCTGCTTTAACTCAGCCACTGAGTGATTCACTTTGCATGTACTATTTGAAACAATTTGCCCTATAAAATACTGATAATCATTATTTATCCAGCTGCAATGGTGTTGGGATTTCCTTATGAATAAAGTTTGAACTTTTCTCTTGCAGCAATTAGCAAATGAGTACCTCCACACTGAAGTGGAGTTCAGTGTGGAGTTCACTCCACACTGAAATAATCCTAATTCATTTTGGGGATGTGGTGTATTTAGAGTGATGTGTGACAGTAAAACAAGGATTGAAACTTTAGTTTCACCAAGTGCACACATTAATTTGAGAGACAAACCAGTTTTATTTATTATTCAGAATTCAGGGGCAAAATGGGATTTTTTTTTTTTTTTTTTTTTTTGCTGATGCTGCATAAGTTTGCTTTCTTGCATCGTATGCCTCTACTAATACTAATGTGCAAAGTTATTAAATTTTTATTGGTTTTGTGTAAAATGCTGTTCTGATTTAAAAAAATAATTTAAATGTTGTGGCATTATTTGTTATTAGCTTACTATTAGTTTTTAAAGTTAATACTTAATATGAATTGCTTTATCTCACTTATGATTCCTTATTTTATTAGCATCTTGCTTGCTGGTTGAAAAGGTGCAGAGTTTGTATTCTGTTGATAATTGTGTGAATTTTTTTCTCGAATAAAACATTCCTTAGTTTGCTTTTGTGCAGTCCAAACAATTATGAATGGTTATTTTTATTTTATTTTTTTATGGGTCTGTTGGAGTAATTTATATTTAACAACTTCAGAATATTTTTGAAGTTATTTAAATGTTAGTGCTCTTTCAAAAGAAGTAATGGTATACCTGCTTTTCTGGAAATTATTTGTTCAGTTGAAGTGATGCTTACTGTTTTACCATCCCCTCTGAAAAATGATGAAATGGGTCATTTTATATATAATCCTTAACCTTTCTTTCTCTGCTTTTCAAAATCTAAATTTTATTCCCCACCCTCTGTTTTTGGGGTGGTTTATTCTTGATTAGCTTGCAGCAATTTTTCTGAAAATGGATATTTTATTTTTTTATTCCATATTCTGCAAAGGAAGGTTATCAAAACCTGATATGATTTGTCATGAGATCTTTTAAACTGCTTATCAAAAATGTGGGAAGCACTGATTCACATGTTCAGAAAGAAGCTGAGATATTTCATGAAATGAAATGATATACAGTAAAGATTTATTAATTTTATTAAGTAATATAAATGAAGTGGTATAATTTAAATTTGTCCTTATTTGCATATGTGTTTGTGTATCATTCAAACATTTCAGAAAGAAAGTTCTATAACAGCTGAAAAGAAATATGCCAATCCAAATATAAATACATCTCTGCTTTTAGCTCCAGAAGTCAGGTATGATTTAATAAATTTTTAATTTTTCTCATGGTATGTCACTATTGATAATGCTAGCCAATAGTTAGAGGTGTGTGTGTGTGTACTTTTAATTTTCAACATATCACTAATGTGAGTACACTATATTGCTAATGAGTGTATAAATTACTGGATTTATAACCTGAGGAATAAATCTTATGCCCTTTTTTAAAAATGAAATTTTTTTAGCTTTATGTGATTCAATTTTAAGCTCTTACTTTGAAAAAGGTGAAGTATAATCCCATAATTTTAATCACAATTCTTTGGTAGCAGTCCATGTTAATTGTGTAGACCTAGATAAGGTTATCTAATTTTTGATTGAATATTGTATCATGATGCCTTGTAACATGATACAAGGAAGCAAAGTTTATATGGAACCACATAAAACATTGGTTTCAACCTTTTTTTAATAACGGCACCCCTACTCAATTTTCTGCCTGTTTGATCCGATTTTCTCTCTGTATATATCTGTCTGTGTGTGTGTGTGTGTGTGTGTGTGTGTGTGTGTGTGTGTGTGTGTGTGTGTGTGTGTGTGTGTGTGTGTGTGTAATATTAAAACATATATATGTTATATGATATTTATTACAATAATATGTGATTATAAAAATTACATTTCATAATAAAAATTATATATAACAGTATATAATAATTTTATTCTTTATATAGAAGTACTAAGTATATAAATTAAAAAATTGATATGTTTATTTCTTAAACTTAAACCCAAATTACATGGCACCCGTGGAATGTTGTTGTGGGGGGGGGGGGGTTTAAAAATGATCTGTAGACTTGAAATACCACTTGCATCTAAGGACAGTAGAATTAAAGTTTACTTCCCGTGTTTTACTGGCACTGAACTTTCCTTGTGTGGATGTTTGACTATACAACTAAGTAGTCAACATTTTTGTGTACACAAAGGTTCCATTAGTATTTAATCTTTCTTGAAAAGGGATTTTTTTTTTTTTTGACGGATTATGGGATAGCGATACTATTTTATTTCTTTTATTCCCAAATTAGACTTTTGCAATTATACTTCATAAAGTATATGAAAAATTCTGTACCTAGACACATAGACTTTTAGGAAGTATGAATAACAACTAATTTTTAATTATAAAAAAAACAAAGTTGGTACTAGGAATTGCACCTTTTAAACAGAGCTGTTTCTGAATCACAAAATTTTAATTTATTTTATCCCTGCTGGGGGGGGATCAGTTTTAATAAAAATGTAAGCATATCTAATTATTAGAAAATGCTTTTATAAAAAAATTAAATACATTAATTTTTATGTAATGTGATAGATTATATATTTACCATATGCAAATATCACACCCCAGGGGCTCACATCTGGTGAGTATGTGCTTGGCACACCCAGGTCCTGAGCCGGATATCATTAATCTTCTCTTTCTTGGTGATTCCCTTTTGTCTTCTCTCTCTCTCTCTCTCTCTCTCTCTCTCTCTCTCTCTCTCTCTCTCTCTCTCTCTCTCTCTCTCTCACAGGGTAACTCAAATTTTTTTTGACTGGTGCAGCATAAGCCTCAGGCTTCCCTGCACCATATGGCTATTAATAATAATAATCTGTACATCAGTAATTGCCGAATATGAAAAATTTGTGCTCAAACAAAGCAGTCACATTGAACAGTGGATAAGTATGTGCATACATAATTGTATGGATGTGTGATAGAAACTCACAAATATCATAATATGTCAGTCAGTAACATCAAAATGTAATGCTGTCTCCAAGACTGAATGATTGTTGATATTACTAGCCACTGGCAAAGGTGGAGGCTCTTGTATTCAAGGTCGTCCGTGGACTTCTCTTTCAAGTTCTCCTCCTCATTTTAGTTTAGTGTAGGTGTTTTGGATTGCATAGGAACAGTAGTGAGATGCAGTTTATTCACAGTGAAGATCAGATGGTCTCTGAATATGGAGTACTTTAAAATCTCTTTAATGAGGTTAGAGAACTGATTGTATTGCATAACTGTATGCTGAATAAACTCTTATCAAGTAAGTAATTATTAGAAAATTTTAATCAGTAATGAAACAAAAGCTGTTTACTTGAAGTAAATTATATGATTAGTCTTTTTAAGCAGTATGATGAGAGAACTGTATGGAAATATCAATAATTATTCTTAATAATAATTAAGAAATTACACATTTAGCAGTAGTAATAGGTATGGTAATAACTTATCTGCATTTTTGATGTTGGATTTTTAATAAAATTAGTTTCATTAACAAATATTATATTTAATGAAGTTTTGAGAATGATCAGTTCATACTAATAAAAATATATCTTGGTGATTATATGAAACAGGTACTGAAATATTGTTATGCCATTTGCTGATTATTATTTTTCTTCCTAACTTAAACCTACTGTTTAAAGTTGAAGAAGGTAAGGGAAAATTCCAACAGTTATTAATTCTTATGCTTGCTTAATCATCACTGTCTACAAATGTGAAAGAATACTTAAATTATATTAGACAGTTAGCCCACTCAGGAGAAAATTTAATTGCATAATTGGATAGCTAACAGGTTCTGATGGTTTTCTTCAAACATTACATTTTTGTTATAAGTAACTAATTATAAATTTCTTACAAAACTTATTTAGAACAATTTCCTTATCATTAGGAGTAAATTTTTATATTAATCTGAAATATTAGTTTGCCTGTTAAATTATTCAGTTTTTCTTTATCTGTTTACTTCATTACATTAAATTTGATATATAGTAATCAGTGTTCTTTGTTAGGCTTGGTGTGTTTAATGTTTATGCTGTACATGATTTTGAATAAAAAATAATACAGTATGTAATTGCTGTATTCACTTTATTTATAATCCTAAATTACAGAACTTTGTGATAACAAGGTGGAATCGTTTCTTGATTTATATACATTTCTGGTTTCATATTTAAGTGAAATTATACGGGAAAATTATATCTGCATTCAAGATTTTTATCATGGAAATTTGCATCATTCTCAAGTTTTAGCATGATTTTCCTGATTGTTGCTACCCAGGCATTATTGCATACAGCAGTAGTAGATTGTATGAGGTGATATCAAGAAGTATGGGGGACTGATGTTGTATGTTGGAACTTGCACATTGTAGAGTGTGACTTGTTGCAGCTCACTAGAATACATAACATGTTTGACTCATATAGACATACTAATGCATGAAACACCCTTTATCTATAGTCAGTCTTAATGAAACACCTTTATCTGTAGTCAGCTTAAATTAATGCATGTTGTGAATGGGTATTTTGTGTTTTGTTACATTTTAAAATGGGTGATTTTGCTAAGCAGTGAATTTGCATTAAGTTTAGCTTCAAATTAGGGAAAAGTGCAACAGAAACCAATGAAGTGTTAAAAAAACAGAAATTTTGGAGAAGATGCTGCATGACTTTCAAGTGGTTGGCAAAGTGTTTGACATGTTCGCTGCCACTTATATTTGAGAAGTCTTTTTTTCTGCATGCCTTTAGCGTAATTTATATTGTTTTAGATTTTGATTTGATATCATTCTTCAGTAAGTAATTTTAGGAATCAAGTGTCTTTTTCCACACAAAAGAAAGTGTTGTGTATTTGCATTACTGGCATAAGGAATGCATTTAACAAAGTAACAACAAAGTAACGATTAGTTATAGTTTTTGTCTTTCCACTCTATATAATAAAGAACTGGACCCAAATCCTGTCAAGGTGGTTTACATTTTTTTTTTTTTTTTATTAACACCATGGCTGAATTATGCAGGGCAAAAACCAACCAGCCATTGGTATAGGCTACATGTTTTTTTTTTTTTTCCCCTTTTTGGGAAGCCAGATTTGTTTTCTGGCAAAATAGGCAAAGAATACATTCAAGGGACCATAGTATACATGCAAATTTACAGACACAATACACTGAATTGTAGCCTTAGTTGCTTTGACAAAAAAAAAAAAAAAAAAACAATCAAACATTTTTTAATATAAACTGTTCTTACAAGAAAATATTTCTAGTTAGTTTATATCAGTTTTATTACCACTAAAATCATATACTCAACTTTACATTTTACTGTAAGACTTTATGGAAATCTGCAGTGCAGTCAAAACAAAGTGTTGGCTTTTCTGGACACTTTTCACAGTAGTATGTTGTATCTTTACTTTTGCCAGACTGACTGCATGGATCACTTATTTTCCACATTACATCACCCTCTGTATTTAGAGGGAATTTCACAAGTGTGTGCAGAATGTTCTTCCACATTCTGGTGATAGTAACCTTAGTCAGGGCAACCCTGACCTTGTGAGACAAGTTCTCTTATGACAGCAAGGTCAGAGTCATAAATTCATTTTTATTCCCAAGTATTTTTTGAAGAAATGAAAGGCATTCAGAAGCATACTTTTTAAAATATGAATTGCCAGTTTTTTTTATTTTTTGTACAAATGAAGCATCTTTCTTTCACATGGATCTTAAGCCATCATTTGATCTTTTATGAATTACTCTAGATATATATTTATTATATTCAATAATGGCTTTAACTTCAATTTTGTTTGGCCTCACTTGTTTCTGACTTGTATCATTTCATGTTTGAACTCAGTATAAATTATTAGAACATCTCATCTCTCTTATCTTTCCATTTTGAAACAACCACACTGTTGGCATACCTGCATATACTTTCATCCATTTTTAGCTTTGCTGTCGAGATATTCTTTGGAATTTTTTTCTGTCAGCATGTAATGTACCAGTACAGTACGTGTTGGCCTCGAGTAATTGTATCGAAAGAGCACAGGAATTGTTAAAACTATCCACATGCAAAGAATGCCCAACATACAGTTTCTCTTCCATAAGTTTTAGAATTACGTTTATGGCATGCTCTTTTCCTCCCTATTCACTTGATGCTCCTGTAAATATCTATGTACTAAACATGTCAATACTAAACAATTTTGCTCAATCAGCATATCCAGTTTTATGCCATATTTATGTCTTTTACTTTGCATGTATTGTCTAAAAAATAGTTGGCCTCTCCAGAGGAACATGGATTTATTTAGTGACAGCTGTTTTCCCAGATAATAAATTTTTAGTATTGTGCTGTTTAGGTGGTCCAATAAAGGCCAGATTTTGTAAAGACTCTGTAGGCAGTTTGGTATTTTGGGAAAAGTGCAGACATCCCATTATTACTAAAAAAAAAAAAATGAGTGGTGAAAAGCACTTCGTTGCAAATAGTGTGCCTTTTTTCCAGTAATCTTGGATTTTTGGTGCGTGAATTAACTAATCCAAAATTTTCATCTCTATGCTAACATTTTTCCATGCATTGGTTTTGATCATAAACATCAAAAAAATTCATCAGTTGCAAGCAGCTCAAGCCACGTCGCGAAAAAGGCCCATAAAAAAATCCGCTCATCACCAATGGGACTTGAACTCAGTTCTTTTCCACCCGATGTGGGAAGAAAGTTGATTCTACCAACTGTGCAATCCATAAAGGCTAAATTTGATTGACATCTCAATCAATTTTAATACAAGATTTGAGTAGGTGATGCATTTCGGCCAACTTTGTGTTTTGCATCCTCATTGACAATCAGAGAGCAGCGAGTTGCTGCATATTAGGATCTTTGTTGGGAATTTTGATGGTATTTCTCTGGTTGTGATGTTCTTGACCTTGTGGGCCAAGAACATCACATTTTGGGTTGATCTTCATTGTCTCTATCAGCCAGCCATGGACACGGAATTGAAGGTCTTGTGGTAGTTGAAGGCTGTGTGCAGTTTGTGGTGCTTCTTTAATGGCTTGTTTATTCCATAAGTGCAGTGTCAATGGTAAGTTGCCCCTGCATCCTTTGCTCATCTGCTTGCATCCCTTCTGCTGCTTAGCCATGATTTTCTGGCTCTCCTCCAAGTGGCCTGATATCTCCCCCCCCCCAACAGCTCATGCTGTGACTGAAGTATAACTACACTCCTCGCTGGATGATCCTGCATTATTTCTTTAATCAGTGACTCCATTATTTTCCATGAAACAGAAGTTAGGCTAACAGGTTTATAATTCCTGGAGTCACCCTTTAATTTCCATTTATGAATTGGGGATACATTTGTACATGTGTAGGCCATGGAGAGTACCCCTGATCCAAGGATGACTAAGGGTTTGCTTACCCCCTTTACTGCCCTCTTAATGTAATTGGATAGATCCTATCCATTTCTGGTGCCTTCATTATGTTTCACTAAAAACAGTTTTTCTTCCACTTTCCTCTCAGTTATTGCAAAAGCATGTAGTTCCCTGTTAGAGTTTAATAAAACTTCTGGCATTCACTTCTCTAAAGAATTTCTCATGTGTAAATATAGATGCAAAATACCTATTCAGTTTGTCAGCAACCTGAGCAGGATCATCAACAGTTGAACCATCGATATCAAGTGGTCCAATGTGATTCATCCCCTTCTTTCTAGTGTTTACATATTGAAAGAAGTCTTTGCTGTTTATCTTTTCATTCTTTGCCAACAATTTCTCATTTGATTTAGTTCGACCAAACCTCCTTTGGGATTTGATTTCAGACTAATTTTTATCTACCCTAGGCTTCTGCATCACTTTCTAATTTCTATACATACTGTGCATTTTTCTTTTCTTCCAGTTCATCTGACATCAATTTAGGTCTAAGCCTTGAACAGTATTTCTTATTTGGTATAAAAAGCCAGCTTCTATTATTATTTACTTGAATGCTTCCCATTTAGGATTTGCTGATGGTAACATCATGAGTTGGTCTCACTGTATAGATTTTAAAAACTGTCTGAGACCACTGTTATCACCTTTATGAAAGCAAAAGCCCTTTATGGTAGTTACATCTTTAAGTAAATTCTGCATCAGTATACCAAAGTCTTGCTAATGTGCAAGTGACCAACTCACAAATTACAGTCAATATCTGGAAAGTTAAAATCCCCCATTATAGAACATTCTGATTTACTTGCCTACTCTATTTTTCTATACATTTGTTCGTTGTACTTATCAGAATCATTAGGTCTATAACACATTCCTTCTGACATTTTTGTTTTCCCAGTGCTTATGTCGTACCACACTGACTCAACACTGCACTAGGTGCCCATCTGCTGGTTGCACTGCCTAAAATTTTGTGGTTGTTGACTTAGGTAAGAGCATAACTCCTCCCTCCGTCCTGTCTTTCCTTTCTTGTCACATTGTACATCCCTTATGTCCAAGGAGACCATGTCTCTGATATCCCCACAACATCTGCATTTGATGGCTTGATCAGTACTTCCATCAAATTTATTTACTGTTCTCTCAGCATTGGTGTACATGCAGTATACATGCACCTGTTCTTACTCCTAGTTACCCTAACACAGCCCATGTATTTACTTGTTACTACCAAGAGTATTATTTTGTACTGTCCCCTGTGTTTGTGGATGCATATACTAATGACTTTGTGTTGAATGGTAAATAAATATATGCCAGTTCTTGTTGATGGTATTGCCAATGCAATGGACTTCAATCATGAATGGAAAAAAAAATTTTTCTCAGCACATATATGTGTGGGTTAAGCCAATGAAGTGAATCTTATTTTGAAATAAATTTCATCAGAGACAGTTGAATCCATTTTGTTGTCGTATTTCGGCTAGTAATAGGGGTCTGTAATCTTTCAACTTGGCCATAAAGGAATGGTTTTTATTCAGAAACATGCAACACTTGTGACAGTTGGAACTGATGCAACATTAAAGAAATTTTGGTATTTATGATGATAAAAAGTCATTAATTTTAATTCATAATTTCGAATTTTTCAAAGTGAAAAATCAACATTTCTATCTCAAGCATATTTCACTGCATTTAACCTTAGGGAAAATTTAGTTAAATACTCAAATATGTCAAAATAGCAATAGCATTTGTACCTTTGAAATTATTTTCAATTATTTGATTGTTGTGTCAGTGGTTAATGCAGTATAAAGACAGTTGTTTCTGGAGAATAATAAATTTATCAGCATATTGTTAGTTTGTGATAAATTTATTTAGACTAAAAATGCTAAAAAAAGTGAAGAATGCTTCTGAATTCTTCTGTTCCTTATTTTTTTTTTAATTCTGTCAGGTTCTACAGAATATAAGTATCACGAAATCAATTAAAGGTTATAGAAATGTAGAATGAATTCAAAATTTTATTAAAAAAAATTTATACTAGTGAAATTGTAGATTATTGTAAGCAATTTTTGAATGATAATCATTTAAAAGATTTCTTTAATTTATTTAATCTTGATTGTTTCAGGTAAGTAAAAAAAGAAAAGAAAAGCAGACTATATTAAATTTGAAAAATTGTTAAAATTTTGCAGACAATTAGATTTATTTAGTGCCTACAATGATTTTATGTAATAATGGATTGAAAAAAAAAAAATAAATAAATAAAAAATTAGTTCTAGATAATTATTTTACATCAAAAATTAATACAGAAGTAGTTTCATATGCTGAAAGGTGATTTTAATTAAATTAATGGACTTCTAAATGGTGAAAAGACTAGCATGTAAATCTTATAAAAGCTGTTTAATTTGTTGTCTCAAGGTGGTAAAGAAATATAATTTTTCAGTTCTGTATATAATAATATCTGATACCTGTAAAAGCATCTATACTAATTCTTATTTATGTCATACAAGTTGCCTGTGAAAGAAGTTTGAGTATATTGAATTTTATTAAAAATAAATTGTGTAATGGATTAGAAGATGAATGTTGATTCTTTTTACATTGTCATTTAATAGCAAAATTCTGTTATTTCCAACCGACATAAGAGAAGCAACATTTTCATCTTCTAACCTATTATGCAATTTATTTTTAATATAATTAAATATGCAGAAACTTTTCATAAGTACCTGTGATCAATGAATTAAAAAAAAAAAAAAAAACTAGAAATGTATTTTTGAAGAAATTACTAATTTATGAGCACAATTTACTATCATTCTTATTAAACTCTCAGCAGTTTTCTACAAATAGTTGTATCAAATTTATTTTTTATCATGTAGTGACTTGTTCTATAGGGCATTCCTTGTAATGCAGCATACCCAGTTGTTTAAGCATAATGTTCTGTGAAGTGGGATGGCAAGCCGATATTGTTTTCTGAGCATTGTTTTGCTGTGCATCCATACTATTTAAATTGTAAGAATGGGTGCACTACAAACTGCATACTCAATTGCAAATGGGAAGCATACAATATCGCATCATGAAACTGCTTAGGTAATATCACATGCGTAAATAATTGGGGTTTCTGTAATAAAATGACATCTTGTACCAGCATAAGTGAATTACCATGGATGATATAGGATATTAATAGATCTTATTCCTTTAGTTACCTAGGATTTTCTTTAAATAATTTTGAAAGACTTCTAAATTTTAGAAGTCTTTCTGTAATATTGTGTCAAAATAAGTTTTTGAAAGTTAAAAATAACATTGTATTATAGCCTAGATATATAATGATAGAATAGATGAATGAAGAAATTTCTCTTCGGTCTTCAGCATTCCTTCCTTGGTTGTCCCTTAGCTCAAGACCAAGAAGGGTTCAGCCACCAAAGACACTTAATCTCCAAAGTAAAATATTTGTACACAGTCCTCAGTTGGAAAAGGTAGCAACAAAGATGTCCTCGATAGAATCTATTGGTGCTTGCTCCCTAAATGTAGAAGGAAGTGCATCCTCCAATTCTGAAATTCAGGATTTAACAGTATCTGAACGGACACTGCAGAGTTCTAGTATAGTTCTGTCAAGTGGAGGCTCAGCATCTCATAGTGGAACAGAGTTGCCAAAAGAAGGATCAAATGGACTTGCCCCACGAAAAGAAGAGAAGAAGAGGTTTAGAACTCACATATTTCTATATATGTGTGTGTTTTCTTTTGTTTCATTTTCATTTTAAATGTGGCTTTTTTTAACTACTCCCCCTGACAAATGCATTACTGCACTGTTATGAAATCATTTTCTTTTGCTGGTGTTGTAAAATTTTTATGTTCTGTTTCACACTTATTTTTATGGTTTGCATTCTTTTTTGAATTTTTATTTTGAATAGCCCATGCAATAGAAAGTAACTGTCAAATTACTTTGTATTTATTAATATTTGATTAATATGTGTGAAGAAAATTTTTTAATAAATTTAATGAATTTGAAATTGGCCCCAGGCCCATTTAAATTTCATTCTAATAGAAAAATAAATATAAATACGGGAAAAATTATTTTCAGTTTTAAAAGTTGCTGGTTGTATATGTGATGTTAATTTTTAGAGTTTCATTTCAGCTTTTGGCATTATTTATATTATTAAGAATTTGTAGTGTGGCTACTGGTCCTCATCCAATTTTTTTTTTGAGTACACACTGACTACCAATTTATACTTGGGCATATATGGTGTAGTCTTCTTTCTGTGGTTCTCAGGTTGGCTTTTGTACACATTTGCAGGTTGGAATACCTGCAAATGTGTTCTGCTGTGTGTCAAATGGATTAACAGGTAGTGAGCTTTACAGTAGATATCCTCCTTTTTGGATTTTAAGATGTGGCAATCCTATTTCTTACTCATAAAAGAACTGTTATTGTAAAAGGTTTATAGTGTATTAAGTTTTATAACACAGTACAAAAAATATTCCTCTTATTCTTGTGCACTATGCCACAAGACCATGTACAGTACTTTATTTACAAGTTTCAAGCGTTGTTGCGATCTGTATGCTCATATTGGGACTATGAGGAAGTTTTAATTAGAGAGAGAGAGAGAGAGAGAGAACTAAAACCCAAAATACATAAACAGTATCTGTAAAAAATCAGTTTTCAGTAACCTTCTGTGCAGTGTAGTTCTCATAAATTATTTTAAATCAAAGTTTCATTTTGACAGAAAAAACAGGAATAATTGCAAAATGCAGTAGAGCCTAGAATAAAGTAGATATGGTGATGTATATGAAAATACATGTAGCAACAATAATTAAAAAGAAAGTTCAAATTTTTCTTGGACTAGCCCAGTATAAAGATACTGAAAAGACTTAAGATTTTCCCCAACATATATCCTGATGCTGACGAGGCTCATTAGCAGTGGTTCTTGGTAGCTAGAAATCAAACCTACCAGAGGTATGTGGACCAGTTCTCTAAGCAGAATCTTGGGTTATGCCTATGGCAGAAAAACTTTAATCCAAGAACTGGCTGGTTGCAGCAGTTACTATTACTACAGGCATATGATACAAGAAAGCAAGCTTATAAAATATCAGCCTAAAAAAAAAGAAAAAACCCAACCTTCTCACATCACCTCTCCATCCCCTCCAATAATTTGTCTAGTTCTTCCTTGAATTTATTTAAACTACATATCTATTTCTACTGTCTAGTTCTTCCTTGAATCTATTCAAGCTACATATCTAGTTCTACTGTCTAGTTTTTCCTTGAATTTTTTCAAACTACCTACTTCCATAACAACAACAGTTAGAAGTTTGTTCCAGTAACCAACTGCCTGTTGGTTTTAAGGTAAACCGCTAGACACCTATCCTGCAACAGTGTTTCCTCAGTGAATTTATGCCTCCTCATGTGTGTAGTCTGAGCAAGAGAAAGAATGCCATCAGCATTGAACTTACCCAGTCCATTCAAAGCCTTAAACGCCTTAATCAGATCACCCTCGGCTCCAGATGCATGTCCAGAGCAAAGTTCCTGTACAGCTAGTTCTCGACTTTGAGTTAATTCGTTCCTAGTGCGCGCTCGTAAAGCGGGAATTTATTTCCCATAGACATAATGTTAAAAATAGGGGTTACGTTCTCAACAATGAAATTAGTTAGCTAATTAGTTTGTTTAGACAATGATGATTTATCCAAAGAAAAGAAAACATAGCCTGTAAAATCAAGCAAATTATAATAATAGAGAAATTATTTATGACTTACAAATGTTAAAGAATGTTTATTCTTTATCATCATCGACTAAATGCACACTTGTTGATCACTCATTATTGGCTCGGCACTCGTTGGTTTGTTGCACAAGGAGTCGTCTCCCTCAGAAATGTCTTAAGAGGCATTTGTTTCCAAGATAACCTTCTCTTTTCTTTATAAATTTCAATAGCATGCATAAGCATTTTTTAACGGAACACACAAATTGCAACTAACACGATTTACGCGGAGTAACAAGTTTACGAAGCTAAAAAAAAAAAATAAAGGAACGAAGAGAAGATTCTGAAAATGTATTTGTTTTTTATACGATTGAAAATTTTAGTAAAGGGCAAACACATTTCACCATAATAATGTAAAAACCCACACAGTTCCAGCTATCAGTATTTTCACAAATGCAATAACATTGAGTTTACTATCTGTTTATAATTGCTTGCAGTAACAGAAAAGCCCAATAAACCAGAAAGTGCAAATTGTTTTTGTTTTATGGTCGTGACTTCCAGAAATGTGCTTTAGAAAAATATTACAAAACCATTCAAAATTGGTTCTTATAACATATGATTACGATGAAAGTGTGGTGCATTTAATGATTTGAATTGGTAACTAATACAATTTACACTATAAAAACAACCTTTTAGGGAGTTATATAGTGAAAATTTGAACTTCTGAGGTTGTGGAATGAATTGCCAAAAACAATGTGTTATTGGGTTCACATTACAATATTTTTGCAATACGATGGTAAAGGATTAATATCGTATAAAACAGGTTACACTGTATTGTATAGCAATGTGCGCGGTTTGGAATGTGGTATTTATGAATGTTTAACATTCATTTTTTGCAATTAATGTTCATATTTTCAATTTTGTTGATACTTGGGAAAAAAAAAAAAAAAAACTCGTAAAGCGAGAACTGCCTGTATATCATGAAAAAACCTCATGTGCTGTCCTGGAAGGCCTGTCTCTGTTGCACAGAGAACTTCACATTTGACTACACAATTACTCCCAGGTGTCCTTCATTTTCCATTACCCTGAGTGTAGTATCACCACACAGTTGGTTCGTTACTCTGGGATTACTGCTACCCATATGCAGTACTTTACTTTTATCAGTGTTGAACTTGAGCTGCCATTTTTCAGACCATCTTGCCTAATTTTTAGATCAATTTGCAGTAGCATACTTTGATTACTGCCATTAACCAGCAACCCAATCTTTATATTATCTGCAAACTTGGACATTAAGTCTGATATGCCTTCATCAGTATCATTGATAAATATAGAAAACAACAATGAGCCCAACACTGAACCCTGGGGGGGGGACTCCACTAATGACATTAGTCGATGAAGAGCAATGTCATTGATTACCACTCTCTGTCTTCTTCCACTCAACCATCCCTTTAATGCCATGCTGCTCCAATTTGTACAGCAGTCTTTTATGTGCAACACTATCAAAATCTTTCCTGAAATCAAAGTACTGTATATGACATCAAAAATATTTTTTGCACTTCATTCCTTTGTGACTACATTGTAGTATCCAATGAAATTGGGCTAACAAGATTTCCCCTTAACAAACCCATGCCGTGTTGGAAGTATAATTGTGGCCATGTCTAGGTGGTGCTTGGCTAGGTGCCTCTTTTACCAATAACTCCATTATTTTCCTTGGAACAGAAGTTACACTAACAGGTCTGTAATTACTTGTGTCACCCTTTGATCTCCCTTTGTGAATTGGGGATACATTTGCACATCTCCAGTCTGCTGGGACCTCCCGTGAATTCAAGGATGATCTCATAATTATGGCTAAGGGTTTGCTTACTTCCTTTGCTGCCTCCCTTAATATAATTGGATAGTTCCCATCCATCCCAGGTGCCTTTCTTATGTTTAATTTCAACAATTTCTCTTCTATATTCCACTAAGTTTTTACAGAATCATTTAGCTCCCTGTTAAGAGTTTGATAAACTTTGGCATCCTCTTCTCTGAAGAAGTCATCATGTGTGAATGTAGATGCGAAATACACATCACTTTGTCAGCATCCTGAGCATGATCATTAACAGGCAAACCATTGATATGATGGGGACCGATTTGATTCATCGCTTTCCTTCTGGTGTTTACATAAGTAAAGAAATCTTTGTTGGGGTTTTTTTTTTTTTTTTTTTTATCCTTCACCAAAGATTTCTCATAATCTACCTTTGCTTGCCTGACCTACTTTGTGACTTGATTACAGACTAGTTTATATCTACCAGTGCTTCTGTGTTGCCCAGTAATGTATATGCATCCCATGCATTTTTCTTCTGTGCCACGAGTTTCCTCAGTTCATGAGTTTCATTTGATATTTATTTAGGCCAACTATAGAAAACTGCAGTATACCTTGAAGAGTATACTTAATTGGTATGAAATGCCTAGTAGCTTCTATGATTAATTCTTTGAGCGCTTCCAATTTAGAATTTGCTGAAAGGTTGAATATCATCAGTTGGTCCCACTGTGTAGAATTTAAAAACTGTCTGAGACCACCTTTACAAAAGTAAAAATCCCTTCCTTACCCTTGATGTAGTTACATGTTTAAGTAAATCCGAAATAAATACACTGTGACTTCTGCCACCTAGTTTGGCATTTTATAATACTTGGTTTCCAAGTACTCTTAAAAAAAAAAAAATTATCAACCCACTGCAGGATGGAAGCCTCCTCATCAATTCATGCTGAGGAAAATGGACCATAATCTGCCACACTGGTCCAGTGTGGGTTGGCAGATCGACTGTATTTAGCAGTCAGGGGCTGGAACCCTGTCTACTCAAAGAGCATGTGTTACTGCACTCACGCTCCTGACCACTTGGCTATGGAGGCCTGATATCTCTTAACTTCTATATAAATAAAAATACAACCGGTTGAAGCATATGTTTATATGTGCATTACCGTAAAAGCTCAAAATCCAGTAAATACTAGAATTTACCAATTTTCTTTAAGTGAAAGTTTGAAATATCAAGCCCTAAATATCAAAATATGCTCCACATCAATTGTTCATTCACTTTGCTGATTTATAAACAAGGACATGGAGGGAGGGGAGGATGCATCTGCTATTACCCATCTGATTGTCCTGGTAATATATTTGCAGAATATAGTGAATGTGAACACGGACAACTTTGCTGAGGATAGCAGATATATTCCCCATGCCTTGATTTAAAAATCAGAGAAGTGAATGAACCAAGAAATTATCATTGCTTCCCTTTCCACACTTACTATCTTTTGGGGATAGGGAATATATCCTCCCTGTGCTCTTGTTTAAAACTTTGAAAAACAATAATCAGGCAGTGTGAAAAGGCATGCAATGATAATTCCCTGCTTAATTCCAGTTTTTTTTTTTTTTTTTTTTTTTTTTTTTTGTGTCTTAAACATGGCCAAGGGGGGTTGGGATATATCTCTTACCTCTGCAAAGCCTCCTGGGTGACATTCTCTATTCTGTATTCAGAGTGTATACATTACCTCAATTATAACAGAAGGGAATTGCAATTAAATGCAGTTTATCGATGGGCTTTTACCAATCAAACTGTAAATATTGGTTTACTCTGTCAGAGTGGTAATAGTGTGAAATAAAGGGATACATGTTTATGTTGTTTTGGGCTTAATATACAGTACTTCACTTAGATATTGGAAAATATTTTGGCTTTTATCAATTCTTTTTGGCAAGTCTAAACTGGCTTTTACCAAAGCAAATAGTTAAATTCTAGGATTTATCAGATTTCTGGCTTTTACGGTAACATATATAAATTATTATCTTTCTACTGGGTTATTTTTATTTATGCGGGAGTCGAGATAAAAAGTTGGCTACCTCTAATTTAGCAGTTTAAAAGTGTTTGAATGATTTGTTTACAGATTTTCAATGTTTAGTTTGTCCTGCAGTCTTTTGTTTTCGTTTTGTCAACTGTTTTAGTTGAATGCTTAGTATTATTACTTCTCCTCTGGGAAGAGCTAAAATAAAAAAATATTAACAGCGGTGAAATACAAGCCTTAAGGCCTGTAAATGAATGATATTGTTATTATAAATTTTATTTATTTATTTTTTTATCAGTGCATTATCTTCTCAAAACGAATTAATACTCTTCATGTAATTTTTGTTATGTAGCTTATAGTATATTAGTGATATGTTTTAGATAATTAAAAGAAACAGTATCCGAATGAAATTTTGCCTCTCCCCTCTATTTCTGATGCTTCTTAAAAATTTCATAAAAATATTTTTCTATTTCAGCTCTCCTGAAGACAGTACAGTAGTTGTATCTAATGGTCATACTTCTGAAGTTAAAGAAGAATGCAGTGTGGCAGAAATCAAGCTACCTTCTTATGTCAGTATCAGCTGTGCAATTAATGGGTATACAAATTTTAGTCGTTATTGCCGTAGTAGAGAAAACAGTCCAGCTCGTGTTGCCTTTGGCCGATTAAGTCCTTATAGAGGACAAGAACAAAGTAATTCTTCTATTGGTGGACCTAGCATATTGAAAAATAGGCATCTAGCTGAAGAGGATCTATCTACCATGTTCAATGATAGTGCATACACCAATTATAGTAATTTTTATACAGAATCAAAAGAACTGACTATTAGGAAACAAATCCAAGTTCCTGTGAAAACAACAAAAACTTACTTGGCTTCACAAGAAATAATTATAGGAAATGGAAAGGAATATACTGTAGAACATAAGGTAGCGATTGACTCAGTTGATTGCTTTGGAACAGAAAATATCGTTAATGGTGACCTGCACGAAGTTCATCATACATTAGCTCAGGAAGTAGGTGATGCTGGTACTCATAAGTCTCTTGTTCAGCAAAGAATAGAAAGACTGTATGGAGAAGCATCTGGTGAAGGTACTAAAAAATATTCATATAGAGCGAGTAAACATACACCTGCTGAAAATTCATTTGAAAGAAGTAGTAGGTCTGTCAATGGTTCAAAAAGGAGTCCATCATGTCCTCCTCAAGTAGTTCGTTGCCATTCCCGTAAGCTAGCTTATTATATATGAAAAGTTTTATTTATTAATCAGAAAGTTTTTAACATAACGTATAAATCAATTTAGAAGTAAAACAGTACAGTTTCCTTCTAATTGTTATTTTTAGTTTATTATTTATAAAATTATAATTGTTACTTTCTTAGCTTATTATTTATGAAAAGTTTTATTTATCAATTAGAAATTTAACATAATCAGTGGATGAATAATAAAATCTGTGGCAATTGTAGTTTTCTGTATTATGAGAGTCATAGTAGTTTGCAGTTTTTATGCAATTCCTGGATTGTTTATACAGACACTTTCAAAATTGCATGCAAAAAAATTTTAGAGCATATTCTATGATCCAACATACCAAAAAAAAAAAAGTAAAAAGTAATATAAATGTAACCAAACAGTGCCTGATGATATAGAGGCTTTTCTACATATGCATAAGCCAGTTTACTTTAGCCTGAAGTGACATTTCTAAAGTCAAATGAGGACCATTCCTTGCATAATTTTACTATTATATAAAGGTAGAATAGGGAATGGTCCTGCCCATTGGAGAGATGCTGTCCTTGCCCAATTCTGCTTTTGTCAATCTAGCAGAAGCAGTAGCAGCATTTAGTCGCAGTTGGGTCTCTTATAACTCTGCTGTTTGTTTGTTATCTGGGACTGACATTCACCAGGAAGATGCAGGTGTTAATCATCTCATTGTGCAAATGGATAGGGCCTACATCAGAGCATAAGTCCATAATTTCACCAAAGAAAGGTGTTACCATATTTAGAAGGGAGAGGACAATGACCTCTGCCTTTTAAATTTTGGAACTACCACTTTTTTCCCCTATTCTATCCTTCCTTCATTTACTTTGGAGGTTGAGGACAGTCTATATGAATGTGATTACTTCATTATGATATCCACCCTCTTACTATCGCAATGAAAGATTGATCAGTTTGACTCAGAATGTATTTCAACATTTGATGGAGTTTGAAATTGCAGCAGTTACAGTCAAGAGACTTGTCAGTGATGCAGAAACATACATTTCATAAAGTATCATCCATGCAGCTGAAACCAATCCTGAAACAATGGTGTTGAATCAAAATGCCCAGCACAAAGTAGGTATCCTACTGCAGATAACCTCATAGTTTTTAACCCTGAGTTAGGATTGCAGGGTCAATTTTACCCCAGACAATATTTCAGCAATTCATGCTCTTCATGTACTCTTTCCACACAGCCGAAACTCCTAATAGTTATTTTCTTTGATTTCTTCTTTTAGAATTCCAGAAATCTCTGTTAATTTTCACACAATTAGAAAAAATTCATGATTTTGGTTAAACCTAATATGTACGTGTTGAGTGGCATCTGTCACATAACAGTTACTGATACCAAGCTGGCTTTAAGGGTGTGTGTTGCTTTCCTCCATTTGGTGATGCTCTCTAGCTTCATGACATTGAAGCATCAGTCTGGAATCAAACTGTTGACACATGTGCTTCATGTTTTGTGCAGTGGTGCTCCTGTTACTGACAGGCTGGTCCAGTTGTAGACATTGTTGTAAGTGCACAGTTTTTAAATTTGCATTTTGTTCATTAACAGGTGTAAAGGGAGTTTTGAATCTCAAAAATTAAGAATATGTTTTTAATATAAAAAATGTATTTTTCACAGTTGTGTTCAGAAAAGACTGAAAATGTAAGCAGCATAAAAAAAAGTGAAACATTTTGAGTTATCTTTTATTGATTTTTCACATGTAGGTGTGTGTGGTCTAAATGACCCCAGGCAACTAGAGGAAGAACTATCCTTTTTGCATCTGCTGACTGGTTAAACATATGCACAAGCCAATGCATGTTGTATTTGATACCAGCATTGAAAGGAATCATAGATCTGTTGTACAAATAGAAGTTGTAAAGTGATAGAGTGACCATTGTTTTTCATACAAGGATATAGTGGATAAGTTATTTCTGATTCAACTGCTCTAGAGAAAATATTTGCTAATATTTCTGCAGTATTTTGCTCCCCAGAGTTCCTAGTCCTGAAACAGAAAATGAATAGCAAGTGCTGAATTTGTCTTCCAAGGGGTTGAAGCATTACAACTGTTTATTAACCATACAGGAGTTGAAAATAGCATTTATTCTTACCAAGGCAAGTACCATTGGATCGGATGACATCCATTATGCTATGATTAAACATAAATAAACAGTTGTCTTTATGTTAATGTTTTTGCAGATTTTCTGTGTAATGTTGAGGGTTATTGTAAGACAACTGCAACAAGCTTATTTGTTTCAGCTCGTGGACTAATGGCTTCAGGTTCTCATCCTGAAAGACTGTTTTCTTACACTTTTGTTCTAAGTGGAATCTTCATCCTAAATCTGAATTGAGGTCTACACAAAACATGATTCTAGTAGTATTGGAGACAAAATTCTTAGAGCTTGTATTTGATTTAAAAAAAAAAAAAAAAAAAGTTGCCCAAATATATTTAACAATTGTAGACAGGATGCACAAGAGGTTTCAGCATACTTTATGGGGTGCATTTCATTTTTTTTCCCCTTCCCCATTTATTTGTACACACAATTATTTACAAATTATATACAAAACTTACAAAGTTATACAGTGGATTCCGATTATTTGGGGCAGCTGTTTATTTGGGGCAAATATTAAAAAAACAGAAACCAATCGAGAAAATAGTCGGGGTTTATTTCGCTTAATTGGGACAGCATGCTGTTTAACCAGGGCAGGAGACCGCAGCACTGGAGATTACCCTACAATTGTCTCCAACGGTACCACGTGGTTCGGTCGAAATTCTGGAGGTCACAACCATAAAAACAACTAGCAGTCACCTGTTTATTGGGCTTTTCTGTTAGTGAAATCTATCATAAACGGACAGTAAACTTGATCTTACCGAATTTGCGATAATACCGACAGCTGGAATTCTGTGGGTTATTATGGTGAAATGTGTTTACACTTCCTTGAAATCTTCAATCATAAAAAAATTTATTTTCAGATCTTCTCTTCATTCATATTTTTAAAGCTTTGTAACTCATTACTCGGTTCTCTCTTGCGCATATTGTGTTACTTGCAATTTGTGTGTGCTGTGTTCTTTGTTATCAATTGCTTATCTTTTTACTGTTTTAAATTTTAACCCTCACCCACAAATGTCAGTGAAAAGAAATGTCAACTAGTTCATATGTATATATTATAGTACGTATTAATTATTCCGATTATCATGTATATTCTTCCGATTTTCATTTAATTTTTAATTGGTAAGGTAATAAAGGGTAAATTTCTGCTTAATATATCTTTGCTTTTATAGCCTGTGGATAATATTCCTCCTATTTTCGCTAATTAGAATCGCTGTTTAATAGAATTAAAATTCAATTCACAAACGTGATCACAATGACTGGTGCTTACTGCACATCGTATAGCGAACGGTACTTTACTATGTTGAGTTCGTCGTAATGTGATTTGATTGTACAGTGAACCAATTGTAAAAAAAAGGGGTCCATTGTATTTTTAACTATTTACGTGAAACTTTGGATAATTGGGGCAGCCGCTTAATCGGGCCAAAATGCACTAATCCCGACGTGTCCCAAATAACCAGAATGGACTGTATATACAGTTTTATATACATTAGCATTCTCATTATACATATATAAGATACTATATTGAATATGAACACGTGTGTGTTTGTGTCTTACCTGTATCAAGGGTGGCTCCTAGGCCTAAGCCCATCTCCACCTTGCATGTCTGTGTTGGTGCAGAAACTCTGCAAAGCTTTGTATTGGTGTGTCGCTTGTGTCAGTCCACCTTGCCACCAGGGAGCAGCCAACACCTAGGCAGCCGCTGCTCGCCCCCAGGCACAAGCAGACAAGCCTGGGTCTACTATCACCTTTAGTGCCTTGTGCACAAATCCCTCACCCACCAGAGATAGTGCAATACTGGTGGGTGCCAGAAATCCCGTCCCCAGGTTGCCCAAACCTAGAAACCAGCAAAAAAAAAAAAAAAAAACACCTAGTGGAAAAATATCCAAGCCTCTGCAGATACAAGCCAATTTGAAAAACTCCAATAAACTTAGCAAAGTAAATATTTACATTTGTACAAGATACTAGAATTTTAACTCTAAATCCTAGCAATACAATTAAATTTACATATCTTACAACAAGTCATTCTATTTATATTTAATGGGATACAAACATATATATATTAACTTCTCAGCTGTCAGATTTCTATTCAATTTTGGATTTCAGTTCTTAGTTCAAGTCTTTTCTTAAAGACCGATTCTGCAAAGGTCTGGAAAGTCTCAAAGTTTGTTTTGTTCTCAACTAGTATTTTTACATTGTCCTCAGCTAGACCAGTAACCTGATTAAGTAGCAATACTCGATGGTCTATATATTGCGGACAAAATAGTAAAACATGGATCCAGTCCTCCATTTGACCACAGGTGCAAAAATGATCCGGCTCCAAACCTCTGTCGTAAACTTTGACCCTCAGAGGTCCATGGCCTGTTAATAAATACGTCGTAAACATGCTTGGTGCAAACCATGAAACAGAAGGTTAAGTAGAAGCTAACTCAACATTTTCAATATACTTTTTTGTGACTTCACCATGCACAAACTCATTCCATCTACTTTGCCAAATGCTAACCACTTCACTCCATAATCTTTTCCATTCTGTCTTCAAGTTACTAACTGGGTCTGTTGTAATTACCATAATAGATACCTGCAGTCCTTTCTTATGTTTATAAATCATGCCACGGTATAAGATAAATAAATCTAAAGGCAGTTCTCCTCCAAGGATTTGAAGGGCATTGTTTGACACTGTACGAGGGACATTATTTAGTGCCAGAAGCACTGTTCTTTGAATTGAGAGTAGCTTATTTTTGATTTTCACCATAACGATGTTCTGGTGCCAAATACCTGCTGCATACGAAACTATAGGCAGAAATTTTGCTTTATAATATAGTTTCATGGTCTTTTTATTCACACCCTAGTCTCTTTTGGAGATTCTTATGACTGAAGCAGTCATAAGAATCTCCAAAAAAAATTTCTAATTTTTTCCTTCAGTTTGGTAACATGAAGGAGCAAGGTTAATTTATCGTCGAGAATTATGCCAAGATATTTGTTTTGAGGAACGTAAGGTATCTGTGAACCATTCAGTTGAATTCTTGGTGGTCTTCCATAATTAAAGTGGTTTTTAAATGTCATGAAATTTGTTTTACTTGGAGATATCTTGAGCTTGTTGATTTCAGGCCATGCCACCGAATCATCTAAGATAGATTGAATTTTGTCCTCTAAAACCTTATGTAACCTTCCTTCTATAGCAATCACAAGGTCATTGGCGTAGGCCACCTTTGGAGAATCCTTGTGTGTTCTCGTGAGCCAATGATCTAATACGGCATTCCAGAGGAGAGGCCCCAACACTGGAATGCCGTATTAGATCATTGGCATTCCAGAGGAGAGGCCCCAACACTGAAAGGTGCCTCTGTAGCCAGGTGGGCAACAGCAGCAGTGAGTAGCACACGCTTCTTGATTAGACCAGGGTTCGAGCCTGTGACCACTAAATATAGAGGATGCGAAAAGGTCAGGGAATGACCACCGCATATCCCCGGAGCAATATGGCCTTAGTTGCTAATGCTCCTAAAAACCAAATAAGAAACAAACAGCCCCAAAACCGACCCCTGGGGCCATCCTCTAGAAACCTGGGCATTATAAGACATGCTTTGCCTTGACCATGATGTATCTCTCATTAAAGTATGATCTCAGTACCCTGTACCCATAATTATCACATTTAGCCAACCTTAAAAGATTTGAGGGCACTCCCACCAGAGGGATTCAAAAGTGCCCTCAAAGTCCACAGAAATTGCCAAACCATATTTAGAAGATGAATTCTGGATAAAGTTAGTCAATGTAAGAATAGTGGACCTCTCATCGTCAGTGGATCTCTCTTTTTTGAAGCCAAACTGATAGCTTAAGCATAATTGGTTTTCCTCAAATTTCTTTAGAATTCTGGGAGCCAGAAGATGTTCGAATAACTTTCCCAGATTGGCAAGTAAGGAAATTGGCCTGTAAGCATGGGGATCGGATGTGTTTTTCTCTGGCTTGTGAAGAATCTTGAGCAATGCCAATTTCCACTGATTTGGAAAGTATCCTTCCAGGAGGCATTTGTTCAAGAGATTTAGCAGTACTTGTGGGTATAAGTTGAAAAACTTGATGATAACAAGGTTCTCCACAAGGTCAGTTCCGGGGCATTTCTTGCTGCTTAGTCTAGCTACGGCAGAACCCAACTCCAACAGATTAAAACACTCAGTATCAGTTGAACCTGTATACATACTATTTTCAAGACGTAACTGACCTTGCTCCAATGTATCCAACACTGGAATATCTTTAGGAACAGACTTGACACTATAGCATGTACTGTAGAGCTCCAGTCCTCAGATTCTGCTCCGTTTATTCTTACTGTATTGTACACTTCTCTGGAGATTTTGTAAACTAATCCCCACGGTTCTGAATTCCCAACCTGTTTGACAAATCCTTGCCAACAAGCTATTTTAGCATTAGCTATTTCCTTGTGGTATCTCCTCCAAAGATTTCTATAGAATCCTTGTATGCTTGAACATCCTGTTGAAACAGATGTCTGTGTTTTTGATATTCCTTCCTTGCGATCTTAAATTTGCAAGATGTGTTCCACCAAGGGACAGGAGGTGTCTTGTTGTGTTTTTTCTTCGCTGCATAATCCGTGGCCAGATACAACTGGGTTTGAACAAAATCAACAATCTCCTCAGCCATTAATATATTAAGTGATTCAATCATTCCTGTCGTAAAGACAGCAAAGAGAAAATCTTTAAATTTGTTTCATTTAATACTGTTAATGGAAAATCTCCTAAGATCAGTAAGTTGAAGGTCATCGACTCGCTGCCCAGGAAGAAGACCATAAACTATGGCATGGTGGTCACTGTTGATTAACTCTGAGACAACATCCCAATGAGAGATACAACAATCAATTTTGACAGAGGTCAGAGTAATATCAATATTGCTTTCACCGTTGACGGTCGAAAAAGTGTAGGGTTTATTAGGCAAATTTTGAACATTAAGTCCATGAGCAAGAATAACATCTTCTAGGGCCGAACCACAAGGGTCAGTAAACCGGCTATGCCACATATTGGATTTTGCATTTACATCACCAGAAATGATCAAGTTTTTCGAGGCAAACTTTGTACATAATCTATCTATATTGTGCAGAGCCAATTGGAAATCTTCTGATGGTGGGCAATAGAGAGAAACGATGTAGAAATTTATAAATGTTGAGGAGACAAGCACAAAGACTGCGTTCTGAGAACACTCACCAGAAATAGAGGTGACCATCAAATCGTTATTCAAAATGATGATAGCTGTCTTGAGCGAACTGTCAAGCGAATGCACAATTCTTGCAGCAGTTGGGAATGGGAAGCCCATTACCTTAAATCAGTGGTTTTCAACCTTTTTTTTAATAACGGTACCCCTAAGTAATTTATTTTATTTTGTGGCACACCTACTCAATTTTCTGCCTGTTAGATCTGATTTCTCTCTCTCTCTCTCTCTCTCTCTCTCTGTTATATACACATAAATAATATTAAAAAATATATGTTATATGATATTTATTATAATAATATAATTATAAAAATTACATTTCATAATACAAATTATATATATACAGTATATAATTTTATTCCTTATATAGAGGCACTAAGTAAACATAAATTATAGATCACCACAAAATTAAAAAGATACTGTACACCTTTTTATAATGAAATAAGCATATAAATTAAAAAATAATAAGTTTAAGTAACTTAAACCCAAATTACGTGGCACCCCTGGAATGTTTTTGCTGCACCCCAGTTGAAAACCACTGCCTTAAATGCTCTACCACCAATTTGTGCAGAGAAATAAGGTTCCTGAATACAAATAATAACCATTTTATTCTCAAACGCAGCCACCCTTATCTTGTCCATAGCTGCTCTAGCTCTTTGGCCATTAATTTGGACAATTTTAATGCCCTGGTAAAAATAATTTACACTCAAAAGAGGATTTAGATTAGTTGTATTACTCATGTTGTGTTCTCTTTTCTGTCAGTTCCACTGCTTTTATGTATTCGGGACAGCAGCTATCACAAACAGAATGTTGAAAATCTTGATTTCTCTTACAGTTGACACATTTTAGTGGCTCCTCTTTGTGCTGTTGTTGTTGTTGTTATTTGGTTTTTAGGAGCATTAGCAACTAAGGCCATATTGCTCCGGGATATGCGGTGGTCATTCCCTGACCTTTCCGCATCCTCCGTATTTGGTGGTGACGGGCTCGAACCCCGGTCTAATCAAGAAGCATGTGCTACGCACTGCTGCTCCTTCCCACCTGGCTACGGAGGCGCCCCTCTTTGTGCGTGCATTCCGAGAAAATGTGGCCTCCATTGGCACAATGGCCACACGAGACTGTTTTGTGCAAACAGTTTTGCACTGAATGTCCATTCCCCAGACAGTTAAAGCATTTAGAAACAACTGCAAAATAACGAAACCCGTGTGAGGAGAACCCCAGAAAAATACTGCCATTTTGCATTATATACTTGTATATATTTGGTGCTAATCCGATGACCCAGTTAGTAACACGATTTCCTGCACCAGAACTGAATCTGAATGTGATTCCTTGCCTCACCTCTTCAAAACTAAAGCCAAAGTCTTTCAAGTTTTTAATGTAGAGATCTTCTACAATGTCCTCTTTGGAATAATCCTTGGGGATATTGTATATCATAACCATGGGGCGTTGCAAACGGGGTTTATCCATAGCCAGACCAACACCAGTCATCGTTGTGGAGTTGCAAATGGTTTTTGCATCTGTAGAATTAGTCGTTTCGACTAGAACACCATTGTTTCTTAACAATCTAATAATCTTGATATTTCTGTGCTCTTTCCTTATTGTGTCAGTGACCTTGTTTTTGATGTCCTGACCACTAGTTATTGAACACTCAGGCGAAGGCCTTAATATTATTATATTGTTAGGATCACTACTAACTACACTTTTGTTCCTGGGTTTAACATATTCTGCAGTTATGGGTTCAGATTTATGGGGTGCAGACTGCCTTTGTTCTACACTCATGAATCTGACTTAGATTATGGGTGCCAGGTATACCTATCCACTAGAAACAGTGCAGTTTCGTGGCCAAGATCCTTTATACCATCAGGCATTACAAACATTGCCTGTAGAGTTTATAAATTAAAGCAGATGAACCATCTTTATTTTGCTGATAGAACAGTACAGTATATAATTGTCCCCTGCTATAGTGTGTCTCACTCAGCTCTTGTTCTCTATAAAGCTGATCTCGAAGGAACTAGTTATTGTTGATGACTCTTTTTTTGTCAGGGAGACGGGGCATATACTATGCAAGAAGGATAGGTGGAACAGGACCAGGGTATGTCTGCCAGGGGCAAAGGTTGATGACATTGGAGCAGATATAATCTTTTAAGGACACAAAAGGTGATATTGTTGTAAATGTTGGAACTAATGATATTAAGAGTAAGAGATCTGCAGATTTACTCACCAAGTACAGGTCAATGTTGAAAAAAAGTTGCGAGTTAGGGTTGAATGTGAAAGCGTCTGCAATTCTGCCCAGACATGATAGGAGGGAGTATATGATGAGAGCCTTGTCGATCAATTTGGCCCTGGAAAGATTGTGCAAGGCTCAAGGGGTAGAATTTTTTTCAGCCTGGTCTGTGCTTGTTAACAGGAGAGACTGCTTCTACAGGGATGGGATACACTTAAATAGAAAGGGTGCAAGAATATTTGCTGATGCTACCGAGGCAGAGTTAGGTGGGTCGGAAAACTGCTAGCTTTGGGGGGATACACGGACTAATAGATTAACAGTAGCCTTTGGCAGAGGTAAAAGTGATTCTTGCACTACTTCTATTGAAATGCAATTGAACAGCAGCCTGGAAAGTAAGGCAATGGGAATTTCCAGGGCTGCTGGGAGTCATAGACAAACAAGTAAATACATGGGCTCTGTTAGGGTAACTAAGAGTACAAACAGGTGGATGTATACTTGCATGTACACCAATGCTAGGAGTATAGTTAATAAATTCGATGAGCTTGAAGTGCTAGTCAAGATATCAAAGGCAGATATTATTGGGATATCAGAGACATTGTGTCACACAGACATAAGCAGTGCAGAACTGGAATTTGGGGAGTACAATGTGTACAGAACGGATAGACAGGACAGGAAGGGAGGAGGGGTTATGCCATTGGTTAAGAAACACATAAAATCTAAGGAAGTGCATCCAATTGATATGGGTGGAAAATGCAATGTTGAGTCTGTTTAGTGTGACAAGACACTGGGAAAGGAAAAATGAGAGTAGGTGTGTGTTATAGGCCTAATGAAGCTGATGAGTATAATGAGCAACTGTGCAGAGAAATAGAGTGGGCCAGTAAATTAGCGTGTCTTATTATAGGGATTTTAATTTCCCGGATATTGACTGGAATTTGTGGGTTGGTCACTCACACACTAGCAAGGCTTTTGTGGATTTATTGGATGATTGTTTTCTACAGCAGCATGTTCAGGAGGCAACTAGAGGGAGTAATACTCTTGATCTGATTATCAGTAGTGATTCTTCATGCATCAACAATCTGCAGATAAAGGAACCACTAGGTGGCAGTGATCACAGTGTGCCGAAGTGGGGTTTACTCAAAGAGGTAACTACCATCATGGAAGGGTTTTTGCTTTCGTAAAGGTGGCTACAGTTGTCTGAGACTGTATTTAAATTCTATACGGTGGACTCAACTGATGATGTTACCAACAGCAAATTCAAAATGGAAAGCATTCAAAGAATTAATCTTGGAAGCTACTAGGCTTTTCATACCAACAGAGAAATATTGTTCAAGATTTAGGCCTAAATGGATGTCAGATGAACTAATTAGATCTGTGGCAAGAAAAATGCATGGGATACATATAAATTAACATGTGACACAAAAGCCTATGATAGATATAAACTGGTCTGTAACCAAGTTACAAAGGAGATTAGTCAGGTGAAGGCAGATTGTGACAAACCTTTGGCAAAGGATGCAAAGAAAAACAGCAAAGAGTTCTTTACTTGTGTAAACTCTAGAAGGAAGGGGATGAATGAGATTGGTCTACTTGATATCGATGGTTCAACTGTTGATGATCCTGCTCAGGTAGCTAACAAACTAAATGAATATTTTGCATGGACGTTCACACATGAGGAGTTATTCAGGGAGGGGAATGTCAGAGGTGTATTCAACTCTGGCAGTAAGCTAGATAATCTTGTAATAACTGAGAGTAAAGTTGAGGAGAAATTGTTGAAGATAAACACAAGAAAGGCACCTGGGGTGGATGGAATCTAACCAGTTATATTAAAGGAGGCAGCAAAGGAAGTAAACGAACACTTAGCCATAATTATGAGAGCTTCCCTGGATTCAGGGGAGGTACTCATGGACTGGACTCTGATATTCCTTCTTTTTTTGTTGGACTAATCTCCTTTGTCGTTGCAGCTCTGGAGTCCACCATGGTCTTGCTCGAAGGCATTTTTCTTTTTATGGCGACTTCAGCTGCCTCGGTTATAATGTTGGTTATTATCTGTTGCAGTAGGCGCCTCCTTAGCCAGGTGGGAAGGTGCAGCAGTGCATAGCACACACTTCTTGATTAGACCGAGCCAGTCACCACCAAATACGGAGGATGCGGAAAGGTCAGGGAATGACCACCGCATATCCCGGAGCAATATGGCCTTAGTTGCTAATGCTCCTAAAAACCAAATAACAAACAAAACAAACATCTGTTGCAGTTTGTCTGGGTCCTCTCTTATTTCTCAGCCGTCCTGTCTGGTTTTCCCCCTTCTATCTTGGGCTCTACTGATGAGATGTTCTCAGAAGAGTTCCCAATTGGCTTTGGAGATTGCAAATCTGTTTAGCATCTTCCTTTCTGTTGCGGTTCTTGCTGTGGTTCTCTGTATCCGGTAGGTGATGGTATGGTGATCCGACGTGGTCCAAGCATTTTGCACCGTCCAGTCAATCACTTGGGAATCGATATTTCTCGTGGTTAGGGTGCTGTCGACGGTCGCCTCCCAAGGTGTATTACAGAAGGTTTGGAGACAGAAAGGTTTTTAACCGTTTTGAGTACTTAACTGGGATTTTGCAAGTAACCAGCATTATTTATCTGTATCCTGTGTTTGCCAGACCTACACTGGTCACCATGTGGTTGGCAGCAGGTATATAGAGAGAGAGACACCGATTATAATGCAGAGCCCACGTTGGTGCTTTGTAGTTGACTGGGGAGGGTGCCCCAGTATTGAGTTAGCCAGGAACTTTTCCAGTCTTCGGCCATTTCTGGTGCCTTGCTGGTCTGGCGTGGCTCTATGCCAGACTAGGGATTGACAATTGACGTCAGCACCTATTATTATGGTCCTCTGTCCCACTAGGGTAGTTTGGACATCCTTGAGAATGTAATGGCGAAGTCGATCTCGATGCCGGGTCTGCAGTAGAGAGAGACTGCGTATAAGCAGCCAACAGAGCTGATTATATGAGCACATGCTGCCCATGGCGTGATAACTGCTGGGATCTTGGTTACTGTAATTTCTGGGTTGTGGACTATAATTGATGCTCACAGTGTATCTTCATCGCTCTGTACTATTTTAAACCTGAGCGGGTATCCCCTAACCTGCTTCATGTGACTGTAGGGCTCTTGAAATTGGCGCCTCCGTAGCCAGGTGGGCAGGAGCAGCAGTGCGTAGCACACGCTTCTTGATTAGACCGGGGTTCGAGCCCGTCACCACCAAATACGGAGGATGCGGAAAGGTCAGGGAATGACCACCGCATATCCCGGAGCAATATGGCCTTAGTTGCTAATGCTCCTAAAAACCAAATAACAAGCTCTTGAATATGGATGAGATCTGCATTGTCTTCTTCTGCTTTTAGGTATACTTGGGCGACCACTGCTTTTGCACATTGCACGTTTATTTGGTGAATTTTTCGCACTCCGTCATTATATTTTTTGTGTTGCATACCCATAATCGGTTCTGAGTTGATATGTACACTTGAACTTTAGACATATCAAAAGTTCAAATGTTCTGAGTTGATATGTACACTTGAACTTTTGATATGTCGGACATTTTGGATCTCTTATGGAATGTGTATGACCTAGCCTTGGTAGCTTGCAGTTGATGCATATGAGGTCTTTTGCTGTTTGGGCAGCTACTGAAGTTGTGCCCCTTTTCGGAGCAGTGGCTGGACGTTGGTTCTGTTTGATTACATATACATGTGTGTTTCGTGTACCCATATTTGCAGCACCTAAAACTTTATCATAGCCCTGTGTTTTCTGTATACCTGTGGCCACTCCGCTCTATATAAATTGTTTGCTGTTCCCACAGGACTTGCCAGGCATCTGGGGCCAGCTCCACTACCCAGTTACAGTTTCTGCTGCTTCTGGCCCTTGTTTTATACTTGGGGATGACCATTAGCTTTTCGTCCCTCTCTGTAGGTTTTTCTTATAGATTTCCCCAGTTAGTCTCGGGGGTTGATATCTTGATCCACATCCAGGGTCCCGAGCTGGATATCATCATTCTTTTTCTTGGTGATTCCTTTCTACTTCTGTCTGTCTCTTTCTCACTCTCAGGGTAACTCAGGATTTTTTTTTTTTTTTGGCTGGTGCAGCATAAGCCTCATGCTTCCTTGCACCATATGGCTAATGATGATAATAATAATAATAATAACATCAAATATTATGACAGATAGCCCTTTTCTTCTTAGGGTTTCCATAGTAAGGCCCAAGGTTGGGATCTTTGCATTGGACATGATTATTTCCACTTCCTCCTTGGTCTCTGTTTCTATTACTATCCCTGGGTTTCTTGTTTTCCTTATTGCTTTAATTCGGGTAGCTCTGAGGGCTTCCTACAGGTTTTCCATTGCCTTCTTTATTTCTTTACTTGTATGTTCATCTTGTCCTGTTGGCTTTAGGATGACTATGTTGAGGGTTGGTAGGAGTGTTCTTCCCGGGGACACTGTTGCAGGTTTGGCGGCAGGTTCATTTATGATTGCAGTGGTGGTTTTGCTCCTCAGCACTTCTGAGTAGGTCAGGGCATGCTGTGGCATTTCTCTTGCCTCGTCTTGCCGGTATGCCTCTAATGTGGCATTTATATTTTCGTTCTCTATGTGGGTTTTGTACAGGATAGTTTCCAGTTTTGTCCACAGTGAGACAATGTCTGCTCGAATCGTTGTCACCCAATTGTTTCTGATTTGCGAAGATTTCCTCCAGGGCAGACCTGAGTATGAGAAACTGGTCTGGTACTGGGCCCCCTGGTAAGGTGGGGTCTAGGGTTTGCGTTTCTTTAATCATCTTGGTCAATTGATTTTGTTCCAAATTATTTTTGCTGGGGTCAGATTGTGACTCGGTTTCCTGTTCAAATTTCGGGACAACTGGTTTCTTTTTCTTTGAAAGTGGGGCCGGCTTTTGTTCCTCTGCATTGTCCCTAGTGCCATCAATCAGGATGGTTTTGGGTTTTTCCCCGATGTTATTCTCGGTTTGGTGGGGGTCTTCCGAAGGCATTTTTGGCCAGTTCAGAAAATCGGGGTATTCGGATTAGCGGTATTCTGTTTATATATCCTTGTAGCTGATTGAAAAAGATGAACTTTGGTGGGTCACACAAGTTCATGTGTTGTATGGTTGTCATACGGTGCCCTGGCAACAATTTGGGGTATCCCCACCCATAGTCACATGGGGGGGGAGAAGACAAGTGGTAAAATGCCCCTAGAGCAGTGTGATTGCTTCCCTATGAGGTTTTCTGGGGGCATCAAAGACTGTGGTGACATCAAAAATGTTGAAAAATGCATGTGAAAGAAGATTCCACACCACCATGGAAAGTTTATCGCGGGGGGGGGGGAAGAATGTCACTAAAAACATAATTCACTGTAGGCGCCTCCGTAGCCAGGTGGGAAGGAGCAGCAGTGCGTAGCACACGCTTCTTGATTAGACCGGGGTTCGAGCCCATCACCACCAAATACGGAGGATGTGGCAAGGTCAGGGAACAACCACCGCATATTCCCGGAGCCATATGGCCATAGTTGCTAATGCCTAAAAACCAAATAACAACAACAACAACATAATTCACTGTCTTTTAAACACAGTTTTAAGCACAGCTTGTTGGAGCAGCTTTTGCTCTGGATATCACAGATCGGGGCACCCTCCCCAGTCAAGTAAAAGGCGCCAACGTGGCCTCTGCATTATAATCGGTGTGTCTCTATATCCCTGCTGCCAGCCACATGGTGACCAGTGTAGGTCTGGCAAACGAAGGATACAGATAAATAACTGGTTAATTGCAAAATCCCAGTTAAGTACTCAAAAGTTCCTCACCTAGGGAGTCCACTGTAGTTTATAAATCACTGGATACACTTTTCCTGAAATAAAAGCACTAAGAACACATAATTTAATCCAAAAATCACGGAGCGATGTTTCAGCATGGCAGTAACAGCGGCAGCCATATTGGCGATCTTTTCTGTGGAGAAAGCGAGAGCTGGAAGCACATATTGTATCATTGTCCTTTGTATAAGGAGTTTAGGGAGGAATTAAGATCCTCAACAAAGAGATGATCACCGAACAATTTTGCTCCAAGCAAATGAATATTTACTTATTTGGGATGCCAGCTCTTATCAGTCTTTGCAGACTTTTGCCAGGAACACTTTCCAACATAGACATGCTTTTCTGGCCATCACAAATAACACTGGTATAAGTAACAAGGTGCAATAAAGTTACTTTGTATCTTAAGCTCTAAGTAGCTTTAAGTGTATTTTACCTCTTGTAAATAACTGTATATTTCATGATTTTTATCTTACCATTTGTACCCGTGCACTCATTTCGGCTGCCAGGTTGGGTATATTATATAAAGGATGTAGGTGTTTATGGTTGTGCAATTTTGATGGCTATGTATTCATAATTTGTATTAATGTTAGATACACTGTTGAAATGAAATTTAGCTTTGATTTCAGCACTCATTTTGTTAGTAGTCATATATCTGTTTGTATCTACTTGTAAATTTTGATAAAGTTGTACGTAACAATGCCAATAATGTTAAATTTAAAGAAGTCGTTGTTACAACTTTTTAATTTTCAGTTTATAGTACATTGTAATTTTGTGTCTATTTTGGGGATTAAGTATTGACTGCTGATAACTATGTCATTGTTCCTGCTAAATGTGGAGATTTCATTATTGTTAAATAGATTTTATTTATTTGTGAAACAAAGCGGAGTTGAACTAACATTCTAGCCGCTGCCCTATTCTAAAACATACTTTATTTTCTTAGGTCTTATTACTTTCATTCTTGCTCAATACTCTCAAGAATGCTCTGCACTTGACTTCGGCATCGTTGAACATTCAGTTTTTATTTTTGAAGTTTGTTTTATTTTGTTTTTCTAATGCAGCTTGACAAAATTCAAATGAATGTCGTTTGAATTTTGTAAATCAATTCACTAGAACTTGAGATGTCATACCAGTCATGAAAATATGTGTCAAGTACTCTAATCACACTACTGTTGCATCGAGTGTTCGGCACAGACTGGTGGTGGTGGGAGCATGGGAAGTGCCTCTGGCGGAGGCTGCAGATGACGTAATCACTTACGTGGTGCATGTTTTCGTGACCAATCAAATTTACTCAGTTGAAATTTTTGTAGGTGCCCACAAGGATGTTTCACATCAAAAAGGCGTGTAGCCACGAATTTGCCAATGCCCCCCAAAACCTAGCTATGCCTATATTTGACATCATCATCCGACTGTTCAGCTTTAGCTTGCATCTAGTGGTGAGTGTGGGGGGGGGCAGCCTCCCACATATAGTATTATTTGGGGCTGGTCCCTTTGAAAATTCTATAACAGGAATTTACTGTAGTTATATATAATTAGCATATACACATTAAGAATATGCCTGCAAATATGCCCACAGTGTGGCAAGCCAAAAATAAAAGGGGAAGGAAATAAGAATAAGGGTCTTGCAGAAGGAATTCATTTTTAAAATAATTATATGAATTCCTTCTGAATGAATTAAAAGACATGTCAGTTGACATAAATTTAGTAGTATTCCCTTAACGTTAGGAGGACTTAATTGCACAAAATATCACTATAAGTAGTATTGAAATCCAACCACAGCAACTTGACCACTATCATGAAACAAAAATAAAAAAGACATACCACGGAGCCCCATCTTGTCAGAAGGTGAACAAACAAGACAGACAATGGCAATGGAATCACTGAATTTTGAAAATTAAAGAAATCAGTGTGTTGTTGATCTGACAAACTAATCAGCCCAACAGTTATCAGATTTGAGTCATGGCAGTCCTTATGCTATGAGAAATTATAATACAACAGGTAAGAGCATTCACAACAGAATACAAAATCACTGTCAAAGAACACAAGTTAAATAAGAGTATGAAAATAAGAATTTATGCTTTAGATGGTAGTATGAGTGGCACATTAGCATCTTAGCTTACCACTCAGTAATGTACATAACAATTAATTCAAATTTAGTGGCACTTGGAAAATAACACCAATTCCAAATTACATGAAATATTGCTAAAAACTATAATGTGACCAATAAAATAGACCAACCATTATGCCCCATCTTGTCGAATTTCATTATTTCAAACATTAGACAAATCCATGCATCGCCGAACCAGTACACTGATCAACCCACAAATGTAGTGGATTTGAATAATGGTGGCCCTTGTGTAGCGAAAAATTATAATAGAACAGATCCAAGCACTCACATGGCAACACCAAACCACTGACAAAGTCACTGTTTAGTAAGAACATGTCTGGAAAAAATTATGCTGTAGATGACAGTATGAGTGCTGCTTTAGCATATCGACTCAATACTAACCATTTAACAAAGAATAAACTTTAACTAAATATGCAGGAGAATAGAAAAACATAAAAAGGAAAAGAAAGAAAATTAGTATAGCATTCACAATGGAATACGAAATTACTGGTTAAGAACACAAGTTAACAGTGGCGGATTTCCGCACAGGTGCACGAGGGCACGCCTGGGGCCTCTTAAATTGAAGGGGCCTCAAATCTCAGGTCTCAAAAAAAAAAAAAAAATAAAATAAATAAATAAATAAATAAAATTGTTTCATTTTAAATTTTTACGCTCATCTTTATTACCGTTACTGAATAAAACTATAATTTAATATGAGAAGTTAGTAAACTCTTATGCAAATATCCCCACATATCATATGAAATATCTATGCAAACTAAGTGAATCTGAAGTAGAATACATATTATCTTTAATGCTAGATTTTATGTATTAATGTTAGATTTGGGAGGGATGGTAGTTGTGTAATTTTTTCATTTAAACATTAGTTAAAATATGTATGAAAGAATTGCGCAACCAAAATGATTAAAACCACAACACCAAATCTAGAGTGCGTGCTATAGTAAAAACGTGCATGTAGAATGCACACTGTAGTGGTACCGAAAATATTTAGAGGGGGGGGGTCTCAAAATTGAATTGCGCCTGGAGCCTCTCAAGTGCTAAATCCGCCACTGCAAGTTAAATAAGAGTATGAAAATAAAAAATTATACTATAGATGGCAGTGTGAGTGGCATATTAGCATCTTAGCTTACTGCCCATATAATGCACATAACAAATGGTTAATAATCATTTTAATGATATTACACATAATTGGACTTGGTGCTATCTACCAGACACCTCTAAATTTTAATTAACTGGAATTTCATAAATTTATATTATTTGTTATTTTATTATTTTAGGAGTGTTCCTTCTGTAATACAGGCTGACCTCAATTAACATGATTAATTCGTCCCGCCAGCACATCGTGCAAAACAAACTCGTTAATCGAATATAATAATCAATAGGAAAAATTATAATTGGTCCTTGACCTTCAGGAATGTCCATAAAGAATTTTAAAAATACCTTTTAAATAACTTTAACTGTATACTATGTAAAAGATAATGAAAATAATTATGGAATTAAATGTTTATTGCCTAAAACAGTGGTTCCCAAACTGTGCACCGTGGAATATTTTAAATTTTCGAGGGAAACACAGCGATACTCGACATCTGTCAGACACTGCATGAACTACTACCTCGAGGTAGTTCACAGTTTCAACATTTCTTATTAAGTTGTTTGGACCTAACTGCTTAATAAACTGAACTGTTAGGTATTTCTTTTGGTCTAGGTGTTCCGTGAAAAAATTACTGAGACGTTAAGGGCACCATGAACCGAGAAAGTTTGGGAACCTCTGACATAAAATACACTGTGAAGAAACAATTTGTTACAGAAATATTTGAACAGAGTCGACTTTCTCTTTTCATCAATCAATTTGCGAAATAAATAACGCAGAGAACCTCAAACCTTTTGTTTGAGGTTCTCTGCGTTACGAAAGTTTTCATCTAGTTCTTTTACCATTATCTCCTTTGCGGTAACATTTTCATCTGGCTCATTTAAAAATTAGAATTTAAAAAATCCAATGCAGACTTGCATTTAAAAATTAGAATTTTTAAATGCAGATCTGCATTGACTTTATTAGCAGGAGACAAACAAGTAACACGTCTTCTTCCAATGGTTGATGGAACACACTGAGGCGGGCAGCAGGCAAACGTTTGTTTATTGCCCATCTGACGAGCAGTAAGCTTAACGCACAATTCAAATCTTTTTCAACCATCACATAAAATAAAATAAAATCGTGCTAACTGGAAATTTGCATCATGTAAAGTGAAAAGTGGTATAATTTTTTCAAATAGTGGTAACCGAAAAATGCGTTAATCGAACACGCGGTATGCGAGGCCTGGCTGCACTCTATCTCGATTCCCCCCTCCCCTCTCTCTTTTAAGTATTGGTTTACTTTTAACTTTCTATACTGGTTTTCCATGTCACTAGCGCCTGTTTCATGTACTTTAATTTTTATTTAAATTATAAGTATCATGTGGTGGATTATGTATTGCAGCCACTGATATTTGCTGTACTAATTTTCTTTTCTGTTTTTCTACTCACTTGCATATTTAGGTGTGTGTGTGTGTGTGTGTGTGTGTGTGTGTGAAGCAGTGAGCAGACAGAATCCACAAAACATCAGTTTTAGGTAATTGATGTGCCTCAGTTCATTTTCCATAGGAATCCACATGTAGAAATAAGTTCACTGCATTAACATCAGTTTCCCTACTATAATAAACAACTCACGCATGGTTGGGAGGGCATTCTTTATTCACTTCAAAATTATAAATCTATAAAAGCAAATATTTATCACAGTCCTTTTAGTAATTTTTATCTGTTAAATAACATTTGAAAAAAAATAAATTTTTTAGTTTGTAAGGTAATGTAAAAATGTGTGTTACACGAGCAATTTTCACGATTACTTTCAGTGACCCTCCCCTCAGTGTCACACCTCTGTGTCAAAGATTTTGAAAAAGCTGTAATCCCTAGGAACACTTGGGATCAGAAGAAATGATATGCTGATATTGCAGCTAAATCATCACTTCCTGTGAATAATCTTGATTATCAGTCTCCTAAATAGACTACAGGAAAATAGTACATAATAAAGTATTTTCCCAATCAAGGTTCAAAGCAAATTATATCAGATTAAACCTGTAATCAAAGTATGGTAGTCTTAGTCTGTGCAGGTACTGGAGAGGGGAAGTTGTTCTTGTTTGATTCTGCACAGAATATAGTCGTTGTACACATTCTTTTTTGGGGACTGATGACCCTCATATGTGCAACTACTGTGATACAGTTTTAACTAACCACCATGATTTTATTGACAGTCCTAATTTTTATAATACAACATATATGCTTTACTGCTTTTAATCATCTGATTGAGCTTTATACACTGTTAGGTTTTATCCACAGTGACCATGTGTCAGCTGTTTTCAACTTTCTGCAAATTTGTACAATTATTTAAAAATGGAACTTTTAATTTGTCTATATACTGCTTTATATAGATCTCTTTTGATGATGTAGTTTGTTATTTTCATTTTTATCACCCAATGTTAGTGTGTTGTAGCCTTTGTTGCTGATGTTCCAGTTATCTCCAAATCAGTCAGTCTGATAGATTCTTCCAAATTAACTACTGTCATGCACTATGCAGAATAAAAAACCAGTTATTAGGACTACTGGATACAAAACCATCATGCTGAAGCTTACATGGACCAAAACATGAGCTAAACACTATACGACCAAAACACTACATTTGAAAATGTAGTGTGCTTGTTGGAGCATGGGGTGGGGAGGAGTGTCCTTGTATTAGGCATTTATCTCAGTGACATCATTCTGAGTTTCCATAACTGGTTATAAATAAGATCTCAAAAGAGACATTTATTGCTGTTTACTTACATCATGTTATTATCCACATGGCTGTTCTCATGTTCTTCACTAGAAAATGAGAACAGCTACACTATATTACTATATCTACAAAATGTAATGTGATCAATTTTTCCACCTGCAAATAAACACTAGCACTTTTTATTATTATTATTATTATTATTGTTCAGCTGAAGTAGGTAGCTTTCCTTCACTTGGCAATAGCAAGTAAAGTCACTATTAGCTGGATTAGAGTAATTGATTTAGACAGCTAGTAAAGCTATCAATGTACAAAGAACAATCTATTTTCATGTAAAGGGCAGTCTACATACAAGTTTTAAAAGACCTAATGCACCTGTGATGTATAATTAATTTCTGATTTTAATGATTTATTGAATTAAAATTAACCCTGCCAACTGGTTAAATGTCAGCTACAGAAAAATATATTGGATTCTGTTTAATGTGTTTTATTGCTATAACACTGATCATTTACCAGTATTTGATGGTGGCTTTTGGCGAGGAAAAATTAACATTAGGGTGTTTGTAATTTTGGTCTAATTCCCTGGACAGCTAAAATAGAAACTCGATTAATTTGCTTGCACAACTCATAGTCATTATCTCCATTACTCACAGTTTTAATATGTAATGCAATTAATATAAAGATAATTTTACTCACATTGAATGTAAAACTTTTAATATTCTTTTTTTCACATAAATTATGATTTAAAAAATTAAAATAAATTTTCTGTTTATACTCTGGGATAACCACACAGAGGAGTTCACAAGATAATATGAGAAACAGCACCTTATTTAGTAGTCATGTGGGCCTGAGCCACAGTCACTCAAACCATGGCTGGTAATAAAGTTTTAAAATGTCAAACAAAGCTTCTGGACAAATTTAGTGTGTTTTTAACAAATATGTTTTCAGCAGCAGAAAAATATTTTTATTTGTCCGATATCATGTAATTCCTAGAACTTCTGTTAGTGCATGCAAAAGTATTAACTAACTCAGTTACAATCTTGGCTTCTGTTGCCAGTATACCATAAAACATCAAATCAAATCAAACAGTCATGCTCAATAACACACTATATTTCTGGAAAATGCAATCTAAATTGAATTGGATTGAAATTTCCAAAGAATACTACCTGAAAGATGCAACCTTTGGATTAAGACATTACATGAACCATCAAGATAAAGTATAGGAAAAATTTAATCAAACAATTAATTGATGAGGAAGTATTCATAACAGAATGCCCAAAGAAGCTTACACTGGCCAGTGTTTTTGACTTGGCAGAGATGGCATGAGGAACTGCCATTTACAATTGAGAAGTGTTGGGAATGAGGTTTGCATGAAGCATTGGCAATTCCAACTGACTCAGAAACAAAAAAAAAAAAAAAAAAAAAAAAGAGGAAGAGTTTGAGGGGATTTACTGAAGGAGACATTGACAAGGCAAATGCTGTTTATCAGGAACTGGTTATGCAATCTGGCAGTCACAACATTTATGACTGGATTCATATCGATGATAATTTTCCTATTTATAAACACGTAAGTGACTAATCGCTTGCAGCAAATGCTCTAAGTCTCCATGCCCAACCTTGTTATAGCAGTGACAAAAAGGAAGATGACACACCACTTTCTCTGCTCCTTAAAATAACATAGGCTTTTTCAGCCATGGAAACTGCACACTTTTAGATAGAATTCGTATCCTTAATTTGAAATCAATTATTGAAATTGCAAAAAAGAAGAAATGGTAGACAATAAAGCAATTGCATCTAGATTCATTTATTAAAAAAATCACAATGTAATCAAGTACTATGTAGACTCCATGAAGTACTCATATCAGGCAGTTATTTCAATGTCATAATGCATGTCTTGCTATTTCTGTGATCTTAATCTTTAGGTGCTTATTGATATATATTTTTTAAATTTGATAATGATAGTGTGCAGGTATTTTTGAATTTTATGTGTGGGCTTAGTTGTGTGAATTTTTGTTCTTAGCTATAAAATGACAAACATTTTTTTGTGATTTTATTGCTAAGAACAAAAATTTGAGTGAAATCTTTATTTCTAGCACCAGGGGAAAAAAAAAAAAATGTATATGATTACTATATGTTTTTTTATATAAATAGATAAAAAACATATAGTAATTATATAATTTTTTTTTTTACTCTATTTTCGCCCATTCACACAAGTCATTATTTGTAGGATGGTAGTTTCTACAGTCAAACATTGGTAAGTTTACGTCCAAATATGTAAATTCAATAAGATGCAGACTTACTTATAACACGGTCCAAAATTTTGGACCCATCGCCTGTATCATACCCGATCTATAGTTTTCAAAGCCATCAAAGAATGAGGAAATAAATAAATTCAGGTTTATGCCAGCTGTATTCGAGATCATGCACTTTCCATAATGGAAAAACTTATATGATTGTTATAGTGCTTGTACAGTGTCTTCCAAACATAACTGACACATTTTGATAGTAAACTTCCTTTTTATTGAAAAAATGCAGAACAGACCTGCTTAAGTGTTTTACATATTTGCGAATTTTATCTTGAAAATAAAGATAAATCTCCCAAATGTGATAAAATAAAGAAAAATGTAATAAATTTACACCTTCCAATGTATACACTCTTGAACACGGATAAAATTAGTTATAACTCTGCAGAGAATTTCTTCATTTATACTAGTAATTTCTTTGTAAACATGTCTTTAATTCTTCAGTAATTTGTGGTTTACTTGTTTACGTGACTTTTGAAGTATCCTTATAATAAGTCGGGTGCTGTAAAATCAGTAAATATGGCCATGGCATCTCCACAAGATGTGACCTGGAAAGATTTCCCACGAAAGATTCAGATTTGTATCTTCTTTTGCTGCATAAGATGTCGATCATGCTATACCATATCTTGTATGTGTTGTAAACTTCTTCAAACTATGGTCAGAACACCTAAACTGTGTCACAGGAGAGATCTGTATTGGCTGAAACTGCATTGCCATTATCATTTTTGATAAACAAAGGACCAGCAATCTTAAAACTCAAAATGATATGGTGTAACGTTTTGTGTGTTAATTTACTTTTGGTGAATAAAGTGACAGTTCATAAACTTGATGAGGATTATTGGTATCCCGATAAATTATCATGTAACATTTACATGATAATTCTGTTTGTTTGTGTGATGAAGCACATTTTCATGTGCTTCATCATACAAACAGTTTCTTTTCCAATTACATACAGCAATATGTTCATTTCATTTGTGCTGAGTTCTTGAGCAGCAGTTGTTTTGAAAGTAACATTTTGTTCAACAGACAAGCAAATTCTCTGAATTCTCAGGCATATTTAGTATGTGACACCCTTGATAGCTTTGTCTTTTATAGTGCCTGTGATTTTAAAATTGGCTACCCAGTACTTGATTGTGTTGATGGAAGGATATTAAAAAGTGTGATGGACATGAAAATATTGCTGAAAATTACCCTTAATTGTTACCAAAGGCTTACTTTTTAAGAACCATAGTATGCATGAAACATGATGTTGAATTCTCTGTGCCTCATAATGAACTGATCTCCTTAGCCTATTGCACAATCACTAATAGCAGAGATTAATGCTGTACGTGAACAGGAGAAAATAAAATGTGCCATTTGTTTCTGACAGACTTTGTATGATTAAAAGCACTCACCAATATAGCTGGAATGGACATATTTGTAGATGCTGTTGAGAGTTACCTGCAGTATAACTTCATATGTTAAGAATGCTGGTGCATCAGACAGTGATGCACTTAACACAGTGGAGAAACAACTATTTTTCATAAGTCAAATACAATAAAAATTAGTTATTCATATAGATATTTTGTCTGTTATTCCTTTCCACTTACTTGGTAAAGGAAGAGTAGCATTTATTTGATTACATGCTCCCAAATTTTCAGATAAACATTAAAGGCTTGTCTTAAGTTTGAAAGCAGAATGAAAACATAAACAAAGGCAACACACACCAAGAGACTAAGAATAAAGCAGTGAATTAATGTATGTGATCTCCATAGATCACAAAGTCCATGATTGACAAATCCCCAAGAAAGGTATCCCCCTGTGTTTGACAAGAAATCCTTGTTTGGATTACATTGGTTATATTCACTTTTCATACATGCCATTATTTAAGAAAGCAAATTATGTCATTTGCATTTGGGTTATATACTGAGACAGTGGAGTTGATATGTGAGTAGTCATGTATTGCCTTTAATAGACAAATATTGCAATTCTTGTACAGCAGTAGATCCAATATCTGGTAACCCCCTCCCCTCCTTTCCAAATGTCAGAATTCAGTAAGGGATAACAGTTGATCAGGATCAGCCAGAGGAATTTCCATGCCATCTTTTGAAAAACACAATAACAAAAAAAATTTACAAATAATTTGTACCGCTTATTTGGAACATCAGAATTTTAAATAAGTTGTGTGTGTGTGTGTGTATATATGTATTTATATATATTAAACATACTGTAGGGAGCCCTCCTGTCTTCAGGCATCTTACAAAAGATTTTAGAGAGCAGCTTAAAGGAACATCACCTTCGTCTGAGTCCAAAAGTAAAGTACTACATTCATCTACAAAGAATGGTGTTAGATCACCACATCCTAGTGTAACGAAGGTTACTATAGAAAATGGACTTGTTAATTTATCACCTTCAAAAATGCAGATAAATGGTACAGTTCCCAATCTTTCAGAGCTAAATCATTCAGAAACAGAATGTGAAACTTTAATTTCTTCAGAAGATTTAATTTCAAGTAAGTTTTGAATTAATAAATGTAATGAAAAGTTTTTTATTGAGTATTTTCTGTTCTTTATTCCCTTCTTTTATTCAAATTCTCTGTCACACCCCTTCCCATTTTTTCCTCTTTTCTTCAGTAGTTAATTTTCTGATTTTCCCGTTATATGTCAATAACCAATATCACACCTTTTGTGATATTTTTCTAAAGCACATTTCTGGAGGTCACTACCATAAAATAATTAAAACAATTTGCAGTTTCTGGTTTATTGGGCTTTTCTGTTTAAGTGTAATCTATTATAAATTGGTAGTAAACTCAATCTTATTTCATTTGCGATAATACTGATAGCTGGAAGCTTTTAAGTTATTATGGTGAAATGTGTTTTCCCTTCACTGAAATCTGAAATCATATAAAAAAAAAAACTTAAATTTTCAAAATCTTCTCTTCATTCCTATTTTTTAAGCTTCGTAAACTTTTTACTCCATATCTCACTTGTGCAATTTGTGCATGCTGTGTTCTTCGTTATTGATTGCTTATCTTTTTTACTGTTAAATTTTACAACCAAAAAAAAAAAAATCAGTGAACAGAAATATCAGTTTGTTAGTATGTATATATTACAGTATTAGTCAACTAAGTTATGTACATAAGCATAAATTCGTTTTTATTTTTCTAACCTGGAAAATATTCTTCTGATTTTTACATATTTAATTTTTTTAATTGGTATGGTAAATAAAGTGTAAATTTGTGCTTTGTCTTTACTTTTATAGCCTGTGGATAATATTCCTCCTGTTTTCGCTTATTAGAATTGCCGTTTAATAGAATTAAAATTCAATTCGCAAACATGATTACAGTTACCGGCGCTTACTACATATATCATATAGTGAACTACATTTTGTTATGGAGAGTCCATCACAAAGTGATATGATCATACAGTGAACCAATCATAAAGCGGGGCTCCACTGTACTGGCTTTCCATGTAGGCACCATTGTTGTTAGAAAAGTGGTAGCAATTTCTTTCCTTTCACAATTGAAAATTCCTGGGTTCTGATTCCTTGTGATTGTTGTCCTACACTTTGTGTGAAAGCCAATGGTACTTAGCCTTTGTCTTCAGTGGGAATAGAATTATTCCCATAATCAAAAATTGAATGCCGTAAAGCAGTGGTCTCAAACTCAAATTGCATGCGGGCTGAATGCACAATCTGAAAACAGCTGACGGGCCGGAATTTATTATTTTTTATTTTTATTTATTTATTTTTTTTTTTTTTACAAAATTAAAGTGAATATAAGCACCGTTTTTACAACAAATACATAACTGAAATGTATTCACGGGCCGTGTAAAATTGCTTCGGTGGCCGGATGGGCCCCGCGGGCCGCCAGTTTGAGACCACTGCTGTAAAGGATACAAATTTTTTTTTTCATAAATACCACATTTATCAAATAAAATACTTGAGGAGGATAATATGGTACTTTAAAATGAAGAGCAAAATTATATAAGACAAATGAATGATCAGTATCATTCAGGCAAAAGTGAAATTTTTTTTTCAGAAACAGAAGCTGGATAGTGCCATAAATGCAACAAGGAGTAATAAAATTCTGTAGATGGACCTGATTTGGCTGATATTGTCAAGAGGATAGACAATTTATATCCGGAGAAACTTTTGTTTATGTGTAATGTGTTCTGAGGAGAAAATTTTTCCAGATCAGTGGAAGATTGCAAATTTGAAGATATTGTTAAAAATACCCAGTGAAGATCTGTTGCACTCTTATCTTTCTTAATAGGAAAGGTAATGAAATAATATAAAAAAGTTTTCAAGAGAGATAAATTGGATATATGAAGGGAAGGGAGTACACAGATAATGCTGTTTATCAGGTAACAAATGAAATTCAGAAATCTACAAAGAGGTACATCATGGGAATTTTTATAGACTTTGAATGGCCTATGGTAGCCATCTTTTACAGACACGGCCATAGGGTTTTTGGTGCCGCTAGGCAAAAATATTTGGCACCCTTGAGATACTTTTGTTTGAATTTTAGCATCCCTCAGATTTTGGCTTCACTATGGCATGCTTACCGTGTTCTGCCTTGATCTTTTATTAAAAGATTAAGAATAGTGGAATGTTCTGATCATCTCTATGATACCATTAGGAATTATTTGGTAAATAGGACTGTTTGTAGTTCAGAGAATATATAATAGAATTCAAACCAGAGTTGAGAGAAGTTGTCCTCAAAGGTCTGTCCTTGGCCTCATTTTTTGGAATGTGGTATTAGATGAGCTGTTGGATGTTGACCTGTCTGCAGGTGATTAAATTTACTTATGCAGGTAACACAGGTCAATATTTGGGGAAAAAAGATATACGGACTAGATAGATCTTCAGATGTTGAATTCAAATCTGTTTTCCATTGGCATGTTTAGTTTTTGTGATGAACTAACTATGTGAACATGATGAGAAACTTGCATACCTATTCAGTCATTGTACATGAATATAATTTTTATTTATTTATTATTATTATTTAGACATTAATATTTCGGTAATTGTTTGATAAAAATATTGGATAAATCTATATCCTTTATTTCATAAATTTAATTAATTGATTTTAAATTGTTTTAGGTAAGAGCCAGTGAATTACAGAAGCACATTCATGTCATGCCTCGAAAGTATGAAAATCACTCCAACAAATTCTGCTATGTATGCTGCTCTTTCCTAACTAAATCAGCACAGATATTCGTGATCAGTTCTGTGAAAGAGAGAATCTTTCATCTTCTTCACATCTTCAAATTTGAGAGTTTTTGCAGGATGAAAGCTTTGAAAAATGTTTTGATATATTAGAACTAAAAGCATGATAGATTTTGGGTAACTGCAGGTCTACTGCATATAGAGAAATGAAATGTCTGACTGAAATTTCATTTCATGCATTTGTGTTTAGCCTTTTTTTTCCCTGAATACCTTGGTGAATGATTTCATCAAGGCATTGTAAGGCAATGGAAAATTACTACCACGGTCTCTGGAATGAATGTATGTTGTCAGACTAATGCTCCAGACAGTGTTTCAGAGGAAATCATCTGCACAACAACTTTATATTGTGTACTCCCCCCCCCCCCCCCCGTACTCTGGTATTTTAACTATTTGTATAAAATGTAAAAGTGATAAAAATGTAATTGTAACCTGTCTCCTGTTTTGTTATGAAATTGTCTTAATTACCTTGCTTTCTAGGCTGCTGCATTTTCTAATAGAAGCAGTGCAAGAATCACTTTCACCTCTGCCTGTGGCTCTAATTAATCTATTACTCTGTGTATCTGCCCAAACTAGCAGTTTTCTGGTCCACCTATTGCAGCCTAAATAACATCAGCAAATATTTTTGTACCCCTTTTATTTAAGTGTATTCCAGCTCTCCTGGTAACAAGAACAGATCATGCTGAGAAAAATTCTACTCTGTGAGCCTTATACGATCTTTCTGGGCCAAATTGATTGACAAGGCTCTCAATATGTACTGCCCTCTTATGGTGTCTGGGCAGAATTGCAGACACTCAAATTTAATCCTAACTTGCAACTTTTTCCCAATATTGTCTTGTACTTTTTAAGTAAGTCCTCAAATATTCTACTCTTAATATCATTAGTGCCAACGTGTACAACAATATCACCTTTTGTGCCCTTGAAAAATATCTGCTCTACAACGTCATATACTTTTGCCCCTGGCAAACACACCATGGTCCTATTCCAACTATCCTTCTTGCACAACATATATCCTGTTTACCTGAAAATAGTCACTGTCAGTAGCTACCTCTTATGGGACTAATGCATTCTGCCTTGGGTGTTGTTCTTCTGTTTCCTGATGTTCAACTGTCAGCTCTGGTGTTGAATTGGGCAGCTGAGAGCTTGATGACAGCATCCACCCTACTCTTTAAGCACTCAAAAACACCCATGAAAACACTGAGTTGGCACCTAACTCACTCTTCATCAAACACACACAAAGACATCCCTCCTGGCTGTATCGTGTCTTGTTCCAGAAAGATCCACAAATATTTCACCAGTAGTACATTTTTAAACCATGATTTGTAGGAGAATTGCCCCTGAAGTTCGCCCCCAAGCCACGGCACTCTGCTACTTTGAGCCAGTTGCTTTACTGCTGTAGTCTGAGCTTTGATGATTTATATTTAAATTCTGTATAATCGAGAATGCCACACTAAACTAATATACTTAAATTCAATAAATAACAGCACTCTATTCAGCAGTTATGCAGAAACAATACAAACAATATGTATTATGCTTCAAGTATCCGTTATATGTATTTTGCTATACCATTACATTTGTGAGTCTATAAGTTGATTATAATAAATAATAAATTTGCCTGATCATGGCAATCTACATAATTCGAAATTTTTAGATACCTATGAGCTACCTTGTTTACCATAATTAAAAACCTACAGTTCCACTACAGTGGTACCTTGGTTTGCGAGCATAATTCGTTCCAGAAACGTGCTCGTAATCCAAAGCACTCGTATATCAAAGCGAATTTCCCCATAAGAAATAATGGAAACCTAGATGATTTGTTCCAAAACTCAAAAATATTCATATACTGTAAAAATGATTAATACAAAATACATACCTTTTTATATTTTTAATATTTAAATTTAATATACATAAAGCAATCGAATTTATTAATTATTGGGTAGGACGACTTTCACTGTCTCTAACGGAATCACTGCTATCTTTTTGTGCGACTTTAACAAGGAATCTTTCCAATGACACTTGCTTTTGCCTCCTTTTGAGGATTTCACGGAAATCAGATTCATCGCTCGCACTATTACAAAACGAGGAGGCACGCTTGATACACATAAACAAAGCTGCACGCGTGTAGCCCGGTGGGCCGGAGGCCGGTGTGATTTTGGCCATAAACCATAGTATGAGGCCACTATAAATTTTCCCGGGTAAGAATTTTTGACCCAGTCCGCCTCTGTTTATCGATATTGCTTTTTTTTTTTTCTCTCTGAATCTGCAGTGTCTTCGCCAGGATGCTTCCTTTTCACACCTTTTAATTATTTTACTAATTTTTAGGGAATAAAGCACAATTACAAAACGAGGAGGCACGCTTGATACACATAAACAAAGCTGCGCGTGTAGCAACTGAATAAACAACACCGTAAAGGCAGAGACAACTCTATTAACACCTCACATTTTACTAAAGCACATTTCTAGGGGTTACTACCATAAAACAATAAAAACAATTTCCTGTTGCGTTTCTGTGAGTGAATCTGTTATAAACTGGTAGTAAACTCGATCTAATTGCTTTTGCGATTATACCGATAGCTGGAATTGTGTTGGTTTTTACGTTATTATGGTGAAATGTGTTTCCCCTTCACTGATATAAAAAACCATAAATACATTTTCAAAATCTTCTCTTCATTCCTATCGGGTTGCGTTCGGTTGGGGGTGATTCTGCGTTCGACTGCCATTTCTTGTAAACACAAAGGCTAATTGTGCATAAGCGAATTCGGTTCGTGTTATATAAGATATCGTTCCCCTATTTATAAATCGTGTATGATCGAATTCGTGTAGTGTAAACACGTGTTATACGAGGTCTGACTGTACTCGTATTGCAAGACCTCGCTCGTTTATCAAGTTAAAATTTATTAAAAATTTTTGCTCGTCTTGCAAAACACTCGCATACCAAGTTACTCGTAATCCAAGGTACCACTGTACTATACACTACAACACTCGTTACACAATGTATTAGTGATATTCACATCAAATCATTGATGCAAAAGCTCTATAAATATTAATCTTATATGTTACATACTACATGATAAAGTTAAGTTATTAAAATACATATGTATTGCTATAAATTGTAGTTTATAAGCCTCTTCTAATACTGATTACACTGCTACAAAATTACATAGAAATACCCCTCGACGTGGGCACCTGTACGTGGTGAGGGGACCTCCCAGTGATGCTGCTGGTTTTCCAGATTAGCATCACTGGGATCTAACGCCCATACCTTGGTTCCAGGGTTACATCATTGGAATCCGGCGTGTGCAGCCATGCACCGCGACCCCGTGGATTTCGGAAAGGGGAATCCTGGTGGTTGCTGCGAAGGTTTCTGCGAAGTGCACTATCGGTACACAAACAGAGATGACTATACCATCGAGAGAGTCATTCACGCCTATTGCACGCTATTTATTAAGCTCACAAAAGCCCACCAAAAAAACGTAGTCAGCTGCTACTCCTATATCCGTACCTCCTAGTGCTCCACCACTACCAAAACAAAGTGGTAAAGAAAAGCTAAAAAGTTTGGAAGAGCCACCCGTAACACCAGAAACAATGGATGTAGAGAATAAGGAGGTACCGGATGAATCAGTCTTGGAACTCTTTGCGGAGGAAGAAATGGACACGGGACAGCGTCCATTCTTCCCCAAAAAAGATAAATCCAAGACTGACAAAAGTAAACCCTCAGCACCTCGGAAGCTGCCTGACGGACCCACCAAGCCAAAATAATGGCTAAATTCCTACAATGGAATTGTCGTGGATTCCGGCGAAACACTGATCAAGGCCCTCCTGCAAAAGCACGAGCCAGTTTGCTTTTGCTTGCAGGAGACTTATCTAAAGGCAAATGATAACCCCACCATGCATAATATAACACTTTTTCGTAAGGACAGAATTGCGGATGGGCCTGCTCATGGAGGAGTGGCTATCCTTGTGGGGAACCAGACCTCAGTTCAGCCCTTGCTAATTACAACTAGCATAGAGGCTGTTGCAATTCGCCTTACAGTGGGAATTTTATTTACAGTCTGCTCTATTTATTTGCCACCTGGGACTGACATCTCCCAGAAAGACCTTGATGATCTTGTAACGCAGTTGCCTCCCCCTTTCTTACTTCTCGGGGATTTTAACGGACATAATACCCTGTGGGGTAGTGCTAACATCAACGGAAGGGGATGAGTCATGGAGCGCATGCTAAATGACAATGACCTTTCCCTTCTAAATACTGGAACAAACACCTTCTTCCACATGCCTACCTGTACTTTTTCTGCTATTGATCTCTCTATCTGCTCCCCTTCTCTACTCCCTACACTCACTTGGGAAGTGGAGGAGAATCCACATGGAAGTGATCACTTCCCTGTGATAACCTCGTTACACAGTGGGAGGCCATGTCTTCCTTTCAGGTTACCACGGTGGAAGACTGATCAGGCTGACTGGACTGCCTTCAAACTTCAGGCAAATTTTGACCTGAGTACCGTCAGTCAGGAGCCTATCAATGATGCAGTAACGTACATGACAGAAATTACTGTCCAAGCAGCTGCGAATGCTGTTCCAAAAACATCTGCCCAGTTTCCACCATTTCCCAAACCCTGGTGGAATTCACAATGCACAGCAGCCAAAAAGGCTCAAAATAAAGCATGCGGGATATTCCCCCGATATCCTACCACTGTTAATCTAATAGCCTTCAAGCATGCACGAGCCAAAGCACGCTATATTCGCCGTCAGAGTCAAAAGGAATCTTGGATCCGTTTTACATCATCTATTAACCAGTCTACCAACTCTAAGGTAGTCTGGGATAAATTCTGAAAAATGAAGGAAAATATACATCCCACCTTTCATCAATCCTGAACTATAATGGATGCAATATTGCAGAGCCCACTGCAATAGCCAATTCTCTTGGGAAAATATTTTCAAACATCTTTGAGATATCATCCTATCCCCCAGAGTTCCTGGTCCTGAAACATAAAAGAGAAAAAGAGGCACTAAATTTCTTATCGAAAGGCCTTTTTCCCTACAATGTGCCTTTCACACTGCAAGATTTAAAAAAAAAAGTGCTCTATCATTAGTGCTGTTGGACCAGATGGCATCCATTATGAAATGCTTAAACATCTATGGATCGCCTGCTTGTTTTGTATAATAGAATCTATATAAAAGAGCAATTTCCGGATTCCTGGCGCATGGCACTTGTGCTTGCCTTTGCAAAGCCAAGAAAGGATCCCAAACTCGTTACTAATTACCGTCCTATTGCTTTGACTAGCTGTCTGTGCAGAATCCTGGAGAGAATGGTTAATTTTCGGTTAATGTGGTATTTAGAATCAAATGATCTTCTCTCCAGCATCCAGTGTGGCTTCTGAAAAAACAGATCAACACTTGATCATTTAATTAGACTGGAAACATCCATCCGGGATGCTTTCCTAAAACGCGAACACTTGGTGTCAGTGTTCTTTGACATGGAAAAAGCGTATGACACAACTTGGAAATTTGGCATCTTAAAAGATTTGCATAGCCTTGGTCTTAGAGGGCATCTTCCCATTTTTATTAAAAACTTTTTAGCCAATCGATCTTTCCGAGTTCGTGTGGGATCTTCACTCTCTCGTTCGTTTAGCCAAGAGGAGGGAGTACCACAAGGATCAGTTTTAAATGTCACGCTTTTTGCAATCAAAATAAATTCCATCACAGAACAACTTCTTCCGACTGTAAACAGTGCCCTCTATGTTGATGACTTTAGCATATTTTGTCAGTCATGCAACATGAGGGTTATCGAAAGACAACTGCAACAAGCCATCAATCGCCTTAATTCCTGGGCACTTGCAAATGGCTTCAGGTTCTCGCCGGAGAAGACCGTTTTGCGTATAATCGTTGCCTGTCAGTCCCCTATACAGACTACAGGCAAATAATACGCAACAAGATATATTCCCAATGGCAAGAACTATGGCATAGAGAGAGAACAAATAAATTATACCAAATAAAGCCTGTAATAGAAACATGGCAGTCTAGTTTGCGCAGGAATCGGAGCGAGGAAGTTGTTCTTGCTCGACTCCACATAGGACACAGTCATCTGACACATTCTTTTCTGCTGAGGGCGGATGACCCTCCAATGTGCGAGTCTTGCGACACTATTTTAACTATTAAAGCATATTTTAATAGATTGCGTTCATTTTACCCATGTTCGCAATATGCATTTTACAGCTTTTACTCATCCGACTGAGCCTTATAGGCTCAGTCAGATTTTATCAGACGACGACCATGTGTCGGCAGTTTTTAAGTTTTTACAAGCTATTAATGTATGCACACATATATAAATTGGATAATTTACTTTTAAACGTATACTGCCTTATACATATATATATATATATATATATATATATAATATTAAGGATAATATAAAGAACCATTAGAATAAGTAAATCAATCCAATAATAATACCGTCAGGGATCTAAGAAAACGCAAAAAAAAAAAAAAAATATATATATATATATATATATATATATTATCGCTTTTTACCGACAATCTAGATGACTTCAACTGGGGCCAACCACCCAGAATGAAGGCAAAAAACGACAAGAAGTTCTCTGTTTCTGTGATGATCAATATATGCTAAGTAATTTAAATCTAACCAAATATAAACCACAATAGGCCGGATGTAAATCGAATATAAATAAATCGAAAGAAGATAATAAAAGTTAAAAAAATTTAGAAATATTAGAATCAAAGGTAAGAAATATAAGTAAAATATAAATGTAAGCATATATTAATCATCGTTGACCCGACAGAGAACGTAATTTAATGATTAAAATAAGATTAAATATATAATACATACTACATATTGACCGTATCTAGGACATAATGTAATAGTCGTCAAAATAATATGTGGTGCCTGCCCCCTATGTGATGGATACGGTAAAAATAAATAATTAAATTAACGCATGGAGAAACATGCAGATAGTAAGAAAAAAAACTAAAGGAGTAGGAATAATAGAACCTGAACTCCATAAAGGCGAAAAATAGTAGTATAGATAAGAAATAGTTTCTCCTACGTCCTCGGATTGCCCTAATAATTTCGGAGAAATAAAAGTAAAGAGTGTAGGACAGTTTAAAGACATTACAAGATATAAGTTGTGGCTCGGGTATGCCCGGGATCGCAAACCCGTTCCTATAGTAGGACCCTGAGCTGAATTTGCATGTTATCTCAGCGTGAACTTAAGTAAATTTAAATGAATTTAATTATATATATTAAAAAAAAAAAAAAAAAAAATGATACACTGTAATTTGCAAGCTGGAAGAAACAGAGAACTTCTTGTCGTTTTTTGCCTTCATTCTGGGTGGTTGGCCCCAGTTGAAGTCATCTAGATTGTCGGTAAAAAGCGATAATATATATATATATATATATTTTTTTTTTTTGCGTTTTCTTAGATCCCTGATGGTATTATTATTGGATTGATTTACTTATTCTAATGGTTCTTTATATTATCCTTAATATTATAGACATTATGGGTGTATTGCATGATTGCTTGCAACTGCATTGACTCATAAATATTATTTACATATTAGTTACAGTTATTGTCGTTTTAACTTTCTTTATTTTTTATCAATAATTATATATATATATATACAGGCATACCTCGATTAACGAATAGGATGCGTTCCACGAAATTACTTCGTTAAGCGAAACTTCGTTTTCAGAGGTAAAAATACTATGGCCAGAATAGGGATACGTTCCTACGTAAAGAAAATGAAAAGCTTTTTTTCGAACAAAGAAAAGTTTTATTAAATAAACAGTCAACTTACATACAAAGTGAAATCACATTTTAAAATATGAGGTTAAAGTTGATTGTTTATGCTTTTTTCCCCTTTCATTTAACAATTGCCTATACAGAGTTATTGCATTTAACACTGATCGCTTAACTATAACACTTCTTCCTAAGTCAGGATCATTTTCACTAAAAAAATTTAAAACGTTTTCAATATCATTTAAGCACCTTTTTAAATCTTTGGTTGTTAACACTTTTTCGGCAGGTACTTCTTTAACTTCGCCTTCACTATCTTTGTCTTCGTTGCTAACAAGGCTTTCTAAATCTTCCACTGAAAAACCATCATCTTCTGCATTCAATAAATTTCTAACATCCTCTTCATCGACATTTTCGAAACCTATTTGATTGAGCCATCTGGATAACTTCATTTCTAATTCTTGGATGTTATTTTCTTCTTCTAGTACAACTTCTGGCCATATTTTGCGCCAAACTCCATTTAAGCATTTCTTAGTGACTTCTTTCCAAGAACTATCAATGCTTTCTATTGCGTTTTTAATGGTGTAGTTTTTCCAAAAAGTTTTAACTGTCATTTCCTCTTTATCCTCTAGTTCAGTTAAATTGCTTAAAGTTCGACGCAGATAATAAGCTTTAAATGATGCTATTACTCCCTGATCCAATGGTTGAATCAGGGAAGTTGTGTTTGCTGGAAGAAACACAACTTTGACAGGAATGCATGTGTCCAACGTGTTAAGATCAGTAGGATGTCCCGGAGCATTGTCTAACAACAAAAGAGCTTTTTCTTCAAATTTGTTTTTTTTGACAATACTGTTTTACTCCAGGACAAAAGTGGTTAACAAACCAATCAGTAAATAACTCCTTGGTAACCCACGCTTTTCTATTTGCTTTCCATATTACAGGTAAATTCATTTTTATGTTACCTTTTAACGCCCTCGGATTTTCTGAATGGTAAACTAATAACAATTTTAATTTATAATCGCCAGAGGCATTTGATCCAAAGAGTAACGTTAAACGGTCTTTGGCTGTTTTGAACCAAGCAGCTGATTTTTCTTCAATAGAAATGAAGCTTTTTGTTGGTAGCCGTTTCCAGAACAAACCGCTTTCGTCAACATTGAACACCAAATTTGGTGGAAAATTTTCACGTTTAATTATTTCCTTTAGTTTTTCTGGAAACTTATTTGCAGCTTCAACATCTGCACTTGCAGCTTCTCCTGTTAATTTTACACTATGAATCCTGGCCCGTTTTTTAAATTTCTCGAACCAACCACGAGAAGCCCCAAAGGTTTCCGTAATTTCTTCAGTTTGTTTAGATTTCAGGTGATTAAACAAAAATGGAATATTTTTTTATGTTAAATGGGGCTTGAAATTGCGGACTTCGTTATATCGAGGCTTCGTTATCAGAGGTAACGTTAACCGAGGTATGCCTGTATGGTATACAGTAGACAAATGGAAAGTTAGTGTTTGGGTTGTTAAATTTTAATTTTTTATGCATAGCTAATAATTTTTTCCTGATAGTGGTGCTATTTGTGGTCTCAAGTATGTAGGTAGAACTGTGGTTCAGTTTGTTTAGCACTGTGGTAGTATAGAATTTTTTGCATATAAAACTGTAATTGTTGGCAGCTTTGTCTATGGTGGTGATGATGAATAAGGCCTGCAACTTTTTTAATTGTTGCTTAGCTATGCCCAAATCGAAGGTCTTGGCCGGCAGTGAGTTTCTGTGTAGGGCTGCAAGCTGTTTATGCACCGCTTGATAAGTGAGGGATATCCATTTTTGGAAAGCTTCTAACGGTATATTATACTTGTAGGATAATTTTAAACAAAAGTGCATGAAGTCCTGGTATATAAGTTTATACATCTTTTTGTTGCTGCATGTGGTGTTAGGCCTAAATTTAAAACCGTAGGAAAGCAAGTTACGTAAATCAGGATCAGTAATGATGTTAAGGTCAACAGTAATGACGTGTTTGTGATCTTTGTCTACATAAGTGAGATATTGGGGCAAATGGCATAAACATTCAGCCTCAGCATCACTTTTGTCCAGGTTGCATACTACCTGTTTATAATTGCAGACAGTAAGACCTATCGGTTTATTGTAACTGAATCTAGTACTTATAGTCACATTATTAATGGGCAAATCATGTTTATAAATATTCAAGAGATAGTTGAGGTTTATGTGATCTAACAAGTTGTAACTAAACTTAATGTTAATGTATTCTTTAGTGGCATTGTAGTTCTTACTGAGTCTGTATCTGAAGATATCGTTCAGTAGGTGATTCAATTGTACGTTAATATGTTTATAGGTAGCATTGGCTTTAGCTAAGGCTCTGAGTTTACTCAGTTTCAGAATGAAGATAGTGTCGTGTATAAGCTTAACCGGTATGATAGGTAAATCCCATGAACTTAATACGTCTGCAAATTTACCCAAGGTATTGTTAGTATGCGTTGCTATTTGGGCATTAGAAGAATTGTTAGCTGTAGCTATTTTATATTTGAAGGCGGGTCTTTGGACCATGTGGAATAAGTTGTAGACACACGTGTCCGTAGGTTTTTTGGTGTAGCAGTGCCCGTTAAATAGGCTATTTAATCCATAAGGATAAAGGGTTTTGTACTTCAGTATGTTGGAGTTTTCTAGTTCAAGCCTGGTTCTATATTTATGTTCTATATCTAAGATGGTGATGGTGATGTCATTAAAGTTATGCTGCTGGAAATGTTGTATTTCTATGTCTTTTAGGTTAACATTATTTTTCATGTGCGATCTGTGCGTATTAATTCTGATGTGTAATTTACCCCCAGTTTGTCCTATGTATTTAGCCAAGCAAGTGTTGCATGTGATAAGGTATACTATGTCTCTAGCATGGCAGAAGGTAGGAGCCTCAGCACGGTTAGTGACGTGTTTGGTATTCATCGAGGGGCAAGTTTCTATCCACTACTATTTTCTAGTTTAATCTTAGCTTAACTTAGTTGTCACCCTTACAGATATCCTTATGATATCTATCTACCATTCGTCAGGAATAACAGGCAGATGATAACAGAAACTGATAGCTCGCCAATTGTAGGGGGACACATTGTAAGGGTTAGCCCTCGATAAAGTCCTTTGCAATGTGTCTCCCCTATCCTTACTACAATTGGCTTGACATAGTTATTTAGTAATTTTCCTTATATATATATATATGTTTCATTTTTGCTTATAACAATTATGTTTCCCTACCAGGTTATTACCATGGACCAGAGACAGCTATGACAGCTATCACAGCCATTAGTTACCACCTGCTCATTCACACTATGTTCATAGATATTAAGACTGATGTAATGTTTTATCTAGACATTGATGGCATTAATCAGCTCTTCTCTCCCTTGTTAGGTTCTTGTTTAGGTTTTCACTGATTGTATCACCATTATAATTAATTATCTTACGTTTATAACTGTTAACTATTTGTCATATCCACTATATATATATATATATATATATATATATATATATATATATATATATATATATATATATATATATAAATAACAATTTGACGAGGTAACCTTTTTAAAGGTTACCAAAATTTATTTTTGTTGATATTTTAATCGTTTCCTGGCGCAGTATAACCTTAGTTGTTTTTGCGCCAATAAAATCAAACTCAAACATAGAAATATCCATGTATTGCCTATGGCAGCAACATTCAAACGTTCTTATCAACACGACACAATTGTGCCAGAAGTTGACTGGTTTTTAAGCAATTACAATGGCCAAGTAAAGAACAGCTGCATCAGATTAATCAGAGAATTACAAATAATTATTACTCTAATAATTTTAAATCAAAAATTATAAAAAAATAATAATTTAAAATCACAAAATAAAGTTCCACTTAGCAGTGCTGAAAAAGCTTCTAGTTCAGATAACCTCATCAGCAGTAGTACTTTAAATCAGTCATCATGTTTAAGGAATATCCTATCTTTCTTTTTATATAAGGATCTAGGAATTTATATATATATTTTTGTTTTGCATTATGGAATGAAGTTAATTTTATCATATGACAATTTATAGTGTAGCTTAGCATGTTCTTTTAGTGTGTCATAACCTTTCCTTATAGTGCTCAAACATGCATTGAAAAAGGTCTCTCTCCCCATCCCACGCTATAAAAGTTCTTGTTTATACTCCCACATGAACACTAGGCTAGAAGAGTTAACAGCTAGTTATTTTGACAATGAGTATAATCATTAACTGTATTTAGCAGTCAAATGGCTTTAATCATGACCCACTCAAATGCATGTGCTTTACTGTGCTCTACTGCTTGACCACACAGGCCTAAGGTGTGCTGAATAATGCTTGAAATAATGACCTTTAAGAAAACAGATTTGAGCCTTGTTAAATTATAAACTTAGTGAGATTTGTCTGCATTTTCATGTTATTATAATATTTTGCTCTCAATATTGTTTAGATAAGTTAACAGAACATCTAAAAGCAACAAAGCCAGTACCACCACCAAAACCAGCTTCATTATCTCATCAGACCACACCCCACTCTTCACCAAAAATAGATGCTCATCTGACAAAAGGTGATAAAGAGGGATATAAATTTTTATCAATGGTGGAAGCTGAAAGAGAGGAAATCAAACTTGGAATAGAAGAAATGGAAGAAGAACTTAAAACAAGTGATATTACTGAAGATGCTTCTGGTAGAATACGTGCTGCAATTGGAAAAGCTAATCTACTCTTAACTCAAAAGTTTGAGCAGTTTAAGGATCTCTGCCATAAAAATATTGTAAGTAAACCTTAATTTTTATATTGTGTAATATTTTATTAAATTCTAATCAATTTTAATGAATATTTTAATTTAATAAAGGGCACTTATTGTCTACTTAAATACAGTCACTGCTATATACTTGTGTTGATGATTCAACAGTTGTCAAAACAGACATTTCTTATTGAAAATAAAAATTTTACAGTGCTCAACTTGAAAGATTAAGTTCAGCAGTAATGCCACAGGATAGAATAATAATAATATTTCTATTTATACTCTGGAATGACCGATAAGGTCAGAGGAGTTCACAAGATAGAAAGTGCAGCAGCACAGTTAATTTAGTAGTCACGTTAGCTTGAACCATGGTCATTCAAGTTTTTGTGCTTGTGTACCCTCATGCTTGACCAACTCTGTACAGGACCTTACGGATTCTGTCTTAGCATTCCGTCTGTTGCAACATTGTAAGGGTGAGAGGCTTTAGTTATTTGTCGAAAAATTCTTTACTCCTCGAAAGGCGTTTCTTAAAATGTAGTGCTGTGTGATCTAAAGGCTGACAGAAGTAACCTGGCAATTTACTGCTCAGGCCACTCAAAGCAAGTTTATAAGATCAAACAATTGGAAAAATACCAGAAAGGAATAAAATCGTAAGTACCATAGGTTATTGCTAATAATTTTAACAAAGTTATTAATTGCCAATTTTGATTGGAAACTGTAAACCCAAGTTATTAATTAGTATTGGGAAATTATGCAAGGAAGCAAGTTTCCTTGTATCAGCAAAAAAAATTGCATTATGCAGTGAAATAATTACTCTTTTGCTGCTTCTTTTAATATAACTGGATAGATGCTGTTACATCCTTTTTACTTTTAGTTTCTCTTCCACTTTCCTCCCAGTTATCATAAAATCATTTATCTCCCTGTGGTTTGATATACTTCTCAATATTGTTTAGATAAGTTAACAGAACATCTAAAAGCAACAAAGCCAGTACCACCACCAAAATTTCATTTCCATCCCTAAAAAATTCTTCAGGTGTGCGAATGTAGATGCAAAATATCTATTCAGTTTGTCAGCAACTTGATCAGGATCAACAGTTAAACTATTAATTTCTAGAGAACTAATATGATTCATCCTCTTCCTTCTATTGTTTACATAAGTAGAGAAGTCTTTGCTATTTTTCTTTGCATCCTTTGCCATAGATTTTTTATAATTTTCCTTAGTTTGCCTAACCTCCTTTATGACTTGATTACAGACTAGTTTATATCTGCATTACTTGATAATTTATAAATATCCCATGCATTTATTGTTTCTGCCATGATTCTCATTAGTTCATCTGACATCCATTTAAGTCTGAGCCTCAAACAGTATTTCTTAGTCGGTATGAAAAGCCTAGCAGCTTCCGCAATTATTTCCTTGAATGCTTCCCATTTAGAATTGCAAGTGTTAAGTATCATAAGTTGGCCCCATTGAAAGGAATTTAAAAACTTCTAAGACCATTGTAGTTGCTTTAATGGAAGCAAAATTCCTTCCCCTTACCCTTCATAGTAGTTATATCTTTTAAGTAGCTCCAGCATCAGTATATTATGATCACTTCTATCTACTGATTCCTTTACCTGTATATTCTTAATGCACGAAGACTGCAAAGATTTAATGGTTCAGCCAGTTAATGCAAAGTAAAAGGTCTTTCTCTTCCTCTCTTGTATTTTTGGCGGGATGGATTTAAACTGCCTAGTCTGTATATTCTTAATGCCCGAAGAGACTGATAATCAGATTAAGATTATTGCTATATCTGAGGTAGAAAACAATCATCCATTATCTTGCTATTGTGTGAGTGACCAACCCATTAGTTTCATTTAATGGAAAGTTAAAATTCCCTATTATAAGCCATTCTGATTTACTGGCCAGCTCTATTTGTCTGTGTAGTTGTTTGTTATACTCATCACTGTCATATGGAGCTATATGGTAACTGCTACTCCCCCCCCCCTTTTTTTCCAGCACTTCTCACACCAAATTGATTGAACAATGCACTATCCACCTATGTCAACTGGGTGCAATGCCTTAGAATTGTGTGCTTCTTAAATAGGAGCTTAACTCTCCCATCACATCTGTTCTTCTGTAAAATTTGTACCCTCCATATTCAAATTTCCCATCCTATGTGTGTGTGACACTGACTTCAATAACCCAGTGTCTGCATTTGATGACCTAACCAGTACATCAAATTTCCTTGCTGCTCCTAGTATAAGTGTTCATGCAAGTACACATGCACCCATTTCTGCTCGTAATTCCCCCACCCCAGCTAGCAATTTTTCAACATGCATAACAATGCCTTGATCATCTAATATTCCTACATCCCTTTCATTCAAGTGTATGCCATCTCTGTGAAAACAATCTCTTCTGTTAATGTTTTCTATGCCAGATTTTTCGACTGTGGTTTCAATCCACAATAGAAAATCACAGGATTGAGTCAATCTGTATTGGAAAGTGCAGAAACATTTTTGGGCTTTCTTCTCTCTATGACTGAATTTATCAGCCATCTGTAGAATGGTTCCCCTCCAACTTGATGAAAATCCAAAAATGCATATATTCGTTCAAGAAGCAGAGAATGTGTTAACAAGCACAGATCACACTGAGAAAAATTCTACCCTACAAGCCTTGCACAGTTGCTCCAGTGTCAAATTGATTGAGGCTTTCATGATGTTCTCCCTTCTATTTTGTCCATGCAGAATTGCAGACACTTTCAAGTTTAAATCTGACTTGACTTTTTCTCACCATTTTCTTCTACTTGTTAAGCGATTCTAACAGTTATTAATCAAGCCTAACTCGATTTTTAACTGGCTAAGATTAGAAAACTTGCCATTTTTTCTAAATGGTAAAGCATTTTGGTCTTTTGCTAAAGCTATTGTCTGCAACTTCTCTCCATCTATTTCCCCTACCTCTCTTACAACTTGATGGTTCTTTTGCATCGTCAGCTAACAGTAAAGCTGACCTACTAGCATCCTACTTTTCCTTTAACTCTTGTATCTAATACACATACCAAATACACTCCACTCAGTATCTCCATTGGTTTGCAGAGTTCTGAACAAAATTGATACCAAGAGAGCTTGAGGTCTTGTTGGCATTTCTCCTCTTGTTCTTAAAATCTGCTCTTGAGCTTGCTCTTATTCTGTGTAGCCTTTTTATTCTTTTTCTTACTGGAAAAAAGTGTAAAAAGCATTGGATACAATTTCCTTTTGCATGGGAATTGCTCATATCCAACCAGTTTCTAAAAAAAAAGAAAAAAAGGTGATAAACATTTCTTTACCTTCCAATTATCTCTATTCTTCCCAAAGTAATGGAGATATCAGTCAACTCTTAAACTATTTTTAAACACTATTTGATTAGCCAGTATGGATTCCATCAGTGCCGATGCACTTGTGATATATTGGGTTACACCGATGAGCCAAAACATTATGACCACCTACCTAATATGATGTAGGTCCTCCATGTGCTGCCAAAATAGCCCATACCCTGGTGAGGCATGGACCCTACAAGATTTCTGTGTCTTGTGGTATCTGGTACCAACACGTAACCAGCAGATCCTTTAACTCTTTTAAGGTCCGTGGTTGAGATGCCGCAGATTGGAGTTGCTGTTCCAACACAAAGCACATATGCTTGATGGGATTTGATGACTGGGGAATTTGGAGGCCAGGGCAATACCTGGAAGTCTTCCTCATGTTCCGCGAACCAGTCTCGAACAGTCCAGGCAGTGCGGCATGGCACATTATCCTGCTGAAAGATGGCACCACCAGAAGGGAAGACCGTTGCCATGAGAGGGTGTACCTGCTCAGCAATGATGTTTAGTTAGGTGGTAAACATCAGAGTGCCCGGCACATGGATGATTGGACCCAGGGTATCCCAGCAGAACATCGCCCAAAGAATGACACCGCCGCCACCGGCTTGTTTTCGTCCCACAGTGCATCCAAGCACCATCACTTCCCCAGGTAAATGACGCACACGAACCCGGCCATCCACATGGTGCATCAGGAAACGTGATTCATCAGACCAGACTACCTTCTTCCAGTCACTCAAGATCCAGTTTCACTGCTCGCGTGCCCATTGTAGGTGCTGTTGCCGGTGAACCGTGATTAGCATGGGCACTCGGAGTGGTCTGCAGCTATGCAGCCCCATTTTCAGCAGGGTTCGATGTACTGTGTGTTGTGGCACATTACTCCTGTCACCAGCATTCCAGTTACTGGCTAGTTGCGCCACAATATCCCTTCTTTGCTACGTACCATCCAGGAGAGCCTTTGCTCATCTTGAGCATCAATGAGCTATGGTAGTCCAACACCTCACCAGCGGTTCGTGGGTTTCCCCTCCTCAGACCACTTTCGGTAGGTACTAACCATGGCTGACCCTGAGCACTCCACCAACCGTGCTGTTTCAGATATGCTCTGACCCAGTCATCTGGCCATTACAATTTGGCCTTTGTCAAACTCGCTTAAGTCCACTGCCTTTCCCATCTGAAGAACAAGAGTAACACTGATTAACGGAGCTCAGTATCATGTGTTTTTTTATACAGTGTTCTGACCCACACACACACCATAGTTCACCTGCAGTTGCTTCAATTTGTATAACGACTCGCTGGTCATAATGTTTGGCCTCATCGGTGTATGGTATTCAACTTTGGACAAATGAAAATGGTGAAACTCTAGAAATTGCCCTTGGCATTTCTAAGACCATGTTTGAAAGATCATGTTTGACCTTTTCTAAACAGACTCCCATCTTATGGATTGTTGATTTTGCTCTTTTGTAATTGGATATCCAGTTTTCTCTCTGACTGCGCACTGTTGGTGATGGTAGACGACTGTTTTTTAACTTCTTCACTAATGGTGGTGTTCCTAAAGTTCTCTTCTTTCTCCTACTCTTTTATCTCTTGTATATTAATGACCTTTCTTCACTGACAGGAAATTTTATCCATTGTTTTATCAAAGATAGACATTGCAGTTCAAGAAGCCACTGCACGAAAATGTCCACTTTTTAGACATCCAGCACCAATTCTTTAAATTCCAATACCCACTCATTTCTCCACTGGGACGAAGAAAACTTAGTTAACTTTAATCCTGCTAACTTAAGTCCTAATAAACCCTGTTAAATCCTGTCTTTTTAGCATAAAAGAGTCTGCTACCTCTATGCCCATAATTGACAGCACTCAGATTTTTAGAGAAGATAGCACAACTCTGTTATGGATTACACTGAATTCTAATCTCTTTCTTGGCATAAAAACGTCACAAATATCGCTTCCTCCGCATCAAAGAAAGCTGATTTTCTTTTTTGCTCTCAACATTCTTTACTTATAAATAGCTCACTCTGAACATATCTCATAACTGCTGTACCCTGATATATTGTTCCCACATCTGGTGTATTGTTCGAAAACTTCTCTCAAGCTTCTAAACTACATTCAGAAGAGGACAACCAGGTTAATTAATGATTCATGTATTACTTAATTTCCCCACTGTCTGTCTCATAGAGAGTCAGTTTCTATTGCATACCTTTTCTGTATCCTTGTCCTAGCTTGCCTATGACTGCTCTGCTTAGACAAGCCAGGGTAAAGGAACTGTTAGTAGTGATGTATGGTCAGATGTTAGGATTTGGCCAGGTTCCATCCTGAAACATCACCTTGTAATAAGTTTAAGAATTAGGTCAGTGCACTTACTAAGTAAACTAATTTTGCATTATTCATGTGGTAAAACAATGGTTCATTTCAAAAATTAATTCTTGGGTAATCATCACAGTGTCATTTCCATTGTTCTAGCCTACAAGCTTGAGACTTGATTCTGTATATCTGTTTGCAGCCAAAGAGACTGTGGTGGATATACAGAATCATGACATCAATTTTTGTAGTGATGCTTTCCTTATTTTCCCAGCTTATAGGCAGGCTGCCAGTTACGAAACTACCATACTGCAACCCTGGGTGCCAAGTGATACCAGTGTAAATTATCTACTGATCTTGCTCAGTGATAAAAGTTCTTTTTAAGTTGTATTTTTTTTTCTCTCGATAGTTCATTTTTAAGCCAGTTATATGCTTAGTCTCAAGTAAGAACACAAAAGGAAGGAAATTCACCTTTCTTTTCTTATTACATATATATTAATAGCTTTACTAACCAGCTAACTCTTCCACCACTTGGCCTCCTAGTGACACTACTCCTACTTCCCTGTGGTGGGATCAGAAACTTGGGAGGGAAAGTTTACCCCCAGGGAAAAAAAGAGCAAGCTATGGAATGTGACAACTATCCCCCAGTTGACCAGCCTGGATGCTCAGCATAAACTACGATGGAATATTGCAGCAAAAATTATATGTATAGACCCACAGCAACAGTAATGCCCATCATTCTTTATTTTGCATTCTCTGTTGGTAATATCTATGCACTTTCTATCCCTATTTCTTATGTTATTGTTATTTGGTTTTTAGGAGCATTAGCAACTAAGGCCATATTGCTCCGGGAATATGCGGTGGTCATTCCCTGACCTTTCCGCATCCTCCGTATTTGGTGGTGACGGGCTCGAACCCCGGTCTAATCAAGAAGTGTGTGCTACGCACTGCTGCTTCTTCCCACCTGGCTACGGAGGCGCCCCCTATTTCTTATATAGAAATGCTTAGAAAATGCAGCTGGTCCACCCAAAATGCGAGATGACTCGGATGTGGCTAATTATTGGTTGTAAATATTCTGAGACTGCTAAAACTGACGATCTTTGGTGGTGTACTTGTACAGGTACAAGTACCCACTTGCAGTGTTAAATACCTCCAAAGGGGCAATTGCAGAGTGGGTCCTGATGAATGTCACAGAAGATGAACTGATCCAGGAACTGAAAAACCAAAAAGTCATACAAGCCAAACACATCACGATCAGGAAAGATGGTGCGCTTACTCTCATGTGGAACACCATCCTGACATTTGATACACCTGTCATACCATCTAGTGTTAAAGCCAGCTATCTTAACTTGCAAGTGTGACTTCATATATGAAATCCTATCAGATGTTTTAAATTTCAAAAATTTGCCAGTCCCATACAGCTTGCCAAATGGGTCAAATGCACACTTGCAAATAGACTGCAATGCTGAAATATTGCACTGTTCAAATCTAGCCTACTCCAAGTACTGTGAATTCTGAGAAACAGAGAAAAAAAAATTCAAAACAGTGGTGTACAGCAGAGAATTACATACCAGGAGACAAAGAAGTAAATTGTGCTCAATCATCTAAATAGATATATACGACAACAGCTCAAAAATATCAGTCAGTGGCTTCACAAACTGAAGTCTTAGTTCAGATTTGGGTCAATAAATGCTCTCTACTTGGAACAGACTCCCTAGTTACAGAATGTAGTAGACAGAGCCAACAATACTCCAGTTACAGTTTCACCAACTAAATCTCATACACCAACAGACCAAATACAGAGGATGCAGAAAGGTCAGGGAATGACCACCGCATATCTCTGGAGCAATATGGCCTTAGTTGCTAATGCTCCTAAAAACCAAATAACAAACAAACACCAACAGACGTCATAAAAGATGAAAACATCAGCCTTCACCAAGAAGGCAAGCATTACACTTATGAACATGGATAATGACAACAGTGCTAACTGAAATGAACTAGTTCTAGATCTTCATGCAGAAGGTGAAGCAGACTGGATATCTTACCTTTTGAAAACAGAAGATGAAGCTGGATCACCATAAATAGCTTGGGCTTAGAAAAAAAAAAAAAAAAAAAACAGCCAGGACTATCCTCATTTATCAAAACCAAATAATGCATGCCATTATTTGCATAATAATGCATTTATCAAATAATGCTTTTTCAGAAACGTCGTTGACATATTCGAGCTGATCAGTCTTTATCATCCTGTGGGTATCTGTTAACAAGAGACAAATTTAACACCTCAAGTATCTCCTTCAGTCAAAAATTATATGCTCTTTTGGCAAGACAAATTTTTTACAAATAGTGCTCATGGAGGGGTAGCTAGACTTGAGTTGCTTGTAAATGCATTCCTCTTCAAGCCTCGTTATAAGCTGTTCCAACATGTATAGTGATTGGCTTTGCCTTGATGCATGTTTCAATTTATCTTTCACCCAACTAAGCCCTGTGTGCCAAGCGTTAATTGTGATCGAGCGATTCTCTCAACTATTTACAGAGCATTTTCTCACTGTGACAGTTCTTGTTAATTCGGAAAGTTTTTTTCTTATGTTTAAAGTAATTTACTGTTAACTTATTCTTAAGAATTGTAAGTAAGTTACAGAAAGGAAAACCACCTTTCTTTTCTTTCCTTAAAACTAACAAACTAACTGTTACACCACTTGGTCACTCTAGCGGCACTCTCCTGCCTCCCCGTGGCGGGGCTGGTAACCTTGGCAGAAAAGGTTCTCTGCCAAGGGCTAAAAGGAGCTAACATGGATCACGAGGAGCGTAATCCATCTGTTGAGCCTCATGCCTCAACTTGTTCAAGGACAGACCAAACTGACTTTGACAGTTCCCATCCCAAGAGACAAAGAGCAGAAGGATCCAAAAAGGAATCACCACTGTTTCTTATCATACATTCCCAAACAAGTCAACTATTAGATGCACTTTCTTCATTTCTTATCCAGAAATGTCTCGAGAATGCTGCCGGACAACCTAAAATGGTGAAAAGATTCCGCTCTAGAGATCTACTTATAGAGACAAAGAATACCAGGCACTCTGAAGCCGTGCTAAGAATTTCAAAATTTGCAAATATTCCTGTCACAGTAACTCCACATGCCACCCTAAATACATCCAAAGGAGTGCTGTCTGAATGGGACTTAATAAATGTTACAATAAGCACAACACAATCATTTTTATCTAAAGGATGCAAAAACAAAACATGCAGCCAACGTGTTAGTCCAAGAGCTACAAGACCAAAAAGTTGTACAGGCAAAGCTAATTAAAATCAAGGAAGATGGTGAACTGGTTCCGACTCAGTGTTATACTGACCTTTTCAACACCAATCCTTCCAGCTACAGTTAAGGCTGGATATCTGAACTGCCATATCCGACCTTATATCCCCAATACTCTCAGGTGCTTCAGGTGCCAAAAATTTGGCCATGCTCCAAAACAGTGTGTAGAGGGATTTCAGTGTGCCCCAATTGTGGATCTAAGGAACATACACACTGCCCAGCACAAACAACAGACAGACTGCCCAGCACAAACACCAGTATGTCGAAACTGTAAGGGTAACCACCCAGCTTACTCAAAAATCTGTGAAACCTGGAAAACAGGAAAGAAAAATACAAAAGTACAAAATAGAAAACAAAGTGACTTACCAAGAAGCAAGGAAACAAGTTTTACTCATTATACCGAAACACATATGCAGCTGTAACACAAAAATACAAATCGGAAGGAACTCAAATTGAATTGTCCATACCACCAGCTACATCCATTTCCAACTGGGCTCAGGCTGTCCTAGCGAGTCTGCAGGAGTCCCCTAAAGAACATGTAAAACACCAAGCAAATAATACCCCAGTCACTGTACCACCAACTATTACTCCATCGCATTCAGATACTGAGAGTCTCAGAAATCTTAAACCTCAAAAGACTCTAACCCCAGATAGAGTCCTTTGAGGTTTAAGATTTCTGAGACTCTCAGTATCTGAATGTGATGGAGTAATAGTTGGTGGTACAGTGACTGGGGTATTATTTGCTTGGTGTTTTACATGTTCTTTAGGGGACTCCTGCAGACTCGCTAGGACAGCCTGAGCCCAGTTGGAAATGGATGTAGCTGGTGGTATGGACAATTCAATTTGAGTTCCTTCCGATTTGTATTTTTGTGTTACAGCTGCATATGTGTTTCGGTATAATGAGTAAAACTTGTTTCCTTGCTTCTTGGTAAGTCACTTTGTTTTCTATTTTGTACTTTTGTATTTTTCTTTCCTGTTTTCCAGGTTTCACAGATTTTTGAGTAAGCTGGGTGGTTACCCTTACAGTTTACTCATCTCTATCCATGGTTCACATGGTGGTGGTGTAGCTATACTGATTGACAGTAAAATCCCATGTCTTCCATGCTGAGGAAGACATGGATACTCCACGACCCACTTTCCCTAGAAAAGATAAAATAAAATTGGAACGCTATAAACGGATTGGCTCTAAAAAAACAATCAGAAACACCTTCTACTTCAAAAGCTAAATAATGGATCACTTGATTCAATGGAATTGTAGAGGCCTCCGTAGCAACATAGACAATATTCATGATTTGATAAATCAGCATCATCCAGTAGGCATCTGTCTACAAGAAACAAATCTTTCTCCACAAGTGACACTTTCAGTTAAAAACTATACACTATTCAGGCATGACAGGATCTCTATCCATGGTTCGCATGGTGGTGGTGTAGCTATACTGATTGACAGTAAAATCCCTTCCAGACGTATTCCCCTACAAACCACTTTAGAAGTAGTTGCAGTACGCCTTGCTCTTGGTACAACGCTTACTCTTGTATCAATATATATCTCCAAATCAGAACTGCTCGATAACTGAACTAAATGATCTTATCCTACAACTACCCTCTCCTTTCTGTCTGTTGGGAGATTTTAATGTGCATCACCAGTTATGGGGATCTTTTTAGACAGACAACCAGGGATGCACGATAGAGGCTTTTCTTGTAAAGCATAATCTCACACTGCTTAACGCAGGCTCCCACACCCATGACCATTTTCCAACAGGCTCAACCTCTACTATAGACCTGTCGATATGCTCACCCACATTATTTCCAGACTTCTATTGGACAGTTTCAGAGAACCCATTAAATAGTGATCATTTTCCTATAATCTGTAAGCTCTGCACAAGGAGAAACTTACCAGTAAGCAATTGATCTAAATGAAAATTCTCAAAAGCTGACTGGAATAGATATGCATCCAGTATTACACTAGAGGATGAGATTAATCAGCATCACTCCATAGATAATGCCATTAAACACATTACAGAACAAATGTTGGCAGCTGCTGCTACTACCATTCCTCAAACTTCAGATAAATGATCCAAACGCAAAAGCTACTGGTGGAATTCATCATGTAACACTGCTAAGAGAGAAAAGAACAAGGCATGGAATCAGTTTCGAAAGAATCCAACCACTACCAATCTCATTATCTACAAGAAACTTAAAGCTCATGTCCGTTACATTTGGCAAAAAGCTAAAAAAAAAATCTTGGATTCGTTTTTGCCTCATTTGTCACCAAAGACACAAGTGCAGGACTAATCTGGCAGAAAATAAGATGCCTTACTGTAAGTTTCTATCAATTCCTTCCCCAATCATCGTCTGTAAAGGACAGGAGATAACCGTTCCAGAGGATATTGCAAACATCCTCGCAGAATCTTTTGCTCGTCATTCTGCATCGACTGCATATGATCCAACTTTCCTAAAAGCCAGAACAATAGCTGAAAAATATAAAATAAATTTCGGAACAAAGTCAGCCCTCTCTTATAATGAACCACTAACCATGTGTGAATTAGAAGAATCTTTAAAAAAATCAGCCAATAGTGCATCTGGTCAAGACGGCATGTACTACCTAATGTTAAAGAATCTAAATGAGAAAACTCGTTACTCTCTCCTAAAACGTCTCAACCGAATATTTGTTGCAAATTACTTTGCCATTTCCTGGCAACATTCTGTTGTTCTACCCATTCCAAAACCAGAAAAAGAACAATCAGACCCATATAATTATAGACCAATCTCACTTATTAGCTGCCTGGGTAAGAATCTTGAAAAAATGGTACAGTCGTCTGACTTGGTATCTGGAAACTCAAACTACTATGAACAATGATTGGTTTGGATTTCGTAAAAACAGATCTACCCTAGATCTTATGATAAAGGCTGAGGCAAATGTACAAAATGCATTCATAAAGAACGAACATTTGTTCATGGTGAGCTTAGATATAGAGAAAGCCTTTGAAACCACATGGCGTCGTGTCATCCTTCGTGACCTACATTCCCTAGGGCTAAGGGGACATTTACCATCATTAATTCAGAGCTTTCTCAAATATCGAACCTTTCAGGTTCATTTTCAAAGTGCACTCTCCAAAATCTGCACACAGGAAGAAAGAGTCCCACAAGGGTCAGTTCTCAGTGCCACACTCTTCGCAGTTAGAATACACACTCTAACAACAGCCATACCGAATTCAGTAGAAACGTATCTTTATGCTGATGACCTCACTATATCTAGTCACTTGTAAAATATGTTCTCCATTGAAAGGAAACTCCAACTGTCAATAAACAAAATGCAATCATGGATGTTACAGAATGGTTACTGACTATCTCCGCATAAAAAGTTTGCTATACACTTCTGAAAGAAATGAAAACTGCACCCTGATCCTCAGTTGTGCCTGGGAAATCATGCTATTCCAGTCAATGACAATATTAGATTCCTAGGTTTAATATTAGATAAGAAATTAAACTTCCTGAAACACATATGGCATGTACAAACTATTTGTTTGAAGAAAATGAATATCCTTAGAGTGCTTTCTGCAATATCATGGGGGAGCTGACCGATACTCCCTTCTTCACCTATATAAAACCATAATTCGATCCAGACTTGACTATGGTGCACCCGTATATGACTCAGCTAGAAAATCAGCATTACAGTCCCTCGATACCATTCAACACAATGCACTTAGGATGGCTCTAGGTACCCTCCGAACATCTCCAGTGCATAGTCTATATATTGATGCACATGAACTTCCATTATCCTTACGGAGACAGATGCTGTTGCTTATGTACGCTGCAAACTTCGGAGTATGCCCTTACATCCTATCTGGCCTTACCTCTCTAACCAGTCTTTCCTAAATTTCTACAGGAATAAACCAAATGAAAATAAACCTGGAATCAGATTGAAGGATGTTGCTCAGAATTGGAGTGTCCCACTTGACAATATCCACCAAGACACTGGAGAAATGGGGCCTCCATGGTCAATTTTTAAACCTTTATGTGATGACTTTTTTCTAAAGTGGGGAAAACAGGTGCTGGACAATCAAAATATACAGCAGCTGCATTCAGCCCATGCATCAGCAAACACACACTGTCTGCAAATATATAGTGATGGATCCAAATCCGATACAGGTGTAGGTGCTTCAGTGGTTCTTCCCACTTGTTTGCTACCTCTGAAAAACTTTTCCCTAGTTGCAGTATTTATACTGCCGAATCCATTCAATAGAAATGGCTATTGAACACGTCAACAACAGGTCTAATGAAGAGATAATAATCTATACCGATTCCTTGAGTGCAGTAACTTCTTTAAAACACAAATGTTCAAACTCTCATCCTATTCTGAAAGAAATTGGCAAACAGTTAATTAATCTCGCAGAATATAACACAGAGGTAAGGTTCTGCTGGATTCCTGGGCATGCTGGAATCCAGGGAAATGAGAAAGCAAATCAAGCAGCAAAAAATCCAGTCAACCCCGTGTCTTCACTTGCATTGATTCCTTATATGGACTGCAAACTCATCATAAAACAGTTACGTATTGACCAATGGGCATCGGTATGGCAGCAACAGACCCAAAATAAACTTTTCCAAATAAAGAAAAAGCCACAATACTGGAAATGTAGTTCACGATTAAACAGACAATAAGAGGTTGTTCTTTCAAGGAGACACATTGGGCATTTCCATCTTACCCACCTCCACTAGGTGCCTCCGTAGCCAGGTGGGAAGGAGCAGCAGTGCGTAGCACACGCTTCTTGATTAGACCGGGGTTCAAACCCGTCACCACCAAATACGGAGGATGCGGAAAGGTCAGGGAATGACCACCGCATATTCCGGAGCAATATGGCCTTAGTTACTAATGCTCCTAAAAACAAAAACAAACACCCACCTCCACTTGTTGACAGGTGATGAACCTCACCACTGTCGTCATTGTCCCGCTCTACTTACAGTGAAACCCATTCTCCTCGAGTGTCTCCACAATCATGCTGCTCGATTAACAAATTTTAAATCAGCTTTAACCCATAACAATTCATTAGAGATGAACCATATTCTTGGTGATGACACAAATTTATCCGACTTATTTAATTTTTTAAAACAAACTCATTTATATGAACTTATCTGACATATGACTGGAAAAAAAAAAATCATTTGCAGAATTACTGCGACAGTCACAATTTGGCCTTAGTGGCCTATGTGCCAATAAACTTCCATTAAAACCAACCTTCACCCAGCCATCCATATAAAATTCAGGAACTGGAAAACATTGTTCTCCAGTTACCATCTCCTCTCTGTTTATTAGAAGATTTTAATGGGCATTATCCATTGTGGAGTAGGTCTCTCCTTCAGATGGAAGATATTTACCATTTAACCACTTTATTTTTTCCCCACATTATTCTAACATTAGTACCTTTGTTAATGGAGGAAGCAAATGTAATCCAGGTGTCTTCTTTAGCCTTTTAGCAGATGTAGTGGGCTTTGGCTATAAGTCTCTTATAGTAAAGAAGATTGGTAGTGGTAGGGTATTTGCAGAATAGATTCTGTGTGCTGTTGTGTGCATGCACGCACACGCACGTGTGCTTTGCTTTGTTACAATTTTCACTCCACCAGTGATTGATGAGTCTACATCTTATTTTGAACTGCAAAATGAGAGTTGCTATTATTTGAGTTGTGATAAGCTTGTTGACAGTATCAGTAGATAGGACTCGGTGGTGTGATCATCAAAAGAGACATGATTGGTATATTTTTTCCAATCTGCCTTGAAAAATTTCCATTTAATTCAGGTTTCTATTATCAAGTGGGAAATTGAAATTTGCATATATTAGTGGATACAGAGTAAAACAATGTGTGGAGCTCCTAAAGTCTCAATTTTATTACAGTTGGACAGACAACTTGATGGTGAGTAGTCGAGACCCGCTAATTTTCATAAAATCGGACAAATGCTAATAATTTATTGTAATTTAACAAAGAAAACAGACCGTACAGAAAAAAATAATAGTTCCAAATTGGTAGCTCACCACTTAGGCACAGGACATTACTCTTCCTTCGAAAATTCCCAAACTATAAGTGTAATACAGTGAGGTGGGAAAAATTTTCCCTCCACCCTACTTCACCTCCTATTGACTACTGAACCCCCCTCCCCCCACACACGCACAATCGAAATACGGCAATGGAACGTGCCCAGGCTATAAACGATTGCCTCGACGCGTATTCACCCTCCTTTGAAGATGGCATTAATGAAAAGCCCCATCAGGCTTAAGGCATCATCTCCCTTTATGCCTACAATTACTCCCCATGCAAGGATTTAAGACAAACGCTTGCTTTTTCCTTCGTCCTCCTTCCATATAATTGCAGTTTCAACACTTTCTGAATTACACCTCACCCAGATGCAGCTGTTTCTGAAGAAAGCCCCAGGTAAGAGTATTCTTCTGCCTTAAAATAAAATATATAATATATTCCTAAAATTTAATATTCCTTTAAAAATTTCCAAAAATAGCCTATACTACACTTTAAAAAAAATAAAAATCTACAAAGTTTATTTTTTCCATAACAAGATCGCAGATCCTCTACAAGGAAAAATTACGATAAATTATTAGCATTTGTCCGATTTTACAAAAATTAGCGGATCTCAACTACTCACGTTGTCTGTCCAACTGTTTAATATTAGTGGATAGTGATTACTGTTGAGAGGATTATTAAGTACTTTCCACTCAATACTTGGGAAGAGCATTGGAGAGTAGAGGTTTTATTGTGGAGGCTGACTCCCATAGGAAAATGGGTGTAAGTCGATCAGTCGATATTCATTAATGTTAAATTCTGTTTGTGTGTTATCATTTCAGACAGCTGCCCTTGTTAGTCACAAGAACTTGGGACTTCTTGTGACCAAAGTAATCTTTTGTGACAGTGATACTGCAAAGACAGCAGTCACTGAAGAAGTGGTAAGAAAATACCATGGAACACTTGACCCCATTATGCACATTTCCAATTCGGAAATAAACATAATAATACCAACATAGGTTTTGAGTGCTTTGTTACCTTCAAACAATTCTTCTGTAAGGATTGCACTTGGTGAATACAGAACATGTTTGAATGTTTAAAGTTTAAACATTTGAAGAATTTTAGAATGTTTAAAGTGTTTCTTGTGGCCCATGAATTTCCATCAGAAGAAATATATTACTGCTCATTTACGCAGTTAAAATTAAAAGCTTTCCCAACCAACCCATTTGACCATTGTTACATGATCCAGAGTGTACAACCTATTATAGAAAGAAACCCAGAGAAAATTGGCCTGGTTACTGCATCAGATTAGAGATGCTAACAGAACATTAGAATGTTCACTTTCATCAAGTCTTCAGAGGCTTCACAGATTTGGATCTCCCATGGATTACTTTTACACTCTCTTTTGACAATTACTTTCAGCAATTGCGAAATGATGTTCTAGCAAATGTCAACATCTAGCAACATACAGCAACAATTTTGTATGTGAGCAACTACATCTTGCTCACACACAAAAGTATTCCCATTTTACTAAGATCTGCACTGATGGTTCAAAGTCTGGCAATGAAGTGGGTGCAGCTATTGTCTTCTCTAATACAACTGTTTCTATTTCAATTCTGGTTGAATGCAGAAGTTATATTGCTGAGTGATGCTGTTAAGCTTGTCCTGGAAAATATTTCGCCCCTATCAATCAATAAAAGTGTAATATTTACTGTGGAAATGAAGTATCCATTGCTCCATACATATTCTCTGTATATTGCATCTGATCAGGATATATGACTAAAATATTTGTTGAGGCTGTGCTAGAGGGATGTTTTGCAGCACAATCTGGATATACATTTCCTGGAATGCCAGTGTGGGTCTGTGATTCAACAGAAGGTAACTATTTGTTGTTACCTTCTGTTGAATCAGCATTTTGTTGATACAGCTAATAGAACTATATCAGCTCCTGTTGTATTTTCCACTTCTGTGGAAATTGCAAACACATCAAAAGCTGTTTTGATTTAAACCTGAACCATTGTCCTAACTGGACTAAAATAGAAAAGAGGAAGTAATTTTAGCCAGAAGCCAAATAGGTCATGCTCACTTCATTCATCTGTTTCTGTTTACAGGAAATGATCTTCCTCAGTGTATGCACTGCTCGACACCACTCACAGTAAAGCACATACTTAACCAATGTACCTTGCTGAACACTCCACACTTAGTTTCCTCTCTAGAACTTTTGTCATGTAGCCATGTTATGGATGATGACACAAAACAGAAATTTTCCCCCCTTACTAAAACAAATTCAACTGTACAACTGCTTCTGATTGCTCACCGAGCAGCTACCATATGTAGCCTCAATTACTTTGATAGGTGTAATATGGCCTAAGTAGCCCCTGCACCAGAAATTTCCGTAACAGCAACAGCTACTACTGTACTGCTAAGTCTGATGCTGCACACCAGAGGGCAATTGCTGATTTTGTATGGTTGTTAAAGATCATGTTGGGCTGGAGGAAAATTGGCGGGGATGGAGGAAGCATTTACAGCTATCTCTTCAGGCTATCAACATTCTTAATACAAATGTGTTGAATTTGTTGCTGGATTCCCAAAAATTATGACATGCCTTCAGTCAGAGAACCTTCTAATTGAAACTCAACAATCTCAACAGTTATTAAAGTTGACAGCCTTTAGAGGAATATCAGTACCAATCACTTACTCACTATAAAACCCTGACACATCAAAAGTATTATTACCAAATAGGATCTGCTTACTGTGTTGAAATAGGAAATAACCCAAGAACTTAAATGAATGAAAGGTGATGCACGTAAGATAAATTATGACAAAGAAAGATGACAACCCCACCCTAACCCAGTCCATAGTGATTTTCAGCACACTAGTCCTCCAAACACAGTTCCAAGCGGTTACTTAACTCTAAGAGTCAGCCCTATGTTTCAAGTCACGGTTGGTATTTTTGGTTCCAGAAGTATGGCCACTCTTAGATGAAGTGTTGCATTGGGATGCCACATGCTCCATTTACAGTTCTTAGGAGAATACTCAATCAGATTATGCAGCTTACACTGCCATTATCCTAACTACAAGGGGAGCCACCCAAGGAAAGCATGTGACTATGGAAAACGGGGTTAAAAATCCAAATACATAAAATTTAACATACAGTTACATATTTCAAGGCACAAAAACAATTCATGTTAAAATGTGCCTAACCGTCCATTTGTATCTGTCCTTTGAAACAGATGTCTTAATTTAATAAAACATTTCTTTTGCTAACTGGACTAAAACTGTGCTAACAGGCTCCAAAAAACAAATATCTCTGTTAGACACTGGCAGTATGGAAGTAGATGATTAGTAAGGTCATGATGACACAGTGTTAGAACTACACATAAACAGTGCTATGTCATCAGGGCACCCAGTTTTTCTCAGAAAGGTCAAAATAGAGGAGTCTGGTAGAAGTCACATAAAACAGTCAAATCAGGCGTCCTCAACTCGGTCTAAATAATGCATATGTTTATAAATGAAACTGCAGAGGTGTAAGCAGAAACTTTAATGAACTGGATGATGATTCACTTGGTGAAATTAATCCAGTAGTGTGTAGGTTTACAGAAAACTTATTTTTGTCATCACAGATTTCTGCCAAATTCCCAAACCATACCACACACACAGGTGAGAATAGAAGTACAGTCAGTTCTGCTGTAATGTGTTACATGTGTTCCCAAAAATCTCTGCTTTGTGGTATTTCATGTATTAAAAACATCAGGGCTTATGGAGCCGACCGGGCTAGCCAGGTGGGTAAAGTGCCTGCCTGGCAACCCAAAGGTCGCGGGTTGGAATCCCGCCTCGGGCTTGGATCAAAGTACTGCAAAAACCTTAGGTGGTGCATTATGGCCATAGAAGCCAATGCGCCAACTACCAAAAAAAAAAAAAAAAAAAAAAGGGCTTATGGAAAAAATAGGGATAGGGGCAGAGCACTCAAAAAAAATCTTCAGTCTGGTAAATAAAACACTAAAAAAAGTTAGAAACCCAATAAAATTGCTAACACAGGTTTAAACATCTTAAATTTCTAATAAATAAATATTACAGTAAATATAGTACTGTAATATATACATACTAATTGATATTTCTGTTCACTGACTTTTTTAAAAATTTTTTTGGATTGTAAAATTTAAAACAGTAAAAAATATAAGCAATCTATAATGACAAATACGGTACGCACAAATTGCACTACTGAGATACACAGTAACAATTTCGTGCATTAAAAATATGAATGAAAAGATTCTGAAAATTTATTTGTTTTTTATATGATTGAAGATTTCGTGGAATGAGAAACACATTTCAACTTAATAATGTAAAAACCTACAGAATTCCAGCTATCATTATTATAGCAAATGCAATAAGATCCAGTTTACTACTCATTTATAATTAGATTGCACAAACAGAAAAGCCAAATAAACCGGGAACTGCAAATTGTTTTTATTGTGTTATGGTAGTGACTGACCTCCAGAAATGTACCCCTCTGCTCACACCTCACGAAATTTCTATTTGAACTGAAAACTGTGAGCGCCCGAAAATACATCCATTGTAGTCATCCTACAATATCGCCTCTTGTCTTGTGAATACAGCGAATAACAACAGTGTCTCCCCGACCGATACAGCTACAGTAAATGAGAAATATAGCTCTCTCACATTTGACATTTTAAAAATAAGCTTCGTAGATGTGTATGTATTGCTGCGCTGGTCACTACGTTCAGCTTGGTGCCGGCTTTTTCCGTTGATTTGGTGTTACTCACAACGAAATTGTGCACCAACCAATGCAAAAATTGCATTATAGTTGCATTGTTCCCTAATATATCAGTCACGTTGGAGCAAATTTGCGTTGCAAAAATGCATGTTATATCAGAACTGACTGTACTGAGCTTCTCCTTGTGGAGGGTGGAAATTCTTGCAAAATCTATCATACCATCCAGACACATGCATTTATGTACTTCTTAGAAGTTGTAGCAGCCCTTATTTCAATAGGCATATATCACTAAACCTTGTATCCTTTTATATACCATGTCTTGTCTATGCTAGCAGAATGAACTTGACAATCTTTTCTCACGACTGAACTCCTTAAACAGTCGGTGGCTACTTCCTTAAAAGCTTAAATGCTCTGTTTATATGATAATTTTAACAGTCAACATTCATTGTAGGGATCCCTTTATCGTGGGCACCAGGAGCCAACTAATGAGGCATTACTTGTTTACCATAATCTGACTCTCTTAAATTATGGCTTTCCAAACCAGTTTAAATTGTCTACTGGTTCTGCCTCTACCATAGATTCTTTCCATCTGTTGTCCATTTACTCAGGGGCGGGCCGTCCCGGGGGTGCCAGGGCTGCACTGCACCTGGGCACAAACGTTCAAGGGATGCCTAAAAACCTGAAACTTGCATACACATATGAAGAAAATTTTAAAGGGGGCACCAAATTTCAATTGCCACCCGAGCTCAACATACCCTAGGAACGCCCCTGCATTTACTTTAGCATTAGCATTAGTAGAGGCATTTGATGCAAGAAAGCAAGCTTATGCAGCATCAGCCAAAAAAAAACCCACTTCCACTTCACCCCTCTGTTCATTCAAAATACCTGTCCAGCTGAGCCTTAAACTTATTTAGGCTATCAACTTCCACTACAAGGGATGGAAGTCTGTTCCACCAACCAACCAACCAACCAACCAACCAACCAACCAACCAACCACCCGCTGGCTAAAGGCAAATTTCCGCACGTCTATCCTACATCTGTCTTTCCTCAATTTGAATTTATGCCCTCTCAGGTGATTATTCTGAGCTAGAGGAAGAATCCCATCAGCATTGAGCATGCTCAAACCATTCAAGGCTTTATACACCTCTATCAGATCACCTCGCTGGTGCCTAGTCTCCAGACACTGTAATTTGCAAAACTTAAGCCTTTCTTCATAAGAGCACCCCTTTGTTCCATTCACTAATCTTGTTGCCCTTCTCTGTACTCGTTCCAGCAGCTCTACATCCTTCTTGAAATGAGGCCTCCAGACCTGTATACAGTACTCTAGGTGTGGCCTGACCATTGCCTTATACAAGGGAATAATCACCTCCTTATCCCTGCTGGAAAAATTCCTGTATATCATTGACAATACTCCATGAGCTACTCTTGCAGCCCGTCTGCACTGCTCAGAGAACTTCATATCTGCCTGCACAACCACCCCCAAGTCCCTTTCATTCTCTACCACTGTCAGTGTAGTACCACAGAGTTGATACGTTGCTCTGGGGTTGCTGTTTCCCATGTGTAGTACTTTACATTTGTCAATGTTAAACTTCATTTGCCACCTCTCAGCCCATCTGCTCAACCTTTCCAGATCCTGTTGCAGCAGCATAGTGTCAGTAGTGTCCTTGACAACCCTGCCAACCTTTGTATCGTCTGCAAACTTGGACATTAAGCTTGATATACCATCATCAATATCATTTACTGTAGACTTGTCCAGCTATCCATCATTTCTTTTACCAAGGATGACATGGTCAGTACTGAATGACCATTCCATAGTGATCATTTCCTTACCTGCTTCATTCCAATGCAATAACCCATATCCTGCTTGATGTATTACTTGAAATTATTTCAACAAATTCCACACACACAATAATCACAGTAAATACAAATACTATACACGTACTAACTGCAGCAAATACTTATATTTTTAAACTCTTACCTATGCAAGTACAGCAGGCCCCCATTATAACACGGTTCGCTTTACGCTGATTCACTATAACACTGTTCTTATATTATAACCCATATCTGACTATAATGCTGTCACAGATCACTATAACGCTCTTTTACAGATTGCATTTTTGGCATATTTAACGAAATCGTTTCATTTGATAGAGTCGATAGCTTGAAAATGAATATAAAAATACAGTTAAAACGTTTCCCACGCCGACTTGAGAAATATTCCCGCGTTCAGTGAAATTCTCTCACGCAATAATTTAATTGCGATACAGTGACTTGTTATGTAGTTCCGAGATCAACATTTAAAAAAATGATCAAGTGTATTGCTTGTAATATTTGCATTATATGCATTTATCCAAAGTCTAGTCATCACTCAGTACAGTATTAGACATCATGCGAAACGGACAGTTTACTTGAACATTGTATCGTAATTAATGCAACCAACGCAGTTACATTTTAGAAGAATTAATAATGGCCAATAAGAATGAAAAAGCAACAAGGTCTGGGTGCAGTATGAAGACTATAAATGTAAGAAAAATACTACTGAATTTGAAAATTAAATTAGACGTTTCGAAGCGAATTGATCCGGTCAAAGACAAGCAGATGTGTGCCATAATTTAGGACTTGCAAGTTTAACTGTAAGAACAATTATAAAAAAATAAAGAATTAATTTTATCAGCGGGAAAGATAGCTGTTCCACTGCAAGCAACTAGGGCTAGGCCGGCTATTAGGATTGAAATGGAAAGACTAATTTTATTGAAGATAATATCCAAAGCAGAATTCAGTTAAGTTAAATATTATAAATAATAAAAAAGAGAGAGATTAGTCTATATGATGATCTGAAGAAAACTCACCTAAAAAAAAAAATTGGAACCATTTAAAACTAGTAAGGGCTGGTTGAATAGTTTTAAAATCTAGGGAGAAGCCGCAAGTACAGAAAGAGCCGAAACTTTCAAAAAAGAACTGGTTAAAATTATTGAAGAGGGGTGTTGTGTGTTATACTTCTCAACAAGTTTATAATATAGATGAAGCAGGACTTTTGTGGAAATGAATGCCTAAAAGAAGTTTCATATTGAAAGAAGCAAAAAAATGCTAGGTTTCAAAGTGGCGAAGGATCGGGTGACTTTATTGTTGGGTGGTAATTAAACTGTGGGGGATTTAAAATTAATACCCCTTTTAGTTTATTTGGAAGAGAGCCAAAGTTCAACCCAAAATCGACACATTTTTCATAATTAAATTCATCAATTAAATTAAATCAATTTAGATCAATTAAATTCATGATTTTAATTGGAATTTTAAGTTTAATTTTGATACGTAAATAGTTACCATATAATTATATACGTATGTAATGCAGAATATTTTATATGTACAAATATTTTGACCGACATTTGTGCATCTTTTCACTACCATTTATTACTGATTAGGGAATATCCTATGGCACCGACCGCAACTCACAAATACATATGTTACCTTATGGGAATGTGGTGCTCGCTTAGTGCGGATTCACTTAGCGCTCTGTATTTCCAGAATGCATTATCAGCATTAAGCGGGGATCACCTGTACAGGGTTGTTAAAATTAAAGTATCCCTATGTAAAAGGCTCTGGAGCAAGTTCTAAGGCTTGTACTGAAGAGAAATTTGGACAACAGGTACAATAAAGAATGCACTTGCCATTAATTAGTTAAAGAATTTGTCACTGTATGGCATGTAACTGTCTTAGTTATGATTATGCAAATAACTTAGGTTATTTGCATAATCATAAGTTATTGACGCAGTGCCACTACTCAGCTCCACTGATCTGTATAAAAGTAAAGCAGTCTCTTTAAAATCATAAAGTAGATGTTTGCCTGCACTACAGCATGAAAAGGCGCTATTAGTGAAGCTGTACTATCAGAACAGCAACAGTGCAGCTGCGGCTATCGGAGAATTCCGGAATCAGAAGTGCATAAGGCGTGGACCTATGACTGCTTGTGCTGTCTGCAAAATTATTGTGAAATTTGAAGCGACACGCCATCTTGGTGTTCAACCAGGTAGAGATCGAAAACGAGTGGACTCCTCTCGTGTTGAAGATGTGGCTATGGCTATAGTGGATTTATCAAGTCAATCTTCATGTGGTAATGCAAGTGCTAGCTGTTTCTCATGAAGTCGACATGCCGTATTCCACTGTTAAGACTAGTAATGCATCGGGAGCACATGCTACAGCAGCTAAAACATGGTGATGCAGATCTTCATTTCACATACGCACTTCAGTTTCCGGTGCAAGTGACAGTGGATATCACTTGGCTATAGAACATCCTTTGGAGTGATGAAGCCCACTTCTGCTTAATTGGACAAGTGAATACGCACAACTGCCGCATTTGGGCAACAGAAAACCCTCAAGTTATCCAAGAGGTCCCATTGCATTCTCCAAAAGTGACAGTGTGGTGTTTACGGCCACATTCATGATTGGGCCATATTTTTTTTGAACATGTAACATTGACTGGATTCCGTACCTGTTTCTTCACTGGACAGCGATATTATGAAATGGTGGCAAATTTCGCAATACCAGAGCTGCAACAACATGGGTGCCTTCAGGATGAATAATACCATATTCATGCAAGATGGTGCACCACCCCACATCCACCGTTGCGTCCAAAGATTGCTAAGTCAACACTTTACAGACGAACGGGTTATCAACTGTTGTTTTCAGACATCTTGGCCACCCTGATCACCGGATCTCATCCCATGCGACTTCTGTTTGAGGGATATTTTGCACCAGGTGTATCAAGATGTCAAACCGTGGCAGATTTGAAGGACAGCATTAGACATCATATGCTGGTTAGGCACCTCCGTAGCCAGGTGGGAAGGAGCAGCAGTGCGTAGCACACGCTTCTTGATTAGACCGGGGTTCGAGCCCGTTACCACCAAATACGGTGGATGTGGAAAGGTCAGGGAATGACCACCGCATATTCCCGGAGCAATATGGCCTTAGTTGCTAATGCTCCTAAAAACCAAATAACAAATATGCTGGCTATTCCAGTTGACATATTTTGTTCTGCTGTAGAAAATGCTGTTCTTCGAATGGAAACTGTTGTTGACCAAAATGGAGGACACGTTGAACAATTGTAGCACTGTTCAAGTGATTTGTATTGCCACAGTACCATATAGTGACAAATTTTGTAACTAATTTTTTTTTCCAATAGATGGTGAGTGCATTCTTTATTGTACCTGTTGTACAGATTTCTCTTCAATATGAGCCTTAGAACTTGCTGCAGAGTCCTCTACATAGGGATACTTAAATTTTAACAACCCTGTACATATCGAAACCACTAGTGGAATGCATGTTGCTCACATGCTAAACTTGAGAAGAAGCGTGCTTAAAATCATATCTTCCAGCAATCCAAAGTTTCTAACTACTACCGACTTTTTTACTTGTTAACAAAAAACGTAAGGTCAAAGCTAGGCATATCAGATGGAAAGCCAAATGGAAGTCTTGGACTTTAGCCTCTGCTCTCATCAAAAATATCGATCCCTGACTTATATGTAAAAAAAAAAAAGAATAATAAATAAAATAACAGGTACTGAATGAGAAATTCTTTTCATCACCTTTTCTGATAATCAGTTGGAATGGGTGTGATCTGCCCTCTTCTATTGAAATTAGAAGTACTTCTTTAACAGAGTCCTTTCTCTGAATTGTGCTGCAGTGCCAAATAGCAACCACTACAACATGCTTAAACATCTCTGTGAATCAAATCTATTAATATGCCATAACATCTTTTCAGAAAACTCTTATCCCCTCAGAAGGATCTGTACTGAATGCCATGCTTTTTTCCCTTAGAATAGATTCTATTTAAAAAATCTCTTAAATACTGTTGAGACCTACCTCTATGCTGAAGAACTCTATTTCATGCCATTCCCAGAACATAAGATCTACTGAATAGCAACTACAGATATCCCTGAATAAAAATACAAAAGTGGGCAGTGCTCAATGGGTGTTGTCTTTTTCAACAAAAAATGTTGAAATTTGCTTTTGCAGACAATGTAAACTGCATCTGATCATCAATAACATCAAATTTTTTGTTTATCCTCAATAGTAATTATATTTCTTTGATCATATTAAATTTATATGTACCACTTGTCTCAAAAAGCTGAATATACCAATAGATCATTATAATAAAGGCATTAGTGACCTGTTTTGTTGCCTTCCTCAATATTATTGGATATATTTCATCAGCTTCTGGCTCCTTGTTCACTTTTATTTGTCATAACCTAGATTGTAATCCAATAGTAGACTGGCAAGTATAAGCAGCCCTGGGTAATCCAATGAAACCACCCTTTAATTCCGAATTGGTCCAGCAAAAATACCATTCTCATTTTGAGATTAGATACCAGTCTACCAGTAAACCTCTCAATCTCTTGGCAGCCCAATCTCTTACTGTTCTAATCCATTTTCAATTATCATAAAACTCCATTGAATGTGAATGCAGAACATTTATTCAGCTTATCAGCAGCCAGTTCATATTCATCATTACTTTTATTTAATAATCTTCATCATACAAAGGAATTAATGCTTGCCAGTGGTTCCTTTATATGAAGATTTTTGATAGCTGATTAACTCTTTATTGATATACCAATTAATAGCACTGATAACCAACTGGAGAATATTTCTTTCCTTTATAGAATGGAATCTCTAAAATGTTGATGTAGAAATCAGATGTTGATGTAGATGCTATTTAGCAAATCCAGAAATATCCTGGTAGTAAGTGATTGACCAACCCCCATGTTTGCTTTTAGCATTTGGAAAATTAAAGTGCTCCATCCATAATAAGACATTTTGATTTGCTCGTCCACTTTGAAAGAAGATAAGATAGTGCTGCAAAGCACTCATCTTCCTAATCGTTATTACCTTTAATTCTGGTATAATGTTTATTCTCTTTTGTACATTTTGTTCAGAAAATTCTATATGAAAAAATGCCTACAAAAGTGACATTGAGTAGTTTTGAACTGCTGTATTTTTTTGAGATAATGTTCCACTATGGATACATGCTCCTATATGCTTGTTACGTTGATTTACTGCTTGCAGCGCAATTTTGCACATTGGTGGTTTTACATGTTTTCAACATATGGCATCACCATACACGGAATGAAGATTGTTATTTATAAATTTCATGTCTCTAGCTCTCTTTTACTGAGTTATTTGCATTTTCATGGGTTTCGTTTAAAACGAACACTGTGTTAATTCTTCGATAGCTTTTAAATAAAACTGTTTGTCTTTTTTGATTTGATTATAATGAATTATGCTTATCGACTTTTGCTGAAGTAAATGTTATTTGCAAGTTTTTGTATAATGTTTTATTACTAATATATCTAACTTAATTATAATTTAAGTTAAGTAATGTTGAAAATTGTTTATAGAATGAAGATCCCACTAAACCATTTTACACTACATCATCAGATCTAGCAGGATTTTGGGATATGGTGCTACTTCAAGTTGCTGATGTGAAAAATGCATTTAGCAGTCTAAAATTGCTAAAAGATAATCACTGGCAGGAAATTTCTTCACCAAAGGTTTGCTTTGTAATAATATTTTTATATGATTTTATAATATTAGTATTGCTATATGCTATACTTTATATAATTTGTGGACAGAGTTTGAAATTAGACACTGCAATCTTCCTGGACAAACTGCTGGGTTTATAACACTGCTGAGACAATGTATGGACTAAGAATTTACTAGAGTAAAGCACCAATAATACAAAGTTGAGGATAGGCCATAATTCTGGTTGTTTACTACCAACGTTGCCATAACAAGCACACTCATTTACTGTATTTCTCCATGTATAAGACGCACCTTTTTTGGAAAAATTTGGGGTCTAAAAACGGGGTGCGTCTTATACAGTGGTTGTAGATTTTTTTTTTACTTGCATTTCCCACTTTTTCGCACTTGTTGTCTTTGCGCTCATTGTTCGCACTTGTTACCGGTATATTAGGTTACGTTTTGCCACGTTCTGCCCAGAAATAGCTCAGAAAAGATTTTCGTACAGTTCTGAATTCAAGTTAAAAGTGAACCAGTTTGCAAAAGTGAAAGGAAATCGTGCTGCTGAACGTAAGTTTGGTCCTCCTCCAACTGAGAAAACAATCCGAGACTGGCTACGGGAAGAAGAAACCCTACTGAAAATGCCACGGCAGAAGAAGGCCATTAGAGGCAAGTCAGCAAAATGGCCTAATTTAGAGAGGGAATTGAAGATATGGATTAAGGAGCAAAGGGCAATTGGAATTCCTGTGTCCACAAAGATGGTTCAGCATGAGGCAAGAAGAATTGCTGATGAAAAAGAAGTTACTGATTTCAAAGGAGGACACAATTGGTGCTTCAGGTTCATGAAACGGAATGGACTAAGCATGCGTATACACACTAGACTTGCCCAAAAGATGCCTGAAAGCTATGAACAGAAGGTCCTTGAATTTCATCGTTTTGTCATTCAATGTCGGAAGACACATCAGTTTGAGTTGGGACAGATTGCAAATATGGACAAAATATGGACAGAACTGTTGATAAGAAGGGGGTTGTTATGGGAGTTTAATGGTGCATAAGAAAAAGGGGGTGAAAACTGTAACTGTGAAGACAAGTGGACATGAAAAGAGCCATTATACAGTTGTTCTAGCTTGTTGTGCCGACGGAACCAAGCTGTTTCGAATGCCGATTTTCAAACGCAAAACAATGCCAAAAGAAGACATTCCTCGAGGAGTGATTGTCCGCATTCATCACAATGGTTGGATGGATCAGGATGGGATGAAGATCTGGTTTCAGAAAGTTTGGAGCAGGAGACCAGGTGGGCTCTTACACAAACCTGCCCTATTGGTGCTTGATCAGTTCAGGGCACACAACAAAAAATACAAAGAAGATTGCTGCAGAGCAAAAAACAAAACTTGCCGTCATACCTGGAGGCTTGACATCCCAGTCCAACCACTTGATGTCAGCATTAAAGCTGTCATGAGAGACGTATGGAACCAATGGATGAAGTCTTCTGGGGACAATTTGACACCAGCAGGAAGAGTGAAGAAACCAACTATAGGAGAAGTTTGTACCTGGGTGAAAAGATCCTGGGATAATATAAAGATTGAGATCGTTGCCAAGTCATTTAAGAAGTGTGGCATTTCAAATGCCATAAATGGAAAGGAGGACGAGGCAATATATGAAGACAGTGATTTGTCATCAGACACAGATGAGGGCAAGCTAATGGATGGGAGTTTTGACAGTGATGAGTTGTATGAATTTTATGATGAATAAAACTTGAGTTCAATAACTTTATGTAATACATTTTTTTTTTCTCCAAATTTCGGGCCCCAAAATTAAGGTGCTTCTTATACATGGGGAAATACGGTATTTATAACCATGTATTTCATTTTAAAAAATGATTCACAGATTCTCCCTCTGTTGGAGATTTTGCTGCTGCAGAGGAGCATTGGAGGGGAGGGGAGGGGAGGGGAGAGAATAAATGCAATACTTTTAATTTAGGACTCAATACTAAAATATACTCCAACAAATTTATTGTGATCCCCATTCTACTGTTTGCACATTGGAAATTGTGGTCATTACCAATTTCTTATTATTAAGGTATACTGATATATATGTGACCTTCTCCATTCTGCTAATGACCCCAAAACTATAATCATTTCCAATTTATGTTGGTTGATGCTATTGCATTCCACCATTTTGTGTATTGTAAATGTTGTTGCTTGGTCTGTGTCAGACCTCAGTTATTCAGCTTTTGCTTACCAAATACTTGATATCTTTAAAAATTTAATTTAGGTTCTGGCTAAGAGTCCTTTGAACTCTGTTTAGTAATAATCAGACACTTAGCTTGACTAGACACATCTAGATAGATTGTGAAATGTTACAATTTCTGGGGGTCTCTCTCTCTCTCTCTCTCTCTCTCTCTCTCTCTCTCTCTCTCTCTCTCTCTCTCTCTCTCTCACACACACACACCATAGCATTATTTCAAAATGTTAGACGTTTAGTCTAAATGCCGATTGGTAATTTAATACTTTTATCCTTTACATACAATAAATGGAGTGGGAAGAGTGGGCAGACAATCAGCTCCAGTTTATAGGAGGAATATTCTGTTAGTAATACTTGCATTCTTATGATTAATTAAGCTATTTATATAACTGCATGAATTTATAGACATGACACAGACTATATGAATTGGTGCAGTTTGACCAAAATGTTCCAAAACTCCATAAACGGTTGGGGGGGGGGGATTTATTTCTACACCCACTACATATGAAAAACTAAAGGCAATTTGCATGTAAAACTAATAGTCAGTGACAGAACACCCACTACATATGAAAAACTAAAGGCAATTTGCATGTAAAACTAATAGTCAGTGACAGAACATGCTTCTAAAGTTATATCTACTGTGTACTTATTACATTTTTAAACAATTCATGTTTTGTCACTTGCCTGTTCTTAGTATTTTTTACAATCAAGGTGTAAGCATGTTGACTGCCTTTCTGTTACATTGTAGTGAATAGTGTCACACATGATAGATTTAATGCCACTTATTGACCCTTCCAACGGTTTGTAAAAAAAATTTTTTTTTTTTTTTTAAATGTGAAACGGGGCACCTCAACCGAGTAAATTTGATCGGTCACGAAAAATGCAATGCGGAAGTGACGTCATCTGCACCTTCTGCCAGAGGCAAGTTATTGTAACTTGTATTGCTGCAATCATACTTCTTGCAGCTCCCATTTGACTGCAGCCATTCAAATGGGTAATTAGGCTATTGGCTTGGTATTTATCGTTGATGTGAAACGTCAATAATAAATACCAAGATCATATGCTGTGTGCACATCACAAATGGACTTAGATTTCGCCAAGAATGTTTCACATAAAACTATGTAACGTGCATGTTTGACACATGGCCTTTTTTTGACTAATACACTGTTCTTCGTATTATGTTACCATTCTTCTGTAAATCTGGGAGAGTTTGACCCTTTCTGACCACCACAATGTGATCAAAGCATGTTGTTCACTAATGGTGCAATTGGAAAGCAGAGCTAACATGATTACACTTCACCCATTTAAAAGACTGAGTGCAGGTAGCACGTGATGTCTAGACTTCTCAAAATTAGGAGTGTGTTCTCAGGGAGCATTAGTTTTACACGAAGATTGTCTTTACTTTTTAATTTATCTTGTATATAAATATTCCACTTTGTCGTATATTGAAAAGCTTGGGAAATGAAGTAATATTTGAGAAATGAACTTATCAGCTATTCAGATGAAACTCCTTTATAGTGTGTGCCTGACACTATATTCGTTGATTCTAATGCTTCTGCAACTTCAGGAAGCATTCCTTATAGACTTGTTATGGAATTTATAGTACTTCCTCTGTCATGTTTTGAATAATTTCTTCAGCCACTGCAAATTAGTATTACATTCAACAATACCAGTAACTGTCTGCTCAAAGATACTTTTTAGCATTAGTAGAGGCATATGATGCAAGAAAGCAAGATGATCCTTTTTTTTTTTTTTTTTGACTGATGCTTATACGGCATCAGTCAAAAAAAAAAAAAAAAAAAAACTTCCCATTTCACCCAACCATTTGCTCCCAAAGTTTGTCCACTTCAATTTATTTAAGCTATGAACTTCCACAATGACAGATAGAAGTTTCTTCTGGCAATCAGCCACCCGCTGGCCAAAGGCAAATTTCCACACATCTATTCTACAATTGTCTTTCCTCAATTTGAATTTATACCCCCTTCGGTTTGAAATCTGTGCAAGAGGACAAATTCCATCAGCATTAAGCCTACTTAATCTACTCAAGGTCTTATACACCTCAATCAGATCACCTCGCAAGTACCTAGTCTCCAGACATTGCAATTTGCAGAGCTTAAGCCTTTCTTCGTAAGAGTACCCCTTTGTTCCCCTCACCAGTCTTGTTGCCCTTCTCTGTACTCGTTCTAGCAACTTTACATCCTTCCTAAAATGAGGCTTCCAGACCTGGATGCTGTACTCAAGGTGTGCTCTGACCATTGCTTTAAACAAGGAGATAGTCACCTCCTTATCCCTGCTATCAGAATTCCTGTATATCATTGATAAGATCTCAGGACCTACTCTGGCAGCCTCTCTGCACTGCTCAGAAAAGTTCACATCTGACTGCCCAATTACCCCCAGGTCTTTTTCATTCTCTAACATCCTGAGTGTAGTACCACACAGTTGGTACATTACGCTGGGACTACTGCTACCCATATGCATTACTTTGCATTTGTCAATATTAAACTTCAGCTGCAACCTCTCAACCCAACTGCTCTACTTTTCTAGATCCTGTTGCAGTAATGTACTGTCATTAACAACCCTGCCAACTTTCGTATTGTCTGCAAACTTGGACATTAACCCTGATATACCTTCATCAATATCATTGATAACTACAGAAAGGAAGGATGGTCCCCATCACCATACCCTGGGGGATTCCACTAATAACATCAGTCCACTAAGAGCAGTGTCCATTGATTTCCACACTCTGCCTTCTCCCACTCAACCATCCCTTTATCCATAGCAGCAACTTCCCCTTAATGCCATAGTGCTTCAATTTGTACAGTAGTCTTCCATGTGCAACAGTATCAAAAGCTTTCCCTAAATCCAAGTATATGGTATCAAAATTATTTTTTACATTCAGTTCCTTTGTGACCACGTCATAGTATCCAATTAGCATTAGTAGAGGCATATGATGCAAGAAAGCAAGCTTATTCAGCATCAGCCAAAAAAAAAAAAAAAAAAAAAAAAAAACACACACACCACTCCCATTTCACCCCTCCGTTCGTTCGAAATACCTGTCCAGTTGAGCTTTAAATTTGTTTAGGCTATCAATTTCAACAACAAGTGATGGAAGTCGGTTCCACCAACCAACCACCCGCTGGCCAAAGGCAAATTTCCGCACATCTATCTGACATCCGTCCTTCCTCAATTTGAATTTATGCCCTCTGAGGTGATTATTCTGAGCAAGATGAAGAATCCCATTGGCATTGAGCATGCTCAAACCATTCAAAGCCTTATACACCTCTATCAGATCACCTCGCCGGTGCCTAGTCTCCAGACTCTGTAATTTGCAAAACTTAAGCCTTTCTTCGTAAGAGCAACCCTTTGTTCCATTCACTAATCTTGTTGCCCTTCTCTGTACCCGTTCCAGCAGCTCTACATCCTTCTTGAAATGAGGCCTCCAGACCTGTATACAGTACTCAAGATGTGGCCTAACCATTGCCTTATACAAGGGAATAATCACCTCCTTATCCCTGCTAGAAAAATTCCTGTGTATCATTGACAAGACACCATGAGCTACTCTTGCAGCTCGTCTGCACTGCTCAGAGAACTTCATATCTGCCTGCACAATTACCCCCAGGTCCTTTTCATTCTCCACCACTGTCAGTGTAGTACCGCAGAGTTGATACGTTGCTCTGGGGTTACTGTTTCCCGTATGTAGTACTTTACATTTGTCAATGTTAAACTTCATTTGCCACCTCTCAGCCCATCTGTTCAACCTTTCCAGATCCTGTTGCAGCAGCATAGCGTCAGTAGTGTCCTTAACAACCCTGCCAACCTTTGTATCATCTGCAAACTTGGACATTAAACTTGATATCCCATCATCAATATCATTCATAAACACCGAAAACAACAACGGACCCAACACTGAACCCTGAGGAACTCCACTAATAACATTAGTCCACGTTGAGCAGTGTCCATTGATTACCACTCTCTGTCTTCTGCCACTCAACCATCCCCTTATCCATAGCAGCAATTTGCCTCCAATGCCACACTGCTCCAATTTGTGCAGCAGTCTTCCATGTGCAACAGTATCAAAAGCCTTTCTAAGATCCAAATATATAATATCAAAGTTATTCCCTGCATCCAGTTCTTTTGTGACTACATCATAGTATCCAATCAAATTGGTCAGGCAAGACCTGCCCTTAACAAAACCATGCTGCGTCTGAGCTATAACTGAATTCTTGTCTAGATGATCCTGCAGTGCTTCTTTAACCAGTGCCTCCATTAATTTACCTGGAACAGAAGTTAAACTAACAGGTCTATAATTACTTGTGTCAGCCTTTGATCCTCCTTTGTGAATTGGGGTTACATTTGCACATCTCCAGTCTATGGGTACCTCCCCTGAGTCCAAAGAAGCTCTCATAATTATGGCTAGGGGTTTGCTTACTTCCTTTGCTGCCTCCTTTAATATAACTGGATAGATCCCATCCACCCCAGGTGCCTTTTTTATGTTTATCCTCAACAATCTCTCCTCCACTTTCCTCTCAGTTATTACAAAATCATCCAGCTCATTGCCAATGTTTACTTTACCTACATCATTCTCCTTCCTGAATAACTCCTCATGCGTGAATGTAGATGCAAAATACTTGTTTAGATTGTTAGCCACCTGAGCAGTATCCTCAACTGTTGAACCATCAATATCTAGTGGACCAATCTGATTCATCCCTTTCCTTCTTGAGTTTAAATATGTAAAGAACTCTTTTCTGTTTTTCTTTGCATCCTTTGCCAAGGATTTTTCGTAGTCTGCCTTTGCCTGCCTAATCTCCTTTGTGACTTGGTTACAGACCAACTTATATCTATCATAGGCTTCCATGTCACCCATTAATTTGTATGTATCCCATGCATTTTTCTTCTCTGCCACATGTCTCATTAGTTCATCTGACAACCATTTAGGCCTAAACCTTGAACAATATTTCTTAGTTGGTATGTAAAGCCTGGTAGCCTCCAAGATTAGTTCCTTGAATGCTTCCCATTTTGAGTTTGCTGTTGGTAACATCATCAGTTGGTCCCACTGCATAGAATTTAAATACTGTCTCAGACCATCATAGTCGCCTTTACGAAAACAAAAGCCCTTCCCTTTACCTCTGATGGTAGTTACCTCCTTGAGTAAATCCCACTTCAACACACTGTGATCACTGCCACCTAGTGGTTCATTTATCTGCAGATTCTTAATGCATGAAGAATCACTACTGATAATCAGATCAAGAGTATTGCTCCCTCTTGTTGCCTCACGAACATGGTGATGTAGAAAACAATCATCCAATAAATCCACAAAAGCCTTGCTAGTGTGCGAGTGACCAACCCACAAATTCCAGTCAATATCTGGGAAATTAAAATCCCCAATCAAATTGGTCAGACAAGACTTCCCTTTAACAAACCCATGCTTCTTTAACCAATGACTCCATTATTTTCCCTGGAACAGAAGTCAAAGTAATAGGTCCGTAATTACTCTTTTCATCCTTTGATACTCCTTTAAGAATTGGAGATACATTTGCATATCCACAGTGTGTGAGGACTTCCCTTGAGTCCAAGGATTCTATCATAATTAATGCTGAGGGTTTGCTTACTACCTCCGCTGTCTCCTTTAATATAACTGGATAGATGCTATCCACCCCAGGTGCTTTCCTATGTTTAACTTCAACAATTTCTCCTCCACTTTTCTCTTAGTTATTACAAAATCATTTAACTCACTGTTACAGTTTGATAAACATCTGGCTCTCTCCTCCTCGAATAACTCCTCATGTGTGAATGTAGATGCAAAATACTTATTTAGTTTGGCAGCTATCTGAGAATGATCATCTACAGTCAAACCATTGATATCAAGTGGACCAATCTGATTCATCCCCTTCGTTTTAGAGTTTGTTTACATAAGTCAAGGAATCTTTGCTGTTTTTAGCATTAGCATTAGCATTAGCAGAGGCATATGATGCAAGAAAGCAAGCTTATTCAGCATCAGCCAAAAAAAAAAAAAAAAAAAAAAAAACACACCACTCCCATTTCACCCCTCCGTTCGTTCGAAATACCTGTCCAGTTGAGCTTTAAATTTGTTTAGGCTATCAACTTCAACAACAAGTGATGGAAGTCGGTTCCACCAACCAACCACCCGCTGGCCAAAGGCAAATTTCCGCACATCTATCCGACATCCGTCCTTCCTCAATTTGAATTTATGCCCTCTGAGGTGATTATTCTGAGAAAGATGAAGAATCCCATTGGCATTGAGCATGCTCAAACCATTCAAAGCCTTATACACCTCTATCAGATCACCTCGCCGGTGCCTAGTCTCCAGACTCTGTAATTTGCAAAACTTAAGCCTTTCTTCGTAAGAGCAACCCTTTGTTCCATTTACTAATCTTGTTGCCCTTCTCTGTACCCGTTCCAGCAGCTCTACATCCTTCTTGAAATGAGGCCTCCAGACCTGTATACAGTACTCAAGATGTGGCCTTACCATTGCCTTATACAAGGGAATAATCACCTCCTTATCCCTGCTAGAAAAATTCCTGTCTATCATTGACAAGACACCATGCGCTACTCTTGCAGCTCGTCTGCACTGCTCAGAGAACTTCATATCTGCCTGCACAATTACCCCCAGGTCCTTTTCATTCTCCACCACTGTCAGTGTAGTACCGCAGAGTTGATACGTTGCTCTGGGGTTACTGTTTCCCATATGCAGCACTTTACATTTGTCGATGTTAAACCTCATTTGCCACCTCTCAGCCCATCTGTTCAACCTTTCCAGATCCTGTTGCAGCAGCATAGCGTCAGTATTGTCCTTAACGACCCTGCCAACCTTTGTATCATCTGCATCCTTTTCATTGCATCCTTTGCAAAAGATTTCTCATACTTTACCTTCACTTGCCTAATGTTTAGTCTTTGTGACCCGATTACAGACTAGCTTATATCTACCACAGGTTTCTGTGTCGCCTGATAATTTGTATGAATCCAATGCATTTTACTTCTTTGTCATGAGTCTCATTAGATCATCTGACATCCATTTGGGCCTAAACATAGAACAGTATTTCTTAGTTGGAACAAAAAGACTGCTAGCTTCCAAGATTACTTCCTTCAATTGCTTCCCATTTACAATTTGCTGTTGGTAACATCATCAGTTGGTCCCACTGTATAGAATTTAGAAAATCTCTGAGACCACTGTAGTCATCTTTACGAAAGCAAAAATCCTTCCCTTTATCCCTGATGGTAGTTACACCTTTAAGTAAATTCCACATCAGTACACTGTGATCACTGCCACCTAGTGGTTTCTTATCAGTAAATTCTTAATGCATGAATAATCACTGCTGATAATCAGGCAACCAGAGGCTCCCTCTGGTTGCCTCTCTAACATGCTGCTATAGAAAATAATCATCCAATTTGTGACTAAACCACGTGTTCCAGTCAATATGTGGGAAGTTGGTCCGTGAGGGTGTCACAGACATTCTCTCAGATATGCCAGACAAGCTTTGCTTGCTACCTGGAAGTCTAAAATGCTGATGTAACTAATATTCGGACACTCAAATCAAGTGGACTCATTTCAGAGAAGTCCGCACGGTGTGTGGCAGCCAAATCCTTTGCTTGCACCTTCATGATGGTGGAATTGTTAGTAATCCTGGGTGTAACCCACATGCACAAGCATACTGGTGGTTATTCTCCCCCCCCCCCCCCCAGGTGTGAACCAAAGTAACCAGGGGTAGAAGTGTGGCACTGACACCACACCGAAGAATACCGGTAGATGACTATCATCAACTGGTGCAGTACCACTACTTTGCTTATTGGAGGCTTGAAGTGGTGAAATCCATGTTTAGTCTCCAGAGCTAAGTTCCGGTCAACCCCCATCTCTTCCCTCATGCCGTATGACTGATGTCTTTTGAGGTTATGATGAACACCATGGTGAGATCCAAACCTTCCTAACGTTTCGAGGGTACAGCTCTAAAACGGTGTTCACAGGCCGGCTGCTAGTTAGTACACCGGACCGAACCTATTGGTAACTCTCTAGGAGGCTTTCGGATCAGCTAGTGCATAATCTTGCTACCTCTACTCTGCCAGATAGTGACTGGAGGGAATCCAAGTAGTTTGTATGCGGGGGGGCATTGTTGAAGCCATGTTATGTCAAGGATCTGGGTATATTCTTACCATGTGTACGCCATATCCAAATATTTCATTACTTCATACAGCATGTCCCCACCTCCACTTTTTCTTACCATTGAATACACTATGAATTGTCAAACTAATAGACCAAGCTTAGCTACAAAAAGATCTAAACCTCTCAAACACTTCCTAGTTCATTTCATAAATATACATGGTCTCAGTTCTAACCTCAACGGTGTTCATTTACACTTACAGTCTGCCAAACCCCATGTACTTTTCTGACAGAATCTCAGTTATCGGTGTCCCTGTAAGAGATTTGGTAATTTGGAATCTCCTCTTTTCGATCTTCTCTGGCTTAAAATCTCTCTACCTCATTCTGTCAAATTCATCTGTTGTCTCTACCGTTCTCCCAACTCCACTAATCACTTAGAACTCTTTGACTTCCTCTCTTTGCAAATTGGCTTTCTCCAGTCCAACTTTCCTAACAGTGAGTTAATTTTCCTTGGTGATTTTAATGTTCACAACTCCAGCTGGCTTCCATTCTCTAGTCGCACAGACACAGCTAGTCGAGATGCTTACTCTTTTGTAATTATTAATGACCTCGCACAGATTGTTCATTTATCTACCAGAATACCTTTATCCTTTGTCCTTTGTACCTTTGTCCTTTATCTAGACCGGATAATCCTAACCATACATCCAACATGCTTGATGTTTTCCTCACAAACAACCCTTCTAAGTACACAGTCGATGTGATGGTCCTTTAGGCACCTCAGATCTCAACTTTGTGATTGTCTCTTCTCCAACAGAGCCTTTATCTCATGGCTATTCCCAACCTTGTGTTGTTTGGCATTACAAGAATGCAAAATGGGATGACCTGTGAGATTTCTTTGCTTCTTTCCTTGGTTGGATTACAGTTTCAAAACATTTATGTCAACGTTTGCTCAGATCGTGTCAGTGAAATTATTCTCGGAGGAATGGAATCCTTTATCCCACACTCCACTTTAATATCTCGTCCTTTATCTAGACCTTGGTTTCCTATAAATGTGCTAAGGCTGTTCAAGAGAAGAAAATTGCATATCCTAATTGGCTTGTTTCCAATTCTTCAGTTTCATTTTCGCCTACACCAATGCTTGCAGTTATTAATCAGTCCAAACGAGATTTTGAACAGGCTAATTGCAGAAAACTTACTTGTTCCCTTAATGGTAGCCAAGAATTCTGGTCTCTTGCCAAAGCTATTGGCCACAACGTTTGCCCATCTCTGCTCCCACCTGTGTCAAAACCAGTTGGCTCTGTTATCACTTCAGCCAAAGATAGAAAGCTGACCTCCTAGCATCCCATTTTTCTTCCAGCTCATGTATTAATGATCTTGGTAAAACACCTCCCACCATTCTCAACACGCTCCATTCAATGCCTCCTGTGGTCCTCCGTCAAAAGGATGTCAGAAGGATTTTGACAAATCATCATGCTAAGAAAGCTCCAGGTCCTGATGGTATTTCTCCACTTGTTCTCAAAACCTGTGCTCCTGAACTTACTCCTATTCTTTGCCACCGTTTTACCCTTTCTTATTCCAAAGGTATTTTTCCTTCTGCTTTGAAATTTGCTCATATCCAGGCAGTTCCTAAAAAGAGTGACAAAACCCTCCTATCCAGTTATCATCCCATTGCAATTACTTCCACTCTTTCTAAAGTAATGGAGTAGTCAATTAACCACCAACTCTTAAACTATCTAGAAATCTTCCATCTGATCAACGATCGCCAGTATGGATTCCATCAATGTTGATCCACTGGTGATATTCTGGCTTATGTTACCCATTTACTGACAAATTCAATGGAAAAACTTGGTCAAACACAAGCAGTTGTTCTTAACATCTGAAAGGCTTTCAGTCGTGTTTGGCACAAAGGTCTTCTTCCATATCATGGTTTGTAAATTATTTTTTGTGATTGGTTATCCAGTTTTCTCCCTGACCAATCACTGAGGGTAAGGGTAGATGGCTCTCTGTCTTCTAACTACTCCACTAATGCTGGTGTTCCGCAAGGGTCAGTTCTCTACCCCCATCTTTTTTTTCCTCTTGTATATTAATGACCTTTTTCCATTGACTGGAAATCCTATCCATAGTTTTGCTGATGATAGCACATGGCATTCCAGTTTCAGAAACCTTTCCCTGCTCAATCAGCTTCAACTTCTCGAATATCCGCTACCAATTCCTTAAACGCCGATCTCCAGGTAATTCTCCATTGGGGAAAAGACAACTTAGTTGATTTCAATCCTTCTCAAACTCAGTCCTGTTTTATATCTCACAAAAAGGATTCTTCTGCTCCTGTGCTTATCTTTGGTGACACTCCAATTTGTAGACAAGATGATATATCTCTTTTGGGAATTACCCTGACTTCTAATCTCTCTTGGCACAAGCACATTGCAAATATTGCTTCCTCTGCATATAAAAAACTTGGTTTTCTCTTTTGCTCTCAGCATTACTTTTCTTCCAAACATCTGTTTACTCTGTAAAAATTGCAAATCCACCCTACCATACCATGGAATATTGTTCCCACCTCTGGGGTGGTGCCCCCAAAACCTCTCTCATGCTTCTAGATTCCATTCAGAAGAGGACAATTAGGTTAATTAATGACTCCTCTCTAACAGAGTCTCTCCACTCTTTGTCTCACAGATGTACTGTTTCTTCTACATGCCTTTTCTACAGATACTCCCATGGGCACTGTTCTTCTGAACTGGCTTCTTTAATTCCAGCTCTCTCTTTCAAAACAGTCCGAACACGTGCCGCCACTAGCCAACATCTATTTACTGTCCAACTTCAAACTCACAGAACCAACTTTTCAACTTTCTCGTCTATCCATTCAACTGCTGTTTTCTGGAACTACCTTCCTTTGTGCGTAATTTCCTAAAAATTACAGTCTACAGTAATTCGAGTCTAATGTCAACAAATATCTTCTTTCGTCTTCTCAACCCAAGCACGGTTCTAAGTACTATAGTTTCTAATTCATCCCATGTTTGGGGTTTTCATAAAAAATAAATAAAAATAAAAATAAAAAAAAAATTTTTAAATCCTCCATTGTAAGGCACTCTAATTTTCTGGCCCACTCTATTTCCCTCTATAATTGTTCATTGTACTTAGAGTTATTATGCCTATAAGAAACTCCTGCTCATTTTTTCTTTCCCAGTGCTTATGTCACACCAGACTGACTCACCACTGTCCATCTATGTCAGCTGGATGCACTTCCTTTGATTTTGTGTCATGCTGTCTATCTATTCTGTACACATTGTACTCCCCAAATTCCAGTTCTGCATTCCTTATATCTGTAAAACAGCAGGTCTCTGATATCCCAATAATATCCACCTGTGATGTCTGGACAAGCACTTCAAATTCATCAAATTTATTTACTATACTTTTAGCATTGGTGTACATGCACCTGTTGTTACTCTTAGTTACTCTAGCACAGCCCATGTGTTTACTTGTTTCATGACTCCCAGCAGTTCCTAAAATCCCCAGAAACTTGCTTTCCAGGCTGTTCGTTCTAGTAGAAGCATTGCAAGAATCACTTCCACCTCTGCCTGCAGCTACTGTTAATCTATTAGTGTGTGAATCCCCTCAAGCTAGCAATTTTCTGACCCACGTAATATTGCCTTGTACAGGTTTTAACTGGTACACTAAGTAGTGAAATTTTGCTTTTAATACCTTACTCCAATCTGAAATTGGTTCTTCAGAAAACAATCATTGAATCATCATGATGCTCTTTCCCTTTAGCATTCCAGAAATTCTGATCTAGTGGCAAATGATACAAGAAAGCAAGCTTATGCACATCAGCAAAAAAAAAAAAAAAAAATCAAATCCAATTTCACTTATCCATTTCCTCCAATAGTTTGTCTAGTCCTTCCTTGAATTTTTTCAGATTATCCACTTGCACAACAATGTATGGTAGCCTGTTCTTGGGTGAACGAAAACTTCCACATATCTGTTCTGCAACCATCCCTGCTTAGTTTGAATTTATGCACCCTCATGTGCATAGTCTGAGGAAGAGGGTGTCGAGTTTGCTCAAGCCATTCCAAGGCTTAAACACTTAAGTCAGATCAGCTCACATGTCTCTGGTTTCCAGACACTGCAGTTTGTAGAATTGAAAGTTCTACAAACTGCTAAGAGCCTTTCTAGTAAGAGCACAACTTTGTTTCTCTTCTCTGTATCTGTTCTAGCAGCTCTATATTCTTTGTAAAATGAGGCCTACAGACATGAATGCAATAGTCAAGATATGGTCTGGCCATTGCATTATACAATAGGATAATCACCTCCTTATCCCAGCTAGCAAAGTTCCTGTGTATCATTGACAAAATCCTATGACTGCCCTGGCAGTCTGTCTGTGCTGCTCAGTGAACTTTATATCTGACTGCTCAATTACCCCCAGGTCCTTTTCATTCTCTACCTACCTCAGTATAGTACCACACAGTTGGTACTTTACTCTGGGATTACTGTTACACATATGCAGTACCTTGCATTTGTCAAAGTTAAACTTCAATTGCCATTTTTCAGCCCGTCTGCCTAATTTTTCAAGACTTTGTTACAGTAGCATACCTTCATTACTATTATTAATCACCCTGCCAGCCTTTGTATCATGTGCAAACTGACATTAAGCCTGATATAACTTCATAATTATCATTGATAAATATACAAAATAGTAATGGACTCAGCACCAAACCCCGTGGAACTCCACCAGTAATATTAGTCCATATAGAGCAGTGTCCATTGATAATCACTCTGTCTTCTCTCACGCAACCATTCTTTTATCCATAGCAGTAACTTTCCCTTGAAACCACACTGCTCCAATTCAGGACCGGATTCTAATGTTTCTAGGCCCTGGGCACTTTTATTCTGAAAAAGTGGGAAAATAGGAGTAAAATATTTCTTTTAATAAATTTTATTGTAATTACACACTAACTGCGAATTACATCTTTTGATGTTATGCAATTATGAGCAGTTAATCACCGCATGCACATATGAATGTTGTCTCATTCTTATCTTGTTTCGTAGAGTTAAACTTGCATTTTCCTATTCAAAACAGTTGTACTCACAAATATGTACATGTGAGATATACGCTGTGCTGTCACTTTATTAGGTACACCTACCTAGTAGCGTGTCGAGCCTCCATTAGCCTTCAAAACAGCCTGAATTTGTCTAGGCATGGATTGAACAAGATACTTCAAAAGTTGTGCAGGAATGGAGTACCATGTAGACATGAGTGTCTTTCAGTTCCTTGAGATTCGACGGAGGTGTAGGCTTGCAGCGAACAGCCCTTTCCAGCTCATCCCAAAGATGTTCGATAGGATTGAGAACTGCAGACTGAGCAGGTCACTTCAGCAAAAAAAAGTCATTGTCATGTTCCTGGAACCATTCCATAGTGATTTGGGCTTTCTGCACCAGCGCATTATCCTGCTGGAAGTAACCATCTTAATGAGGATAAACTGTCAATATGAACGGATGCACTTGGTCAGCAATGATTTATCATTCAGACGTGAATTTATGGGTATCAATGGACCCAACGTGTGCCAAGAAAACATTCTCCACACCATAACACTGCCCCCACCACCTTGCACAGTAGTCATCAGACGTGGGTTCATATTGTTTTCGCCAAATTCTGAGCCTTCCATCAACATGATGCACCAGGAACTTCGACTTGTCAGACCAGGCAACTGTTTTCCAGTCCTCGATAGTCCAGTGCTGGCGTTGCTGTGCCCACAGGAGGCTTGCTCTTTTGTTCTTCATTGATAACAAAGGTACGTGATGTGGCCGTCAGCTGTTGTAGCCCATTTGTGACAAAGTGTGACTAGTGGTCCATTGCAATATTTTGTTCTGCGCACCAAGGTTGTATTCTGGCGTGATGTGCGACATTGTGGCCTGTCTGTTTGCTTGTACAATTCTAGCCATCCTCCTCTGACCTCTCTCATCAACAAGCGATTTTCTTCCACAGGAGTGCCATCGAGAGGAAGTTTTCTGTTCGTTGCACCATTCTCGATACACTCCTGAAACTGTGGTGCGTGAAAATTTCAGAACTGCCGTTTCAGAGATGCTTTGTCCAGCACGTCTTGCACCTACTACAATGCCACGTTCGAAGTCCGTAAGATCACTCCTACTGACTCCCACAACTGTGGTCATGTGACTTGCAATGTTGTGGGACAAACCATTTGTGTGCATAGCAGGGATGTAACTAATAAAGTGGCAGCACAGTGTATGTAAAGAGAGTGGTGGTAAATAGTGGAATAAGTTTGTGGTGTGAATTTTAAAAGAAGACAGGTGAGCTGTATTTTCAATTTTTCATATTCTGATCCTAAAATAATTTATTTCGTTAACTGTGTTTGATGGATATATGTGAAAGCACGAATCTGGGTATGAAAAAAGAAAAAGCTTCGGGTAAAATGAAAAATTCAATGCTGAAATATATAAACTTTCCAAACCACACCTGCAGTAAGCCCTCTTTCCCAAACTGAAGATTTCGGTGATGGCATTCATAGGTCTACCTCTAGACCTACCGACAAAGGAACAAATAAAGGTCAAGTTGATATAGAATTAGAATTGGACCAGGTAGATTCCGTAGTGTCGACATCAACAACTGTTGTAAATAAGGATGAATCAGAGCCTGTGAATGACATAAGTATCCAAAAAACCTGTTACTGTTTCACTATCAGATTTCAGTACTGATCCAGCTAAATATAAAATAAATGCATTAGCATTAGTAGAGGTATACAATGCAAGAAAGGAAGCTTATGCAGCACAGCCAAAAAAAACCCCTCCCATTTCACCCCTTCATTCGTTCCAAATGCCTGTCCAGCTCAGCCTTAAATTATTAGCTTCCACATTTATTATTATTATTAGTTTCCACAACAAAAGATGTGGAAGCTAATAATAATAATCTACAACTATCTTTCCTCAGTTTGAAACTGTGCCCTCTCAGGTTCTTAGTGTGAGCAATAAGAACCACCCCATCAGCATTCAGCTTGCCCAACCCATTCAAGGCTTAATACACCTCAATCAGATCACCTTACAGGTGCCTACTCTCCAGGTGCCACAATTTGCAGAACTTACGCCTTTCTTGGTAAAAGCACCCATTTGTTCCCCTCACCAATCTTGTTGCCCTTCTTTGTACTCGTTCTAGCAACTCTACATCCTTCCTAAAATGAGGCTTCCAGACCTGTACACAGTACTGTAGGTGTTGCCTGACCATTGCCTTGTATAACAGGATAATCGCCTCCCTGTCCCTGCTAGCAAAATTACTATATATCCTTGACAAGACTCCATGACCTGCCCTGACAGCCCATCTGCACTGTTGAGCAAACTTCATATTTGACTGCACAATTACCCCCAGGTCTCATTCACTTTCCACTTCCCTGAGTGCAGTACCACACAGTTGGTACCTGTCTCTTGGGTTATTGCTACCCATATGCAGTACTTTGCATTTGTCAATGTTAAACTTCAGTTTCCACTTCTCAGCCCATTTTCCCAACTTATTTGACTGGGTTGTTAACGACAGTAAAGACAGTTGGAGTAGCATACTGTCTTTACTGTCATTAACAACCCTGCCAACCTTTGTATCATCTTCAAACTTGGACATTAAACCCGATATGCCTTCATCAACATCATTCATAAATATACAAAACAACAATGGGCCCAACACTGAACCCTGGGGAACTCCACTAACATTTGTCCACAAAGAGCAGTGTCCATTGATTACCACTCTCTGTTGTCTCCCACTCAACCATCCCTTTATCCATTGTAGCAACTTACCCTTAATACCCCACTTCTCCAATTTGTACAGCAGTCTTCCATGTGCAACAGTATCAAAAGCTTTCCTGAAATCCAAGTATATGATATCAAAATTATTTTTGGCATTCAGTTCCTTTGTGACCACATCATAGTATCCAATCAAACTGATCAAACAAGACCTCCCTTTAACAAACCCATGCTGTGTCTTAATTATTACTGCAGTCTTGTCTAGATAATCTGGCAATGCTTCTTTAATCAATGATTCCATTATTTTCCCTGGAACATGTTAAACTAACAGGTCTGTAGTTATTTGTGTCACCTTTTGAACCCCCCTTTGTGAATTGGTGATACTTTTGCACACCTCCAGTCCATGGGGACCTCTCCTGAGTCCAAGGAAGCTCTCACAATTATGGCTAAGGGTTTGCTTATTTCATTTGCTGCCTCCTTTAATATAACTGGATAGATCCCGTCTACCCATGGTTCCTTCCTTATGTTTAACTTCAACAATTTCTCCTCCACTTTACTCTCAGTTATTACAAAATCACTTAGTTCCCTGTTGGTGTTTGATTAACTTCTGGCACTCTCCTTGTTGAATAACTCGTGTGAATGTAGATGCAAAATACTCATTCAGTCTATCAGCTACCCGAGCATGATCATCAATAGTCAACCCATCTATGGTAAGGGGTCCAATCTGATTCATTCCATTCCTTCTAGAATTTACATAAGTAAAGAACTCTTTGCTGTTTTTATTTGCATCCTTTGCCAAAGATTTCTCGTAATCTGCCTAACCTCCTTTGTGACTTGATTAGAGACTAGTTTATACCTGCGATAGGCTTCTGTCAGCCGATACTTAATATGCATCCCACACATTCTTCTTCTCTGCCACGAGCCTCATTGATTCATCTGACATCCATTTAGGCCTAAACCTTGAACAGTATTTCTTAGTCGGAATGAAAGCCTGGTAGCCTCCAAAATTAAGCCCCTTAAGTCCATTTAGAATTCAGAATTATTTGGAATTATTTCCCATTTAGAATTCAAGTTGGTAACATCATTAGTTGATCCCACTGTACAGAATTTAAAAACTGTCTGAGACCACTGTAGTCACCTTTATGAAAGCAAAAGCCCCTTTCTTTAGATTTGATGGTAGTTACATCTTTAAGTAATTCCCACATCAGTACATTGTGATCACTGTCACCCAGTGGTTTTTTATTTTCAAATTCTTAATGCATGAATAATCACTGCTGATTATCAGTTCAAGAGTGTTACTCCCTCTGTTTGCCTCTCGAACATGTTGCTGTAGAAAACAGTCATCCAAAAATCCACAAAAAATCTTGCTTGTGTGCAAGTGACCAACCCACAAGTTCCAGTCAATATCTGGAAAGTTAAAATCCCCCATTATAAGACGTTCTGATTTACTTGCCCACTCTATTTCTCTGCACAATTGCTCATTATACTTATCAGATTTATTAGGCATATAAGACACACCTACTCTTAGTTTTCATTTCCCAGTGCTTATTTCATGCCAAACGGACTGAACACTGCATTGTCCACCATCATCAGTTGGATGCATTTCCTTAGATTTTATGCGTTTCTTAACTAACAGCATAACTACTCCTCTCTTCCTGTCTGGTCTATCCTTACTGTACACATTATGCTCCCCAAATTCCAATTCTGCACTACTTCTATCTGTGTGACACTATGTCTGTGATATCCCATCAATATCTGCCTTTGATGTCTTGACTAGCACTTCAAGGTCATGTGCTTTAATGCTGAGCTCATTCATCACGTTGCCCAAACTGTGCCATCTCAGAATTTAGAATGGAATTTGAAATCGACGTCTAAAAAATTTGCCAAAAAAAAAGTAAGATATGCAAGAAAAGAATTGTTTTATAGGAAAATGGGAAATGGCGAGGTCGTTAAAAGAGACTGGATAATATTCTGAGAATCTACTGGAAAATGTACTGTTATGTATGTATGCTATTTAAAGACAGACTTAATTAGATATATAATCAATTTCAATCTGGAAAAATGCACATGCAAGAATCACCATACATGAAAAATAAAAGGAGCATTTCACTTCTGTATGTAATATGTTCCAGTTCCAAAAGTCTACTGGGATTGACACAGAATTGCAAATCGAGAAGGAAAAAGCAACTAAATACTGGACTTGAAGTTTTAAAAAGAGTAGTTACAGTAGTATAGTTTTCGGCAGAAAGAGGTATAGTGTTTCATGGTGATAATGAGCAACACAATAATCCTAACGATGGTAACTTCCTCTGGTTTATTGATCTTTTATCTGAGTTTTGTCCTTTTCTAAGAGTGCATATAAGAAAATACGGAAATCCAGGAAGTGGAAATGTGTCGTACCTGTCTTCAACTACATATGAAGAATTTATCAATTTATTAGTGTCAAAAGTGTTGGCACACATCACATCTGAAATTAAAGAAGCCAAATATTACTGCATCAGCATAGATTCAACTCCTGATATAAGTCACAGAGATCAGTTGTCAGTGATTATTTGTTATGTATCAAAAGATGGCAAAGTACATGAGTATTTCTTGATGTTTGTTCCCATTGAAAAACACCATGCAAAATATCTTTCTGACATGGTAGCATCTGTACTTGATAAACATGGAGTAGATGTAGCAAATTGCAGATCCCAGTCATATGGCAACACTGCTATGAGTGGGATGTATTCTGGAGTCCAAGCCAGATTTAAGGAAGTCAACAAACTAGCAGTATGGGTTCCATGTGCACACAGTCTTAATTTAGTAGGGACCACATCCACAGAAAGCTTTTTGGCTGCCGTTAATTTTTTCGGCATTTTACAGTCACTACACGATCTTTGCAGCCTCCTCACAAAGATGGTCTAAATTGAGTATGATGGAGAATACAATCTCAGTCAAAAATCTGAGACACAAGATGGTCATCGTGTTACGATGCTGCGAGATCATCGGAAAAAAAATTTTGTGCAGTACTCTATCTCAGAATGCAAAGATCAAAAACCCAAAGTGGTTCGTGAAGCAAAAGCTTTGATAAATAAACTGAACAGGTTAGAAATAGCATTAATGACTGTCATTTATAAAGTCCTTCTAAAAAACATAGATAGAGTGAATAAAACAATTCAAGAACCTGGAATCGAGTTCGGGATTTGTGTGATGTTCAAGATGAAGATAAATTTGATTATTTTGAAAAAATGGCAAAAGAATTCATTTCAAATTCTGATTACAGACAGTATGAAAACCGAAAGCAGAAAAAGAAGAAACCATTTGACGAAACACCAGAGGAATTGGAGAACTAAGTGCAAAAGATACATTTCGAATTTAAGTTTTTTATCGTATTGTAGACATGTTAGTCACAGAAATGACAAAACAACATGCTGCATACAGTACATTGCAAGTTTTCTTATAGATAAATCTATATCAGAAGAAGAAATTCTATCCAAAGCCACAGCATTAGTCAACACCTACTTGTCTGACTTAGAAGTAGACTTTGTTGATGAATTCCTATTATTTTCGGCACTATACAAGTACAAAATGTCTGTGGCAGAATTAATAAAAGCACAAATAAAATATAAAGTGATTACTAGTTTGCCAAACATACACATAGCGTTAAGAATTTATCTATCCATAATTGTATTGAATACTGAAAGAGAGCATTCATTTTTGAAACTGAAGCAGATCAAAAACTGTGTATGCTCAACTATAAGCCAAGGTCGCTTATCATTGTTGGCACTTATATGTATCGAGAATGATATTACTCATCATATGGACTTTGAGGACGTTATTAAAGATTTTGCTACAACAAGAAGGAAAGCAAGAAACTTGTGTAATCTTCAGAAATGTTACAAGTGATCTAGATATTGACGATATTGTAGAATTTGTTTCTTTTTAATTTCAAATATAGTGTTGAAGTTTTATAGTTGCATTACTTTTAAGTCTGAAAACCTTTTCCTTCCTATTTTTTTTCTTACTCTTTTTTTCCCTTCATTCGTAGGCCCTAGGCACAGTGCTTAACCCCAGGGGCTCACATCTGGTGAGTATGGGCTTCTTGGCACATCCAGGGTCCTGAGCTGGATATCACCATTCTTTTTTTTGGTGATTCCCACCTACTTTTTTTTTGCTGGCCAACATAAGCTTCAGGCTTCTTTGCACCATATGGCTAATAATAATAAAGGGAAATCCAGCCCTGTTCCAATTTGTACAACAGTCTTTTATATGCAACAGTATGAAAAGCTTTGCCGAAATCCAAGTATATGATATCAAAATAATTTTTTGCATCCAGTTCCTTTGTTACTGCATCACAGTATTCAATCAAATTGGCCAGACAAGATCGCGTCTTTGACAAATGTCTCAGCAAAGCTTTTGACTCAGTCCCACATGAGTGGTTGCTTTATAAGCTGGAACAGGTTGGAATCACTGGGAAAATCCTTAGATGGATAGCAGGATGGCTTCAGGGCAGGAGGCAGAGGGTTATCATAAATGGCTATTCCTCAGATTGGGTTGATGTAAGAAATGGGGTTCCCCAAGGATCAGTATTAGGACCACTGTTGTTTTTAATTTTCATAAATGACATCGATGAAGGGATAGAGGGTGTGATGTCTAAATTTGCAGATGTTAAAATTAGTAGAGTAGTTAATGATCACTGTCAAGCTGAGCTTCTTCAGAGAGACCTAGATAGACTTCAGGAATGGTCAGAAAAATGGCAGCTATGCTTTAATCCAACAAAATGTAAGGTATTACACCTGGGAAACAGTAATCCCAAAATAACTTATTCACTTGGTGGAGTTCAACTAAACCCAGTACTGGAGGAAAGGGACTTGGGTGGTACGATATGGTCAGACATGAAATTCTCAGAGCATTGTAAACAGGTTGCAAGGAAGGCCCATGGTGTCCTATCGATGATCTATCGAACTTTTGCAAGTAGAGATAGGGACGTGATAATCCCATTATATAAGGCTTTTGTTAGACCACACTTGGAATAATGTGTTCAAGTATGGAGACCGCACCTAAAGAAAGACATTGAGTTTCTTGAAAGGGTGCAAAGACGGGTAACTCGCCTGGTGAGATCAGCAAAAGGGCGTCCTTATGAAGAAAGACTTCGAATATGTGGGTTGCAGAGTTTGGAAACTAGACACCTTAGAGGAGATTTGATTGAGGTGTTTAAGGCTGTGAGAAGCATCAGTGAAATGAATGAGGACAGAATTTTCAAGGTCATAAATGATGCTAGAACTAGGGGACATAAATTCAAGTTATGGGGGGGGATGTTTAGATTGGACTGCATGAAGTTTTATTTTAGCCAACGAGTTATAAATTACTGTAATAAGTTGCCTACATGGGCGGTAGAGGGTGACAGTTTGGGGAAATTCAAAGGTCACCTGAATAGTACCTTTGGGTCAGGGAAGTGCATAGGATGATAGGTTTAATTTACTTTTCTTTTACTTATTATTTATTTATTTTTTATCATTGTTTTTTTTTTTTTTGGCCAGTGCAGCATAAGCCATAGGCTTTCTTGCACCATGCAGCCATTACTAATACTAATTACTAATACTAAACTAATTCTCTGACTGAAGAATGAGTTTGTCAAGCGGAAATAATGCAGGACTAGTGCTACACTAGTCCTGCATTATTATTTAACCAGAAACTCCATTATTTCCTGAAAAGAATTTAAGTTAACAGGTCTGTAATTACTCATGTCTGTCTTTGATTCACTTTGTGACGTGGGAATACAATCGCACATCTCCAGCTCATGGGGATTTCTCCTGAATCCAAGGATGCTCTGATAATTAAGGATAAGAGTCTGCTTACCTTATTTGCTGCCTCCCTTAATATAATTGGATAGATTCCATCCACACCAGGTGCCTATCTTATGTTTCTCCTCCACTTTCCTCTCGGTTATCGCGAAATTGTTTAACTCTCTGTTAAGAGTTTTATGAACTTCTGACATTCCTCCCTTCCGAAAGAATTCGTCATGTGTGAATGTAGATGAATAATACCTATTCAGCCTGTCAGCATCCTGAGCAGGATCATCCATCATCAACGTTAAGTGGACCTATGTGATTCAGCTCCTTTCTTCTACTGTTAATACAGTCGATTCCGCTTATTTGGGACACATCGGGACTAGTGCATTTTGGCCCAATTAAGCGGCTGCCCCAATTATCCGAAGTTTCGTGTAAAAAGGTTAAAAATACAATGGATCCCCGCTTTACAATTGGTTTACTGTACAATCAAATCACTTTACGATGGAGTCACCATAGTAAAGTACCGTTCACTCTACGATGTGTAGTAAGCGCCAGTCATTGTGATCACCTTTGTGAATTGAATTTTAATTCTATTAAACAGCAATTCTAATTATCAAAAATAGGAATATTATCCACAGGCTATAAAAGAAAAGAAATATTAAGCACAAATTTACCCTTTATTACCTTACCAATTAAAAAATTAAATGATACGTGAAAATCGAAAGAATATACGTGATAATCGGAATAATTAATACGTATTGTAATATGTACATACTAACTAGTTGACATTTCTGTTCACTGACATTTGTCAGTGAGGGTTAAAATTTAAAACAGTAAAAAGATAAGCAATCAATAACAAAGAACGCAGCACACACAAATTTCAAGTAACACGATATGTGCAAGTGAGAAGGGTGTAGAAGTGTAAGCAAATTTCGCCATAATATCCCCCAGAATTCCAGCTTTTGGTATTATCTCAAATTCAGTAAGATCGAGTTTACTATCCGTTTATGATAGATTACACTAACAGAAACGGCAAAAATGTGACTGCTAATTGTTTTTATTGTTTTATGGTTGTGACCTCCAGAAATCCAACTGAACCACTTGGTACGATCGGAGTAGTGATTCATATTTGGGCCTTGACATAGAAAGGTACCTTCTAAATGAGTGTCTGTCTCTCCACCACTATTAGATGCCATAAAGCACTGAAAAGCTGTTTGGAAGGTGGAACTACATTATTTATGAGTAAAAACTGCTTCCTTTAGGTAGTGTTACTTATTAATCATTAATCTCTCTTTATGAAAGCTTAATGCCATTTTAGCAAGAAGTTTCTTTTTAGGAAAATTCAGCTGTTTGCATAGTTTATTCTGTGGTTGATATATAGGAATACTTCGCATAACGTAGTTAATTCGTGCCAAAAAAATACCACGCTATGCGAAACCCTGCTGATCAAGGAATTATTAATATGTATTTTAATGTAATGCGTTTTGACAATTTGATTATATGGGTCGAGTTGCAAAAATATATAGGTGTTTGTTTACCATAAATTGATGCTCACGAAGTTCTTGCAAAAAAAGAAATTAAAATGATAAAAATGAAAAATACTAGTAAGAACAGTACAAATAATTTTTATTGCAGTATGTACATACCAAAAGAATATAAGCGAAATATGTACTGTTTTTTTATTTTGAAAAATAACTGATCAGCTTAGTTTGTACAGTTTTTTTTTTTTTCTTCTTTTTCTCTCTGCATACATCTCTTTATAACATCGAATGTCATTTTGCAATGCCTACCTTACTTTCATACCTAGTTCGATGTTTGGATCTAGAAGAACTCTCAGCGCCATTACATTTCTTCTTTCCACTCATATTTGCGTATAAAGGTGTAACATTTTTAAAAAAAATAATCTTTAATGAAAATACACAGCGAAAAATATTTGTATAGCTTATGCACAGTGAACAACCTCACCGCTCGGAATCTAGACTGTTTACTAATGTATGAATGCTAGCAGAGTCCGTATATAATGGGAGTTGCAACAACAGTCAGTGTGGCCTTGATTCCATAACACATTGGCCTATGTGCTGGCATTATAATACCCACATACATGTCAAATATATTGGTGCATAACGTAGTTAATTTTTTTTCAATTTGTAAACCACAATAAAGCGAAACCCACACTATGCGAATTATTCCTGTACTATAAATAATTATCTGCCACAAATTTAGAAGTTGAATCCCACGGGAGATTGAAACTCTCCCGAAGTGGAGGGGGGTACTAACCTGACCTTTTTTCTTTAGAATCACTGATTGAATTAACTAATTGAATCACGAACAGTCGTATTGGAAATTCTGGCATCGTAAAAAATGTTCGTAATGTAGTTTCAACAGTAAACCTTTTGGAAGGTTGCCATGCTTCTCATGTGGGCTTCCTTTGAATATATATATATTTTTTCTTAATAAACAATTTATCCACTAGTCCACCAGTGATTCTAAAGAAAAAAAGGTCAGGTTACCCCCCCCTCCAAATCGGGAGGGTTTCAAACTCCCATGGGATTCAGTTTCTACTCCTGACTGATAACACCCACTGTATGTTTACTGAGCGAGCAGCAATACAAATGCCGTTACGGCAAAGTATTTTTACCAAAAAATTTCATCGAACTTTTGTGTGCTTCTCGTGCAGGCTTTCTTTACCTTCACCACAATTTGCACTTTCTGTGTTATTGGACTTTTCTGTTCGTGCATCTATTTATAAACGGGTAGTAAAAACTCAATCTTATTGCATTTGCAAAAATACTGGATAGCTGGAATTCTGTGGGTTTTTACGTTATTATGGTGAAATGTGTCCCCTTCACCGAAATCTTCAGTCATATAAAAAAAACCATAAATAAATTGCAAGAATCTTCTCTTCTTTCCTGTTCTTTTGCTTGTTACTCTGAATCTCACTTGTGCAATTTGTGTGTGCCGTGATCGTCATTATTGATTGCTTATTATTTATTTTTATTATTATTTTATTTTTTTAAATTTTACAATCCTAAAAAAAAAAAAAAAAAAAAAAAAAAAAAGTGAAAAAAAATTTATGTAAATCCGTAGTTGCATAAGTCGGAACTTACTGTATCAAAAAATGTTCAGCAACCTATGTAAAAAATATGGCGATAGATAAAAAACTTACCACATCCATTGTTTTTTGCAGTGTCGATTTTAAATCTAATACTACCCTTTATTTTTTACGATGTTGTGTATGGTTTGGTCACCTACATTATAATGGTTCATTAAAGATTTAATGGATGCACCGTTTTTGAATAATTTCAAGTTTTTGTTTAATTGAAAGTGCAACTCTCTTGCGTTTATCTATCATTTTTGCAATTTCTAAACAAAAAATATATTCGACATCTCTGACATAAATAATGAAAGAAAATTTGTCTTTTTGTGGTGCAACGGAACACAACAATCGATGTGACGCACTAAAACAAACTAAACATTTCTTCTCTCGTTTTCTCTCTCTCTTGTTTTTTTAGTGACAGTGGGGTTTGCAAGGTAATAGGTACATTAATCTCCGAACGAATGCTGCTTCTTGTCGCTTATTTACGACTTGCAAAACATCTATTTATACATATTATGATTTTTTTTTTTTTTAATTTGGAGTCTGCAAGTGTCCCGGTAAATCGAGAGTCTGCTGTATATATGTATAAAAGCAAACTCTTGATTTACCAGGATTGTATTAATCGGGACACTTCAAGCTCCAAAGTAGTGGGGGAGAATCCACTGGAAACCATAAAATTCAAATAATAAATAGAATAGGTATAAACAGATATTTTACAAGTCGTAAATAAGCAGCATTATAAGTCGTGATTGGGAGATGAACCTATTACCCTGCAACCCCCACTGTGCTCCATATTATTCCAAAAAGAAAAATTTTCTTTTGTTATTTAAGTCAGGAATGATTCGGTGGAATTTTTTTTTATAGTAATGTGTTTTTTTTTTTTTTTTGTTTTGTTTAGAAATCTCAAAAATGATAAGTAAAAATAAACAACACTTCACCAGTGCAGAAGACTAATGTTACTTATTCTTGGCGGTAACATTAGTCTTCTCCACTGGTGAAGCGTTACTTATTCCAAGCAGTGCAATACCTCGGCAACTCATTGTGAAGGTTGATTCACAATTTGCGATAAAATCAAAACGATGCCAGTTGTCAACTTCAACAGTTCACTACAAACAAAACATGGAGCAAAAGCACTGACCATTCAATAGTAATATGCAGGGTGTCTCAAACATACACGGCAAAACTTCCAGAAATGCTTGATTTCCGAGTTTTGAAGGTCTGTTTATGACACTTAACTCTTCACATCACCTATAGTAATTGTTCAAAATGTTGACCTTCTGCCTGAATACAGGCCTCACATCGACGTCTCATGGACTTGCAAAGACGATGCCAAATTCCAGGCATGTTTTGTATTGTCTCACAACCTGCCACAATTTGAGATGGCGCCTCCGTAGCCAGGTGGGAAGGAGCAGCAGTGCGTAGCACACACTTCTTGATTAGACCGGGGTTCGAGCCCGTCACCACCAAATACGGAGGATGCGGGAGGTCAGGGAATGACCACCGCATATCCCGGAGCAATATGGCCTTAGTTGCTAATGCTCCTAAAAAAAAAAAACCAGCCACAATTCGATTGCGTAGAGTTTCCACATCAGCTACCGGAGTCGAATACACCAGTGACTTTAAATGGCCCCACAAGAAGAAATCTAGTGGGTTTAAATCAGTGAGCATGGAGGCCAGGCAGTTGGTCAACCTTTACCTATCCACCGACCAGGAAACCTTCGATTCAGGTAATTGCAGGCTAGGTGGCTGAAATGTATGGAAGTGCCATCGTGCACAAAGTGTGCTTGTTGAAGAATGATCAGTGGCATGTTGTCCAAGAAATCAGGCATGTTGTTTTCCCAAAAGTTTCTGTATGCCTGCCCTGTGAGTTTGTTTGGAAGTACATGGGGCCCAAATAACTAATCACCAAAAACACCCGCCCAGTTGTTGAAGCTGAACCGCTGTTGGTGATGTGATGGAAGAATTGCATGTGGGTTTTCCTCAGCCCCATACGTGCCGATTGTGAAAGTTTTGGATTTTGTTAATGTGAACTGTGCTTCATCTATGAATATCACTAAGGCAGGAAAGTGAGGAGTTGTACCACACTGCTGCTGCAAGAACCACTGGCAGAACGTTACTTGCGCAGGGTAATCTGCTGGTGACAAGGCCTGTACCCATTCCAGATGCCATGGATACAGTTGGTGTTCTCACAACACTCTCCAAATAGTCGAACGTTGAACAGCCAGTTGCATTGCTATTCTGTGTGTGCTGATTTCAGGAGAGGCATGCACAACATCCAAAATCTCCTTCTCTACTTCAGGAGTCGTAGATCTTGGTCATCCTCTGTTGGCAGCATGAGGTGTAAAGGTCCCATGTTCACAAAGGCGGCGATGGATACCTTCAAACGTTTTCCTGTCTGGACATCTTCGTTCTGGGAACCTTTCGTGGTGCAAATGACAAGCTTCCAGAGCATTGCCGTCCGTCAAACCGTACATAAATTACATATCCGCTTGCTCGTGATTTGAGTGCATGGTTGGAATGGAAAACCACCATATTCTGCCAGTACCTTGAGATTATATTACAAACTGAGTAATTGATTTCATAGTTGTACATTGCATTGCATAGTGCTTATACATATATACCTGAAATCTCCCATAGAGATACCATTATCCCATAGACTTTGTATGGGTGATAATGGTGACTTCAAATATTCCATTTTTTGAAGTTAGTCATGGAGACGGAAAACATTTACTAGCACCATCGCAGTATTTTGACAATACCATACGTTCATTAGTTTACTTAAGCTTTCTGTTGGATAACATTGTGGGCTTGTTTGGGCTATCATTTTTCAATCTTAAAGTTGATATTTCTCCTCATGTATTAACATTAGTGGAGGCATTTGATGCAAGAAAGCAAGCTTATGCAGCATCAGCCAAAAAAAACCCCACTTCCACTTCACCCCTCTGTTTGTTCGAAATACCTGTCCACCTGAGCCTTAAACTTATTTAGGCTATCAACTTCCACAACAAGGGATGGAAGTCTGTTCCACCAACCAACCCCCTCGCTGGCTAAAGGCAAATTTCCGCACGTTTATCCTACATCTGTCTTTCCTCAATTTCAATTTATGCCCTCTCAGGTGATTATTCTGAGCAAGAGGAAGAATCCCATCAGCAGTGAGCATGCTCAAACCATTCAAGGCTTTATACACCTCTATCAGATCACCTTGCTGGTGCCTAGTCTCCAGACACTGTAATTTGCAAAACTTAAGCCTTTCTTCGAGGCTTTGAAATGAGGCCTCCAGACCTGTATACAGTACTCTAGGTGTGGCCTTACCATTGCCTTATACAAGGGAATGATCACCACCTTATCCCTGTTAGAAAAATTCCTATATATCATTGACAATACACCATTAGCTACTCTTGCAGCCCATCTGCACTGCTCAGAGAACTTCATATCTGCCTGCACAACCACCCCCAGTTCCCTTTCATTCTCTACCACTGTCAGTGTAGTACCACAGAGTTGATATGTTGCTCTGGGGTTGCTGTTTCCCATATATAGTACTTTACATTTGTCAATGTTAAACTTCATTTGCCACCTCTCAGCCCATCTGCTCAACCTTTCCAGATCCTGTTGCAGCAACATAGTGTCAGTAGTGTCCTTGACAACCCTGCCAACCTTCATATCGTCTGCAAACTTGGACATTAAGCTTGATATACCATCATCAATATCATTTATAAATACAGGAAACAATAATGGACCCAACACTGAACCCTGAGGGACTCCACTAATAACATTAGTCCACGATGAGCAGTGTCCATTGATTACCACTCTCTGTCTTCTCCCCCTCAACCACCCCTTTATTGATAGCAGCAATTTGCCTCCAACGTCACACTGCTCCAATTTGTGCAGCAGTCTTCCATGTGCAACAGTATCAAAAGCCTTTCTAAGATCCAAGTATATAATATCAAAGTTATTCCCTGCATCCAGTTCTTTTGTGACTGCATCATAGTATCCAATCAAATTGGTCAGGCAAGACTTCCCCTTAACAAAACCATTCTGTGTCTGAGCTATAACTGAAGTCTTGTCTAGATGATCCTGCAGTGCTTTTTTAACCAGTGCCTCCATTAATTTTCCTGGAACAAAAGTTAAACTCACAGGTCTATAATTACTTGTGTCAGCCTTTGATCCTCATTTGTGAATTGGGGTTACATTTGCACATCTCCAGTCTGTGGGTACCTCCCCTGAGTCCATGGAAGCTCTCATAATTATGGCTAAGTGTTTGCTTACTTCCTTTGCTGCCTCCTTTAATATATCTGGATAGATCCCATCCACCGGGTGCCTTTCTTGTGTTTATCTTCAACAATTTCTCCTCCACTTTACTCTCAGTTATTACAAGATTCTCTAGCTTACTGCCAGAGTTGAATACACCTCTGGCATTCACCTCGCTGAATAACTCCTCATGTGTGAATGTCGATGCAAAATATTCATTTAGTTTGTTAGCTACCTGAACAGGATCATCAACAGCTGACCCATCGATATCAAGTGGACCAATCTGATTCATCCCCTTCCTTCTAGAGTTTACATAAGTATAGAACTCTTTGCTGTTTTTCTTTGCATCCCTTGCCAAAGATTTCTCTTAATCTGCCTTCGCCTGCATAACCTCCTTTGTAACTTGGTTACAGATCAACTTGTTTCTATCATAGGCTTCTGTGCCACGTGTTAATTTGTATGTATACCATGCATTTTTCTTCTCTGCCATATGTCTCATTAGTTCATCTAACATCCGTTTAGGCCTAAACCTTGAACAATATTTCTTAACTGGTATGTAAAGCCTAGTAGCTTCCAAGATAAGTTCTTTGAATGCTTCCCATTTTGAATTTGCTGTTGGTAGCATCATCAGTTTGTCCCACTGTATAGAATTTAAATAGTGTCTCAGTCTATCGTAGTCGCCTTTACGAAAGCAATAACCCTTCCCTTTACCCCTAATGGTAGTTACCTCTTTGAGTAAATCCCACTTCAGCACACTGTGATCACTGCCACCTAGTGGTTCATTTATCTGCAGATTCTTAATGCATGAAGAATCAGTACTGATAATCAAATCAAGAGTATTACTCCCTCTAGTTGCCTCCCGAACTGATGTAGAAAACAATCATCCAATAAATCCACTCACACACTAGCCTTGCTAGTGTGTGAGTGACCAGCCCCCAAATTCCAGTCAATATCTGGGAAATTAAAATCCCCCATTATAAGACTCTCTGATTTATTGGCCCACTCTATTTTCCTGTACAGTTTCTTATTATACTCATCAGAGTCATTAGGCCTATAGCACACTCCTACTCTCAATTTTGATCTCCCAATGTTTATGTCACACCAAACTGACTTGACACTGCACTGCTCAGCGATGTTGACTGGCATCACTTCCTTGGATTTTGTGTGTTTCTTAACTAATAGCATAACCCCTCCTCCCTTCATTATCCTGTCTATCCTTTCTGTAGACGTTGTACTCCCCAAATTCCAGTTCTGCATCCCTTATATCTGTGTGACACCACGGCTCTGATATCCCAACAATATCTGCCTTTGATGTTTTGAGCAATACCTCAAATTCATCAAATTTATTTACTAAACTCCTAGCATTGGTGTACATGCAAGTATACATGCACCTGTTTCTATTCTTAGCTACCCTAACACAACCCATGTGTTTACTTGTACGGCAATGACTGCCAGCAGTCTCTGAAATATCCTGCATCTTGTTTTTCAGGTTTCTGCTCATTCCAACGGGGTCCTAGGGACCCCGTTTTTGGTAGTTGAGGATCTTAAGAAAAATACTTAATTTCAAGAATTTTTAATTGGCACCCTAAGGCTATTAGGGACCGAGATCTAGACACTACTTTTCGAAGATTTCAGAACTTCCCTTCCACTTTCCATCCATCTGGAAAAGTGTAAATACATACCAAACATAGACATATTGACATAACTCTGTCTTTAGGATACTAGTAAGTATCCTATTAGGATTGAGAAGACAAGTTTAGAACAAGAAGATAGACAGTAGTTGTTTTTTTTTTTTTTTTTTTTTAATCTACACTTATCTGACGTGGATACTGACACAAGATATTGGCATTGAGAATTCTTCTGAATCAGTCTACGGATTCATCTAAGAAAAGAAAGGGGTGCAGGGGGAAGAAAACTCCCAAAACTCCTAGAATTACCCAATTCAGGAGATAAAAACTTTGTGGTGGAGGAGAGTCCCTCTGTTTCGTTGGCTTCTGAGCCTCCGATGGTCATTGTCGAAAGTAACTCGGTTCCAACAGATTCATCTGAAGATCTTTCTCTAACAGAGGGATTGGACCTGGGTGGGTCTTTGAATGCTTCAATTGTATATGCCACAGTTGCCAAAATCAGGAAAGCTCTGGGAGAGTTTTTATCAAAGGATTCTAGCAAGATAACTAAGTCTGCCTCTAACCATATTCATAGTCTATGGGGGCGGATCTAGAGGCAATTACCACCGCAATCATTAATTGATAATGAACGACTTAAGACCAAAGCATCTGAATTAGAAATCAGAGCAGGTCTTTTTGGACAAGATGATACAGATCCAATATGGTCTACATCCTCATAAAACTTTTGCGGAAGCTGTTCGTGGTAGTTCAAAGCGAAATAGACAGACTCCTGAAATAACAGAGATTCCATTGCTGACTTCTTCAGTGGAGGTGGCGGCTTCTTCTGGCAGATCAATTGCTGGTGAAGATAGGATGGATTCCGGAAGTGGGGTCTCTGATTCCGAAAACATACTGATACTTAGGCCCTCAGCAGAATCGTCCCTGGCATCTAGTCAGGATGGCAGTTACTGAAGTGATTTAAAAAAGATCACAAGGACATGAAAATCAAGGATGTACATCTTTTGAGAAACAAGGGTGTGTTGTTAGAGACAACAAATCCTGATGATGCCAAGAAGATCTCAAGTGCTTCTGCATTAAAAGAAGCAGGATTGTCAATGGAAAAACCCAGATTGTCCGATCCTACAATTTTGATCTACGGTGTCCCGAGGGACTACTCAAAGGAGGATATTTTGGAGGATTTTATTAATAAAAATTTAAAAGACTTTGGTTTTAGCCAGGAGGAAGTTAAGAATGAGATTACATTCAGATTTAACTCTAGCACCGAAACCAGAGTGACCAATTGGGTTATTGGTTTCAGCCCACGGCTTATGGAATATGTGATTCAGAGTGACAAAATTTATCTAGGTTTTACGTCACATAGATTTCGTAAGTTTAGATTTGTAATTAAATGTTTCAGATGTCTGGGATATGGTCACAGTGCACAGTTCTGTTCCCATAAAGCTGTATCTTGTGGCCACTGCGGGGGTGGAGGCCATGTTTTTGCTGATTGTATCCACAAGGAGGAATCACCTCAGTGCGTTAATTGTAAACGTAGAGGTAGGGATTGTAATCAATCGGTTAGGGATAATAAATGCCCTGAGTATCTTAAAGCTGTTGAATTGATAGACCGAAGAACCAGACATGAATAATACAACGGTAATTGATTCAAGAAGTGTTAGCCTACAATAAGGTGAAATAAAAATTCAAATTAATGGGCAGAGATCTCGTGCCGCAGCGGACGAGATTAGGAAAGCTGCTGATGATCTGGGGTTGGATATTGTATGCTTGCAAGACCCGTATTACTCTTCTCAGGTAGGGGGTTCAGCGTATAAAGTTATAGGATATCCAATTTCGGCAAGGATTATTGCCTCAAGTGACGATTGACCCAAGGCCACCATAATTATCTTTAACAGTGATCTAGTAATAACAACTATCTCAAGTGAATGTTCTGCTACCACAGTGTGTATCCTGGTTTCCTCCATGGACTAGTCATTTTATCTGGTTTCCCAGTATTTTCCTCCCTCAGAAGATATTCAGCCAGCCTTACACAGACTTCACAGGGTGTGTAGCAGATTTTCAGCTAACAACTTACTAATTACAGCTGATCTCAACGCTAAGTCTACACTTTGGAACAGCAGCTTTTCTGAGTCTCGAGGCAAGTAGTTGGTTGATCTGATCTTGGATCATAATCTATGTGTAAAGAACTTACCTAATAAACCATATACATTCTCAACGACAAATGGAGAATCTAATATAGATGCTACTTTAACCTCCATTAATCTGGTGGATAGGGTGTAAGATTTGGACGTCAATCTGTATCTAATTAATAGTGACCATCGAGCAATCACCTTCACGGTTTTACCGGAGGATAGACAAGTAGATACAACAATAAGGGATTTAAGGCGTTTTCAGATGGACAGGGTGAACTGGACCAAGTTTCGTGAATATCTGAATACAATTTTTAATGGAGATGACAAAGTAATCATTAACACCTTAACAGCAAAAGAATGTTTTTCTGGTTCAATATCATTTATATCAGGCGATGGCCTACTCGACGAAAAGAAAACAGACAAGAAGAACTTCTGTCCCATGGTGATCTTCAGCACTAGCTGAATTGAGACAACAAACTTAACAAGCACGAAAAGCATACCAAAGGAATAGGCATCTATCAGATGCAGACACTCAGGCTTTGAAAAATGATTACAGAGACTTGAGGAAGAGGTACTGTAAAGCAATTGCTGATAGCAAGCAAAATTGTTGGCAACATCTGGTGAAGGAAATAGGAAATGCTGACCCCTGGGGTATAATCTATAAGCTTTCAAGAAATAAATTTTTGTGTGATGAAATTTACAATATGGTAGTTAGAGAGAATCAAGAAACTTCGGACTGGGAATCTACAGTCGAAGCGATAGTGAGTAGCCTCTTTCCGGAAGACTTGCCGTATATAGACAGCCCTGACCAAGCAGAAATTAGACGCATTAATCGGGAATATAAGGGGACAACTGAAATTGCAATTTTTAACATGCTTGAGCTAGGAGCTGCAGCAGCTAAATTGAACCAAAAAAAATGTCCTGTCGTTGACCTCATTGAGAATCAAGTGATTGAAAAATTTTATGAATTCTTCCCTGAGACTTTATTAAACTTATTTAATAAATTCTTGCTAGAAGGGCTTTTCCCTCTTGAATAGAAGCTTGCGCTCCTAAAAATCTTGCATAAACCGGGAAAGCCAAAAACAAACCCTAGAGCATACAGGCCAATCTTGGCAAATTATTTGAAAGAATGATTGCCCCAAGGATTTTAAAATTATTTACAGAACATAAACTCTCTTCTGATTGCCAGTTTGAATTCAAAAAAGGACGATCCACTGAGGACGCAATCTGAACCTTGCTGACTTACATTCAGGAGGCAAACAGCAAATATGTTCTTGCTGTTTTTATTGACTTTGAGGGCGCTTTCAATTCCCTCTGGTGGGAGAGTGCTCTCAGGTCACTGCAACTGGCAAAGTGTTATGACTACCTGTTCAAAGTCCTTAGATCTTACTTTAAGGATCGACAAATTAGAGTATGTGCAAAGCATTTATCATACACGACTACCGTTTCAAGAGGATGCCCTCAGGGTTCAGTCTTGGGACCTCTCTTCTGGAATGCAGTGCTAGAGCAGTGGCTCACGAAGGATAGCGATGAGTTCATCAAAGTTGCATATGCAAATGACCTGGTGGTGGCAGTGCAGGGAGGATGAAGACAAATTCTCGAACAAAAAATTCAGTCAGTTTTGAATAATTTAGTGGCATGGGCAGGTTTAAATAAACTAAAGATTTCTGTCACCAAGACCAATTTCATGGTGTTTAAACACCACTTCGATTATGGAAGGCTGCCAAAGGTAACCCTATACGGTACTCAAATTCCATATGTACAGAACACCAAGTATTTGGGTTTAACTTTAGATGGTCGTCTCAGGTTTCATGTACATGTTACTAAAATCAATGAAAAAAATCAAAAAGTTTGTAGCTGCAGTTGTTAGAATTTCCCGCAAGGAATGGGGTTTATCCAAAAAAACTCTGGAATTGTACTACAAGACGATATTTCTTCCCATTGTAGTTTATGGTGCTGGTATTTGGTTTGCGGCTGTTACCAAGGTTACAACTAAAGACAAGCTTCTGTCCCTGCAACGTACAGTGCTGCTTACAGTTATACGCGATCCCAGGACAGTGTCGACAAATGCCTTACAGGTTATTGCAGGTACCATCCCCTTGGATTTACACATTATTTTCCGAGGTATTGTATATAACTTAAAGAAGGGAAGGGCGTTACAAATACTGAATATCACCTCTAATCCAAATATCAACATAAAGGAGGAAAAACGTAGAATGTGGGGTGATCTTGTGAATTGCTGGCAGCAACGTTGGGATTTGAGTGAGTATGGAACCATTACAAGAGGGTTCATTCGAGCCATAAGCTTTGCAATGGACAGGGGGTGTCTTCTTGGTTTGCTCCAACCATGACCATGAGTTACTTAATCACTGGACATGGCTTAAGGGCCAAACTATTTGAAAGAGAATTAGAACCTAACCCCTACTGTTCGTGCGGTGAGGTTGAATCTTGGAGACATGTCATCCTTGAATGCGGACTGTATACTTCAGACAGGCAGGAATTACTAAATAGGTTACAAAACCTCACGGAGAATAATTTACCTCTTGGTTCAGAGGTGGGACATCTTTGCTTTGCTTCAGGAATTCTCAGCCAAAGTTTTTAAAAGAAGACAGGAGTTAAGAAATCTATTGCAATATACCAATTAAGGGAAGTGCTACACATTTAATGACAGAACGATTTGTGTACTGTCATCTTTATAGGATGTTTCTGGTTTGCAGTGCGAGTTGATCTTCCGCTCCTGGATACCCAAATGCAAGCTTACATTTGTGGATGGTTGATTGGTTGATTGATTGATTGGTTGGTTGGTTTTTTAGGAGCATTAGCAACTAAGGCCATATTGCTCTGGGATATGCGGTGGTCATTCCTTGACCTTTCCGCATCCTCCGTATTTGGTGGTGACGGGCTCGAACCCCGGTCTAATCAAGAAGCGTGTGCTGCGCACTGTGCTCCTTCCCACCTGGCTACGGAGGTGCCCTTTGTGGATGGACTCTAAGTGGAGATAATGTTAATCTAAATGTTAATCTTAATTTTTTCTAAGTGTTATTTTTAAGTTAATGTCATTCTAAGTGTATGTATGTATGTATTTGCTATTTACATGTAAAAAAATTGTATAATGTTGCTTTTGTTTCCACAAGTATGCGTTGTTCCTAGTTGGAATTTTTTATTTTTTTATTTTTTTCTTTTTTCTCTGGCCTCCAAGTTTGGGCAGCCTTGGGGGCGGGATTGCTGGCACCTACCAGTGTAGCACTACTTCCGGTAGGTGTGGGATTTGTGCATTACAGCACACACAGAGAATGGTTGATCCAGGTGTTGGTTAGTCCCTGGTGGCGAAATGGCCTGACAACACTCTTTTTTCAGGCATGTTTTGCAGAGGTTCTGAGCTTTTACAGGAGTAATAGGTGGAGATGGGATTATGTCTAGGAGCCACCCTTCATATCAGGACACACACAAGCAAATGTACAGAAAGACTACAGCATATATAAGAGTATGTATATAAAATCTGTATATAAATCTTGTATATAAATTGATTAATATGTATCTTGAGAATGTATATACAGTTGTGTGTTAATAAATAAAAAAAAAAAAAGTACCTTGTGATGAAGGAAATCACCTGTGGAAGATAAGACATTCCCGTTAATAACTTGGAAACCAAGCATTTTCGGAACTGTTGATATAAAATATTTTTATTGTCTACGTATGAGGAACTCATTCCTGAAGTTATGCCATGTATTTTTGAGACACCCTGTATATTGAATACAGTTTTATGGATGTGCAGTGGAAGTTCCCCTATTCTGTTATAAATAGATTGAATCAATGAATTTTTTTTTCAGTACTTGTTTAATCACTGATCAGTCCTGTGGTTGAAGTATCTGCTGTTATTCTTTTATTGCTTTGTGTGCATATGCAGTTCTTGCCTATTATCTGGTTTATCCTTATATTAAGAACTCCGATGCTTATAGTAAAATTTAAGTGTGTGTGTGAGAGAGAGAGAGAGAGAGATATTCGTTTTACTATTCTCTACTTATTTTAATTTTTAATACAGTATTTAAAGTTAAAAGAAATATTTTGGAAATTCAGATACAAAATTTTTATTCAGTGTCTTGAAACAGAAAAATATACCGAACTTGATGATGCTCATTTTTCATATGAACACTTGCTGTTGTTGTTATTTGGTTTTTAGGAGCATTAGCAACTAAGGCTATATTGCTCTGGGAATATGCGGTGGTCATTTCCTGACCTTTCCGCATCCTCCGTATTTGGTGGTCACAGGCTCGAACCCCGGTCTAATCAAGAAGCGTGTGCACTGCTGCTCCTGCCCACCTCTGGCTATGGAGGCGCCCATATGAACACATGCAAGATAAACATTCCAAGAGCTTTCCAGCATTTTTTTTTTTTTTTTTTTTTGTTGTGGCCACCCTATACACTCTGCTGAGGAATCACTTTTTGATTTCAATCTTTACCTGAGTTGGAGCCACTGAACCAAGTTATTCACCAACTGAATAGTATTTTTAAACTTAAAATATGAAAAACCATTAAAAGATACCGGAAAAATTTTGTACTGAATTAGTGTCCGTACCTCAGTTTAACATATTTACGGTTTTAACTCAAAATCATTTAGACATAATATTTCATAAATTGAAAGTTGATTATTCTTTATTCTTTTTGTTTTTTTTCCCCCTTTCCTCACATTGGCAGGTCCAAATGCCAACAAAGATAAAAAGAACTGTTCCACAAGGTGCATCAAAGTCAAACCCAACTACTCCAAAGCGATCTGCAAAGGCAGAAGAAATGGCTCGCATTCGTGAACAAGCAAGAAAGGAACTGATGGCTGTAAAAAGGAGAGGAAGGCAAAAACATGCTTCTCAAGAAGAGACAGAAATTGCTATTTTTGCTCCCAATAGTGCTACGGGCACAAAATAAGATGATAAATTAAGTGTAAATATAAACTCTATTATCGAAATTCAAACTTTTTTTGGGTTTGATACTTTCCAGATAATTTGCATACATTTTGGAATAGCTAATTCAAGGTGTTTAACTCTAGTGATCCATTCTAACAGAGAAAGACAAACATAGGACTGCCCATTCTGTGAATATTGTTAGTATATTATTTTAATTTCAGTGTAATACATTGAAATTCAGATTGTTACTGTAGATTCATTCTTTATTTTGTAAATGATTGTGCATAGAATATTCTGTACAATTGTAGCAGCAGCAGTTTTATAGAGTTGAAATGTAAGTTTTGTCTTTATTTGCCATGTCAAAAATATGATCTTGTAAAAAAAATAATAATAATAATGCCAAAAATTTTTCACTCTTAATAATGGTTGAAGTAATAGTATACAAAAATGTAAAACAATTATATGTGCTAGTGGAGACTTTTTTAATAATTTTTTCTTCTGATGGATGTTACATACAGCCCAGAATGAAAGTAATTTGGAACTTTTATGGTATATTAGTTAAAACTGTTACACTATAACAGAAAATCCAAATCCAGATCGTGATATGTGCCATTGATTGACTTTTGGAAGAGTCATGCATTTATAATTTGTCTGATGTTTACTATGAATGCTTTAACTGAGCATTTTAATCATTAGCAAAATTAATGAATATCCTTAATCTGTTAGCAGTCACATATTTTTTATAGCAATAGTGTTTGTGGAGAGGCCTGTCTGATTCCCAAAATGAGAGCTATAATTCATAAGCATTTATAAATATTTTTCATTAATCCTTTTCTTGGACAAGAATACTACAAACACTATAAAAGTAAGATATCACATCTAGAGTGGTAATAGCTATTTAAAAATAATTAATAATTAAAAATAAAAATGTTCATAACCTGTATGGTTGCATGATGTCATAATTCAGTCACGAAGAAAGACTTTCATTTTGAAAATATGCCCTTTCCTCTGCTCAAATACAACACATATGGAGAAAAGGTGTAATTGATGCCATTTTTGAAAACTGAAATAAACATTACTACTGTTACTATTAAAAAAAAAAAATGGGTGGGGACAATTTTTAGTCTGTGTACAAAGTATTTCACTAAGATTGTGTCACTGTGAGAGTACAGCCATAGCTTAAACTATTTATGGCTTTTGTATTTGCAATAAAATCACATCGTTAAGAGGTGCCTCTGCAGCCAGGTGGGCAGGAGCAGCAGCAACAGTGCATAGCACACGCTTCTTGATTAGACTGGGGTTCGAGCCTGTGATCCATGAAATATGGAGGATGCGGAAAGGCCAGGGTATGACTACCGCATATCCCCGGAGCAATATGGCCTTAGTTGCTAATGCTCCTAAAAACCAAATAATAACAACACCATTAAAACTATCCCCCCAGCTGGAGTAAGACCTTTTTAGTAAGGCACTTTTTCTCCCTGATTAAAAAAATGACAAAATATTCCTGTCACAACAGACTTAAATTTTCATTATTTTACCCAATTTACCAGGGATCATTTCAAGGGAAGAGAAAAATTATTATTAGCGTAGCCTGATTACTATCATTAACCACCTTGCCCTCATTTTGTATTACCAGCAAACTCAAGATGTTTAACTTTAGATAAGATAGTTATGTACACAGGGATAACTAATTTGATTAAAATGTACACTACACTTTGTTAAATTAACATACTTTAGAAATTTAATAACTGTACATTACAAGGAACCCATGTGTTTCAGAATACCATGGTTCCCTTATTTGTGGGGAGTTGGTGTAGATAGACAATTATAATATTACTTCCTAAGGTGCCTGCAGGTTGAAGAAATAATGCATACCATTCTCCTGTCCTGATACATCAACATAATGAAGTGAAGGTGGTGGTGGGGGGGGATAGAGAGAAAGAGAGAGAGTGTCAGTTTGTGTCACCTTGATTGGACACGAGGCTTCTCTTTGCTGCTGCAAGCCGCCTGACCAGAAGCCAATGAACATGGGCTGGAGATTAGGCAAACAAGCCTGCAATAAGTAGCTAAATTAATAACTATGTTGAAGAAGGATTATTACTAAATACTGCCTTCCTGTTATCAGAGATAAGTAGAGGGTCTTTCGATGAGGATATAGTGTATAATTAAGAACAAAATTGCAGACATTAAATATTGTATCAATAAAAGGTGTGAACCATGCAGGTGTACTATTACTTTGAACAACATAGTGTACACAGTAAAAATCAAATAGTGTGGAATCTGATGGTAATCTGATATCTGAGAGGGTCAGCTGGCACCTTGCATTGATCTTTAACTTTAATGAAAGATCCTTTCCAGAGAGAAATTGTCAAGCTAAGCAGTATATAATCAGCAGTACTGAAAGTTTTGAACCTAAAAATAAGTAATCCTGCTGAGCTGATGGTATATATGAGGTAGCAAGAGAGTGCATTGAACCATTAAGATTAATTGTGAGAAAATCAGTGGACTCAGGAGAGTTTCCTTTGGATTGGATAAGTGTCAAAATATTCCCAATTTATAAAGGTTCTGAAAGCAGCTACAGACCAGTCAATTTAACTTCATCAAGGGAAAAAATTGAGGCAGCAATGATTACAAAATGCAATACAGGTTCATCGCAGTAGAAATGTTTTATGAAGGAAACCATGATTTTGTAATGGGACAGTCTAAATTAATCCGGTGGAAAAAGTCATGAGTTGGATGCAAGAAATAATTTTGATGTTGTTTATTAGGGTTTTAGTCTTTCACCCAGTCCTGCAGTAGTGAATTGTTACTGTATAAACTGGAACATGCTAGTATTGCGGGTTAGGTTCTTGGTTGTAGCGTGGGATGATTTCAAGGAAAGAGACAGAAGGTTACTGGGGTAATTTGTTCTCTGTGAGATTCCCTTTTGCATAGTATTTGTGTCATCTAAGATTAATATGCCCTGTAATTGTGTGAATAGTCCAGATGACTATTCAATTACTACTTCACACCCAAAGTACAAGAAGTAGGCAAAAGGCCTACTTCTTGTACTTTGGGTGTGAAGTAGGCGACCAGGAAAAGAACTGGGTTTCACACATACATGCTGCACTACCTGTTCATCAAAACTCAATGCATGGGTGAATCAAAAGAGACGTTTTATGCCTTTCATGATATGGAGGAAGCCAACAAATCACGCCACAAACTGTTACTTCTATATGACACCTATTAGAAAAAGAATGAACGAAAAAGTGGACAGAACTGTACCAAATATATCATCTGCAATTCATCCCATGCCTCACAGTGAAGTGTTACCTACTGCTGAACCACTCGAACATTTTTCTGTACTTTCTGATGAAGATGGAGAGACTGATGAACATCAAGTTGATATACGTGAAAAAACTACAGCAGCCGTCTATGTAGGGATCCACCATTTTGTCCAAATCTTTATCCTTCTGAACCACAGAAGATCATAGAAAGTGAGCTTAATGACCTCATGAGGGATCTCAAACTGCCAAAGAATAAGGCAGGGCTTTTGGCCTCAAGGCTACAACAATGGAATCCAGATCATTCTGTGAAAGTGACATTTCATACTCGAAATAAAGAATGATAACTTCTATCAAACAAGGTGAAGCCACTGAAAGGATGTTGATGGTCTAATGGCAGCAATAAACATGAGGCACATTTCTGAAGAATGGCGATCATCTATAGGCACTTCTAAGGTTGGCCTTAAGGCTGTGTTATTATTCAATGGAATGCTGCCTTCATACCTCTTGCATATGCCATCCACAAAAAAGAAACATTGAGAACATCCTCTTAGGTGTACACTACCAGAAGTATGAGTGGCACAATATGGTGATTTAAAAGGTAATTGCCATTTTATTAGGACTACAAAAAGGTTACACTAAGTATTGTTGCTCTCTCTGCGAGTGGGACAGATATGCCAAGGATATATCCTACGAGAAGAGGAGTTGGCCTCAACAAAAATAACACTTGGAAGGAAGAATGTAGCATTTGTCTTGCATGGGTTTATGTACATGATAACTGTAGATTTCATGTGATCCTGCTCAAAGAAAAGGAAGGGTGCAAAATCATGTTGCCATTATACAGGGCCATTCCTAGCAATCCAGTTATTGTAATACTTTAACAGTAATTATAAATTCTGCACAGAAATATATACTGTATATATATACTATCATTGAATTATATTAAATATTAACATAAATTAAATTATAATAAAGTGAATAAATAAATAAATAGGCGTTCATTAGAGGCAGCAACATGCAATTCCTCCATATGAAGCTGAAATACATCCAATATTATAAATTAAATAAAATAAAACATAAGCCAGTAGTATGGCAAAAACTGTAGAGTGAAAATTAACATAAAAATAACCCAAATAAACAAATGAACGAAAAAAGAATAGACATAATTGTAGCCCGATAAGCCTTGTACAGTTTTTGCCATACTACTGGCTTATGTTTTATTTTATTTAATTTATAATATTGGATGGATATATATATATATATACACACACACACACACACACACGGTTTTGTAATATGTGGGTTGTACCTTAAGGTTTGATTCAGGATTAGACAAAGTTTCTACAAACAAGTGCCAGATTCCAAAGTTGCAGAGCTGTTAACTGATTGTGTAGTTTTCAATGGTAAAAATAAATATGAATAAGCACACACATACTTGATAAAATGTTATTTTGTACCAGCGAAAATTCCATAACCAGTTTTAAAATTCAAACAGCTAAAGCACCCAAATCCAGAATCTTTCTTGAAGATACTGCCCTCGTTTCAAAATATTGAGTGTTTATATGTATGCAACATTTCTTTATGAAAACGTTTCTTACTATTCACTACTTGTAGGACTGGGAACCTATACAACACCCATGACACATCAATTTTTACACTTCATTAATACATACAATTAAACTTAGTTATGAGCATCACAGGACCTGGTAGTTTTTGCTGGATATAGCGGAGCTTCCATAGCCAGGTGGGCAGGAGCAGCAGTGCATAGCACACCCCTCTTGATTAGACTGGGTTCGAGCCCATGACCACCAAATACGGAGGATGCGGAAAGGTCAGGGAATGACCACCACATATCCCTGGAGCAATATGGCCTTAGTTGCTAATGCCCCTAAAAACCAAATAACAACAGCTGGATATAGCTATTATTTTAGCTTTATCCAGCAAGTTTATTTAGCACTAGCCTCCTCAGGTCTGTTAATGGGAGCCAGATGTGTTCAAAGCTGCCAAGTGCACCTTTTTTTCTTTATTGATTTGAAATTAAGGATTCAGTTACGGGTACAACCGTCAAAAATGTCGGCAAGGAGAATATGGGGGAAAACAGTGATTGACGGGTTGTGACTTCGCCCACTCACTGCGTTCTCCCTCTTCTTGACCACACATTACAGGTCGATGTCACGTTGACATAACATGGCAGGGCTAAAAATAAATAGAACGGGAAATGTCAATTTTTTTTTTAAAGAAAGTAAAAATGCACATTATTCGGGGTTATCGATATGCCACAAGACATCACAAAAGTGGAACAAATGAAAAAAGATGTAACAGCAAATTTTTAAAAAAATTTGTGCTGATTCTTCTATACATTAGACATTTCGCGAGAATTTCAGCTTGGAAATGGCGAGCCATTAGGGGGGCACAGCCCCCCTAATGCTCGCCATTTCCAAGCTGAAATGAAAAAAACAGGCAATAAGGCAATTTTTTTAAAAAAAATTCATAAGACTTCTTGCCCGTATATTAAGGGCAAGAAGAGTCTTGTGATGGGGGATAGGGGCTGCCGATCCCTATCCTCCGCTTTTCTGCCTGAACATTAAAAAACAATTACCACATGATTTGTAACAAAAATTCACAGCACGTGCAACGACTGATTGCCAGGAGATCACAACGTTACCCTTCCCTGGAACGTACAGCGAGAAGACGGGGGGAAAACAACGGGCGGAATCTCGTGCTCTCAATCTGCCTTATTGCCGAGGTCGGTAAGCAGTCAGGACGCTGTATCCTTAACCGAATCTAGACCAGTGGTGAGCTATAGTGGGCTCACGAGAGCCCATTGTTGAGACGATCATTTATTTTACGAATGCAATTATTGAATATCCAGAGCCGAAACTACGGTGGGGCCCCATTCCCAGCATTTTAATGGTGCCATCGATTATGTATTTTAAAATTGCTTCATTTTTAATGTAATTACAGTCGGACCTCAGTTTAACGAACTTCTTTATAGCGAATTTTTTTTTTATTCCCCTTGGTAATTACATTTAAATAGTTTCCGTTGAAAGAAGAAAATTTCCATGTAACGAACGGATTAGAAAAGATAATTGTGTATGAATTGTTCTGGCCTTTGGGCAATTACAAAGTGATTGCCCAAAGATTGCGAAATTACTAATCTCATGTCATCTTCTGGATCAAGTCTGGAACGGTGTTTTGTCATTATAGCTATTAATTTGGAGAAACCAACCTCACATAAATATGTAGACCCGAAAGGTAGCAATGTTTGCATCGCCAATTTCGTTAATTCTGGATACTCGTCTCGAAAAGAATGCCAAAAATTCGTCAGACGACAGGTTGATGAGATCTTCCTTTTCTCTGAATGGTAATTCAGCAAATAAAATAAATAATTTTGGGACATGAAGAAATATCAAATGCAAAGGGATTGCAAATCCAATACAATTTTTTTTCTGGAGATACATTAAATCATTTGGAAAAATTCTTAATTAGCATTGTTAGTTGGGTGGCAATGATATCCCCAAATTGTAAAATGTCAATATTATAACAAAATTAGAAAAGCATGGAAACATTTCAATTTTAGTATTATTACGCTGAAATTCAGTTTTCCAAAGATTAAGCTTCCCTTTGAAAGTATCTATTTTATCACTGAGTATTAATATATTTGATCCCTGTTCTTGAAGACTTAAATTTAAATCATTAAGTTTTTCAAATATATCAGCAAGGAAACTAAGCTTTCCAGGCCATTCAAAACTTGACGTTTAAGGTCAAAAACACGTCGCAACACTTCCACTGGACAACCACTACCGTGTCTAAAAGAAGCGTTTCATCCAATTTCATTACAAAGAATTGTGAAAAGTGCTATTTAAGCCTCTACTATTTAATGAAGTTGATCACCCTTATCGCACCTTTCGAAAGTTTGTGCAAACCAGTTTGCATTTCGTTTGTTACTAATGCTTCCCTATGTAATGCAATGATTCAAAACTATATTTGGAGCATTTTCCTTTACTTTGCCTTTCAAAGCTTTATTTTATCCTGTTAATTCAGCCGCACCATCAGTACAAATCACAAAGCAGTTGTTTCACTTTAGACAATATTTATTTGAAAGAAAATGTTTATAACATAAAAAGTCTCTCCCGTCGTTCTTCCTTCCAAAGCTTTGAAAAATCGAAATTCTCCAAAATATCTCCTTCGTAGCAGTATCTGACATACAATAAATTGAGCAAGGTTTTAAATATCTGTGAATTCATCTAAACTGTATTGCAAAAATTTGACTTTCTCTCAATCGATTTAATAAACTGAATTTTATGTTGTTCGCGATAACTGGGTCTCTGGATAGAAGAATGGTATTTAAATCGTTGCTGTACTTTTCTCCACGCATAATTGAAATCATTTTTATTGCAGCAGGGAGAACAAGGGATTCAGCAATAGTATGTGATTTCAATTTTTTTCCAATTAAATATGAAACTTCTAACGATGCTCTAAAAGCTTTACAAGGAACTGTAGTGACTTCATGACAGATTTCAGACCTTGTATGGCGTCGTCGTCTTTTGAACACGGCTTCAGTTTTTTTTCATTATCTCTGGATGTTTCGTATGTAACTGTCTTTTTAATTTAATAGGTTTCATGCTTTAGTTAGCCAGTTTTTCGCAACATATTATGAACGCAGGACGTTGCTCATCATCAACAACACCAAGTAAAGTAAAACTGTACCTCATAAATTCTTGATATTTCCTTCTTTTTGATTTGTAATGTGACGGCTCTCTACCAGAAATTGGTGGTAGCTGTAGGAATCCCGTTGAAGAGTTGACTACACTTGAAATAACGTTAGTGTCCAAAATTTCACATGATACATTTCTTACCCTTTCAGTTTCTGATGTATCTGTAGCAACATTATTGTCGTCACTCCTCGACCGTTTTGTTCTGATTACCCAATTGTCGAAGGTAAAATATATAAATGTGTACATTTTTTGTTTTCTTAAAAACAATGATAATATAAAAAGTGGCAGAAGAATGAAAAACACATCCAAGTTGACGTGAAAGCACCGAATTACGAAGCAAAATAAAGTGTGCGTGCAACAGATTTGCAATTTACTGCCATCGCATCTCTGCGCATTCTCTCCTCTGGTCTTTAGGCAATTTCAGAAATTTTTGCTGTAGGAAGCACGAATTAAGAGTTAGAGGGATTACGGTTCAGCAATTAAGTAGTACTGAGAAGTAACACCAGTCAGCTGCTTTCTGTGCGTCCATAGCCAGTGAGCAAATTAAGCCATATTCTCCAAAATAACAATAACTAAGAAAGGCGCCTGCATCACACGTGAAACCACCCTAAAAAATAGAGTGGCAATAGGTTCATTCGTATCAGACATCGTTCGAGTAGTAAGGTCTCTACACTTACAGTATTGAAAAAGTAATTTTAACAACAGGCTTTTTTGTCTTTCGTGTACACAAAAACCAATTTTATTTAAAAATTTCCGCGACCCCTCTGGGGGTCGCGCCCCATACTTTGCGCACCACTGTTATAAGACGTAGAAAGATCGTCATAATAATAAGCAAGTTAAAACAATAAAACATTAACTGGACACTTACCATCAACAGATGGGTAATCTTGAAAGTTTATGTTACAAGTTTTCTGAGCAGTGCAGATGGTCTGCAAAAGTACCTCATGGTGTGTTGTCAATGGTATACAGGAATTTTTCTGGAAGCAAAAAGGATGTGATTAACCTCTTGTATAAGGCAATGGTCAGGCCACACCTTGAGTACTCTATACAGGTCTGTAGACCACAATTTAGGAAGGATGTAGAGCTGCTGGAACGAGTTCAGAGAAGGGCAACAAGGTTAGTGAATGGAACAAATTGTTGCTCTTACGAAGGCTTCAATTTTTCAAATTGATGTCTAGAGACAAGGTGATCTGATTGAAATGTATAAGGGTTTGAGCATGCTCAATGCTGATAGGATTCTTCATCTTGCCCAGATTAATCGCCCGAGAGGACAAATTCAAATTGTGGAAAGACAGTTGTAAAATGGATGTACCGAAATTTGCCTTTAGCCAGTGGGTGGTTGATTGCTAGAACAAACTTCCAACTATATCTGTAGAAGTTGCCAGCTTAAAAAATTCAAGGCAGAATCGACAAATGTTTAGAGCGAATGGATTTTTTTGTGTGGCTAATGCTAATTTGTAATAGCCATGAAATGTGTAATAACATGCATGCAATAAGTACAGGTAAGTAAACTATGTATTTTTGACAGCCATCAATAGAACCTACATTCTTAGTAGGTTCTATTCATTTTCCAAGTATAAAAAGTTGTCAGTTTCAGTAACGTTTGCACATAATTCTGTTCCTAGGTCTTTTGTCACCAAGCCATTTTTCACTATTAAAAGTTCCATTCTGCATGTGCCTTTAAAATGAGGTGATTCATTGGGCAATCAACATTCGTATGCAACTTAACCGGTTGACAAATATGGTGGATTTGCATCAGACCCAAATTACAGGTTTTGCCTCTCATATGCAATTAACATACTTTATTTTATAGTGACGGACAAAAAATTGCATCACCACCAGTCCAACACTGTAATGCCAGCCAGTATTTCTGAGATATGACTGCACCTTAAGGGGGAAAAACATTGGCGTATGTTTTAAGCCTTGTGAGACAAGAACACAATCATCAAAAAGCATAAAACTAACCAATTTTGCTGTGTGGCAAGGTGCTGAGTCCTGTTGAAAAATGCAGTTTTGGACATCTGCGTGGTGATGCCTAATAACAGGTTTCAGGCACTCCTCAAAGATAGCAGTGTAGGTTTCTGCATTCGCCGTTCCGTTAATAAACGTAATTTGCCCCACCCATTTGCTTGCTATGCATTACCAGCAGGGAACTTGACAATCGAGATGATATGTCTCCGATTTTCGTCTTCTGATATATTGCTTCCCATCCAGTCATGCAGGTTGATTTAGATTCGTCAGAAAAGATGAGTGTCTGATTGCTCTTTTGTCCATGAAAGATGTGTTATGCCAAGTCACTTCATTTTTTTGGGTCAACAAAGGCTTCTTGGGCCGATAGGCATGCAGACCACATTCGAAACGCGCCGTCTTTGGAGAAGTCGTGCATTTGTTTCAACACCAGGCGATCGCAAACTGCAGTTTTAGGTTAGCAGCACTAGCATGGCGATTACGAAGGCAAAGCCGTTTCAAATATCGATCCTGGGAAGATGTAGTATTTCGGCCTAATTCAGGTCTTCTCTTTACAACACCGGCTTCTCGCTTTAATTTCAGCACCCAGAATATTGTTGACTGGTGGCAGCCTATTTTATCAGCAATAGCACACGTAGAAAGCCCTGCCTAAGACAGAGCAACAGCTTTTTTTTCCTGGTGTCAACTGAACATATGGAGCCATGCTTACACCTCTGCAAAACAGGATAGTAATTGGCATTTATACCTTTCAAACAGTGTATTTATAGAAACGGCACGATGCAATAGAAATGTTATGATGCATTACCTTTGCTTTGCAACAAACAAAATGACGGTGATCAAACAATCTCTTATAAAGTTTCACTACAAATTACTTTTTTTTGTCCATCACTGTATAATTTTCATGCTCAGTTCTTTCCGTTTACAATTTTGTTGCCACATAAACAGACAGAATTAATTTAACGAGACAGGCTTAAAAAAATGAGCTCAGATCCTTTAAATGATAATGGCAAAAAAAAAAAAAAAAAAATCCTGTAGTAAGGTTTGAATACAGCCCAACTGCAACTCATGTTTCACCTACTATAAACTGGCTTCGTATCTATAAAAATAAATTAACAGGCGAGGTGGTCACACGTGCTCGTTGTGGGGCAATAATAGGTCAATTTTTTATTGAGATTCTATTCTGTGTATGCACACACACACACACTCCAGTCAAACATGACCACTTATATTTTAGAAATTGTTCACTCATCCCTGCCTGGTGGAAAATGCGTGACGATAAACAATAAACGTGAAACTGCAGGTGTGCATGTGGTCCCTTTGAGGTTCTCAACACGGGTAAAGGACATGATCTGTTACTTTGAAAAAGGACAGCTGTTGGATATTGGTTGAAGGGCCGCAGTATTGCAGAAATTTCAAACCTTATCGGCTTGTTTCCAGAGCACTGCAGTGGTCTTCCATGAGTGAACAGAGCAGCACCAGGCCAATGGGTGGCATTTCCAAGACCACAATCCAATGACCTCTCACCGTATGAAGTAGCTAATTGGTCAAGTGCCCTTGCTTTCGGCCACACATTACCTACACTTAGGCGCCTCCATAGCCAGGTGGGAAGGGGCAGCAATGCCTAGCACACACTTCTTGATTAAACAGGGGTTCAAGCCAGTCACCACCAAATACAGAAAGGTCCCGGAATGACCACTGCATATTCCCGGAGCAATAGGGCCTTAGTTGCTAATGCTCCTAGAAACCAAACAAGCCTACACCTAGATTCAAATCTTTGAAGACTGGAAAATTTTTCTATTCTAGCGAATCAAATTTCCTGCTATGCCAGTTGGATGAGGGACATGGTAAACTGTAGAGAGGAAACACTCCAATATCCTGGGTCCAACAGAAACAGTCAGGTGCTGGCAGTCTTGGCATGTTTTCCTGGTAATCTCTTGGACCACCGCAAAATGTTAAAAACTAGATATCTATAGTGGCTGATCAGGATCACCCCATGTTGCCAATATTACTTGAGTGGTTAACTGAACGTAGGCATTTTCCAGGTGCTACCTTTGCTGCCAAATCTGAATCCCATAAAGCATCTCTGACAAACCTCCATGGGCTATCCTATTGGGTGCAATATATTTTTAAAATATTGTCATTTTACTTAATATATGTAGTATACATTCATTCATTCATCTATTGATTTTAATAGGATTCTTGCCTTATATTGTAGTCCTATGGACCACAGGTTGGAAAAAGTTGTCTAGATTGCATTTAAATTTGCTATTATGCAATTTTAAGGTCTTCAAATTGAAGCTGTCTCCTGCCCTGAAGTCATTTTGTTAACCATCTAGATTTTCCAGATTCCAACCTGTTCCACCTTATAAAATAACTGCTCATGTGGGAATGAGTCAAATACTTTGCTGAAATCCGAATAAACAGTGTCAAAATGATTCCCTAAATCCAGCTCATGGTGAGCCTGTGAAAATAGCCAACAAGATTTTCCCTCTACAAAATAACCGAGTATCTTTCAGAATTCCATTTCTGTTTAAATGATCCTGAACTCCACCCTTGATAATTGCTTCCATGATTTTCCATACTACTGAAGGTCTGTAATTTCCCACTTCGCTCTTAGAACTGCTGTTATGTATTGGTGATATATTGGCACTTTTCCAATCCAACGGAATCACACCTGAGTCCAGTGATGCTCTCATAATTAGCCTCAATGCACTCACTGGCTACCTCCCTTAAAATTATAGGTATATGCCATCATTGCCAGGGGCTTAAATCTGCGGAGTGGGGCTTGGCACATCCAGGGTGCTGAGCCGGACATCATAATTCCTTTTTCTATTCTACTCTTGACTCATTCTCTCTCAGGGTAATTCAGAATTTTTTTTTTTTGGCTGGTGAAACAAAAGCCCCAGGCCTCCTTGCAGGACATCGCTAATGATAATAATAACTACAGGAGCCTTACCTGTCTGTAGATGCGAAAGTGTTTTCATTAAATAATCGTGTTAACATTACTTCTATATTTTTCTATTTCTCCCCCATTTCTTTGACTTAAAGGGTTTTCCTTCTGTAAATATAGATGCAAAGTAATTGAGTTCATCTGCAACATTGGTTGGGGTATCTGATACTAGGCAGCAGATAACCCTGCTTTAATGGGTTTTTAAACGGCCAAAAATTTGCTAGTTTCCTAATTTTTCTATAATCCTTTTGTTTTTTTGTTGATTTGAGAATTTTGGTGCCCCCAGTACTTCAGCACCCTAAGTCAACCGTGTACATGATGTCGAAGTTAAGGGATCATAACAGCTGTGTTACTTGCAAGGGTAAGGTTTACTCATTTGTATTTTCTAATGCAGCAGTTACCAACCTACTTTTGACTCACAAACTCCTTTAAATATAATATTTTTTATTGTGAACCTCTAAGCATATATTCTCCAAAATCAAATAATAGTTATGAATTTTTATTATAAAATATTTCCAGTACGTTTCTATAAGCGATATAGCATCATATAAAATTATTCTCTAATGCAGCAGTTACCAACCTTTTTTGTCTCACGAGCTCCTATAAATGTAACATTGTTATTGTGAACCTCTAAGCATATATTCTCTGAAATCAAATAAGTCACGAATTTTTATTATAAAATATTTCCAGTACGAAGCGATATTGCATCATATAAAATTAAGTACATATATATAATAATGGTCTTTGAGAATGAATAAAAAAAAAATATATAAAAAAATAAAAATACAGAAAACATCTATTTAACACTAATTATAAGGAACCTTGGGAGATGTGGTCTTTTGTTTTCTTTACTTTATATTTAATTTTACTTTATTCTACCTTTATCATTAGTTATAATTTTTATAACCCTTTTTCCCTAGCTTAACGATGCAATACATTCAGTATGTTTGCACCCAAATATCTCCCAATAACATTCTGTTGTGCAAGCTCGCTATGTAAGGGTGCATGACCCAAAGTACAACTAAATATAAACTTTGAACCGAATCGCATAAATTAATATTAAATTATTCTGTAGTATACAAAAATTATATCTATGTTAATCCAAGCAGATGCCATTACAGAATTTTTGGTGTGAATCCTGTTGAACAATATCGCGAACCACCAGTTGGGAACTGCTGCTCTGATGGCTATGGCTACTCCAACTGCAACATACATCAAAATTATCGTGGAAAAGGTTTGGAATCATAGTTACAAGTAAATTCTTCTTAAATGAAACACAGAAACCAGTTTATATCAGTAATTTTATTTAAGCAACCATTATGCTATGCTGCTTGCATTTGAAGCAATCCTTGGCCACAAATCAGCACATTCTTTTGCAACAGGACCAGTAATAGCAGAACCTAAAAAAATAAAATAAAATAAAAATAAAATTAAAAAAAAGTGAAAATATTAACTAATAATAGAAATTAGAACAGGTAACAAACACTGGTTAGTTGAAACTAATTAAAATGTTCAGAGAAAATTTTAATATTAGCCTCATATACTTTATCTTCTTTCTATATATTGTTTTCTATAATTAGCTGTATATTCTGTTCACAGATATTGTAATTTTATGAAGTAACCTGATCACATTTGGTAACAATGTTGAGTGAACCATAAAATTCCAGAACATAGGTCACTCACTTCTTTGTTTACTTGATATCGTCAAGGGTTTGCAGAATTTGAATCAAGAGGTATACAAGCACATAATCTCTGATCATGGTTAAAGTTCATGCTGGCTTAAAACAAGCAGTTTCATAAGTTGTACAATGGCTTTTCTCAGAATTCAAAGGGCTTCTTGCCAACTTTGAACACTACCTGCATTTATTCACTAACCTTTCCTTACAATCTACTCAAATCTACTTGTTACAATGTCCGTTTGATGAACCTTCCTAACAAGTCATTCCCGTACACTAAGGTTTCTTTACTGACATCTGAAGTTTATCCAAGTGCCTGCATGTTTTCACTCTTCCAAAAACAAGAACTGTTGCAGTCCACTGAGCCCAGAACAAAACCCATGCAAACACAAACCTTGATTATTCTGGTTTACTTTGAGTTCTCCAAATTTAGACCACTGAATGTAAAGAACACACACACAGTGGATTCTGGTTATTTGGGCCACCGGTTAATTGGGGCAAATCTTAAAAAAGCAGAACCAAATTGAGAAAATAGCCAGGGTTTAATTGGAACAGGAGATAATAGCACTGGAGATTACCCTACGATTGTTTCCGATCGTACCACGTCGTTTGGTTGGATTTCTGGAGGTCACAACCATAAAACAATAAGTAGTCACCCGCTCATCGGGCTTCTCTCTTAGTGCAATCTATCATAAACAGATAGTAAACGCGATCATATTGAATTTGCGATAATACCGAAAGTTGAAATTCTGTGGGGTATTACAGTGAAATCTGTTTACACTTCTACTCCACCCTCACTTGTGCGTATCGTGTTACTTGAAATTTGTGTGCTGTGTTCTGTTATTGATTGCTTATCTTTTTACTGTTTTAAATTTTAACCCCCACCCACAAATGTCAGTGAACAGAAATGTCAACTAGTTAGTATGTACATATTACAATACGTATTAATTATTCCGATTATCACGTATATTCTTTCGATTTTCACGTATCATTTAATTTTTTAATTGGTAAGGTAATAAAGGGTAAATTTGTGCTTAATATTTCTTTACTTTTATAGCCTGTGGATAATATTCCTATTTTTGATAATCAGAATTGCTGTTTAATAGAATTAAATTCAATTCACAAAGGTGATCACAATGACTGGCACTTACTACACATTGTATAGTGAACGGTACTTTACTATGGTGACTCCATCATAACGTGATTTGATTGCACAGTGAACCAATTGTAAAGCGGGGATCCATTGTATTTTTAATCTTTTTACGTGAAACTTCGGATAATTGGGCCAAAATGCACTAGACCCGATGTGTCCCAAATAACAGGAATCGGCTGTATAAATATTAATCAGCTCCTCTTAACATTAGTAAGGGCACATGATGCAAGAAAGCAAGCTTATATTATATAGTATCAGCAAAAAAAAAAAAAAAACAAAAAAAACCACCCCATTCTCATTTCACCCATCCACTCGCTCCAAATGTTTGTCTAGTTCTGCCTTCAATCTGTTTAAGCTATCAACTTCTACAATGACAGATGGAAGTTTGTTCCAGCAATCAACCACGAGCTGGCTAAAGGCAAACTTCCACACACCTATTCTACAACTGTCTTTCCTCAATTTGAATTTATGCCCTCTCTGGTGATTATTCTGAGCAAAAGGAAGAATCCCATCAGCATTGAGCATGCTCAAACCATTCAAGACTTCATACACCTCAATCAGATCACCTCACAGGTGCCTAGTCTCCAGACACTGGAACCTGCAAAACTTTAAGCCTTTCTTCATTAGAGAAACTCTTCGTTCTATTCACTAATTTTGTTGCCCTTCTCTGTACTCTTTCCAACAGCTCTACATCCTTCTTAAAATGAGGGCTCGACTTGTATACAGTACTCAAGGTGTGTACAGACCACTGCCTTATACAAGGGGATAATCACCTCCTTATCCCTGCTAGAAAAATTTCTGTATATCGTAGAGAAGACACCATGAGCTATTCTTGCATACCATCTGCACTGCTCTGTACAAAGTATTATGTGTCATTTTGCACTGTATAAAATAAAGCGTCAAGACCCACCTAGTGGGAAACAAAAGTGAGAGTGAATCACCTCCAATGCTGATTGTATCTTTATGCAAAAAGGTGATTAGTGTTGGTCATAAAAAGCTTTGAAAATTAATTCAAATTTTCAGCATTTTAGTTCAGCCTTATTAGTTCATTGACAAAACGGTGACTATATGAGGAAAGACAGATTATATATGTACAGAGCTTGGTAACCAGGCACGTTTGAGGTGACCCGATTGGGGTTTATAAGGCTCTTAGAGGGATTAGTAAAATGAATGAAGGTGGAATTCTCGCTGTTATAAAGAATTCCAGAACTAGAGGTCATAAATTCAAATTGCATGGCTTGAGGTTTAGATTCTAGAGTGTAGAAAGTTTTCTTTTAGCTAGTGAGCCATTTATTGCTGGAACAAATTGCCCCTAGTCGAGGCTGACACTTTGAATAAATTTAAAGGTCAACTGGATACTTACCTTTGTGACGGAAGCATATAATCTGTTCTTGTTTATACTCCCGCACGACCACCAATCAGTGGAGTTTGCAATAAATCAATCAATACAAATGTTAATATCGTATTTAGCAGTCACGGGCTTGAACCCTGGTCCACTCAAAGAGCATGTGCTACTGCACTCGGGCTCCTGGCCACTCAGCTACTTGATTTACATTCCAGTTTCAATTGCAAATGAGTTTCCTATCATTTTATATCCTTCCACAATAAATAACATGAATTTAATGTTTCAGGATAAATCTTAATTGTAATTACCATATAGTAATATATCTAGTTCCCTCTCGATATCGGCATGTTCCATTTAACAGAAAATATAATTCATACCATTTCCTTTTTTAACTCTCCACACTTGAGTTCCATTTCTCTGTCTCACCCACACAAAATTGATAGCATAACTAGTAGCTGAAGATTTCTCTTTCTTAAAGTGCTCAAACAGACAAATATGAATAACACTGAGATGCAAAAGATAGAATTTTTGTGAACCAAATAATTGCCACAGTATACAAGTAAAAGTATTCATAAAATTTCAGATTCTACTATAGATAACAGAATTTTTAGAATAACAAAGGTATAGATATTAAATATCAAACATGATATAACCTCATTAATCCTTTATAGTCTACCGAGTTCTTTTCTCCGAAATGGCAGCTCTAAGTTTTGGTACTAACTAAATGTTCATCTTTCATCAGTTCAAGAAGCAATCATAACAAATAGATCCCCCACACTACCAAAGGTAATCTAAACACACCACTTGGACCATTTATACTATCACATTCTCTGACCAAGGCAGCCAATGTCTTAAGTCTGGAAGCTGAACTGCTGATGTTGTCATGGAGGAGTTTTATCGAAAAGGAACCACAGGCTTTCAGACTATTCAGAAGATATCGAATGTTATACCATGCAAGTCGCTTTTGATCTGATAAATTTTTTTTTTTTTTAAATTAGGGAAGGCCACTACAATGGGATGTAGCTTGGAATACCTTTGATTACTGTATCTGTAGCAATTTAAAATGGCACACTACCTATTCTTTCCATCTATGTGCAATTTCACTAACAATAAAGCTGTTTGTTCTTTCACCACTGTACTTTTTTTTTTGCTAATTCATTCCTATTGAGAAATATTTTGTGAACAATGTGCTGCATGATTAGTACAATTCAGAGAAGGTCATATTCTACGATAAAACAATTTTTAATACACATTTAGCACATAAGACACTACCATCGTCATCACTGTGAAGGGCTTCATCTACTTTTTGCATTCTTTTCTAAAATTTGCACATTGTCCTTATGGTTATTTGCAAACATCTAACCACATCACATTTCTAGCTGCTTAAAATTTTAAAATCACCTACATGCAGTACAAAGCAAACATGCTACGTTTTCCAGATTTTACATTAAATGGAAAAACGCACATATGCATTAAATTCTGCATCATATTTCTTTGGCAATCACTGGCATGAAATGCTGTATTCATACATTACAGAGAATGCTATTTCCAACTATGTTCTAACTTCCACATATGGAGACTAGCAGCACACCTGATGGACAATTCTCAATGAAAATAAGCAGAAATTCATAATTATATATATATACACATACATATAAAAAAAAACCCTACTATGACAGTGAGCATCAATGATCAGCATCAGTTTCCTCCCTGAAATAATTGACAGATTCTTGTAGGAAATATGTTCAAAAACTCAGATTTGAACTTAAAAAGATCTCATCACCCTCAGTTTTCAAATATTGTGGGTTAATTACCAAAAATCAAGACCTGCAGTTGGTTTATCATCTCTTCCACCTATTTATTTTTTTCCTTGAACATTCAAGCCTTATAAAAACTCTACCAGTGTATGGTTTCAGACAGCGAGTGGTGAACAAAGTGAACAAGTGTTTAGTGCATAGAGTATCCCAACGTACCTTCTGCTCTAATGCCGGTTCCTCATCACGATACAATGTCAGTTCCAAAACTACTAGAAACTTATGGACTTGGCTCTTCTGATTCCGGATTGGAAAAGAATCCAGAAGCCAGAATGAGTACAGATCCAGAGTTTTCAACTCTTGATACAGCAAAGTTGCAACTGGAGATCGTGTAATTTCTTTAGCTGAGTTTTGGAAGAAATACGATATAAATCACGCGATTGAAAACATTCAAGCTTCATGGCAGGAAGTAATATGCGTGCAGTATGGCAGAAACTTTTACTGCACTGTGCCAATAACTTTTCAGGATTCGAATTGAACGTAAATGGAGTTATAGAAGAAATAGCTGACCGTGGGAATGTTCACGCCGCCGCCGTTCGAGAGACTCTAGATATGCAGCCAGAGGAGTTTGCTCAGTGGAGCAAACTCCTCTGGCTTAGTGAAGGTGAAATTATTGACATAAATGAAGAAAGTGGTTGTGATGAAAAGGATGAAGATACCTCAGAAGAAGTGACGGCGGCAAAAAACTTCACATTAAAGGAACTCCCGGAGATATTTCACGACATTGAAAGCGCAAAGGATAAAACGTTGAAAGCTGATCCAAACTTAGAAAAGAGTACGACAATTTGCCAAGGCACAGAAAAGATGCTCACTCCGTATCGTAAGTTATACGATGAGAAGAAGTAGGCAAGCACTGCTCAAACCACTCTTGATAAGTGTTTTACAAAGAAATAAAAAACACTTTAATACTGTATTTTTCTCATGTTTTAAATTACAGTGTAATAAATAAATATTAGTTTTTTTACTTCTGTTTCATTTCCTTTTTGCATTTTTTCATAAATTTATAACTGACGACAAGAGAGTTTTCAATGTTCTGACAAAATTTTTTTATAGCTCACGGAACAATCGTAATTTTTCCCATCGATTATTAAGATCACTTTGTATGGTCATTTTTACAGTCCTGCACTACCGTGCAAAGCAAGGGCTGCCTGTATTTCACGTGGAGTCTTCAAATAAACACAGTTCCAACTTCGGCCCACTCCACATTTCTGCAATAGCAACACTCAGCATATATCCCCCCTTTAAATAAAAACCCCAAACACGAAAGTATTAGAACAATATAGTACTCAACACTCGGGGTTTAAGGCTAAGAAGACAGAAGGTAGTTGAAGAGGTTACACTTAAATTTCTGTAGATTGTAATTTTCAGCAAAAGATATGTGAAGACAATTTCAAGTAAGAGAAGCAGAGCAGAAGGGATAAATGAAGAAGGGGGAAAAGGTGGTTCAGTGAATGTATGCTGACTGCTCGTGGCACATACTCGGGCTGGTTTGGAAGAGTGGGACGAATTACAAATGCCAATTCAGAAAAGTACCCGTGGAAGTATTTATAGAAAACATATGCAGCAGAAACTATATGTTTATGAGACGGGCTACTAATTAACCAGACTATCCTCTTTTCAAAAGGGGATAGTCTGGTTAATTAGTAGCCGCCAGACTGGTTAAGTCTCGAGGTGAAGAGCCATTAATGTAAAATCAAAACTTAATTTTAAAAGCAACTAAAATTTTCAAAAATTCAAGTAATAAACAGTCAATTCACCTTTCATTTCTCCTTTATTATTTACTATTACACCTGCATTATCTTCAAAGTAAAGAAACACTCCATCCTTTCGACGATATGGTTTTCTTTGCCGTATTACTACCGCAGGCATAACTGAAGAGGGAAAATAAAAAATAAAAAAAAAATAAATAAAAACCCTCTTATTCAAGAACAAGTCGATCATTTTAAGTTCACAACAGTTAAAATAGCATGGGAAATGTTGATTATATAAACCAATCATGTAAATGACTCACGTGTCATGATTAATTTATTTTTCAATTCACTGAAATGAAATTGCAAAAGTTAAATAAAAGCTGTATTCCATAAACAACAAGGAAATTACACAATTTTTAATGTAGTTTTCATATATCCAACACCTTCAATACCTTTCTTAAACTTATTCACCCTCTCAAACTTCCATTGTCTCATGCATAATTACCATACTAAGCAAATATTCTGCAATAAATTTCAAGTTTTATTCCTTTTGCATTCAAAAACCAGATTACAGACCACATCTCTATCATGGTACATGACTGCAAGTGTGCTACCATCTGGAAAATACCAGCAGATGGTGGCATGTGAGGACTCAGTGTTGCCAAACCTCGACCGAGAACAATGGACAATGTGATTTTTACTCACCTACACTAAAATATCAGCTTTCAGTCAATTTTTTCATTGTGATGTGATATCACATCACATCACATCACAATGAAAAATTTTGTCTTTAATCATAATACATACATCTTAATTACATAAATGAGAGCTTATATAAGTTCAATTTTCCATACATTCTATTAATCTTTTAGAAATAAACAAGAAGTTACCTTTTATTCAGTCAGTAGGATTTCTTCTTTATCAATTCTCCATATGCGAATAAATTACGAAATGATACGTTAAACCAGATTACATAATTTAAAACTCTTGTTCCTTACTATTCACACAGGCAGTCCAATAATTCCAGGATCACAGTGGTGAAACCCCAACCCGACCCCAGAAATATCAAACCCACATGCAACCTTTAGTGAAGGAAGACAATTTGTCACAAATACAAATTTGAAATACGAAAGAAATACAGTTAGTTCTCGCTTTACGAGTTTTTTTTCCCCAAAGTATCAACAAAATCGAAAATGAGCATTAATTGCAAAAAATGAATATTAAACTTTCATAAATACCACATTTCAAACCATGCACGTAGCTATGCAATACAGTGTACCCAGCTTTACTATATTAATCCATTCCAGAGCCGTACGTGAAAATATCGTAATGTGAACCCAATAACACACTGTTTTTTGGTAATTCATTCCATGACCTCGGAAGTTGAAATTTTTGATATCTCTCTCGCTTCGAAAGATCGTTTTTATAGTATAAATTGTATTAGTTACCAACTGAAATCAATAAAATGCACTACACTTTCATCGTTATCATATGTTCTGTTATAAGAACCAATTTTGAATGCCGTTGTGACATTTTTCTAAAGCACATTTCTGGAGGTCATGACCATAAAACAAAAACAATTTGCACTTTCCAGTTTATTGGGCTTTTCTGTTACTGCAAGCAATTATAAACGGGTAGTGAACTTGATGTTATTGCATTTGCAAAAATACCGATAGCTGTAATTGTGTGATTTTTTGCACTATTATGGTGAAACGTGTTTCCCCTTTACTGAAATCTTCAATCATATAAAAATCATAAATAAAATTTCAGAATCTTCTCTTGATTCCTTTTTTAAAGCTTCGTAAACTTGTTACTACGCGCAAATAGTGTTACTTACAATTTGTGCGTTCCGTTAAAAAATGCTTATGCATATATTGAAATTTATAAAGAAAAACCATTCTTTAAAATTTGTAAGTCATAAATAATTTCTTTATTAATATAATTTGCTTGATTTTACAGGATAAAGTTTTAATATCTTTGGATAAATCAATCATTGTTTAAAGATAACTAATTAGCTAACTAATTAACTCAAAGTCGAGAACTACCTGTACTACTAAAATTAGATAAAAGCACGATAAAACAATGAATTTAAAATGCGCTAAAAATTTCTCCCTTAAGCGGACTAAAAATAACGAACCATGTGTGTTCGGAATCTTATAAATAGGAGGTTAGTCTTTGGTATGCATGCATTTGAATAACTATGAATCTGATAAGAGAAATGGACGTTGAATGTTAATAGTTTTTTTCTGCAATTTAATTTCTAAAGTTTTGGCAATCAATAACAGTATAATTATGTTGAATATTTAAAATTTTGGCTTCATTAAACAGGAATGTGTGGTTTTCATTTACCACATATGCAATAAATGAAAACCACACATTCCTGTTTAATGAAGCCAAAATTTTAAATATTCAACATAATCATACTAAGTTATTGATTGGCAAAACTTTAGAAATGAAATTAGAACCCCCCCCCCCATTAACATTTGACATCCATTTCTCTTAACTGATTCGTGGCCATTTGAACTCATGCGTACCAAAGACTAATTTCCTATTTATAAGATTCCAAACACACACGGTTTGATAGTTTCATTCCACCCTGTGAACATGACACTTGTCGAAAAGTTTTAGTCCACCACTTAAGGGAGGAATTTTTAGTGCATTTTAAATTCATTGTTTCACCGTACTGTTATCTCATTTTAACAGTATTTCTTTTGTATTTCAAATTCACGTTTATGACAAAACATCTTTCTCCACTAAAGGTTGCATGGGGGCTTTGATATTTCTGGGGTTGGGTTGGGGTTCACCACTGTGACCATGGAGTATTGGACTGCCCGTGTGTGTCAATAGCAAGGAACATATGAGTTTTAAATTATGTAATCTGGTTTTAACATTATCATTTCGTAATTTATTCGCATAAGGAGAATTGGTAAAGAAGAAATCATACTGACTGAATAAAAGGTAGCTCCTTGTTTATTTCTAAAATACATCTTAATACAATTTAGGGAGGTAGGTATGACAATGATCTGTTGTATTACCTCCAATAATAAAGTTTGCACATACTCATACATGGCAATAATGCTGGGGAAAGTTAAAATGCTCAATCTTGCCTGCTGCCTCCCACCTTCCCTCTCAGTAATGGAAAACCATTGTAGTGTGAGTACTTGTACAGTATATGCATATCTACTACACACTGTTTGTTTCTTTACACTTTACTGGATCATCCACTTCAACAGATTTGGACTACTAACCAGAAAATTATAACACAACATGCTTAATTAAGCAAGAGTTGACTTACTTCGCAAATTTAAACTTATCTAAATGGCAAGCAGATCTGTGGTTTTTATGTTATAACAGTAGAAACTGCTTGAAAAAGGAAATAAAATTACAGTTCAGTAGACCAGCAAAATAATGGCACATTGAGATCGGATGTTTACATACAGCAGAGATGTCTTGCAGTGCCGAAAAAAAACAGATACTGATATCATGGATTATAGTGCCGTTTTACATTATTTTGAATTACCCCCCCCCCCCACTATGGCTCCTAAAGTTAATAAACCTCATATAGAGAAAAAAAAAACAACATTAAAGCTTAGTGACAAACTTTATATAATCAAAACTATTACATTAGGGTCACCAGGAAAGTTAATTCATATACCCACGTGTGTTGTCTGTAAATTGTGTGTTCTCTGCTTGATTTGATGGATGAAAAATCCCAGTTTCTGGGGGGGGGGAAAGAGAAGAGAAGAGAAATCTTGCTATCTACGCCCAAGACCCACCAACTCAGCCCCAGAGTGAAAAAAGCGTATAAAAGTTCCTAGTGTCATTGACGGGATTTGAACTTGGGCCTTTCCACCCGATGTGGGGAGGACGGTGACGATACCACTGTGCTACCCACACGGACTAAACTCGATATAATAAAAAAATTTTGGTGGTCAAAGGGAAAAGCAAGGGCTTCATTTCAGATACCGGTCCATTTTATACATTTTACAAAAAAGAATGGCAGGAGTTTTTTGGCTAATGAAACAATAAATAATGTTGTTGTTGTTATTTGGTTTTTAGGAGCATTAGCAACTAAGGCCATATTGCTCCGGGGATGTGCGGTGGTCATTCCCTGACCTTTCCGCATCCTCCGTATTTGGTGGTGACGGGCTCGAACCCCGGTCTAATCAAGAAGCGTGTGCTACACACTGGTGCTCCTTCCCACCTGGCTACGGAGGTGCCAATAATAAATAATGACTTAAACTCGGGTTATTTTATTTATTGAAATTTGGTAGAACTATTGCAAGAATGGTTAAAAAAAAACAAGGTCATCTGCATGCAGACAATCGTATGCAAATCATAGAAAATTTGTTAAATCAGTTCTTTAGTCGAATTGACAGTTATATCATCTTTCCTTTCTGTCACTTAGAATGCAAGTCTCGAAAGTGTTCTTTTGGAAAAACAATACTTTTTTTTTTTTTTTTTGATTTGGTAGTTGTTGGCGCATCGGCTTCTGTGGCCATATTGCACCTCCCAAGGTTTTTGCAGTACTTTGATCCAAGCCCGAGGCGGGAATCGAACCCGTGACCTTTGGGTTGCAGGGCAGGTACTTTACCCACTCGGCGAAAAACAATACAGCATTTCTTTTCCAACAATAATATTCAATGTATTCCTTCAAATAGACCTTGGGGGTTGGGAAAATAACTCACAATAATTTCAATAAAAACATTGCCCTGTATACACGACAAAGACTTCATTAAAATAAAATTAAAAACACAGGATAAAATTATGGAAATTAAAAAAAAAAAAAAAAAAAAGGAATAGGCTAAACACAAAAGGTATTAGAACCTAGAGTACTTAGTACCATGCATGTGTTGGTGGTTGAGAAGATGAAAGAAGATACCTTTTGATATTAGACCTAAATTTCTGTAGATTGTCATTTTCAGGAAATACATGCGAAGGGAGACAGCAGCAGAAAACTAAAGTTGAAGGAATAATTGAGGAAGAATAAAACTTAGTTCTGTGAGTTTGAAGTTGTCCATGTGTTTGGATGGTTTTGAAGAGAGAGAGAGAGAGGAGGGGAATTGTTGAAGCCAATTAAGAAGAGTGCTCATGGAAGTATCTATAGAAAAGACATGCAGCAGAAACAGAATGTCAATGAGACAGAGGGTGGAGAGATTTGTAAGAGATAAATCATTAATTAACTTAACCTAACTGCACTCTTCTGAATAGACTCTGGAAGCTCTAGGGAGGTTATGGGGGTACCGTTCCAAATGCGGGAACAGCATTCCATGCTAGGGCAGATTTGAGATTTGTACAGAGCAAGTAGCTTTTTTTTTTTTTTTTTTTTTTTTTTTGTCAGTTGTTGGCGCATCAGCTTCTGTGGCTATAATGCACCTCCCAAATTTTTGTATTTTACTGTGATCCAAGCCCGAGGCAGTATTCGAACCTGCGGCCTTTGGGTTGCCAGGCAGAGCAAGTAGCTGTTAAGAAGAAATGTAATGCCATGAGCAAAAGAGAAAACCCAATTTTTTAGATACAAAGGAAGCAATATTTATGCTTATGCAAAAAAGAAACTGGAAGCCAGGGTAATCCCCAATAGACATATTTTTTTTTTTTTGATTTGGTAGTTGTTGGCGCATCGGCTTCTGTGGCCATATTGCACCTCCCAAGGTTTTTGCAGTACTTTGATCCAAGCCCGAGGCGGGAATCGAACCCGCGACCTTTGGGTTGCCAGGCAGGTACTTTACCCACTCGGCCCAATAGACATATGTGACCTTGCCTAGAAATCCGAGCATTGTCGAAAATAAGCAGAAGAATCGTTTTTGTGAGATATAAGACAGAACTGAATTTTAGAAGGATTGACATAAACTAAGTTATCTTTGCCCTACTAGAGAATTAGATGGATATCAGTATTTAGGAAACTAGGAATGGATTTTTGAGAATTTGAAGCTGGGTAAGATTTTTCAAACTGGAAGGTGGAATGCAATGTGCTGTCATCAGGAAACCTATGGATATGATTTCTGGTCAATGGAAGACAGTGTCTAATACACAAGGGTGGAAGAAAGAACCAAACCTTGGGAAATGCCAGCATTAGTGAAGAAGTTAGAAAACAGAGAGCCATCATCAACTGCAGTGAGTGGACAGAGAAAACTGGTACCCAATTACAAAAAACAGTTGGTAAAACAGTAAGATGGATAGTTATATTTGGAAGACCTTTATGTCAGATGCAATAAAAAGCCTTTTAAATTTGTATATAGATGGGTAACATAAGCCAGTATATGACCAGTGCATCCACACTGATGATCATTGATCAGATTGAAGGTTTCTAGACAGTTTAGGAGTTTGTGGTTAATAGATTTCTCCTTTACTTTAGAAAGTGTAGAAGTAAGTGCAATGGGATGATGATTGGATAGGAGGGATTTGTCACCATTTTTAGGAACCAGTTGGATATGCAAAAATTTCCAAGCAGAAGGAAAAAACACTGGAGGAATATAAAAGTGTAAAAAGGTGACACAGAACAGGAGAAAATGCAGGAGCAGAAGTATTAAGAACAAGTGGAGAAATACTATCAGGCCCTGGTGCTTTCTCAGCATCGAGTGTTTAAAATTCTTCTGACATTCTTTTGATGAAAGACCACAAGAATTCCTGAATGGACTGTACTGGGAATGGTAGGAGGTGGTTTACCAAGATCATCGATACAAGAGTTAGAAGAAAAGTAGTATCCTAACAGGTTGGCTTTATCTTTAGCTAAGGTGGTGATAGAGCCAATGGATTTTAACAAAGGTGGGGGCAGAGATGGGCAAAAGTAAGAGCCAACAGTTTTGGCAAAAGACCAGAATGGCTGATTTCCATTTGGAAAAGAATCAAGTTTACTACTCTTAGCCTGTTCAAAATCTAATTTAGATTGACTGATAACTGCTTTACAACTGTTGCAAGCAGAAAATGATCCTGGAGATTTAGATGCAAGGCAATTGTGAAATGCAACATTATTTTGAATAGCTTTATTGCATTTATTGGAAAACAAGGTTCAGATAAAGGATGGGACATTCAGGGTGTTTGGAATAAACCATTTCATCCCTACAAGAATAATTTCACTGAAACAATCTCAGCAAACACTATCAGAAGATTTAAAACAGCAATCCAACAAAGGAAAAGAATAAAAATCTCACCAATAATTTTATTTTGTATTCTTATAATACTACAGGAGGCTGAAAATGTCAACAAGAAAAAGGCTTCACTGGAGAAGCTCCAGTGAAGAGCCCACCACCAAGTTGTGATCTGTGGTGCCTAGATTACCACTCACTTTGTGTGCTTGAAAGGGTTGTTTGTGGGAGAAAAATCAAGCGTTTTTTTTTTGAAAACCACAAACACGAGAGGAATTAGAACCTATAGTACTTAGTACTGTGCTTGGGTTGGAAGCTGAGAAGACAAAAGAAGATATTTGTTAAAATTAGAACCGAGCTTCTGTAGACTGTATTTTTCAGGAAATACATATGAAGGAAGGTTGTTCCAGAAAACAGCAGCTGAATGAATAGATGAGGAAGATGAAAAGTTCGTTCTGTGAGTTTGAAGTTGGACAGTAAATTGATGTTGGGTGGCAGCGGCACGTGTTAAGACTGTTTTGAAAGAGAGAGCAGGAATTATAGAAGAACAGTGCCCATGGAAGTATCTGTAGACAAGGCATGCAGCAGAAACTGCTGCATGCCTTTGTCCTCTATATCATAGCTGTACTAGCTATGAGACAGAGTGGAGAAACCTGCTAGACATGAGTCATTAATTAACCTAATTGCCCTCTTCTGAATGGAATCTAAAAGCCTCAGAGACGTTTTGGGGGCACTGCCCCAGATGTGGAAACAATATTCCATGGTAGCGCAGATTTTCGATTTGTACAGAGTGAACAGTTGTTTGGAAGAAAAGTAACGCAGAGAGGGAAAGAGAAAAAACCAAAGTTTTTCAGATGCGGAGGAAGCAATATTTGTAATGTGCTTGTGCCAAGAGAGATTAGAAGTCAGGGTAATCCACAAAAGAGAGATATCATCTTGCCTACAAATCAGAGTGTCACCAAAGATAAGCATAGGAGCAGAAGAATCCTTTTTGAGAGATATAAGACAAGACTGAGTTTTGGAAGGATTGAAATCAACTCAGTTGTCTTTGCATCACGATATGGAGATTGGCATTTATTCGAGAAGTTGAAGCTGATTGAGCAGGGCAAGATTTTTCAAACTGGAATGAGGAATGTAATGCTATCATCAGCAAAACCAAGGATAGGATTTCCAGTCAATTGAGGATCATTAATATACAAGAGGAAAAGAGTGGGGGAAAGCACTGAACCTTGGGAGGGCAGCACCAGCATTAGTGTAGAAATTAGAAGACAGAGCCATCACCCTCCGTGAGTGGTCAGAGAGAAAACTGGATAACCAATCACAAAAAGTTGGCAAACCATAAGATGGAAGCTTGTTTAGAAGACCTTTAAGCCAAACACGATCGAGAGCCTTTGAGATGTCAAGAGAAACTGCTTTTGTTTCACCAAACTTTTCCATTGAATTTGTTCATAAATGGTAACAAACTAGTGGATCAACACTGACAGAATCCATACTGGGAATCGTTGATCAGGCAGAAGGTTTCTACGTAGTTTAAGAGTTGGCAGTTAATTGATTTCTCCATTACTTTAGAAAGAGTAGAAGTAATTGAAACGGGACAATAATTGAATGGGAGGGATTTGTAACCCCTTGGAATAAGTGAAAGGCAGCAAAGAACATGAGTAAGTTCAGGAGCACAGATTTTGAGAAAAAGTGGAGAAATATCATGAAGACCTGAAGCTTTCTTAGCATCAAGGTTTGTCATCCTTTTGACCAAAGACCTCAGGAAGACCTCCCATTCTCAGCATACACCATTAAATGGTGCGTGCTGAGAATGGGAGGTGTTTTACCAAGATCATTAATGAGTGGGAAGAAAAATGGGATGCTAACAGGTCAGCTTTATCCTTGGTTGAAAGTGAAAATAAAACTATCTGGTTTTGACAAATGTGGGAGCAGAGATGGGCAAACGTGGCCAATAGCTTTGTCAAGAGACCAGAGGGCAAGAAGAAAGTTTTCTACTCTTAGTCTGTTCAAAATATAGTTTGGACTGATTAATAACTGCTTTACAATTGCTGTGAGCTTTGGTGTAGGCAGAAAATGAAACTGAAGAATTGTAAACAAACCAATTACGATATGAAACGTTCTTCTCTTGAACAGCCTTAGCACATTTATTGGAAAACCAAGGTTTAGATAAAGGACGAGATTTATCTAAACAGTAAACCAAACAGTAAACTGACCAGGGAAAAGAAATCTAGCAGGTCATCCCATTTTGCATTCTTCCAATGCCAAACAACAAGACGTTGGGAATAGCCATGAGATAAAGGCTCCACTGAAGAAGAGGATCACCAAGTTGTGATTTGAGGTGCTTAAAGTAGCACTCACTTGAACCATGTACAGTGGTACCTTGGATTACGAGTAACTTGGTATGCGAGTGTTTTGCAAGACGAGCAAAAATTTTTAATAAATTTTAACTTGATAAACGAGCGAGGTCTTGCAATACGAGTACAGTCAGTCCTCGTATAACACGTGTTTACACTACACGAATTCGATCATACACGATTTATAAATAGGGGAACGATATCTTATATAACACGAACCGAATTCGCTTATGCACAATTAGCCTTTGTGTTTACAAGAAATGGCAGCAGAATCACCCCAACCGAACGCAACCCGATAGGAATGAAGAGAAGATTTTGAAAATGTATTTATGGTTTTTTATATCAGTGAAGGGGAAACACATTTCACCATAATAACGTAAAAACCAACAATTCCAGCTATCGGTATAATCGCAAATGCAATTAGATCGAGTTTACTACCAGTTTATAACAGATTCCACTAGCAGGAACGCAGCTGGAAATTGTTTTTATTGTTTTATGGTAGTAACCCCTAGAAATGTGCTTTAGTAAAATGTAAGGTGTTAATAGTGTATCTCTGCCTTTATGGTGTTGTTTATTCAGTTGCTACACGCGCGCAGCTTTGTTTATGTGTATCAAGCGTGCCTCCTCATTTTGTAATAGTGCGAGCGATGAATCTGATTTCCGTGAAATCCTCGAAAGGAGGCAAAAGCAAGTGTCATTGGAAAGATTCCTTGTTAAATCAACAGATAGCAGTGATTCCGTTAGAGACAGTGAAAGTTGTCCTACCCAATAATTAATAAATTCGATTGCTTTATGTATATTAAATTTAAATATTAAAAATATAAAAAGGTATGTATTTTGTATTAATCATTTTTACAGTATATGAATATTTTTGAGTTTTGGAACAAATCATCTGGGTTTCCATTATTTCTTATGGGGAAATTCGCTTTGATATACGAGTGCTTTGGATTACGAACACGTTTCCGGAACGAATTATGCTCGCAAACCAAGGTACCACTGTACTTAGAAGAGTTGTTCTGTAAGTAAAAGATAAGGATTGTCTGGTAGGTAAATGAACAATTTACCTGTATTCTGGAACATAAATGAACAACCTGTGCAAGGTCATTAGTAATTGCAAAAGCCTCAGCATCTCAGCCAGCTGGAGTTCTGAACATTAAAATCACCAAGGAAAATTACTTCGCTGTTAGGAAAGTTGGACTGGAGAAAGCCAATTTGCAAAGAGAGGAAGTTAAAGAGTTCTAAGTGATTAGTGGAGTTGGGAGAATGGTAGAGACAACAGATGAATTTGACAGAATGAGGTAGAGAGATTTTAAGAGATCAAAAAGAGGAGATTAAATTACCAAATCTCTGACAGGGAATATTGGAATGGACATATGCATAAGTACCACCTTTGAGATGAAAGGACTCATACAGCAAAAAATTTGGGCAAATGAGATGAGCAGTGGTTGAATCAAACGATAACTGAGATTCTGTCAGAAAAAGTACATGGGGTTTTGGCAGACTGCAAGTGGAAATGGCTGTTGAGATTAGAAATGAGACCATGTATATCTGTAAAATGAACTAGCAAGCATTTGGGAGGGGTAGATCTTTTTGCAGATAAGCTGGCTCTATTTCTTTGACAATTCGTGGTGTATTCAATAGTAAAGAAAAGTGTGTGTGTGTGTGGGGGGGTGACACGCTGTATAGAGTAATGAAATTTTTGGATACGGCGTACACATGGTAAGAATATAGCCTGACATAACGTAGCCTCAATAATGCCCCCCCCCCACTGTATACACACTACTCGGACTCCCTCCAGTCATTATCTGGCAGAGTAGAGTAGAGATAGCAAAATTATACACTAGCTGATCTGGAAGACTCCTAGAGAGTTACCAATAGGTCTGGTCCGGTGTACTAACTAGCGGCAGGCCTAACATCGTTTTAGAGCTGTACCCTCGAAATGTAGAGAAGTTTGGATCTCGCCATGATGCCCATCATAACCTCAAAAGATATCAGTCATACTGCATGATGGAAGAGATGGGGAAGGATTGACTGGAACTTAGCTCTGGAGACTAAACATGGGTTCCACCACTTCAAGCCTCCAACAAGCAAAGTGGTGGTATTGCACTGGTTGATGAGTATCTGTCACCCGTGGTAATGACTGTCTGGTATTCTGGCAGGTAAATGAAGAATGTGTGCAAGGTCATTAGTAATTGGAAAACCTCAGCATCTCAACCAGCTGGGTCTTTGTGACAAGAAAATGCAAATTACCTTGTGTTGTGAACATTAAAATCACCAAAGAAAGTTACCCAACTATTAGAAAAGTTGGAGTAAAGAAAGTGAAGTTTCAAATAGTTCCAAGTGGTTATTGGAGTTGGGAGAATGATGGGAGCAACGGTTTGGCAGAATGGGGTAGAGAGATTTTTAGCCAGAGAAGATCAAAAAGAGGAGATTCCAAATTACAACATGCCTGACAGGGATTACCAGAGTGGACATATGCACAAGTACCACCTTTAAAGTGAAAGGAATTGTACAGCAAATAATTAGGACAAATGAGATGAGCAGTAGTGCAATCAACTGATAATTGGAATTCTGTCAGAAACATAAGTGGACCTTGGCAGACTGTAAGTGGAAATGTACATTGCTGAAATTGGAAATGGGACTAGGTATATTTGTGAACTGAATGAGGAAGTGATTGGAAAGATTAGATTTTTCCGGAGATAAGTTTGTTCTATTAAGTTGACGTACTCAGTAATAAGAAAAAGTGGGGACGATGCGTGGAGAAGAGAGGAATTTAAAACAATAATAATAAAAAAAAAAAAAAAAAACAACACCGAAGCCTTTTTTTTTTTGTCAAGGGTGGAACTTTATAGCCATGGTATCCTTAAATAACACCAGCTAGTATTATTTAAAGATGGCGAAGTGACTCCTAAAGAATCCACCCAAAAGGTTCAGGGACAACTAATTATTAGCCCAATCTCCAAACTTCCTGACTACCCCCCCCCCACACACACCTTAGAAAAATCTCAATAAACTTCTTTTCTGACTTTGAATACGGCAAATACAATGTGTAGAGGAAGGATAGACGTAACAGAAGGGAAGAATATGTGATGCATTTAACTGCCAAGCATATCCAGCAGAGCTGGAATGTGCATATTGGTCATTCCGGAGATGGACCGAGAAGTGGCGACTGAAGTTTAACATCGACAAATGCAAGGTACTACATATAGGTTTGAAGTTTAACATCGACAAATGCAAGGTACTACATATAGGTTTGAAGTTTAACATCGACAAATGCAAGGTACTACATATAGGTAGTAGTAACCCCAGATTAACCAACAACATGGTGTTATACTCAGGGTAGTGGAGAATGAAAAAGTCCTGGGGTAATCGTATGCTCACATATGAAGTTCTCTTAGTAGTGCAGACAAGACATCTCATGGGGTTCTGTCAGTGATAAAGTAATTTTGCCAGTAGGGATAAGGATGTGATCAGCCTGTTGTATAAGGCAATGGTTAATCCACACCTTGAATACTGTGTATACACTTAGTGATCAACGAACTGTGACCACCCCAACCGTAATGGACTATGCTGCATAGCTCACAGTATAAAGAGCAGAATAGCTTCGTATGCTGGAGCAGTGATAAGCTGCATCTGGTCACGCGAGTCAAAGTGATAAAGTAGAAGTTATGAGATGTAGTAAAGACACCACGAAGTTTCAAAAGGGGGCATGACTGCATGAGCTCATGCATTAGGGACTTCTATATTGGAAATGGCACGTTTTATTGGTTTCTCAATGCACCGTGGTTAAGGTGTAAAGAACATCATCGAATGGACTCCCCCCCCCCCCCGTAAAGGAGTATGTTCATGGAGAGAGATGGGTGCAGTGTGTTGTATGGGCTCAATGGCAGGTTATTGCACAACAGTTAATATTGCAATACACTGTGGGGAATGCAAAAACAATATCACAAACGGTGTACCACACACTCAAGAGATATGGGATTTCACTGAAAACTTACCACTAACCATTGTCGACAGTAAATGATGCAGTGTTAACAATATGCTGGTTGGACATTGGAGGACTGGAAATGACTGTGCTGGTCTGATGATTCCAAATACATGGTACAACATGACAACAGAAGCTGCCCATGTGTGGTGCAAGCAACACAAGTTCACAGACACATGTGAATGGTGTCTACTATCCAGGCAGGCGGTGAGTTGCTTATTATGAGGCATGTTTTGCAGGCAAGAACCAGGACCTCTTGGTGTGCATGGACTGGCAGCTCTTTGGAAACCATGCACCCTGACATGTTAAAATTTTCCCAGACAGACACAAGATCTTTGAAGACAATGATACACGTCATCAGGTCAGCACTACACACAGGTGGTTCAAGGAACAGGGGGAAGGTGATAATGTGTATGATGTGGGTGGCCAATTCATGATTTTTCCTGATGCTGGAGTACCATATTTGTGGATCAGGTTATATTTAAGGTAATTTATTGGTGATTTGGTTTCTCCATGCCTGGGTCTATTCATCTTCACTTACCCTTCTAATAACTGGTCTGAAGTCAGTGTAAGGAACTATCGTTGTTTTGTTTGGTAGTTGTGATGCTTACTTAGCTGCATTATTTTCTTTGTCATCATCTGCTAATCCAAATTGTCCTGGAATCCAAAAGTTATTTCAGAGCAATTTTTTAATAGAGGTTGATCAGAATGCTAATTTCCTCTAGGAGAGGATGATAAGAACGATATAAGGCTTTACATCCTTCTTATGGCTAAGATGGAACCAAGTGAACCAGAATATATTAATGCAGAAAGTGATGGAATATTAATAGAATTCATTTTATTCTATTATGAAACAAACAAGCAAATTCTGGAATAAATTCCTCAAAAGTAAATCTGAATAAAGAGATAGAAAAGCTAATTCCTATCCCTCTATTCTCACTCTCTTAAGATAAATGGAAAACTGCATATTTTATGTGATATTTACCTTTCTTTCTCAGTTCTGGCTTGCCCTTCTTTACTGTTGCTACTACCATATCACCAGCACCCGCTGCAGGCAACCTATTCAAACGACCCTTGATGCCATTTACAGCAATAATATACAGATTTTTTGCACCTGATGAGAGAGAGAGAGAAAAAAAAAGCCCTTTAGTTTACTTAAAGCAAGACAATCATCAATTATACTGGAATTATTTTTAATGGCATATTTTTTGTTCTGTTCCTGATCTATTTTATACGAGATCTTGGTCTTTCCAACTGCATTTTTGCCATGAGTTTTCATGAATGTATCCCTCTACGATTAGCAAGGGATTATTGTATTAACCGAAATACTATTTTTAAACAAGTATATTGTCAAAAACAATAAATTTCAAAAGTCAGGAAAATTGGTCTGCTACTTTTATAACAATGGAGTACGAGTTTAAGCCTTGTGAGCATTATAAATTATCTTTCAAGATAATTTAAGATAGTACAATATTTATATATATATAAATTATATGCACACAAATATGCCAAATGATATATTTTCACAAGTATAATTTGACAACACTGTTAAAAAAATATTTATAATAATACTTCACTTCCCAACAGTGAGTGGATTACAGAATTTCAAAACACTGACAGACAGCACTAGAATAGCCGGTTTTAAAAGTGTAGTCAAGCAGAGCTTTACCTTATATGAAAATTGTAAGAGCTAATGACAGAAGTAAACAGTGATGGGTATCTAAAAACATGTAAAAAAAGACTACTAGAGGAGACTATCAACAACCTAGTTGGGCACAGCAGTAACACTAACAAACATGAAATATGTTGGTGACATCAACCTCATTCTAGGGATTGGTATGCAATTACATCTCAGCATTAGTGAAGAAAGTGTAAATGCAATAATTAACTACCTGGGTTATTCAAATGTTTCCTTACAGTTTGTTTCACAAGGAACAACAATACATCTCAATTGCTTCAGAGTTGTTGGCATTGGGCTCTATGATCAGATATATTTAGTGGTTACACAACCTTGAAAGTAACAGTGAACAACATGTGGATGATGACATCTAATGGAATAGACATGCGACTATATCTACGAATTAGAAGAATGCAAATACAGTCAGTCCTCGTACAACGCGTGTTTACACTACATGAATTCGATCATAAACAATTTATAAATTGGGAAACAATATCGTATATAACACAAACCGAATTTCCTTATGCACGATTTGCCTTTGGGTTTATAAGAAATGGCAGTGAAACACAGAATCATCCCAACTGAATGCAACACAATCGGAATAAAGAGAAGATTCTGAAAAGCGTGCCTCCTCATTTTGTAATTGTGCTTTATTCCATAAAAATGAGTAAAATACTTAAAAGGTGTGAAAAGGAAGCATCCCGGTGAAGACACTACAGATTCAGAGAGAGAAAAAGAAAAGCAATATCCATAGACAGAGGCAGACAGGGTCAAAAATTCTTACTCGGGAAAATTTGTAGCGGCCTCATACTAGCTTTTATGGCCAAACAGTCTCCACAGCACGGCCAGTTTACCTCTGTCGGGATAGAGAAAAAATATGAAATTGTGAATGCTTTGACTGAAATGAAAAAACATGTGATAATTGCACATGCTACAGGCCTAAACGAGGCAACGCGATAATTAGAAAGAATGCAGAGAAAATAAAAACAACTTTCATAGCATGAACAACTCAAAGTGTAACAAAATCCATTAGATCAAGACAAAGAATTGGAAGAAATGGAACAGCTGTCATCTGTTTGGACAGAAGATCAAACAAAGAATGAGTCTGCTTACGATAGAAGCAAAAGCATTAGCAATATTTTATTACGATTATTTATTGTGTTTGGTAATGTTTTGGTTACAAATGTGTGTAGTTGACACCTAACCCTATTTTTCCCATAGGGCCTATTATTTATATTGCACTAGGGTTTCTAAGAACACAACCACAACTATCGTGCTATACGAGGACTGACTGTATACAAATTGATCACTCAATTACAAATATATGATGGGATTCTTCCTTTTGCTCAGATTACACACCTCAGGGGACAAATTCAAAACTGAACACATGGGTTATTCAAAGGTAGGAAATTACACAGAATTTTTATCACACGAGAGGAGAAACCCTCTTTTCATGGATTGCTACTGGTAATGAAGCAGATAAATAACTTTCAGGAAAACACCAAACAACAATCCACAGGAAGCAACACCCAAACTCCTCACAAAAAAAAAATAAAAAAAAAATAAATAAATAAAAAAAAAAAACAAATAAAATAAAAATAAGTTGAAGAAAGCCATCATTTCCTTGGCAGGAAGCAGCCACTATCTTTTGCGATATTAGTATGAATTTGATGATGATCAAACATCAAGGACAAACCATAAAATTTCAGACTTGAGCTATTTCAGCATGCTCAACCAGAAAACAAATGGCAAATACTCTGCCCAGGTGATATAAAGGTAGAGAAAAAGACAGACACAGTGATGAAAAACAGTTGGTGTAAAAAAAGCTTTGAAGAAAACACAACTTTCAGCCTTTTAAAATAAGTTTTTTTCTAGGGAAAAAATTATTAGAAATATATATGTGGAGAGATCTCGGTTTTATATAATTTTAACATTAATCCGCCAATGGAATGTTCATTAGCACACCACATTAGTGGACAAGTACATCAGTACTGGTTTTGGCATATTTTGTAGCCCTAAAAAAGAATATCCGATTTCCTTTATTTTCCATCTGCTTTTCTATACTGGAATTTGACCAAAAAGTGTTTTTTTTTTTTTTTTTTGAATAACAAACAAGATTACTAAGAATTTTGATTAATGAACATATTATATTGTGTTTGACAAATTAGGTGATGTAGGGCAGATATGATCTTTTAAGGGCACAAAAGATGATATTGTTGTACACTTGGCACTGATATTAAGAGTAAGAGATCTCAGGACTTATAACAAGATAATGTTGGGAAAAGTTGCAAGTCAAGATTGAATTTGGAAGTGTATGCAATTCTGCCCAGACACAATAAGAGGGAGTAAACATTGAGATCAATCAATTTGGCCCTGGAAAGACTATCATGGCTCATGGAATAGAATTTTTCTGAGTGGTCTTGTGCTTGTTAACAGGAGAGCTTGTTTTTACAGGGATGGGATACACATAAATAGAAGGGGCACAAGAATGTTTCCTGATTAACTAGAGCCACAGGCAGAGGTGAAAGATTCTTGCACTACATCTATTGTAAAATTCAGCAGCCTGGAAAGCAAAGTGTGGGGGATTTCAGGCCCTGCCGTGGGCCATTATGGAACAAGTAAATACATGGGCTGTGTAAGAGTAGGAATATGTGCATGTACACTAATAATAGGAACACTGTAAATAAAACTGATGGATTTGAAGTACTGATTAACTCATGAAATGCAGACATTGTGTGGATAGTGGAGACATGGTGTCATACAGACAAGGGATGTTGAATTTGAATATGGTGAGTACAAAAGGGGTGGAGGAGCTATGCTGTTAGTTAAGAAACATTAAATCTAAGGCAGTGCACCCAGTCAACATGGTGACCATAGCAATGTTGAGTCAGTTTGGTATGGCAAAAGTACTGGGAAAACGAAATTGAGAAGTGTGTTACAGAACAACTGTGAGTATATCAAACAACTATATAGAGAGAAATAGACAAAAAAAGAGCCAGTAAATCAAATTGTATTATAATGGGTGATTTTGACTGGAATTTGTGGGTTGGTCAGTCGCACACTAGCAAGATTTTTGTAAATTTCTTGGATGATTGTTTTACAGAGCAGCATGTTTGAGAGGCAACAAGAGAATGCAATACTCTTGATCTAGTTATTAGACGTGATTCTGCATGCATTAAAAATCTAAGACAAGACATTAGTACACTATGGTCTCTGCCACCCAGAGGCAGCGACCACAGTGTACTAATGTCTTTTCCTAGATTATTTCCATTACTATTCTTTGCATGATTTTTCTTAGGCATAGTATTGATCACACAAAAAAGAGAAGAGCAAAATTGATAGTATGTATTAAGTTTAACACACACTATCAATTTTAGATGCACGAAAAATGGCCAGAGTTTTCTAACGCGATCCTTGCTTATATTGTAACGTGAGTCTGTGGATTCTGAGCATCACATTATAACTGGTTTCACCAGTACTTGGATTTCAGGAAGGCTTTTGATACTGTTGCACATAAAAGACTGTACTGTACAAACTGGAGTAATGTGGCATTAAGGGCAAGTTACTGCTATGGATAAAAGGACAGTTAAGTGGTTTGTTTGTTATTTGGATTTTAGAAGCATTAGCAACTAAGGCCACATTGCTCCGGGGATATGCGGTGGTCATAGGTTTGAACCCCAGTCTAATATAGAAGCGGGTGCTACTCACTGCTGCTCCTACCCACCTGGCTACGGAGGCGCCCTAGTTAAGTGGAAAAAGATAGAGTGGAGTCCTCTAAGGTTCAGTGCTGGGCCCATTGTGTTTGATATTTATTAAGATAATATATCAGATTTCGCGCATAAGTTTGTGGATGATGCAAAGGTTGGTAGGGTTGTAAATGCCATTATAACAATGGTTAGTCAGTTTTAATCAACTGATTTTGTTTCTTTATATTTGAATTTCAGGAAAGCTTTTGATACTGTTGCACATTTAAGGCTGCTGTACAAATTGGAGTAGCATGGTATTAAGGGCAAGTTGCTGCTATGGATAAAAGGGTGGTCGAGTGTGAGAAGACAGAGTGGTAATAAATGGACGCTGCTCTTCATGGAGTCCCCAAGGGTTTGGTGTTGAGCCCACTGTTGTTTTGTATATTTATTAATGATATCGATGAAGGTATATCAGGCTTAATGTCCAAGTATGCAGATGATACAAAGGCTGGCGGGGTTGTTAATGATAGCAATGGCAGTGTCCTAGTGCAGCAGGTTCTAGAAAAGTTGGGCAGATGGGCTGAGAAGTGGCAACTGAAGTTCAACATTGACAAATGCAAAGTACTGCATATGGGCAGCAGTAACCCCAGAGTAGTGCAGAATGAAAAAGACCTGGGGGGGAGGGGGTAATTGTGCAGTCAGATATGAAGTTTTCTGAGCAGTGCACACTGGCTGCCAGAGCAGCTCATAGGGTCTTATCCCCTTGTATAAGGCAGTGGTCAGGCCACACCTTAAATACTGCATACAGGCCTGAAGGTGTCATTTTAGGAAGGATGTAGAGCTGGAACGAGTTCAGAGAAGGGGCGACGAGATTGGTGAGGAGAATAAAGGGCTGCTCTTACCAAGAAAGGCTTAAGTTCTGCAAATTACAGCATCTGGAGACTAGGCACCTGTGAGATGTGTAAGGCTTTGAATGGTTTGAGCATGCTCAACACTGATGGGATTCTTCGTTTTGCTCAGATTACACACCCGAGGGGGCATAAATTCAAATTCAGGAAAGACAGTTGTAGAATGGATGTTTGGAAATTTGCCCTTAGTGAGTGGGTGATTGATTACTAGAAGAAGCTTTTATTTGTCGTGGAAGTTGATAGCTTAAATAAATTCAAGGAAGAGCTGAACAAACTTTTGGGGCAAATGGATGGGTGAAATGGGAAGGTTTTTTTTTTTTTTTTTTGACTGATGCTGTATAAGCTGAATTTCTTGCACCATATGCTTCTGCTAATGCTACTATTACTGGCAGTGTTATTTTGACAGGTTTTCAGCTCGTTTCTATTTCATTTAATTCAGCTGTGGTGCATTCAAGGGAGTGCAGTTAAATTTATTTTACTTCGCTATTAACTTCTAAATTACTTTAGGAATATATTCCCCCCTCATCTTTATTTTTAATTTAGTTTCTGATCCCTCTCCACTTTTTTCTCTAGTACTGTATTAATCCGCTGTGGAAGCAAAGTCAGAATAAAGACTGCTGCATGCAACTCATTTTGAGAGATTAAAATGTCCTCTTTATTAAAGGCTGTAATTAATTCCCTATTTTCTATATAATATCGGTGTATAGATACACCATAGACAACTCTTAAGAAACTACGAAGTAGTTGTTGTAGGCATCATTTGCTCTGTTTCTCATATTGTGCTCTGCCTTCACGACGAGTTGCTATGATATTGCACTATCTCGAATAAGTAACGCTTCACTAATAGAAAAGACTATTGTTACTTATTCTCGGTGAGTACCACCACCCAGACGGCACCGTTTCAAGGCTATTGGCCTATCATCAGTGGATGGGCAGGTACCCTGGCTAATTCCCTATGAGTTATTCTGTTTTTTTTTTTCTTCAGCCCATACACACAGTGTATAAATAGGTCAACGAACACAGACTTTTACTAACAGAATACATTTATAGTTATGAGTGCATGCTTGAGGGCTATTAATCAATATTTATAATATACTGTACCTAATGGCTGAAAATAGCCATTAAAAAAAAACAAAAAAAACCATATATAAACAACAGTCATATGTGCAATACCTAAGAAACAGCCAAATCTCTAGGCAAATTAAAACGAGTGGGAGGGCAGCATTTCTTTTTTACTCAAATATGGAGCTCTAAAGGAATTGTTTTATATAGTTTTCCAACTAAAAGTAATTCATGATGCAGATCAGGGAAAATACTACACTTGAGGAATACTAAAATTCACATACTTTTTTTTTTTTTGGTAGCTACTGCATGCCAATGTGACTATTTAAAGTTTAAAAGTATTAAATTTTATTTTACCATTCATTCAGGTGTGAGTGTGTTTTTTTAAATAATAATAGTGGAGGAAGGTTGTTCCAGAAAAAAGAAATTGAAGGAATAAATAAGCAAGGAGATAAGTTGGTTTGGAGCTGAAGAGTAAATGGATTCTGAATGGTTACAGCAAGTGTTCGGACTGGTTTGGAAGAGAGTGGAAGAATACAGATGCTAATTTGGAAAACAGTGCCGATAGAAAAGGCATGCAGCAGAAACAGAATGTCTATGAGAGAGACAGTGGAGAGAGTTTGTAAGAGATGGGTCATTAATTAACCTAACCACCCCCCATTTGAACGAAACCTAGAATACACTTGAATGTGAAGAGAAGTTTTGGGGACACAATCCCAGATATGGAGACGATATTCAAAGGCAGGGTGGATTGAGTGAAAGAGAAAATCCAGGTTTTTAAATGTTTATGCCAAGAGAGAGAGATTAGAAGTCAGAGCACTCAATAGAGATGTGATCTTGTCTAGAAATCTCAATGTCGTTGAAATAGCATGGAGCAGCACTCCTTTGTGAGAAATAAGACAGGAGTGAGTTTCATGACTGTAAACAACTAAGCTTTCTTCTCTGCATTGGCGAATTACCTGGAGATTGTAATTTATGAATATTTGAGAAGTTGAGGCTGTTCGCGCAGGGCAAAGTTTCTCAAACTGCAGGGCAGAATATAGTTTGCTTTCATCAGCAAACTATCTACAGGATTTCAGTCAGTGGAAGATCATTTGTTCAGTTCAGTTCTTTTTTGGCATTAGTGGAGAAGCCATCTACAATCATTTGCAGAAGGCAGTCAGGGAGAAAACTGGATACCCCCACTGTAACAAAACAGTTGGCAATCACATAAGATGTGAGCTTGTTTAGAAGATCTGCATGCCAAACACAAGCCTTAGAAATGTCAAGAGCAACTGTTTCAAATTTCACCAAACCTCTCCAGTGAATCTATCTAAAGATGAAGAACATAATCCATTATATCAGAAGACAATTAATAATAACAGAATCCATATTAGTGAATATTTATCGGAGGAAAGGTTTTAGATAGTTTAAGAGTTGGTGGTTGCTTGATTCCTCCGTTACTTCGAAAAGTGTAATTGGATGTCAAATATATAACTCTTTTCAGGAACGCTTTATACGAGCAAATTTCCAAGCAGAAGGAAAAACACTAGTGGAATTAAAAAGTGTAAAAATGCCATCAAGACCTGGAGCTTTCTTGGCATGAAAACTCTTCTGAATTCTAACATTCTCCTGTCAGAAAACCACTGGAGTCTCTGAGTATGGTAGAAAGTGGTTTATCTAAATAGTCAATACAAGTGTTAGAAGAAAAGTAGGATCCTAATAAGTTGGCTTTTTCTTCAGGTGAGGAAGCGACAGAACCAGCAGGTTTTAACAGAGGAAGGGGTATAGAAGTTGCTGTTGTTATTTGGGTTTTAGGAGCATTAGCAACTAAGGCCATATTGCTCTGGGGATATACGATGGTCACGGGCTCGAACCCCGATCTAATCAAGAAGCGTGTGCTATGCACTGCTGCTCCTGCCCATGGAGGCACCTATAGAAGTTGCATACAATAGCTTTAGCAAGAGACCAGAATGCTGAACTGTCATTTGGACAAGAAGCAAGTTTTCTATTGTTAGCCCATTCAAATTTAGATTGATTAATAACTGCTGCACGCTTTAGCGTAGAAATAAAAAGAAACTGGAGATTTGTATACAAGCCAATTGCAAAATCAAGGTTCAGATAAAGGATGACATTAAGGTGGAAAGTGAAATGCAGGATCACAAGTTTTAAACAGTAATCCAAGGAGGAAAAGAATAGAAATCTTGCAAATCTCCCCATTTTCCATTACTGTAAACCAAACAATATGAGGCTGAGACAATACCAGGGCTATATCTGGTATTCCAGCAGGTAAATGAACAATCTGTGAGAAGTCATTAGTAGTTGCTAAAGCTTCAACATCTCAACACTTCCATCTATGTCTGCATGACTAGAAAACTGCAGACAGCCTGAGCTGTAAACATTAAAATCACCTCACTGTTAGTAAAGTTGGGAGAACAATAGAGGCAACAGACGAAATTGAAAGACGGCCATGGAAACTGCTAAGTGGGGCACAAAAAGTTCACTTCTAAAATAAAATTATTACCAATATAAAAAAGAATTAGTGAGATCCTTGCAGATCTGACTAAACTAAGGGACAATAATATTATTGTAATATTTTTTGTTAGGAACATAATTGTATATTGTGAATAAACAAAATGTGGTTAATAAACCCCTTTTTTATTATTAATATTCCTTATATTATAAACAAATAATACATGTCATAAATAAAAAGTGCAGTTGATAAAGTACATATTTATTATAAATATTACATTTATTATAATTAAACAATAAGAGGGGTGGGGCCACAAGCAAAAAAAGGTTGAGAACCACTGGTTTAGGCAACCAATAACTGGGATTCAGATTGGGCTTGTCAGACTGTAGGTAGATGTACACTACTTGGAGAGAATGTCTCAATAAACAAGACTTTCAATAATGGCGTACTCAGTACTGCAATACAAAGGGTGAAACAGTACCTAAGAAATAGTTTGTCCACAAAAATAGCACTGTTTTTGCTTATGGTTTTGGAGACTGAGTGGTTCTATGCTCACAAACAAACAAACAACCTTCATGCTTTTCAAATAGAATTCGAAATACCTTCCAATAAAAGCATTTTGATTTCTCTATTAAAACTTAAAACACTCAACCAATAATTAGTAAGCAAATAGCTGCATCACATACCAAAGCTGAAATTTTGTGAATAACCAGAAAATGTAAATTAATTTATGGTCTGGGGAACCACTTTTTGTTGTTTCCTGAAACTTTTGAAATCAATAATAATTTTCATTGTTGTGTTAATTATTAGTAACTGTACTGAAAGAAAAACTCTTCCAACAGATTCTCTCTTAAAAAGCATTTTCATTATGCTTCTTGAAAGAAGTATTTCTTCAAGGCACTACACGTTGGCTTTATTATTTTTGATTTAGTTTCCAAAAATAATTTTTATTAAAGGCTATCACAAAATATATAAAATGAAGAAAATAATTTGCAGTGTTGAATTTTATATTTTTAATCTTAAAGTAACTGTGAAATTTATGCATATACACAGTCAAATACAGTACAGTTACACACTGAAAACATTTCTTGATGACCTGGCACTGGCAGTGGTCATGCACCCCCATTTTAATAAAGGTGGCTGCACCGCACCTGACTTTCATCATGATGAAAGCATAGCTTTTTTTAAAATATATCAATGAACAAACTTTCATTATTGGATTCCATTATTTTTTAATTTTTAATAAAAAAAAATTAGAATACCTGAATCTATATTTAAAACACAATCATCATTACTTCTTTAATCAATTCTAGAACTGTTGCTTTTATACAAAAACATATGTGCATTTCTGACATTTGGCCAGAGGCATCAAAATTCCTAGTTACTTTTCTAATAACTATTCCTAGTGGATGGATTTTCATAAAATTTTAACGTGGTGCTTTCATCATTACGTTACAAAATTAGAACAGAGAGAACTTGGGAAATTATTATTTTTTACTTTTTGTATACATATCACACAGGCTATCAAAGAACCATATCAATATAGTATTACTAGTGGCAAATGAAGCAAGCTTATACAGCATCACAACTCATTGCTTTTCTCTGTACCTGCTCCACCAGCTCTAAATCCTTCCTAAAACGAGGTCTCCAGACTACTCAAGACGCAGGCTTACCATTGCTTTATAGAATGGAATAATCACCTTATCCTTGCTAGCAAAATTCCTGTATATTGTAGACAAAAACCTCATGTGCTGTCCTGGCACCTGTCTACACTGCTCAAACTTCATACCTGACTGCACAATCACCCCCAAGGTATTTTTTTGTTTCCCACTATACTGAGTAGAGTATCACACAGTTGGAACGTTAATCTGGGATTAATGCTGCCCTTATCCAATCCTAAAACTGAATTGCCATTTCTCAGCCCAACCGCTTAATGTTTCTAGATCTTGTTGCAATAGCATACCGCCAGTATTGTCATTAACCACCCAGCACAACCTTTGTATCACCTGCAAACTTAGACATTAAGCCTGATATACCTTCATCAGTATCATTAATAAATATTGAAAACAACAATAGGCTCAGCACTGAACTCTGGGGGAGTCAACTAATAGCATTAATCCACAAAGAGCAGTACCCATTGATAATCATTATCTATCTCCTCCTACTCAACTACCCCCTTTTCCAGAGCAGTAACTTGCCCATAATGCCACATTGCTCCAGTCTATGCAGCAGTCTTGTACGCACAACAGTATAAAAAGCCTTCCTGAAATTCAAGTATATGATATAAAAATTATTTTTTGCATCATGATGACATTGTAGTATCCAATCAAATTTGTTAGACAAGATCTATAATCTTATGCTGTCTGAAATATAACTGCAGACTCCATTATTTTACCTGGAACAGAAGTTAAAATAATAGGTCTGCAATTACTCATGTCGCCCCTTGATTCCCCCTTGTAAATCGGGGATATACTCGCACATCTCTAGTCCATGGGGACTTCTCTCGAATCCAAGGATGCTCTCATAAATAAGGCCACGGGTCTCCTTACCTCCTTTGCTTCCTTCCTTACCCCCTTCCCATTTTCCTGAAAATGTGCCATAACGGATTGACTTTTTAAATTTTTTATTTTATAGATTACAAGTATGCATCACGTGAATACTCATTGTATAGTTTTTTGTGTTTTTTATAAATTTTGTAGTAGAAAATACATGGGAGTAATTAACCCATTTGGGCTATCCCAAGTTATCTCGTGTATGCCAAAAAGTGTGCAAATTATACAGATTTTTTAAAATAAATTAACGCTTGAGCTAAAAGAAAGATTGTTGTTGTTGTTATTTTGGTTTTTAGGAGCATTAGCAACTAAGGCCATATTGCTGCGGGATGTGTGGTGGTCATTCCCTGACCTTTCTGCATCTTCCGTATTTGGATTTGGTGCTGAAAGAAATTGAATTCAATAAAAAAAGGCATTCCATAAAAAAAAAAAAAAAACATGAAATTTCATGAAAAACAAACTAATTTTACTTGGTGTAGTAGGTCTTGAAGCAAGGAGTGACACAATGGCCAATTTTACATATTTCACACATGTTGTGTGTCTTCTTTCAAATTTTCTTGCCATTTCTGTTCCACTCTTTGGAGCATACCTGACAAGTTCTAGTTGGAAAGTTCTTCTCAGTTGGTGGAATATCAATGGGGTAATGGCCTGGTGAATAGCAAGTTGGGTGGGTGGGAGGTTGAGGACAGCCTTCCCTTTCTTACTGGTGGAATTTGTGGGTGATATTTCTTGATAAGTTCATCAGTCAGATCCAATCTGAAATTCAAGGGTGAAAGAGCTTTTTGGCCATCTGAAATTGTGGCTTTATACAGTAGAAATGAATTCCACACAGTTAGGTCCATTAGGTGAAAGAAAACCTTCTGTAGTATTTTTTAATCAGTTCCCTGGGCAGGGGACGGTTCGTCAAATGCTGGTCAACTTTATCTACACTTCCCATGGAAAAGTTATAGTCACAAACTATTTTGGGTCTCTTGACTACTCCTGTTCGAGTTTATATTTCTTCCTGAGAAGGATTACGAACCAACACCACATCTTTTTTATCTTTCCAACGTAAGGCCACGACTTTCCCTCTTTGAAAAGCAGCAACCCCTTGACTTTTCAGCTTTTCCTTCTTCAGCATTCCAGGGCATTTCCTTTCTGTTTAGTCACACCGTACCATAAACATCAGACATCATAAATCTTGTTTAGTTTTGGATTTGGGTGTGAAGGAAGCATCATATAACTCATTATTTGAGAAATTAAGGTATTGTTTTATTTTTTTTATAAAACCTAAGAGCCATTGTAGTTTCAAGTAACAGCTTTTTTGACCAGTGCATATATTCTTCAGGCTTTTTCAGAATACCTTGTAGCATTTTCAGAGCAAAAAAATACTCTCAATTCAGCATGCATCACTGGAGTCTAACTAGAATCATGAGTGTAACTTTGTTCTGCAAATTTATTAGTCTCAGAGCACACTAGATTGATTAGTTCATCAAAAAATGAAGCAAAAAAGTCTATGGGAGTCATTTCATTGGTATTGCTTTCAAAGTGCAAAACTGGCTGTGCAGCAAATGGAAATCTTGGAGGTGGCAGGGGGAGGTCTTTAGTGCAGCCAATTTTGAACCACTGTTTAGCATCTAAAACACTGACATCATCTTCTTCAGAATCGGATTCACCAGAAGTTTCCAATTCACTATACAAATCACCACTAATCTCTTCTTCACTACTCATTATATAAATAAACTGAAAAAATCAAGTGGAATGCACAAGTAGTAACCTCCCACCACAAGCAATAATCGTGAACTAACTACACTCTGAATTTTTGTACAATATAAGTAAAACAACAGCCAGTTGCCTGCTGCGAGATGTAAAAAAATTCCAAGAAATCTCAAAGTTCATTCTGAGAAATCTTGGGGCCCGAGAAAACATGTTCCAGTTCTAAAATTGGAGTTATTATTGTTTGCTTTTTAGTATTAGTATTATTAGTATTAGTAACGGCCGCATGGTGCAAGAAAGCCTATGGCTTATGCTGCACCAGCCAAAAAAAAAAAAAAAAAAAAAAAAAAAAAAAAAATAAAATAAAATAAAATTAAAAAAAATAAATCCGAACAAAAAAATAAAAATAAATAACTAAATAATAATAATTAATAAAATAAAAAATAAATAAAAAGGAAATTAAACCTATCATCCTATGTGCTTCCCTTACCCGAAAGTACTATCCAGATGACCTTTGAATTTCCCCAAACTGTCGGCCTCTACCACCCTTGAAGGCAACTTATTCCAGTAATTTATAACTCGCTGGCTAAAATAGAACTTCCTGCAATCCAATCTAAACATTTCCCCCCGTAACTTGAATTTATGTCCCCTAGTTCTAGCATCATTTATAATCTTGAAAATTTTGTCCTCATTCATTTTACTGATGCCTCTCAGAGCCTTAAACACCTCAATCAAATCTCCTCTAAGGTGTCTAGTGTCCAAACTCTGCAACCCACATATTCGAAGTCTTTCTTCATACGGACGCCCTTTTGCCGATCTCACCAGGCGAGTTACCCTTCTTTGCACCCTTTCAAGAAGCTCGATGTCTTTCTTCAGGTGCGGTCTCCATACTTGAACACAGTATTCCAAGTGTGGTCTAACATAAGCCTTATATAATGGGATTATCACGTCCCTATCTCTACTTGCAAAAGTTCGATAGATCATTGATAGGACACCATGGGCCTTCCTTGCAACCTGTTTACAATGCTCAGAGAATTTCATGTCTGACCGTATCGTAACACCCAAGTCCCTTTCCTCCAGTACGGGGTTTAGTTGAACTCCACCAAGTGAATAAGTTTTTTTGGGATTACTGTTTCCCAGGTGTAATACCTTACACTTTGTTGGATTAAAGCACAGCTGCCATTTTTCTGACCATTCCTGAAGTCTATCTAGGTCTCTCTGAAGAAGCTCAGCTTGACAGTGATCATTAACTACTCTCCCAATTTTAACATCATCTGCAAATTTAGACATCACGCCCTCTATCCCTTCATCAATGTCGTTTATGAAAATTAAAAACAACAGTGGTCCTAATACTGATCCTTGGGGAACCCCACTTCTTACATCAACCCAATCTGAGGAATAGCCATTTATCACAACCCTCTGCCTCCTGCCCTGAAGCCATCCTTCTATCCATCTAAGGATTTTCCCAGTGATTCCAACCTGTTCCAGCTTATAAAGCAACCGCTCATGTGGGACTGAGTCAAAAGCTTTGCTGAAATCTAAATAAACAATGTCGAAATTATTCCCTAAATCCAGCTCGTGAGTGACCCTTTCGAAATAGCGAACCAGATTTGTTAAACATGATTTTCCCTTTACGAAACCATGCTGAGTATCCTTGAGAATTTCAATTCGATCCAAATGATCCTGAATTCCACCCTTGATCATTGCCTCCATGATTTTCCCTACTACTGAAGTCAGACTGACAGGTCAATAATTTCCAACTTCACTTTTAGAGCCACCCTTATGTATGGGAGATACATTTGCACTTTTCCAATCCAGGGGAATCTCCCCAGAGTCTAATGATGCTCGCATAATTAGCCTCAATGGTTCAATGCACTCGCTTGCCGCCTCTCTTAAGATTATAGGGTATATTCCATCAACTCCAGGAGCCTTACTGGTCTGTAGGCTCGAAAGTTTTTTCATTAAATAATCTTGCGAAATTTCAATATCATTAATTACATAATTTTTAACTTCGCTCCCACAATTTCCCTTTGCCACAAAAGGCTTTTCATTTGTAAATATCGATGCAAAATAACTGTTGAGTTCATCTGCAACGGCAGCTGGTGTATTTATTACTATCCCCTTTCCCTTACATAAAGGTCCGATCTGGTTTGTCCTGCTCTTCTTGGCATTTATATATGTGAAGAATTCTTTATCCCCCCTCTTTGCTCTGTTTGCTAGTGATTTCTCATAAACTGCCTTTGCCTGTCGAACCTTTTCTGTGGCTCTATTACACATCACCTTGTAGCTGTTATAGGCTTCAGTACTTTTTGTTGTTCTGTAACCTTTCCATGCCACCTTTTTCTGCTCAAGTAATGCGGCAACTTCACTAGTCATCCAACTTGGAACCCTCCTCGTGGAGTATTTTTTTAATGGTATATACGCATTCAAGGCATCTGTGATTAATGTTTTAAAAGCGTACCACAGTTCAATTGTATTCATTCTCTGCGCGATATCTACCCAGTTAATAGAGGCCATGTAGTACCTTAAGGCATCGTAATTTCCTTTTCTGAAATTAAAACCCATTCCTTTGCCTTTTACTTCTGCTACCTCTCTCGTCATCATCCACCGTAGAACTCCGTGATCACTTCCTGCTACTGGTTCCTCTACTGTCAGCCCTGTTATGTCATCTGATTCATGTGTGATGATGAGGTCTAGGATACTCTTTTCTCTAGTATTTTCCCTGACATGTTGATACAAATAACAGTCATCTAGTTGATTTAAAAATTTTGTTCCCCATGTCGAGTTTCCTTCCCATTTACTCCAATCAATTAGAGGCAGATTGAAATCACCCATAATAAGGCATTGACGCTTACTTGCCCATTCCATTTGCATGTAGAGGCTTTTGTCATAATCTTCACAATCACCTGGTCTGTAGATTACTCCTACTCGCATTATACCTTTGTTTCCAACTATCTCACACCATACAGACTCTATACTAGCATGTGAAATGTCTGAATCCGGGAAAGCTATCGTCGCACTCAGGCTGCTTCTGATAAGAAGCATTACCCCACCACCCCTTCTATCTAACCTATCCTTCCTAAATACATTATACAAGCCGTACTGAAATTCATCATCCCCAATTTCCGGGTGGCACCACGTCTCTGTAAGCCCTATTATGTCCGCGTTACTTGTTTTAACCAGCAGTTCGAATTCGCTCATTTTATTGACGACACTTCTAACGTTACTGTATAAACAATTAAGATTTACTGTTCTTGTATATTTAACAACCCTAACACAACCCTTGAAGTTTTTTAGGCTCTCTTCCCTCGCATTAGCTACCCGCGCACGTGAAACGTTTGTGCCCCCAGAACATCTAGATAATACGTCCAGTTGGGGTAACAGATAAGAACTCTTGAGGTATGTGCAAGAGTTACTTTGACCAATATTATCAGATAAACGCGTGTCAGTATTACCCACATCCCCCCTAACTAGCAGTTTCCCTGAACCTTTAAGGTATCCTCAATAATACTGGCAAAAACTTTTGCACCACCTTTGTTTAAGTGTATCCCGTCTCTACAAAACAAATTCCTTCTACCTACAAGTGTGGGCCATGCTGATAGAAATTTACCCCCTAAAGCCTTGCAGATTCCTTCAAGTCTTGAGTTAATCCACAAGGCTCTTAACATATAATCCCTCCTATCGTGTCTGGGCAGAATTGCAGACACATAGACATTATGGCCTAGCTCGCGACATTTCCTCAGCATGGTTCTGTATTTTTCCAACAAATCGTCAGATCGTGTACGTTTAATATCGTTTGTCCCCACATGAATAATAATATTTTCTTTACCCCCTTTAAAATCTGACAGTCTGTTGGTGACATCATCAATAGTTGCTCCCGGCAGACATACCCTGGTTCTCCTCCACCTATCTTTATTACAAAAAATATTCCCCGTTTCCCTGACAATGGAGTCTCCTAATAATACAATGTCCTTTCTAACCAGGGTAGTTTGCACTTGGTTTTTCTGTTTTGAGGCTCGAATCGGGTGTGCATCACTTGGTAGATTGCTGGAGTTTTGAGTCCCTGACGAGCTCCCAGATGCATTATTTTCGAGGGCAAGCACTCGTTTTTTCAGGGACTCAAATTGTTCCCTCAGTGCACCAAATTGTAATTTAAGATCGGTGCACTCCTTACATCGATCACAAAGAAAAGAATCCCCAGGTGAGCTAGGATTAGTCACCAGGTCGACCTTGGAAAACATTCCACAGGTTCCACAACGGATTAAATCATGACTCACCCGTAAATCGCCATCTGCTATTTCCGTGTGAGTCACGATACCCTGTGACGTGTTTAAGGCAGATCTCGTAACTACCATTATAAAATTAAATAAATATCAATGAAAGTAACTTTAAAAAATTATATCTATAATATTATTAAAATCAAACAGTTACAGGAAAACCTATAACAAAATAATCCAACAATATCTAAATAAATCAAATATTTAAAAGCACTATCCAAAAGTAAACCACTTAACTGAGGAGCCCTGTCTAAGCGCGTCCGCTCACCTCGAATGCCAACCTCGAATGAGGTTGGCATTCGAGGTCATTTTATCAGGAGTCATTTTATCCTGCAATATCTTGTGTAGTTCCAAATAACTTATAAAACTAAAAACGAGATACCTTGGGATAATCCATGAAGGGATTAATATAATTAGATAGATCCCATCCACCCCCGGTGCTTTCTTTCATTTAACTTCAGCAATTTCTCATCCAAATTCCTCTCAGCTATTAGAAAATCCTTTACCTTCCTGGTAGTTTGATAAATGTCTGGTATCCACTCCCTTAAAGAATTCATCACATGTGAATATCGATGCAAAGTACTTTTCAGTATGGCAGCAACCTGAGCAGGATCATCAATAGCTGAACCACGGATATCAAGTGGACCCATGGGAGTCATCCCCGTCTTCCAGTGTTTACATAAGAAAAGAAGTCTGCTATTTTTCTTTGCACCCTGTGCCAAAGTTTTCTCACAATCCACCTTAAACTTGCCTAACATCATTGGTGACTAGTTTATATCTACCATAGGCTTCTGCATCACCTGATAATTTACATGCAATTCGTGCAGCATTTTCAGAGCAAAAAAATACTCTCAATTCAGCATGCATCACTGGAGTCTAACTAGAATCATGAGTGTAACTTTGTTCTGCAAATTTATTAGTCTCAGAGCACACTAGATTGATTAGTTCATCAAAAAATGAAGCAAAAAAGTCTATGGGAGTCATTCTCTGCAACAAGTCTAATTAGTTCATCTGATATCCACTTAGATCCAAACCCCAAACAGTACTTCTTAGTTGTTATGAAAAGCCTAGTAACTTCTACAATTATTTCTTTGAACATTTCCCATTTAGAATTTTCTGAAAGTGCAATCACAGTTGGTCTCACTGGAGAGAATTTAAAAACTGTCTAAGACTACTGTAGGTGCATTGATGAAAGCAAAAACCTTGCCCTTTACTTTTGATTGCAGTTACATCTTGAAGTATGCCCCACATCAATAAACTATAATTACTGCCACCCAGTGGTTCTTTTATTTCAGATTCTTCATGCATGAATAATCATTGCTGATAATCAAATCAAGAGTATTATTCTCTCTCTTGTTGCCTCTATAACATGCTACTGTAGAGAACAGTCACCCAAGAAATCCACATAAGCTTGCTAGTGCGTGAGTATTTCAGCCAATATTTAGAAAGTTAAAATCCCCCATTATAATACATTCTGATTTACTGGCTCACTCTATTTCTCTGTAGTTGTTCATTGACTCATTAGAGTGATTAGGCCTATAACACATTCCTACTCTCATTTTTGCTTTCACAGAGCTTATGTCAACACCATGCCGACTGAACATTGTACTGGCCAAACACATTAACTAGATGCAGCCTTAGATTTCCTTTTTAACGAAAACCCCAAATGAGAGGTATTAGAATGTATAGAAGCCAATTCTGAAGAATAATGCCCACGGAAGTATTTATAGAAAAGGCATGCAGCAGAAACAGAGCGCAGAGACTTTGTTAGAGATGAGTCATTAATTAACCACACTGCCCTCTTCTGAATGGAATCTAGAAGCTGAGAGGTTTTGAGGGCACCACCCCAGATGTGGAAACAATATTCCATGGTAGGGTGGATTTGCTTTCTTGCATCATATGTCTTGGCTGATGCTAATTTGCGATTTGTACAGAGTGAACAGCTGTTTGGAAGAAAAGAAATGCCGAAAAAGCAATATTTGTAATGTGTTTATGCCAAGGGAGATTAGAAGTCAGAGTAATTCCCAATAGAGATATGATCTTGCCAAGAAATGAGAGTGCTATCAAAGATATGCATAGGGGCAGAAGAATCCTCTTTGCGAGATATAAGACAAGACTGAGTTGTAGGATTAAAATCAGCTAAGTTATCTTTGCCCCACTGGTGATCAGCATTTAAGGAATTGGTAGTGGACATTCATGAAGTTGAAACGCAATGCGCTATCATCAGCAAAACTATGGATACGATTTCTGGTCAAAGGAAGGTTATTAACATAACGGAGTAAAGAACAACCTTGGGGAACACCAGTATTAGTAGAGGAGTTAGGAGACAGAGAACCATCTACCATCATCTGCAGTGAGTGGTCAGAGAGAAAACTGGATATAAAAAAAACAGCGCTTGTACCCTGTACGCATGAAATGTGTTTTATTTTATGTGAAAACATCTATGGTGGCACTAAAGTAAAATCGTTTAAATTTTTGAATGGTTTGATCGAAACTTACTTAATTACGCTAATTAGTGAAGATTGATGTTAATCAAAATCTTGAGAAGCAGCTTTTATTAAAGTCTGCATTTTATTCTTGCATAATATTACTACCTGCTGCTACTCTACCTAATGAACGTTAGCGACTGAGTTGGTGTCATTTAGGAAGTGACATCATTTCCATATCTTAGCATGAACTTATTCTACTGAATCAACTACTTACTCCATCGAATCAACGTTAGTGACTGAGCTAGGAATCATTGGCGCCATTTTCATAAAAAAAATTTCATTAACAATCAATTGCGCCATTTCCGTTACCGCAAATTTTTTTTTGTTACCAATCAATTTTATCCCAGTGCCACCACAGATGTTTTCACATCAAAAACCAGTTGGCAAACCATAAGATGGAAGCTTATTTAGAATTTAGAAGACCTTTATGCCAAACACAATTAAAAGCGTTTGAAATGTCAAGGGTAACTACTTGAGTTTAACCAAGATTTTCCATTGAATTTGTCCATAGATGGGTAACATAAGCCAAAATATCAACAATGTATAGACATTGATGGAATCCATACTGGTGATCATTGATAAGATGGATGGTTTCTCTATTGCTTTAGAAAGAGTGGAAGTAATTGCAGGAGTAATCTCAGGAGCACAGGTTTTGAGAACAAGTGCAGAAATACCATCAGGACCTGTAGCTTTCTCAGCATCAAGATTGTTCAAAATAGTTCTGACAGAAGATCATAGGAGGCAATGAAAGAAGTGTACTGGGAATGGTAGGAGGTGGTATACAAAGATCAGTAATACATGATCTGAAAGAGAAGTAGGATGCTAGCAGGTCAGCTTTATCTTTGGCTGAAGTGGCAACAGAAATAACTTATTTTGAGAGTTATGACCAACTGCTTTGGAAAGAGATCAGAATGCTTGTCTATCATTTGGATAAGAAGCAAGTTTTCTACTCTTAGTTTGTTCCAAATCTCTGGACTAATTAATAACTGCTTTGCAATTGCTGCAAGATTTGGTGTTGGCAGAACATGAACCTGGAGATTTGGATACAAGCCAATTGCAATATGCAATAGTCTTATCTTGAACAGCCTTAGCACTTTTTCTTTTTATGAAAACCAAACGAGAGGTATTAGAACCTATAGTACTTAGCACCGTGCTTGGGTTTGAGGTTGAGAAGACAAAAGACATTTGTTGCCATTAGACTTAAACTTCCGTAGACTGTAATTTTCAGGAAATACGTATGAAGGAAGGGTGTTCCAGAAAACGGCAGAATGAATAAATGAGGAAGATGAAAAGTTGGTTCTGTGAGTTTGAAGTTGGCCAGTAAATGGATGTTGGCTGGTGACGGCACGTGTTCGGACTGTTTTGAAAGAGGGAGCGGGAATTATAGAAGCCGATTCAGAAGAACAGTGCCCGTGGAAGTATCTGTAGAAAATGCATGCAGCAGAAACAGTATGTGGAGAGCCTCTGTTAGAGATGAGTGATTAGTTAACCTAACTGCCTTCTTCTGAATGGAATCTAGAAGCCTGAGAGAGATTTTGGGGGCACTGCATCAGATGTGGGAACAATATTCCATGGTAGGGCGGATTTGCGATTTGTACAGAACGAACAGTTGTTTGGAAAAAAGTAATGCCGAGAGCGAAAGAGAAAAAACCAAGTTTTTTAGATGCAGAGGAAGCAACAATTTTAACGTGCTTGTGTCAAGAGAGATTAGAAGTCAGGATAATCCCCAAAGATAAGCATAGAAGCAGAAGAATCCTTTTTGCGAGATATAAGACAAGACTGAATTTTAGAAGGATTGAAATGAACTGAGTTGCCTTTGCCCCACTGGAGAACTACCTGGAGATTGCCATTTAAGGAATTGGTAGAGGATTGAGCGGGACAAGATTTCTCAAAATGGAAAGTGGAATGCAACGTGCTACCATCGGCAAAACTATAGATGGGATTTCCAGTCAAGAGGAAAAGAGTGGGGGAAAGAACTGAACCTTGGGGGCAACCAGCATTAGTGGAGAAGTTAGAAGACAGAGAGCCATCTACCGTCACCCTCAGTGATCGGTCAGAGAGAAAACTGGATAACCAATTACAAAAAAACAGCTGTCAAACCATATGACGGAAGCTTGTTTTGAACCTTTATGCCAAATACGATCGAAAGCCTTTGAGAAGTCAAGAGCAACTGCTTGTGTTTCACCAACTTTTCCATTGAATTTGTCCATAAATGAGTAACATAAGCCAGAATATCACCAGTGGGTCGACACTGACAAAATCCATTCTGCCGATCGTTGATGAGACGGAAGGTTTCTAGGTAGTTTCAGAGTTGGCAGCTAATTGATTTCTCCATTACTTCAGAAAGAGTAGAAGTAATTGCAACGGGACGGATTTAAGAATCCCTCCAATCCAATTATCACTCCTTTTTAGGAACTAGCTGGATACGAGCAAATTTCCAAGCAGAAGGATAAACACCTTTGGAATAAGAAAGTGAAAAAAGGCAGCAAAGAACAGGAGTAAGTTCAGAGCACAGGTTTTGAGAATAAGTGGAGAAATACCACCAGGACCTGGAGCTTTCTTAGCATCAAGTTTCGTCAAAATCCTTCTGACATCCTTTTGACAGAAGACCACAGGCGGCATTGAATGGAGCATGTTGGGAATGGCGGGAGGTGTTTTACCAAGATCATTAATACATGAGTTGGAAGAAACATGGGATGCTAGCAGGTCAGCTTTATCCTCGGCTGAAGTGACATATTGGAAAACCAAGGTGTTTTAGATAAAGGACGCGATTTTAAGGTGGAATAAAGAATTTCACCCATACAAGAATAATTTCACTGGCACTGTCTGAGCAAATGTTGAAATCAGAAGATTTGAAACACTATTTCGACCAGGGAAAGAAGAAATCTCGCAGATCATTCCCTTCTGTGTTCTTGTAAATTAGAAGACCGAAAAAACGACACAAAATTGTGAAGGGTCATGGGGGAGAGGCTCCGCTGCCTAAAAGACCATTCACCTTTATCTTGTACATAGAAGGGTTGTTCGTGAGAAAAACATTGAGCTTATTGTCAGTGCATTTAGGACTGTCTGGTATTCCGGTAGGCAAATGAACCAATCTCTCTGTGAAGTCATCAGTAATTGTAAAAGCCTCAGCATCTCGACCTCAGCTGTGTCCATGTGCTAGAAAATGGAAGCCAGCTGAAGCTGTGAATATTAAAATCACCAAAAAAAATTACCTCACTGTTAGGAGAGTTGTATTGGAGAAAGTCAAGTTTCAAAGAGAGGAAATGCAAGATGTACAAGTGATTAGCAGAGTTGTGAGAAGAACACAAGAATTTTACAGAATCTGGTAAAGAGATTTTAAAACCACACAAGACAGAAAAGAGCTGAGATGATAAGTGGTTGATAATTGAGATTCTGTCAGAAAAAAGTACGTGGGGTTTGGCAGACTAAGTGGAAATGGACATCACTGAGATTAGAACTGAGACTATGTATACCTGTGAAACGAACTAGGAAGTGTTTGGGAGGCTTAGATCTTTTTGCAGATAAGTTTGTTCTATTAGTTCAAAAATGCAGATGTATTCAGTAGAGAAAAAAAAAAGGGGGGAGGGGGTTGGACATGATGTATGATGTAATGAAATTTTTGGATATGAAGTTCACATGGAACAATGATAAACAGAAAAGTAATATTTCAACGATTTTATTCTTTAAAAATAGCAATTAGTACTAATCCTGTTGATATATTGTAAGCCTCAATAATGCCCTACATATCCACTACTTGGACTCCCCCAGTCACTATCTGGCAGAGTAGAGGCTGCGAGATTATACACCTGCTGATCCGGAAGCCTCTTAGAGTTACAAATAGGTTGTCTGGTGGACTGTCGAGCAGCCGGCCTATGAACACCATTTTAGAGTTGTACCCTTGAGATGTAAGGAAGATATCAGGTTTTTTGCCAACATGGCAAAATCCTTACCCATTTCTCAAAAAACAAATGAAACAAGACTGTTGTCCAGGGTCACATTTCTACCAGTGTTTTTAAACAGTTCCAATAATCCTTGAACATCTTTAACTTCTGTACCAATACTGTACAGAATAATAGTGCCCTATGTTTACTTACACATTTTTTTGGCATCAAAATATGGGATTAGTTCTTATCCTTTCCAAAGATAAATCAAGAAACATTTGGACAATTAACTAACTACAATGAAATTATCCCTAAACAGTAAATTAAACTCACCTGGGTGGGGGGGGGACATAAATTCAAATTGAGGAAAGACAATTGTAGAATAGATGTGTGAAAAATTGCCTTTAGCCTGCAAGTGGTTGATAGTTGGAACAAACTTCCACCTGTCATATGGAGGTCGACAACTTAAATAAGTTCAAAGCAGAACTACACAAGCATCTGGAGTGAATGGTTGGGTGAAATGGAAAGTTTTTTATTTGGCTGATACTATTTAAGCTTCATTTCTTGCATCATATGCCTTTATTAATGCTAGCCTGGCATGAGTGAGAGAAACCACACATTTGTTAGGCCACCAAGCAGCTGACTACACTCTCTTCAGGTCGCTCATAAAGACCATGCCGGTATAGCATGTCATCTCCAGAAATATCTCTATTGTGAACCTGGAGCGAACAATGGTTCTTGTGGAGGATTCAAAGAAACAACAGCCCGAGCAACAGTTTCATTAGACTGCAGAAATACTATTCTACATTTTTACTACACACTATAAACAATGACAAACAGAAAAGTAATATTTCAACGATTTTATTCTTTAAAAATAGCAATTAGTACTAATCCTGTTGAATGCCAAATTACACATGTATGCTTAGCTCAAATAACTTATAGGCAAAACTAATATTAGCATTTTCAGCATTATTTATATTCCATTTCTTCTTCCCACAGAAATAATATTTTAATATACAAGATCACTGCTTACATTTCAGCACAATATAATGAACTTTAACTCTTGTGAGCCTGCTAAAATCCTATCACCGTCTATTTATCTGGTTTGAATCTGACAGGGTTTCAAGCACCCATTCTTCTCAGTTCAAGGTTCAGCCACTTGACTCAGTCACTACTAACACAATCCTCATTTTTACCTACACACATATACAGGCACAGGTTTTCTGCTTGTAAGTTTTGTACAGGCCTTACCTGACTTTTTTTTTTGTTGACATGAAACTCTCAAATCATATGTAGCAGAGCCACAGCTACATATTTCACACATAACTATATATATGCACACCATTCTCAGAGAATTATTGGGACCGCTCCCCCTTAGGAAGTAATGGTTAATTCCAGGTCACATAACAGTAGACCGAACAGACTGGGATGAAAATACTTCTTCACAAAAGGTGTGATATAGTAGGCTGTCACATATGGACACATCCATCCAAACATTGTATACCAATGGAAAACAAGGGAATGCAAATTAATAAGCCTGCTTAGTCTTCATGGCAAAATGAAAAAAAATACATAAATAAATAAATAAAATAAAAATAAATTATAATTTATATTCTGGATTGTTGAAGCTACATGATTCCCACTCTGTGGTATCATATAGCTTGATCTTGCATTGTGCAATTTGCATACATTATCCAAGGAACAGAAAAATTAATAAGAAAAAAAAAAAATCCAAAATACATACCAGTATTATCTGCGCAATTAATAATTGCACCAACAGGCAAGCCCAATGATATACGAAACTTTGCTCCAGCAGTACCACCACGTCCTAAAAGATTTTAAATATAAGTTTTTCCTAAAGTTTGTATTAATAAATTTACACAACAACAGTGAAAGCTTATATCAGATCCACTTGCTAGCACACAAAATACAAATTAAAGCAGGCATTTAAAAATATTACATACATTTTACTTTTCTAAGCCAAAAGAAAACTATACAAAAATTGCAATTATCAATCTCCAAAATAATAATTTACTTTAAGCACCCAGTGTACTGTCATTTATTTTTGCGTAAGTTACTGGGTGCATTTCAATCTCCAAAATAATAATTTACTTTAAGCACCCGGTGTACTGTCGTTTATTTTTGCGTAAGTTACTGGGCGCATTTTTATAGCATTTTACTGAAAACCATTTAATGCCATAGGGGGTTGCATTAACCTATAGTACTGTGCAAGATAACTGTGACAGTAAACACAGTGGAACCTCGATAAGAAATTCCCACTTAAGACATTTCCCCATTACTATGTTTGGTTTCTTAATTCTCAATTTAAATTGTATATTGTAATGCATTATTTTCCCGCGTAAGAAGTTCGCAATAAAGAATACACGGTGTATTATTACAATGAGGTTTTCCCAGTTAATAGGTTCTTTTAAATATACAGAAATCCTTTACTTTTATATTAAAAAAATATATATACGTAAACATTTTAGTAATCGAACAAGTAGGCAAAATGGTATCATTTTTGTTACATCTCAAGTTGTGAATGCCTCCACAGTGAGTTGCCCTGATATTGCACTATCTCGAATAAGCAATGCTTTGCCACTGGAGAAGACCAACATTGCTAATTCTTGGCAGATACCACCACTCAAGGGTGGTGATATTTGCCGAGAATCCACTGTCAAAGCAATATTGGCTTATTTGAGCAAGTTCAATATCAGGGCAACTCGTTGTGGAGGCACTGAGTTTAATGAACAGAATGTTAAGCAATTAGACATCCTCAGTTTAAAAATGTTTCCCATAAGCAGAGTAAAATATTTACAAATTCTGAAATACTTAAAAATAATCTTTAACTTATGTATGTGTATCTTTTCATTTTTATTCGTGTAGTTAATATTTCATACCCTTAGGTCAGTTTCCCTTCTAAGAAGTTCTAAATCCCCAGTCCTTTGGAAAACTTCTTATATGGATTCTACTGTAATTTTAGCAACAAGTGCCCTTTTTTAAAAAAACTGATCAGGTGCCGTTATATCCCCTGTAGAACACTAATGAATTTATATTATTGTGCACCACAGACAGTTAAGTTAATTTATTTTCTTTATGTTATTGTGAAAAGCATCCCAGTTGCTTAGCATTTCACAAATTTGTGGAATGTGTGGGCTTAGGGGAGTCTTTATGGAATATTGAAGTTTTATTTAAAAAAAAAAAAAAAAACTTCTACATAAATGCTTTTAAACAATCCAAATTTTTGATGCATTAATATCCTCTGCTGTCTGTCACATCGCAAACTGTGTTATTAGTTGGAATGGAGATAAGAAACAGCCATTTACTGGAAAGTTTAAAGACAATTCATAGATTAACGGACATATCTCAATCTAACTTCAAGGCATACTCCAGAAAAGCTTATTATTCACTGGATATTCGAATATAAATAATGATAAAATTCTATATTCACAAAAAATGTACGACTTGATTCACGTTATAGACAAATAAGAGGAATCGACAATCTTGCCGTGGCTATGAAATAAAATTAAAAAGATAGAAGATACATACATACATCCTGTTACAATTGAAAAGTAGTTAACATATAACAGTATTGAATTATCTTTCACTAAGGAGCAGGATTAATTGTCTCAACAGTTACATGTATGTTTCAGACTCTTGAAGCAGGATTTGTGCTTATGGACTCTGTAAAAAGTCAATATCAGATTTATTCAGTGCATTGATGATACTGTTGGGAAAGCCATTTTCAATTATTCCCCCACCCTTTTGACTTTTGAAAAGAAAAAAAATTAGGTATTTGTAGGAAGAAAACAGGTTTATTCAAAGTTCATACTGTTATAGAAATTAAATTTCACTTATAAATACTGTACACATTTTATATTAAAATATAGCCATAGGATTGTTCACCAGTACAGTATGTTTTTTTTTTTTTTTTTTTTTTTTTTTTTTTTTACAGTAGCGATACTGTTCTTCCAAACAAATGACTGCTATACAAATCGGAGAAGTATGGCATTAGGGGCAAGTTATTTACAGAAAGAACTCATAGTACCGGTTATTTTAGCAAGAGCTTGTTTTTTATGCTACTCACCTCTTAATCCATATGGTTGGAAGACTTGGAATTTAAAAGTAAAGGTCAAATTAAAAATGCCCCAAAGGAAAAAGGAGTGCACTTCTCTACTCAGGCTGTTATACATTATATAAAACTGTAATCACATTTGGTTACTCAGTTTGAATTAGTTTTAACCATGCAGTGGTGTCCAACCTACGGCCCGCATATAATTTTTTATAAGTCCTGCGCGGAAAGTGAACTAAAACAGCATTGATCATCACTGCGTGTATAGGCATGCAAGCGTCCAGCTTGACTGTAACAAACATGTACATGTGGTCCAGTGGAGTCATATGAACGCTAAATACAGTTATGTATTTTGATATAGCTTGTTCATTGCATTGAATTAATTATTAATTTGTATTGAATTAAAAAAAAAAAAATATTCTTAAAAATGTTCCAAAAGGGGAAAATTGATTTGGAGTGTAGTGTGTTTTTCATCCAAGGAGGGCTGAAGGCTATTTCTTCATTGATTACCACAAAAGAGCAGCATGTTTGGTGTGTCAGAAGATGTGTGAGTTTTTAAAGAATATAATTTAAAACGACAGATACCAATCATAAATCTTATGATCAACACAAAGGAGTGCTGCGAAAAGAAGTGTTCAAAGTTACAAAATGAATTAAGAAAACAAAAAAAAATATACAGGAAACCCTTGATTAATGCGGTTTTAATTAGTGCGCAAAATTTTTTTGATACTATCCCCTTAATATATGCGTTATCAAATTTGATTAGTGCGCTGTTTTTTTCTTGCGGTGCTTGGCAACTCACAACGGCGCCTAAAGCGGCAAATACGTGATACGCACTCACCAGGGTCTTCTAACTTAAATGAATGGGAATTGACTCCAAAATGCTCGACAGCAGCACCCCATACCACTCTGAAATTGAAATTTGCTCTGGTAACTCACATTCTTTTATTATTAATATTAAACTTCTTTAATATTATGATATTAAAGAAGCAGTTGAGAACATACACAAATTGTGGGAAGAAATGACGAACAGCTGCATGAGAGCTGTCTGGCAGAATCTTTTGCCTGAATGCGCAAATGATTTTTGCGGTTTCATTAATCCTGTCAACAAAGTTATTGATGAAATTACTACAATTGGAAAAGACCTCGGCTTTGAGGAAGTAGATTCAGAAAACGTTAGAGAATTATTGGAATCGCATTCAAAAGACTTAAGTAACGACGATCTTCTTGAAATTGAGCATCAACATGCATACGAGGAAGAAGACGAAAATGAAGCAGAAGAAAAGCAATTTGCTCCCAAAGAAATTTCATTCAAAAAACTTGAACTATTTAATACACTTTAAAAAGCAAAAGAACTCATACTAGAGATTGATCCAGATGCAGAGAGAAGCACGAACGTTCGTTGAGGGTTAGATAAGCAAATTGATTGTTATCGCAAAATCATGGAGGAAAGCTACCCCTGTTCAATTGAAGTTAGATAAGTTTTTTTTGCAAAAAATAAAATTTAAATCATACTATCTTTTTTTAAATTTATTCCTTAATAATTTAAGAACTATGCAGTGCATTATAGGTACGTATTGAGTAAGAAAAAATATATTTTTACAATTTCATAATTTTCAAGGATTCGTTATAATTATTCCCATTGTTTCTTAAGTTTGATTAGTGCGGTATATTTCAAGGATTCATTAACCGCACTAATCAAGGGTTTCCTGTACTGAAAATGTATCAGTCAAGAAATGTATCTGCTGTACATGCCAGTTATCAAATTGCACATTTGATTGCTTTTGAAAGTAAACCGTTCAATGATGGTGAATTTGTTAAAAGTTGTGGAAGAAATTTGTCTGGAGAAATGAACAATGATAAAAGACAGTTTGTCTTGACAAAAAAATTATGCGAAGAGTAGAAGATATTGGAAAGAATTTGTTCCAACAACTTTTGGAAAACATAAAACAAATGATATATTTTAGTGTGGCGCTGGATGACAATACTGATGTAAATGACACAGCCCAATTCCTCATCCTCATACGTAGAATTAATGATAATTTCATACCAGTTGAAGATTTAGCTGATCTACAGAGTACGCGCGGAACAACTACAGGTGAACATTTTTGCCAGTCTATTGAAAAATTAGGTTTAAATATTAAAAACCTGGTAGGAGTCACAACTGGCAGTGCAAAAAATATGACTGGTAAAAACATTGGGCTTATGGGTAGAATAACCAAGAAAATAATAGATATCGGAGCTGAAACTCCGATTGGAATTCACTGCATTGCGCATCAAGAAGCTCTTTATGGGAAGTATCGGAACTCCAACACGTTACGAATGTGGTTATTTCAACTGTAAATTTTACAAGATCGCATGGCCTTAACGTGGCTGTTGAAACATCACCAAATGTTTCGACACAGAAAAAGGGAAATCAATAAAACAACTATCAAATATGGAGTGGCTGTTTGATCTTGCAATTCATACATACATTTCTAGTCACTTAAATGCTCTTAATTTAAAACTACAAGGGAAAGGAAAATTGGTCTGATTTGTTTGGTGACATCAAATCATATCAGAATAAGTTATCATTTAAATCCCAGTTGAGCAAGGCAATTTAGTTCACTTTGAATGTTGTGCTCAGCTAAAGGAGAAATACATTTCCAAAGAATCATTGCCTTTCGTTATTACAATTACTTTTTGACAAGTTTGAAAGTCGATTTTCTGATATCAAATCCGATGAAAAAACATAAGCTTTTGTTTGAGAATCCATTCACTTCTATGGCAGAAAACTACAGTCCCAGATTGCAACTTGAAATTTTTGATCTTCAAGCCAAAATATGATTCAAAAATAAGTATATAGACTGCAAAAATAAACTATTTGAATTCTACAAGGCTTTCCCATCTGATGATTTTCCGCTAATAAAAGAAAATGCCACGAAATCTGAACATACGTTTGCAAGCAGATTTTTTTTCATTCGTAAAATCAAATAAATATTAAAAAAGAAACAGAACAATAGATGAGCATTTTTTTTTAATGAAACCCCAAACAAGAGGTATTAGAACCTATAGTATCATGCATGGGTTGGAGGTTGAGAAGACGAAAGAAGATATTTTTTGACATTAGACTTGAACTTCTGTACAATACGCTAATTTTCAGGAAATACGTATGAAGGAAGATTGTTCCAGAAAACGGCAGTTGAATGAATAAACGAGGAATATGAAAAGTTGGATGGTGGTACCGGCACGTGTTCGGACTGTTTGGAAATAGAGAGCGGGAATTATAGAAACAAATTCAGAACAGTGCCCATGGAAGTATATATACAAAAGGCATGGAGCAGAAACAGTATATCTATAAGACAGCAAGTGGAGAGACTCTGTTAGAGATAAGTCATGAATTAGCCTAACTGTCCTCTTCTGATTGGAATCTAGGAGAGAGAGAGAGATATATATATATATATATATTTTGGGGGCACCGCCCCAGATGTGGGAACAATATTCCATGGTACATGGATTTGCGATTTGTATAGAGTGAACAGCTGTTTGGAAGAAAAGTAACGCCGAGAGCAAAAAAGAAAACCAAGTTTTTTTAGATGCAGAGGAAGCAATATTTGTAATGTGCTTCTGCCAAGAGAGATCAGAAGTCAGGGTAATCTCCAAAAGAGATATCAACTTGGCTAGAAATCGGAGTGTCACCAAAGATAAGCATAGCAACAGAAGAATCCTTTCTGTGAGATATAAGATAGGACTGAGTTTTAGAAGGATTGAAATCAACTAAATTGTCTTTGCCCCACTGCAGAATTACCCGGAGATCGGCATTTAAGGAATTGGTAGCGGATATTCGAGAAGTTGAAGCTGATTGAGCAGGGCAAGGTTTCTCAAACTGAAATGCAATGTGCTATCATCAGCAAAACTATGGATAGGATTTCAAATCAATGAAAGAAGATCAATAATATACAAGAGGAAAAGAATGGAGGGGGAAAGAACTGAACCTTGGGGAACACCAGCATTAGTAATGAAGTTAGAAGACAGAGAGCCATCTACCATCACCTCAGTGAGTGATCAGAGAGAAAACTGGATAACCAATTACAAAGAACAGTTGGCAAATCATAAGATGAAGGCTTGTTTAGAAGATCTTTATGCCAAACACGATCGACAGCCCTTGAGATGTTAAGAGCAACTGCTTGTGTTTCACTGAACTTCTCCATTGAATTTGTCGACAAATTGGTAACATAGGCTAGAATATCACCTGTTGATCGACACTGATGGAATCCACACTGGCAATCCGCTGGAAGGTTTCTAGGTAGTTTCAGTCGGCAGTTAATTGATTTCTCCATTACTTTAGAAAGAGTAGAAGTAATTGCAATGGGACGATAATTGGATGGGAGGGATTTGTCATCCTTTTTAGGAACTGGCTGGATATGAGCAAATTTCCAAGCAAAATGAAAAACACCTTTGGAATAAGAAAGTGAAAAAAAGGTGGCAAAGAACAGGAGTAAGTTCAGGAGCACAGGTTTTGAGAACAAGTGGAGAAATACCATCAGGACATAATCTTTATTATGTATCGAGATTGGTGTCACAAATTTGCAACCAAATTTTGAACAATTATTTAAAAATATCCAAACTCAATCATCTCATTAAATGTTGAGTTTTGTCCGGTAAGTGTTATTGTGTATTGTACTTAATAAAATTTTCGAATATTTCAATTTTAGGCTTATCATTATATTTACTTATTCACCTTAATATTGAAAAGCAGTGATCTTTTTCAGGTTGTAAAATTTTCTAAAATGAGCATTTAAAAGCAAAAGTAAAGTATTTAAAAAAAAAAAAAACAAAAGTGAAGTATTTCAAACAGAAACAAAAGTAAAGTCATATTTTTATAATTTTAATAAAATTTAAAAAAATAAATCAACTGACAGATTTGTTGCACATAAAAGTGCTGGGAATTTGAATTTTTTAAATATATAGCTTGAAAAGAAAAAATGGTAGCATGAAAATAGAAACTTTCTTTGACGAGTCACAAGATATAGAAAATTTGACACAATTTTTTTCTTGAATCACTCTGTGCAGCCCACGAAACAAATCTAACTTTGAATACGGCCCCCCATACGGGAAAAGGTTGGACACCACTGATGTATGACAACCTAAGTAAAGAGAAGTGCACTCCTCTTGTCTTGGACATTTTTTAACTCTATCTTCACTTTTAAATTCCAAGTCTGAACCATATGGATTAAGAGGCGAGTACCACAAAAAATATAAGATCTAGCTAAAACTTAATGATCAGGGGCAAGTTAACACTACAGATAGAGGGAAAGTCCAGTGTGGTTATTAACTGGAACTGATCTTCTTAAACTAATGTAATTAGCGGAGTCACTAAAAGTTCAAACGTTGTGTCTCATTGTTTTCAATATTTATGAATAATATTAATGAAGGTATATTAAGTTAAATTTCAAAGTTTTCAGATGATACAAAGGTCGGCAGGGTGGTTAATGACAGAAATCAGGGTGTTATGCTATGACAAGACCTGGAATAAAGTTTAAAAGTGAAAAATGCAAGGTACTGCATATTGGAAGCAGTAATCCCGGAATATCATAACAATCTGGGTACATCTTTGTCACACCTTTGTATAAGGCAATGGTTAAACCACACCTTGAGTACTGCAACAGGCAGGGATGATATTCAAAATATTTAACAACCAATTGCAAATATATTTTGCAGTCATTTTGACTTAACATATTAAATTTTCTTCAATAAATAGTCTTAATCATGTTCGACACACACACACACACACACACACACACACACACACACACACACACACACACACACACACACACACAAGACTCCTGTATCGACGGGGGCTACGTTCCAAGACCTACCGTGGATGGCTGAAACTGCAGATATAAGTGAACACCTGATGACCCCACATATAATGTGATTTTCTTGTACATAATAACGTTACTCATTTGTCTGCCTCGTATGTATAATAAAGTTTAACTGATAAATTAAACGCACATTAAGACATTACCAACATTAAATACAGTAATAATAAAGTACAGCAGACTCGATTTACAGGGACACTAAGACTCCAAATTTAAAAAAAAATAAAAAATTCAAACAGAAATCATAAAATTGAAGTAATAACTAGAATAAGTATAAACAGATATTTTGCAAGTCGTAAATAAGCGACAAGAACCGGTTAATTGTGAGATTAGTGTACCTATTATCTTGCAACCCCAGGTGGCTTCACACGTAAAGCTCAAAAAAAAAAAAAAAAAAAAACCGCACACAAAATGTTTAATTTGATTTATTATTCTTATTAATTTCCATTGTTAAAACATTTAAATTGTATTTAAACGGAAGTCAAGCCCGGACTACAGCAAAGCAATGGACACAAGGTAGCAGGAGTGCCGTTGCTTGGTGGAGAACCAAAGGCAGCAATTCTCCAACATATCACAGCCTAAAAAAAATGCGCCAGGGTACGTCTGATAGGGGGAAAAAGGACAGGAGGGAGTATATGAAGAGAGCCTTGTCAACCAATTCGGCCCTAGAGAGATTGTGCAAGTCTCACAGGGAAGAGTTTCTCATTGTGGTCTGTGCTTGTTAACAGGAGAGATTGGATTGGGATGCACTTAAATACAAAGGGTGCAAGAATACTTGCTGATACTATCAAGGCAGTGTTAGGTGGGTTGGAAAATTGCTAGCTTGAAGGGATTCTGAGACTAATAGATTAACAGTAGCTGCAGGACCAGGTGAAAGTAATTCTTGCACTGATACTACTGGAATGAGCAGAAGCCCGCAAAGCAAGGTGTTGGAGTACTGCCAGGAGTCATCATGGAACAAGTAAATAAACGGGTCGTGTTAGGGTAACTAAGAGTAAGAACAGGTGCATGTACACCAATGCTAGGAGCATAGTACAGGTGACCCCCGCTTAACGCTGATCATTCGTTCCCGAAAAACAGAGCGCTAAGTGAATCCGCGCTAAGCGAGCGCCGCTTTCCCATAAGGTAACATATGTATTTATGAGCTGCGGTCAGTGCCATAGGATATTTCCTAATGAATAATAAACAGTAATGAAAAGATGCACAAATGTTGGTCAAAATATTTAATATTCAAATATTTGCACATATAAAATATTCTGCATTGCATACGTATAATTATGTGGTAACTACTTGCGTATCAAAAGTAAATTTAAAATTCCAATTAAAATAATGAATTTAATTTAATTGATGAATTTAATCATGAAAAATGTGTGCATTTTGAGTTGAACTTTGGCCCTTTTCCAAATAAACTAAAAGGGGTATTAATTTTAAATCCCCCGCAGCGTTAAAACCAACAATAAAGTCAACCGATCCTTCACCGCTTTGAAACCTGGCATGTTTTTTTCTTCTTTCAATATGAAACTTCTTTTAGGCATTCGTTTCCACAAAAGTCCTGCTTGCTTCAGCTATGTTAAAAACTTGTTGAGAAGTATAACACATAATACCCCTCTTCAATAATTTTAACAAAAGTTCTTTTTTGAAAGTTTCGGCTCCTTGATCTGCACTTGCGGCTTCTCCCTGGATTTTAAATCTATTCAACCAGCCCTTACCAGTTTTAAATGGTTCCACTTGTTTTTTTTTTTTAGGCGAGTTTTCTTCAGATCATCATAGTGGCTAATCTCTTTCTCTCTCTTTTTAATATTTAACTTAACTGAATTCTGCATTGGAATATTATCTTCAATAAAATTAGTCTTTCCATTTCAATCCTAATAACCGGCCTAGTCCTAGTTGCTTGCAGTGGAACAGCTATCTTTCCCGCTGCAAAAATTAATTCTTTATTTTTTTATAATTTTTCTTACAGTTAAAGTTGCAAGTCCTAAATTATGGCACACATCCGTTTGTCGTTGACCGGAATCGATTCGCTTCAAAACGTCTAATTTACTTTTCAAATTCAGTCTTTTTCTGACATTTATAGTCTTCGTACTGCGCCCAGACGTTGTTGCTTTTTTATTCCTATCAGTCATTATTAGCTCTTCGAATATGTAACTGCGTTGGTTGAATTAATTACGATACAATGTTCAAGTAAACTTTCCGTTACGCACGATGTCTAATACTCTACTGAGTGATGACTAGACTTCGGATAAATGCATATAACGCAAATATTACAAGCAATATATTTGATCATTTTTTAAAATGTTGATCGCGGAACTACGTGACAAGTCACTGTACTGAAACTAAATTAGCGTGCGAGAAAATTTCTCAAGTCGGCGTGGGAAACGTTTTAATGCTGTTTTGCTATTCATTTTCAAGCTATCGACTCCATCAAATGAAACGATTTCGTTAATATGTCAAAAATGTAATCTGTAAAAGAGCGTTATAGTGATCTGTGACAGCGTTATAGTCAGATACGGGTTATAATATAAGAACAGCGTTATAGCGAATCAGCGTAAAGCGAACCGCGTTATAACGGGGGCCTGCTGTATATAATTTTTGATGAATTTGAAATGCTGGTCAAGACATCAAAGGCAGACATTGTTGGGATATCAGAGACATGGTGTCACAGATATAAGTAGTGCAGAATTGCAATTTGGGGAGTACAATGTGTACGGAAAGGATAGGAAGGGAAGAGGGGTTATGATGTTAATAAATTACACAAAATCTAAGAGAGAGAGAGAGAGAGAGAGAGAGAGAGAGAGAGAGAGAGAGAGAGACAATAAATCAGAATGTCTAATATTAGGCGATTTTTACTTCCCCAAATATTGACTGAACTTGTGGGTCGGTCACTTGCACACTAGTAAGACTTTTGTGGATTTATTGGATGACTGCCTTCTACAGCAGCATGTTTGAGAGGCAAGAAGGAGGGAAGTAATACTCTTAATCTGATTATCAGCAGTGATTATTCATGCATTAAGAATTTATAGATAAAGGAACCACTAGGTGGCAGCGATCACAGTTGGCTTAGACAGTTTAAATTCTATACAGTGGGACCAACCAATGATGTTACCAACAGAAAATTCAAAATGGGAAGCATTCAAGAAAGCTACTAGGCTTTTCATACCAACTAAGAAATACGGTTCAAGGTTTAGGCCTAAAAGGATGTCAAATGGAATAATGAGACGCATAGTGGAGAAAAAAAAAAAAAAAAAAATGCATGGGATGCAAATAAACTTTCATGCAACACAGAAGCAAATGGTAGATATAAACTAGTCTGTAATCAAGTCACAAAGGAGGTTAGGCAAGTGAAGGAAGATTACGAGAAATCTTTGGCAAAGAAAATCAGCAGACTTCATTACTTACGTAAACTCTAGAAGGGGATGAATTAGATTTGTCCACTTGATATCGATGGTTCAACTATTGATGATAATGCCTGGGTAGTAGTAGTGGTGGTGGCATGTGATGCAAGAAAGCAAGTGTATGAGCTTATGCAGCATCAGCCAAAAAAAAAAAAAAAAAAAAATCACACCATTTCCTCCAAATGCCTATCCAGTTCCTCCTTAAATTTATTCAACCTATCAACTTCCACAACGACAGATGGAAGTTTGTTCCAGCAATTAACCACCCGCTGGCTAAAGGCAAATTTCTGCACATCTATTGTACATCTGTCTTTTCTTAATTTGAATTTGTGCCCCCATAGGTTTGTAATCTGAACAAGTGGAAGGATCCCTTCAGAATTCAGCGTGCTCAACCCATTCAAGGCCTTATACATCTCAATCAGATCACCGCGCAGGTGCCTAGTCTCCAGCCACTGCAATTTGCAGAACTTAAGCCTCTCTTGGTAAGAGGATCCCTTCATTCCCCCACCAATCTTGTTGCCCTTCTCTGCAACTCTAGGTCCTTCCTAAAATGAGGCCTCCAGACCTCCTCCAGACATTTCCTGCTAGCAAAATTCCTGTATATCATTGACAAAACCCCATGACCTGCCCTGCCGCCTGTCTGCATTGCTCAGAAAACTTCATATCTGACTGCACAATTACTCCCAGGTCTTTTTCATTTTCTACCCCTTAAGTGTAGTACCACACAGTTGGTACATTTCTCTAGGGTTATTTCTACCCATATGCAGTACTTTGCATCTATCAAGGTTAAACCTCAGTTGCCACTTCTTAGCCCATCTGCCCAAATTATCTAGATCCTGTTGCAGTAGCACTGCCATAACTGTCATTAACAACCCTGCCAACCTCTGTATCACCTGAAAACTTCGACATTAAGCCTGATACACCTTCATCAATATCATTGATAAATATAAACAACAGTGGACCCAATACCGAACCCTGTGGGACTCCACTAATAACATTAGTCCACGAAGAGCAGCACCCACTGATTACCACCCTCTGTCTTCTCCCACTTAACCATCCTTTTATCCATTGTAGCTGACTAACTGAATGGGTATTTTGCATCTACATTCACACTTGAGAGGAATTTTGTAGGAAAGTGGAGCTTATGAAACTCTAACAGAGAGCTAAATGATTTTGTAATACTGGGAGCAAAGTGGAGGAGAAATTGTTGAAGTTAAACAAGAAAGGCACCTAGATTGGATGGGATCTATGCAATTATATTAAAGGAGGTAGCAAAGGAAGAAAGAAAACCCCTAGCCATAATTATGAGAGCATTCTTGGACTCAGGGGTGGTCCCCATGGAATGGAGATGTGCAAGTGTATCCCCAATTCACAAAGAGGGATGAATGGGGGACACGAGTATTTACAGACCTGTTAGTTTAACTTCTGTTCTGTGGAAAATAATGGAGTCACTGGTTAAAGAAACATTGCAGGATCATGTAGACAAAAAGTAATCGCGGAAGATTTTATAGTTTAGACACAGCATGAGTTTGTTAAGGGGAAATGTCTGCCCAATTTGATTGGATACTATGGAACTGGATGCAAAAATAATTTTGATATCATATTCTTGGATTTCAGCAAAGCTTTTGATACTGTTGCACACAGAAGACTACTGTACAAATTGTAGCAATATGGCCTTAAAGGCAAGTTGCTGCTACGGATAAAAGGAGTGTTAATGAATGGACACTGCTGTTCGTGGAATAATGTTATTAGTGGAGGCCGCCAGCGTTTGGTGTTGGGATCCTTGTTGTTTTGTATATTTATCAATGATTTTGATGATCGTATATCAGGCTTAATCTTCAAGCTTGCAAGTGATATGAAGATTGGCAGGGTTGTTAATGACAGTATGCTACTTCAACAGGATCTAAAAAAGTTGGACAGATGGCCTAAGAGGTGGCAACTGAAGTTTAACATAGACAAATGCAAACTTCTGCATATGGGTAGCAGTAATCACAGAGTAACGTACCAGCTGCATGGTACTACACTAACAGAGAATGAAAAAGACCTGCGGTTAATTGTGCAGTCAGAAGGTATGTCAATGATACACAGGAATTTTGCTAGCAAGGATAAGGAGGTGATTAAATCCCCCCCCCACGTATAAGGCGGTGGTCAGACCACACCCAAGTAATGTACACAATTCTGGAGGCCTAATTTTAGGAAGGACAAGAGCTGCTGGAACAAGTACTGGGAAGGGGGTAACAAGATTGGCGAGGGGAACAAAGGATTGCTCTTACCAAGGAAGGCTTCAAGTTCTGAAAACTGCAGCACCTGCACGGTGATCTGACAGATATGTATAAAGCCTTCAATGGTTTTAGCAAGCTCAACAGTGATGAGATTCTTCCTGTTCAGTTGAGATTACACACCCGAGAGGGCACAAATTTAAATTCAGGAAAGACAGTGGATGGTTGATTTTTGGAACAAACAACGAAGGTAAAGAAAGCCTGCACTAGAAGCATGCAAAACTTCGATGAAATTTACTGGTAAAAGTACTTTGCCGTAACAGCAATTGTATTGTTGCTCGCTCAGAAGTAGAAATTGAAACCCATTGGAGATTGATACCCTCCCAAAGTGGAGGGGCTAACCTGACCTTTTTTTCTTTAGAATCACGGATGAACTAGTAGATAAATTGTTTATTAAGGAAAAAAAAAAAAAAAAAAAAAAAAAAGGCAAAGGAAGCCCACACGAGAAACTTCAAAAAAGTTTACTGGTGAAACTATGTTACGAACATTTTTTACGACGCCAGAACTGCCAATATGACTATGTTTGTGATTCAATTAGTGATTCTAAAGAAAAAAGGTCAGGTTACTCCCCCCATACACTTCGGGAGGGTTTCAAGCTCACGTGGGATTCAACTTCTACTCCAGACCGATAACAACCACCGCCTGTTTACAGAGCGAGGAATAACACAAATGCTGTTACGGCAAAGTACCTTTACCGGTAAATTTCATAGAACCTTTGCATGCTTTCTTTACCTTAGCTGAACAAACTTCAATCCGTGATTGTGGAAGTTGATAGCTTAAATAAATTCAAGGAAGAATGGGACAAACTTTTGGAGGGAATGGATGGATAAAATGAGGTTTTTTTTTTTTTTTCTTTTGCTGATGCTGTATAAACTTGCTTTCTTGCGTAATATGTATCTAGTAATGCTAATGCTACTTGTCAGTTTCCCAACCAAGTACCACTGTACACAGATTCTTTCTTTTACAAGAAGGATTTTTTTTTTTTTTTTTTTTTACGAAAACCCCAAACACGAGGTATTAGAACCTATAGTACTTAGTACTGTGCTTGGGTTGGAGGTTGAGAAGATGAAAGAAGATATTTGTTGACATTAGACTTGAACTTCTGTAGACTGTAATTTTCAGGAAATACGTACGAAGGAAGGTTGTTCCAGAAAATGGCAGTTGAATAAAGAAACAAGGAAGATGAAAAGTTGCTTCTGTGAGTTTGAAGTTGGATAGTAAATGGACGTTGGCAGCAAGTTCGGACTGTTTTGAAAGAGAGAGAGTGGGAATTATAGAAGCCAATTCAGAAGAACAGTACGTCTATGAGACAGTGAGCAGAGAGACTCTGTTAGAGAGGAGCCATTAATTAACCTAACTGCCATCTTCTGAATGGAATCTAGAAGCCCGAGAGAGAGGTTTTGGGGGCCCCACCCCAGATGTGGGAACAATATTCCATGGTAGGACAGATTTGCGATTTGTACAGAGTGAACAGCTGTTTGGAAAAAAAAGTAATGCCGAGAGTGAAAGAGAAAACCAAGTTTTTTTTGATGCAGATGAAGCAATATTTGTAATGTGCTTGTGCCAAGAGAGATTAGAAGTCAGGGTAACCCCCCAAAAGAGATATATAATTTTGCCTACAAATCAGACTGTCACCAAAGATAAGCATAGGAGCAGAAGAATCCTTTCTGCAAGATATAAGACAAGACTGAGTTTTAGAAGGATTGAAATCAACTCAGTTGTCTTTGCCCCACTGGATTACCTGGATTTTTTCCCACCAAACTGTGGTGCCATCAACGATAAACATGGTGAGTGATTCCATCAAGACATCGCAGCAATGGAACAAAGATATAAAAGCAAATGGAGGCTACGTTAGCTGATTATTGTTGGATGGTGAAAGGGATGCTCCCGAAGCTGAATACAAGAGAAAGGCGAAGAGGTTCAGTGTTTGATATAGGTAGGTTCGTAGCTATATCTTGCTGCCATACAAATTAAAAAAACCTGGTATAAACCAGTCCGCCATTTTAATATTCAACACCCCAAAATCTATAAAGTAAATTTACTCTCATGCCCGTAACAAGATATGACCCCAAACTTATTGTTCAAGCATAATTGGATAGGAAGGACTTTTCATCTTTTTTACGAACTGGTTGGATATCAGCAAATATACATTTAAGAATTACCTGGAGATCGGCATTTAAGGAATTGGTAGCGGATTGAGCAGGGCAAGATTTCTCATAATCGAAAGTGGAATGCAACAGAGCCATCTACCATCACCCTCAGTGAGCGATAAGAGAGAAAACTCGATAACGAATTACAAAAAAAAAAAAAAAAAAAAAACACAGTTGGCAAATCATAAGATGGAAGCTTGTTTAGAAGACCTTTATGCCAAACACGATCGAAAGCCTTTGAGATGTCAAGAGCAACTGCTTGTGTTTCACCGAACTTTTCCATTGAATTTGTCCATAAATGGGTAACATAAGCCAGAATATCACGAGTGGATCAACACTGGTGGAATCCATACTGGCAATCGTTGATCAGATGGAAGGATTCTAGGTAGTTTCAGAGTTGCCGGTTAATTGATTTCTCCATTACTTTAGAAAGAGTAGAAGTAATTGCAATGGGATGATAACTGTATAGAAGGGATTTGTCACTCTTTTTAGGAACTGGCTGGGTATGAGAAAATTTCGAAGCAGAAGCAAAAACAACTTTGGAATAAGAAAGTGAAAAAATGCGGCAAAACACAAGAGTAAGTTCAGGAGCACAGGTTTTAAGAATATGTGGAGAAATGCCAACAGGACCTGGAACTTTTTTTAGCATAAAGATTCGTCAAAATCCTTCTGACATACCTTTGACGGAAGACTACAGGAGGCACTGAATGGAGCATGTTGGGAATGGTGGGAGGTGTTTTACCAAGATCATTAATACATGAGTTGGAAGAAAAATGGGATGCTAGCAGGTCAACTTTATCTTTGGCTGAAGTGACAACAGAACCATCTGGTTTTGACAGAGGTGGGAGCAGAGATGGGCAAAAGTTGCGGCCAATAGACCAGAATGCTCGGATACCATTAGGGCAAGATGCAAGTTTTCTACTCTTAGCTTGTTCAAAATCTAGTTTTGACTGATTAATAACTGCTTCATAATTACTGCAAGCTTTGGTGTAGGAAGAAAATGAAACTGAAGAATTGTAAACAAACTAATTACGATATGCAACGTTCTTCTCTTGAACAGCCTTAGCACATTTATTGGAAAACCAGGGTTTAGATAAAGGACGAGATTTTAAAGTAGTGTGTGGAATAAACGATTCCATTCCTACAAGAATAATTTCACGGACACGAACTAAGCAAACATTGACATCAGAAGTTTTGAAACAGTAAACCGACCAGGGAAAAGAAATCTCGCAGGTCATCCCATTTTAAATTCTTGTAATGCCAAACAACACAAGATTGGGAATAGCTATGAGATAAAGGCTCCATTGGAGAAGAGACAATCACCAAGTTGTGATCTGAGGTGCCTAAAGTACCACTCACTTCGACAGTGTACTTAGGTTTGTTTGTGAGAAAAAGATCAGGTGTCTTGGCTGTATGGTTAGAGTTGTCCAGTATTCTTGTAGGTAAATGAACAATCTGTGCAAGGTCGCTAGTAATTTCAAAAGCCTCACCATCTCAACCAGCTGAGTCTGTGTGACTAGAAAACAGAATGCAGCTGGTTTCCAGTTGTGAAACTTAAAATCACCAAGGAATATTACCTCACTGTTTTAGGAAAGTTGGACTGGAGAAATTCAATTTGCAAAGAGAGGAAGTCAAAGAGCTCCAAGTGATTAGTGGAGTTGGGAGAACGGTAGAGAAGATCAAAAAGAGGCGATTCCAAATTACCAATTCTCTGACAGGGAATATCGAAACGGACATATGCACAAGTTCCACATTTGAGTCGAAATGAATCATACAGCGAATAATTTTGGCAACTGAGATGAGCAGTAGTTGAAACAACTGATAACTGAGATTCTGTGAGAAAAAGTACACGGTGTTGGCAGACTAAGTGGAGATGAACACATTTGAGATTTGAACCGAGACCATGTATATTTATGAAATGAACTAGGAAGTGTTTGGGAGGTTTAGATCTTTTTGCAGACATGCTTACTCTATTAGTTTGACAATTCATGGTGTATTTAATAGTAAGAAAAAGTGTGTGTGTGTGTGTGTATGGGGGGGGGGACATGCTGTATGAAGTAATGGAATTTTTGGATATGGCATACGCATGGTAAGAATACACAGAGATCCTTGACATAACGCGGCCTTGAGAATGCCCCCCAGCATACACTACTCTCACTCCCTACATTCACTATCTGGCAGAGTAGAGGTAGCAAGATTATATACCAGCTGATCCGGAAGTCTCCCAAAGAGTTACCGATAGGTTCAGTCCGGTGTACTAACTAGTGGCTGGCCTGCGAACACCATTTTAGAGCTGTACCCTCAAAATGTAAGGAAGATTGGATCTCGCCATGATGTTCATCCTAACCTCAAAAGTCATCAATCGTACTGCATGATGAAGAGTTTATTACACTGGAAATGACAAAATAGTTTTCCAAATATGATTATAAAAAGTTAAAGTTACACAAACTACCTCAATGGTACAATATGTAAACTTGCACTCAATCGAATGCCCTTTCCATTCCCGTACATGTACATTAACAGATTAAAGTTCTACCAGGTTAAACTTGTTTAGACATTCATGATGTATCATCATACACATTTCTAACTAGGCCTTTGTTACTGCAAGTGACAAATTAGGCAGCTTATATTAATTTATTGAGAGAGTGACGTTTCTTGACTCAATCAGCAACAAGGGTTTTAAGTCTTGAAAACAAAAATAAAATTTAAGTTATTTTATAAATCTCCGCTGCTTTCTAAATTAGAGGGTATCACCCCTGGGCCCTAATGTATGCATTGCACTGGAAATAACATGTAGATTTTTTATTTGTGGTCACTAACTACACATTTATGGGGCACTATTCATCTCAGTTGTCTATTACAGCCATATATTTTTAAATAAAATTCACAAAATTTCCTTAACCCTCCACCGATAGCATGGTATCTGAGAGAGAATTTTTAAAAATTTTCTTAATTTTTTTAAACATTTGTAAATGAAATCAATTTCTCCCCCATACATTTTTGCCAACCAACTTTCTCTAACCATTTACATAGTAATATCTTTGTTTGGTTTAACAAATGCCAGATGAGCAAAAGTGTCTTTCTTCTAGGTAACTCTCATTCCGAAGTGACTGTGTGATGCCAGCAGTAGGTAGTTATACCGTGCTATTATGCTTTGATTTTGCTAGCTGAATGCAAACAGCTGACAAAAATACAAATGTTCACACTGCTTTTGGCAGATACTACAGGAGCATTTCATCTCCAATCTGGAGGATCAATGTCCTTGATATATAAAAAAAGTTTTTCTCATTTATTGTGGTTCAATTGGGTTTAGCAGATCACCATTTACAATTCAGTAAAAATGATAAAAATTATTTTTATATAATTAAAATAAAAAAGGATTACAGACATGGTAAAAAAAAAAAAAAAAAAAAAGGTGAACTGCAGCCATTATCAACCCACTGCAAGATGGAAGCCTCCTCAACAATTCATGCTACAGACATGATGCAAGGTTAAAATTCCAATTCTAACACATTTATTTTGCCATTTTTTGGTGAAAAGTAAGATGGTGAGATAGAGAAAGAGACAAATTGAGTCAAAAAAGATGGGTTCTCCATCGTTAATCTGGAGAGCTGTAGCTATGTTACTGATTTTATGGCACAGCAGTGGCTTAGGCCATGCTGCACCAGTGTATTATATCCATGCAAGCTAAAAATCTTGGAAAAACCCATAGCCTTATATAATGGGATTATGGTGTCCTATCTCTACTAGCAATTGTATGATAAATCATTGATCGGACACAATGGGCCTTCTCTGCAACCTGCCTACAATGCTTGGAGAACTTCATGTCTCACTGTATCGTAACACCCAAGTCCCTTTCCTCAACTACTGGCTTCAGTTCAACTCCACCAAGTGTATAAGTTATTATGGGGTTACTGTTCCCCAGGTGTAATTCCTTACACTTTGCTGGATTAAAGCACAGCTGCCATTTTTCTGACCATCCCTGAAATCCATCTAGGTCACTCACTCTAAAGCTCTACTTGCTGGTGATCATTAACTACTCTACCAATCTTTACATCATCTCCAAATTTAGACATCACACCCTCTACCCCCTTCATCAACGTCATTTATGAAAATCAAAAACAACAGTGGTCTTAATACTGATCCTTGGGGAACCCTCACTTCTTACATCAACCCAATCTGAGGAATAACCATTTATCACAACCCCAATGCCCCAAAGCCATCCATCTAGGATTTTCCCTGATTCAGTCTGTTCCAGCTTATAAAGTAACCCCTCTCATGTGGGACTGAGTCAAATGCTTTGTGAAAATCATTTCCTAAATCCGGCTCTTGAGTGACCCTGTCAAAATAGCTAACCAGATTAGTTAAACATGATGATTTTCCCTTTACAAAACTATGTTGAGTATTCAGAATTCCATTTCTACCCAAATGATCCTGAATTCCTTGATCACTGTCTCCATGATTTTCCCTACTACTGAAGTTAGACTGACCAGTCGGTAATTTCACACCTCATCCTTAGAACCACCGTTATGTACTGGAGTTATATTAGCATTTTTCCAATCCAACAATCTCACCAGAGTCCAGTGATGCTCTCATAATTGGCTTCAATGGTTCAATGCACTCACTGGCCACTTCCTTAAAATTATGGGGTATATGCCATCAACCCCAGGGTCCTGAGCTGGATATCATAATTCCTCTCTTCCTTGGTGATTCCCTTCTACTTCTGACTCTTATTTCTCTCAGGATAATTCAGACTTCCTCAATTCAGAAAGCCTCAGACTTCCTTGCACCATATGGCTAATGATAATAATAACAATAACCCGAAGGAGTCTTACTGGCCCATAAGCTCAAAAGCTTTTTTCATTAAATAAACGTGAAATTTCAATAACATTAATTACATTTCCCCCCAACTTCACTCCCATAATTTCTACTTGTTTATTCTACTATCCTTCCACCAAGGTATAGTAGTACAGGAATACCTCGCATAACACGGTTAATTCGTGCCAAAAAATACCGCGCTGATTGAGGTATTATTAGTATGTATTTTAATGTAATGCGTTCTGACAATTTGATTATATGGGTCGAGCTGCAAAAATATATAGGTGTTTGTTTACTATAAATTGATGCACACGAAGTTCTTGCAAAAAAGAAACTAAAATGATAAAAATGAAAAATACTAGTAAGTACAGCATAAATGATTTTTATTGCAGTATGTACATACTAAAAGAATATAAGTGAAGTATGTACTGTATTTTTATATAATTAAAAAGTTTAATTTAGTTAAACTTAGTTTGCAGTTTTTTTCTTCTTTTTATCTGCATACATCTCTTTATTAATACTGAATGTTATTTTTCAACGCCTGCCTTACTTTCATACCTCGTTCGATGTTTGGATCTAGAAGAACACTCAGCGCCATTACATTTCTTCTTTCCACTCATATTTGCATATAAAGGTGTAACGTTTTTAAAAAATAATCTTTAATAAAAACACACAGCGAAAAATATTTGTACAGCTTATGCACATGCAATGACCTCACAGCTCGGAATCTAGTGTTTACTAATGTATGAATGCTAGCAGAGTCCGTATATAATGGGAGTTTTGACAACAGTCAGAATGGCCTTGAATTCATAACGCATTGGCCTACGTGATGGCATTATAACACATACGTACCAAATGTATTGGTGCGTAATGCGAGGTATTTATGGATTATCTTTCTGCTTCTTGAATCATATAAACAAAATCCTTTTGCAGAACATATTCAATAGAATGTATAAGAAAGCTGAAATGATGATTGGCAACACACAATTTGGATTCAGACCTGGAATAGGAACAAAAAAGCAATAGAAATGAAAATCCCATTTATTAATTTTCTTGGTAGCTTATAAAAAAGCATTTAACAGAATTAAACATAAGTTAATGGAAATCCTCAAAAGAACTGGCCTTAACTCAAAAGACACCAGACTTTTAAAAAACATTTATTGGAATCAAAGAACGAGAATCAGAGTTGGAAAAAAGAGGAACAGAGTGGAGAGAAATCAAAAGCAGTGCAAGACAAGGATGTGTTCTCTCTCTCTCTCTCTCTCCTATTATACAACATTTACTGAAAAGTAATAGCCCTGAAAAAAAGGAAAGAGGGAATTATCATAAACAGAACAATCAACAATTTAAGATATGCACATGAAAAGGTGTTAATAGCAACCACAAGCAATGACTTGCAAAATCTGTTAAATGGAATAGAAAAACAAAGTGAAACCCAAGGTCAAATAAAAAAAAAAAAAAGAAAGAAAAGAAAAGCATAAATAGAGATGAAAATTGCAGTCCAAATAAGATCTTACAGCAAGCAAACAACTACTGCTATTTTGGAAAACACTGTTTCAGACAATGACCACACCAAAGAAATAAAATTTAGGACCAGATAACTAGACAAGGTAAGCCCAGCAAAATGACGAACATACTGTGTGAAAGAAAACTGCCATAAAATATGACTAAATAAAGAGTTTTTAAAGTATTACATATGGCCCATTTTAATGTATAGATGTGAAACATGGACCATCAACAAAGATATAATAAAAAGAATAGAAGCATCTGGGCATTGAGAAGAATGGCGAAAATCAGACGGACAGACAAAATAACCAAAACAGTCCTTCGAATGAGTGGCACCAAAAGAGAACTAGTAAACAAAATCTGCAGACTCAAAATAAGCTACTATGGCCACATTTTAAGAGGTTCAAAATATGAAATACCTAAACTGATCTCAGAAGGGAAAATCCCCAGGAAAAGAAGTAACTGGTTGGATGATATAAAAGACTGGACAGGACTTTCCACAAGAAATCATTCCAAGGAATATAGAAAGGCCACTGGAGTTAAGACGGCCCATCTTGTGTGACATCAATGTATGCCATAAGTTGAATGGCAAAGAAGGTTGTACTGTTAGTAGTACATAAATAGTGACAAGAGTAAAATCAAAAAGTACAGAAAAAATTTGTTATATGCAGATTCACCCAACTTTACAGCCATGTTATCTCATTACACATGGTATGTAATATAATTTAGACAGAGAAGCTGTTTAGGATTTTCACCGCTACTGTTGCTAGCATTGCCTGTCTTCAGTGTGAAAGAGATAATGACATTCGGAAGAGTACAGAAATATATATATGAAGCAATAACTTGGGTTTAAAGGCCAATTTTCCCCACCTTTAATGAAAAGAAGTTGAAAGAAAATACATGCGAAGGGAGATTGTTCGAGAAAATGAAAGTTGAAGGAATAAATAAGTTCAGAGGGCAATTAGGCTCTTACAGAGTGGAGAGACTTTGTAAGCGATGAATCATTAATTAATCTAATTGCCCTCTTAGCAACGGAGTCTAGAAGACCGAGCGCGGTTATGGGGGAAATGCCATAGATGTGGGAACAATGTTCTACAGTAGGGCAGATTTGTACAGAGAAATTAGCTATTTAGAAGAAGAAGAAGCAATATCTGTACTTATGAAAACAGAGAAGTCAGGGTAATCCCTAATAGAGATATGTAACCTTGTCTAGAAATCTGAGTGTCAACAAAGATAAGCACAGGAGCAGAAGAATCATTTTTTCTAGATATAAGACAGGACTGAAATTACTAAGTCATCATGGCCCTACTGGAGATCAGCATTGAAGGCATTCATAATGGATATTTGAGAAGTGGAAGCTGTTTGAGCAGAGCAAGGTTTCTTAAACTGGAAGGCAGATTGCAATGTGCTATCATCAGCAAAACTATGGGTAGGATTTCCCATTAATAGAAGGTCATTACTGTATAGGGAGGAAAAGAATGGGTGAAAGAACTGAACTTTGGGGAACAACAGCACTAGCGAATAAGTTAGAAAACCATCAACCATCACCTGCAGTGATCTTGTCAGAAAGAAAACTCATATCCAAAAACAGTTGGAAAACTGCAAGATGGAAGCTTATTTAGAAAACTTTATGCCAAACACAATCAAAAGCCTCTGAAATGTCAAGAGCGGCTGCTTGAATTTCACCAGTGGATCACCATCGACAAAATCCATATTGGCAATCATTATTCTGACTGAAAGTTTGATAATTTAGGAGTTGGCAGTTAATGAATTTCTTCATTAAGTTATAAAGGGTAGAAATGCAATGATATAACACTGGTCAACATGTAAAATGTTACAAAAACGAAAATATCCAATCTTGACTAATTTCATGCTGCCAAGCACGAAAATCACATTAAAATTTGGCTTTTTTTTCGAATTACAGTTGGGGCCTGATATCAGTGAGTTACTCTACATGTCAGCTATGTTAGCTTCAAGAAAGTATCCCTTAACTCGAGCCATAAAAACAAGCCTACTTCTTGTACTTTGGATATAAGTAGGCAACCAGGACAAGAACTGGGCTCCAAACATATGCTGCACTACCTGTTCATCAAAAGTCGACCCGTGGGTGAATCATAAGGAACATTTTATGCCTTTTGCAGTGCCCATGATATGGAGGGAGCCAACAAATCACATCATAGACTGTTACTTCTGCATGGTGCCTCCTCTTCAAGGGATGACAATGAAGAAAAAGTGGACAGCGACATACCCAAATATACCATCTGCAATTTGTCCTATGCTCATGGTGAAGTACTACCTATTCTTGAACTACCTGACTGGTTTTCTGTACACTCTGATGAAGATACTGATCAACTTGATATACATGAAGTACAGCAGCCATCTAAGTCAAGGGAGTCACCATTTTGTCCAAACCTTTATCCTTAGGAACCACATAAGATTGCAGAAAGTGAGCTTAATGACTTCATCGGGGATCTTGAACTGCTGAAGAATAGGGCAGAGCGTTTAACATTGAGGCTACAACAGTGGAATCTTCTAAATCATTCTGTGAGAGTGACAATATTTTGTACTCAAAATAAAGACTATGATAAATTCTATCAAACAAAAGATGAACTCACTGTTTGTAAGGATACAGACGCTTCTAAGGTTAGCCTTAAGGCTGTGTTATCACACAATGTTAATATACTGCCTTCAATACCTCTTGTGTATGCCATCCACAAAAGAGAAACATATGCAAACATGGAGAACATCCTCTTAGATGTACACTATCTATATGAACTACAAGAAGAGGAGCTGGCCTCAATGAAAATCATTAACACCTGGAATGAAGAACACAGCATTTGAAATTCTGGTGGATCCAAATAAAGTTTTGCTTCCACCACTCCACTCTCTTGCAAGTATGTGAATACTTGCAAGAAAAATTCCCAAGACTTTAGTAGAGAGAAGATCAAGGCAGGCATTTTCAATGGTCCACAAAAAGGCAACTTTTCAAAAACGAACAAATCAAACGTGCCCTTAGCGATAGTGAGAAATCAACGTGGAAAGCCTTTCAAAATGTTTCAACTGGTTTTCTAAGAAATGTTCAAGCCAGCAACTACAGGCAGCTTGTAGATCTCATTACTTCTTACGAAAAACTGGGGTGCAACATGTCATTGAAGATGCATTTCTTGCACTCACATCTGGATTTCTTCGCACCAAACTGTGGTGCCGTCAGCAACAAACATGGTGAGTGCTTCTAACAAGACATCGCAGCGATGGAACAAGGATATAAAAGCAAATGGAGGCCACATTAGCTGATTATTGTTGGATGGTGAAGGGGATGCTCCCGAAGCCGAATACAGGAGAAAGGCGAAGAGGTTCAGTGTTTGATACAGGTAGGTTTGTAGCTATATCTTGCTGCCACACAAATAAAAAAAAACCTGGTATAAACCAATCCGCCATTTTAAGCACTATTTCTAAGTTCAACACCCCAATATCTATAAAGTAAATTTACTCTCACGCCCGTAACAAGATATGACCCCAAATTTGTTGTTCAAGCGTAATTGGATAGGAAGGACTTTTCAACTTTTTTTAGGAACTGGTTGGATATCGGCAAATATCCAAGCAGAAGGAAAAACAGTGGAAAAATGTGGCACAGAACAGGAATAATCTCAGGAGCACATGTTTTGAAAAAAATCACCAGGACCCTGAGCTCTTGGCATCAAGGTTGTTCAAAATTCTTCATCCTTTTAACAGAAGACCACAGGAGGTATTGAATGGAGTGTCCTGGGAGTGGAAGATGGTTTAACTAGCTCACCAATACAAAAGTGAGAAGAAAAGTAGGCTGAAAGCAGGTTGCCTTTACCTTTAGCTGAGGTGGCAATACAACCATTACATTTTAACAGAGGTGGGCAAAAGTTTTAGTCAATAGCTTTGGAATAGACCAGACTGCTCTATTACAGTTTGGACAAGGAGCAAGTTTACTACTTTTAGCCAGCTCAAAATTTAGTTTGAACTGATTAATATCTGCTTTACAACTTTTGTGAGCTTTGGTGTCAGTAGAAAACGATCATGGAGATTGCCAATTGCAACATTATCTTGAATAGTCTTAGCAAATTTATTGGAAACCAAATTTTAGATAAAAGTAGAGATTTTAACATGGAGTGTGGAATGAAGGATTTCAGTAAAATGCAAAAACCTTGGGAGGTGCATTATGGCCACAGAAGCTGATGCGCCAACAACTAACAAAAAAAAAAAAAAAAAAAAAAGTTCTACAAGAATAATTTCACTGACCCAATCTGGATAAATATTGAAATCAGTAATTTAAGGAAAAGAATAAAACCCCGCAAATCATACCATTTTGCATTCTCGTAATGCCAAATAACATGTGGCTGAGAATGACTATGAGAGAAAGACTTCACTGAAGAAGAGACCATCATCAATTTGTGATCTGAGGTGCCTAGATGACCATTCACCTTGACTGTGTACAGGAATTGCACTACATCCGGTGGGTGTGGGACTTGTGCATTCGGCACAAATACATAACGTAAATCCAAGCAGCAGCTGTCTTATATTGGCAGTAGTAAAATACCCTGCACATGTTTTTAGGCTAGATTTGTTGAGGTTCTATGCGAAAACAGATGAACTAGGTGGAGATGGGCTTTTGCCTAGGAGCCACCCTTGACTCTGGGATACACGTACGCAGTGCACCAGGAGGTAAAATATAATATCTCATATATGTGTAACGAGAATGTTAATGTATATAAAATTATATATATATATCTTTTTGTGCACACACAAAAAGATATATATGGGAAAAAAAATGGAAATGACTGTGTACAGGAACTCCCAGACTTAGAGGCAATACTTGACTTACGAAAATTCGACTTTATGTAAGCTTTTTACGGCTGGTGCAAACTTAAAAAAATTGTGGAAACGTATTTTACATCCCATAAGAATAAATGGAGGTATCGTGAATGTGAATCCAATAACACATCGTTTTTTTGTTTTTTGTAATTCGTTCCAAGTCCTTGGAAGTTTGAAAATTTCGCTATATTACTAAGATATTTATCTCTCTAAAAGAGAGATTATTAGAGTTGGGAAAGCGATACAGGCAACACACGAATTTGACAGAATGGGATAGAGATTTTAACCCAGAAACGATTGAAAATAGAAGATTCTAGATTAGTACATCCTCTGACAGGGAATATCAGAGCTGTAATATCAGAGCCGAACCCTAAAGAGAAAGGAATCGTACAGTGAACAATTAGAACCGAGGTGAGCAGTGGTCGAATAAAGTGATAATTGGGATTCGGTCAAAAAAACAAAAAGCAGGATTTGACTGACTTTAAGTGGAAACGATATCACTGAAATTGGAACTGAGAACAGGTTTGTGAAATGAACAAGGAATGTTTAGATCTTTTCACAGATAACTTTGTTCTATTAGCTTGGCCCATCATGATGTTTTCAGTAGCAAGAAAAGAATGGAGAGGACATGTATGAAGTAATGAAATTTTTGGATATGATGTACACAGACTATACCCAGCTCCATGACATAACGTGGCCACAGTGCCCCCCATACGCACTACTTGGACTTCTCCAGTCGCTATCTGGCAGAGTAGAGCAGCAAGACTTCAAACACTGTTTTAGAGCTGCACTCTTGAAATGTCATCTTGGCATCGCGCAACACAGCGGCAGCTCCCAATGCAGAATGCGCTGGTCCCAAAGGAACTAGTTGTTGGTGACTCTATTGTCAGGGAAACGAGAAACATGCTTTGTAAAAAGGATAGGTGGAACAGAACCAGGGTATGTCTGCCAGGGGCAAAGGTTGATGACGTTGTAGAGCGGATATCACCTTTTAAGGGCACAAAAGGTGATATAGTTGTACACGTTGGCACTAATGATATTAAGAGTAGGAGACCGACGGAATTACTTAACAAGTACAGGTCACTGTTGAAAAAAAGCCGTGAAGTAGGGTTGAATTTGAAAGTGTCTGCAATTCTGCCCAGACACGATAGGAGGGAGTATATGATCAGAGCCCTGTCGATTAATTCGGCCCTGGAAAGATTGTGTAAAGCTCAAGGAGTAGAATTTTTTTCAGCCTGGTCTGTACTTGTTAACAGGAGAGACTGCTTCTACAGGGATGGGATACACTTAAATAGAAAGGGTGCAAGAATGTTTGCTGATGGTATTGAGGCAGTGTTAGGTGGGTCGGAAAACTGCTAGATTGGGGGATACAAGGACTAATAGATTAACAGTAGCCACTGGCAGAGGTGAAGGTGATTCTTGCACTGCTTCTATTGGAATGAGCCGCAGCCTGGAAAATAAGATGCAGGATATTTCAGAGACTGCCGGGAATCATTGTGGTACAAGTAAACACATGGGTTGTGTTAGGGTAGCTAAGAAAAAAAAACAGGTGCATGTATACTTGCGTGTACACCAATGCTAGGAGTTTAGTAAATAAATTTGATGAATTTGAGGTATTGCTCAAAACATCAAAGGCAGATATTGTGGGGATTTTAGAGACGTGGCGTCACACAGATATAAGGAATGCAGAACTGGAATTTGGGGAGTACAATGTCTACAGAAGGGATAGACAGGATAGGAAGGGAGGAGGGGTTATGCTATTAGTTAAGAAATACATAAAATCCAAGGAAGTGAAGCCAGTCGACATTGCTGGACAGTGTAGTGTGGAGTCAGTTTGGTGTGACATAAGCATTGGGAGATCAAAATTGAAAATAGGAGTGTGCTATAGACCTAATGACTCTGATGAGTATAATAAGAAATTGTACAGGGAAATAGAGTGGGCCAGTAAATCAGAGAGTCTTATAATGGGGGATTTTAATTTCCTAGATATTGACTGGAATTTGGGGGCTGGTCACTCACACACTAGCAAGGCTTTTGTGGATTTATTGGATGATTGTTTTCTACATCAGCATGTTCGGAAGGCAACTTGAGGGAGTAATAATCTTGATTTGATTATCAGTAGTGATTCTTCATGCATTAAGAATCTGCAGGTAAATGAACCACTAGGTGGCAGTGATCACAGTGTGCTGAAGTGGGATTTACTCAAAGAGGTAACTACCTCTGAGTAAACTAGTAAAGAAAACATTAGGGGTAAAGGGAAGGGTTATTGCTTTCGTAAAGGCGACTACGATGGACTGAGACAGTATTTAAATTCTATACAGTGGGACAAACTGATGATGCTACCAACGGCAAATTCAAAATGTTTGTTTGTTTGTTATTTGGTTTTTAGGAGCATTAGCAACTAAGGCCATATTCCTCCGCAAATTCAAAATGGGAAGCATTCAAAGAACTTATCTTGGAAGCTACTAGGCTTTACATACCAACTAAGAAATATTGTTCAAGGTTTAGGCCTAAGTGGATGTCAGATGAACTCATGAGACATATGGCAGAGAAGAAAAATGCATGGGATACATACAAATTAACACGTGACACAGAAGCCTATGATAGGTACAAGTTGATCTGTAACCAAGTTACAAAGGAGGTTAGGCAGGCGAAGGCAGATTACGAGAAATCTTTGGCAAGGGATGCAAAGAAAAACAGCAAAGAGTTCTTTACTTATGTAAACTCTAGAAGGATGGGGATGAATCAGATTGGTCCACTTGATATCGATGGGTCAACTGTTGATGATCCTGCTCAGGTAGCTAACAAACTAAATGAATATTTTGCATCGACATTCACACATGAGGAGTTATTCAGCGAGGGGAATGCCAGAGGTGTATTCAACTCTGGCAGTAAGCTAGAGAATCTTGTAATAACTGAGAGTAAAGTGGAGGAGAAATTGTTGAAGATAAATACAAGAAAGGCACCTGGGGTGGATGGGATCTATCCAGTTATATGAAAGGAGGCAGCAAAGGAAGTAAGCAAACCCTTAGCCATAATTATGAGAGCTTCCTTGGACTCAGGGGAAGTACCCATGGACTGGAGATGTGCAAATGTGACCCCAATTCACAAAGGAGGATCAAAGGGCGGCACAAGTAGTAGTAGTAGTAGTAGTAGCACATGATGCAAGAAAGCAAGTGTAGGAGCTTATGCAGCATCAGCCAAAAAAAAAAAAAAAAAAAAATCATCACACCATTCCCTCCAAATGCCTGTCCAGTTCCTCCTTAAATTTATTTAACCTATCAACTTCCACAACGACAGATGGAAGTTTGTTCCAGCAATTAACCACCCGCTGGCTAAAGGCAAATTTCCGCACATCTATTCTACATCTGTCCTTTCTTAATTTGAACTTATGTCCCCGTAGGTTCGTAATCTGAACAAGTGGAAGGATCCCATCAGAATTCAGCGTGCTCAACCCATTCAAGGCCTTATAGACCTCAATCAGATCACCGCGCAGGTGCCTAGTCTCCAGCCACTGCAATTTGCAGAACTTAAGCCTCTCTTGGTAAGAGAATCCCTTCATTCCCCTCACCAATCGTGTTGCTCTTCTCTGTACACGCTCAAGCAAATCTACATCCTTCCTAAAATGAGGCCTCCAGACTTGTACGCAATACTCAAGGCGTGGCCTGACCATTGCCTTATACAGAGGGACAATCACCTCCTTTTCCCTGCTAGCAAAATTCCTATATATCATTGACAAAAGCCCATGACCTGCCCTAGCAGCCTGTCTGCATTGCTCAGAAAACTTCATATCTGACTGCACAATTACTCCCAGGTCTTTTTCATTTTCTACCACCTTAAGTGTAGTACCACACAGTTGGTACGTTTCTCTGGGGTTACTTCTACCCATATGCAGTACTTTGCATTTGTCAAGGTTGAACTTCAGTTGCCACTTCTTAGCCCATCTGCCCAAATTATCTAGATCCTGTTGCAGTAGCACACTGCCATTACTGTCATTAACAACCCTGCCAACCTTTGTGTCATCTGCAAACTTCGACATTAAGCCTGATATACCTTCATCAATATCATTGATAAATACACAAAACAACAGTGGACCCAACACCGAACCCTGTGGGACTCCACTAATAACATTAGTCCACGAAGAGCAGCACCCATTGATTACCACCCTCTGTCTTCTCCCACTTAACCATCCTTTTATCCATTGTAGCAACTTACCCTTAATACCATTCTGCTCCAATTTGTACAGTAAGTAATTATAGACCTGTGAGTTTATCTTCTGTTCCAGGAAAATTAATGGAGGCACTGGTTAAAGAAGCACTGCAGGATCATCTAGACAAGACTTCAGTTATAGCTCAGACACAGAATGGTTTTGTTAAGGGGAAGTCTTGCCTGACCAATTTGATTGGGTACTATGATGCAGTCACAAAAGAACTGGATGCAGGGAATAACTTTGATATTATATACTGGGATCTTAGAAAGGCTTTTGATACTGTTGCACATGGAAGACTGCTGCACAAATTGGAGCAGTGTGGCATTGGAGGCAAACTGCTGCTATGGATAAAGAGGTGGTTGAGGGGGAGAAGACAGAGAGTGGTAATCAATGGACACTGCCCATCGTGGACTAATGTTATTAGTGGAGTCCCTCAGGGTTTGGGTCCATTATTGTTTTCTGTATTTATAAATGATATTGATGATGGTATATCAAGCTTAATGTCCAAGTTTGCAGACGATACGAAGGTTGGCAGGGTTGTCAAGGACACTACTGACACTATGCTACTGCAACAGGATCTGGAAAGGTTGAGCAGATGGGCTGAGAGGTGGCAAATGAAGTTTAACATTGACAAATGTAAAGTACTACATATGGGAAACAGCAACCCCAGAGCAACATATCAACTCTGTGGTAGTACACTGACAGTGGTAGAGAATGAAAGTGACCTGGGGGTGGTTGTGCAGGCAGATATGAAGTTTTCTGAGCAGTGCAGACGGGCTGCAAGAGTAGATCATGGTGTATTGTCAATGATATATCGGAATTTTTCTAGCAGGGGTGATCATTCTAGCAAGGAGGTGATTATTCCCTTGTACAAGGCAATGGTCAGGCCACACCTAGAGTACTGTATACAGGTCTGGAGGCCTCATTTCAAGAAGGATGTAGAGATGCTGGAACAAGTACAGAGAATGGCAACAAGATTGGTGAATGGAACAAAGGGGTGCTCTTACGAAGAAAGGCTTAAGTTTTGCAAATTACAGTGTCCGGAGACTAGGCACCAGCGAGGTGATCTGATAGAGGTGTATAAAGCCTTGAATGGTTTGAGCATGCTCAATGCTGATGGGATTCTTCCTCCTGCTCAGAATAATCACCTGAGAGGGCATAAATTCAAATTGAGGAAAGACAGATGTAGGATAGACGTGAGAGAAATCTGCCTTTAGCCAGCGGGTGGTTGGTTGGTGGAACAGACTTCCATCCCTTGTCGTGGAAGTTGATAGCCTAAATAGGTTTAAGGCTCAGCTGGACAGGTATTTCGAACGAACAGAGGGGTGAAGTGGTTATTTTTTATTTTTTATTTAATTATTTATTTTATTATTTTTTTTTTCGCTGATGCTGTATAAGCCTGCTTTCTTGCATTAAATGCCTCTACTAATGCTAATGTAAGTAAGGCTGGCCGTTGTCATGATGGAATAGATCGGGGTTTATCGGAGAGTTGCTTTGGGGACCAAACGTAGGTTTCGCAACTCCAGCTCCCAATAAGCAAAGTGGTGGTATTGCACTGGTTGATTAGTATTGCCTAGTAATACAGAAGGGCACCATTCCTCTATGCATGGCACTGTATGCCACACCTCTACCCCTGCTTACATTGATTCATTATTACTGAACCTGGACAGTCACATCCAGGATTCAACATGCTGAATTTCAGGACTTGCACATGTGGGGTACCCAGGGTTACTAACACTCCGACCACTGTGAAGGTGCAAGCAGAGGATTTGGTTGTTATAGAATGACCAGACTGCACCGAAATTTGGCCCAGAATGTGTTACCTGAACATTGGTTCAGGATAAGGGCTTTGGCAATCTTAAGTTATGCATTATGGACTATAATTTGGCAAGGCTATGTCCTAAGTTCATACAAACTTTTTTGCCTTGTGAATAGAATGAACTTACAAACTTTGGCCAGACCTTGCAGAATCACCCGTGTGTGTATACGACAACAGGATATTGGTGACAGAATGTTGAAATGATTAGGTTGCTAAAAGATCAATATTACCAAAATCATTTTCAGTTCAGTGTTTTGAAGAACTGTGTGTTCTAATCAAAATTGTCCAGAGATAATCCAGATTTACAACATAATGATGTATGTTTCAGTCTACAGAATGAAAAATTCTACTTCGCCAATGCAAGTTGACACTTTATGAAAACTATGAAAAATAAGGCTTGGCATCTGCCCAGAGACTAATAAGTTTAGCATTCTTTCCAGAGTCAATTCATTGCACCCTATTTTTTAGACAATACACATAAGGGACAAACTGGAGTAAAACAAAACAAAAAAAAAAAAAAAAAAAAAGGATAACTGCAAATTTAAGAAAGCATTAGACAATTAGAATATAGACAGATTAGATTTTTTTTTTTTGGCTTATTTGCTTTTACAGATTGCAACCTTGAATTATTTGGCACTACTAATACTAAATTTGCAGCACAGAAAAAAGCTCCTTACAGTGCTAAAACTAAAGCCAGCACTACGTTGCCAATCAATTAACATGGTTTAAGTGAGACTAACTACTCATCACACTTTGCTGTTTTAAAACTAGGATGTAAAACTAACAAATCTAAAGTTAGGCTCAAGCGAGCCCACGACGACACGTGGCTGACTAAACCATCGGGGAGATTACTATGATCGCTTACGCACGCAGAATTTGCATCGCTCAATGTCTATAACAATGAACTTAAGAGGGCTAAAAACTGTTCGCCTTAATGGTAGAGAATAAATAAATTTATTTATTAACTTTCACTAACATTAGTGAGAAGCATGTTTTATGCGTTAAAAACTTTTTCGACCTAACATTGTTGAAGTTTATTGGGGAAGTATTTCTTTTGTCTACGATTCAGCTCAGCTTATTGTTACAATAACTAATAAACAGATTATATATATATATATATATATATATACACACACGTTTGTAGGTAGCGAGAAATAGGTAAATATATATACACACAGTATGTACATTTAAGTTCTCGTCAGTTCTTCATTTGTAACAATGCTGTGAAAAATCAGTTATGTTGACATTTGAAAAGGCTGATTCCTGCCATTCACTTTAGAATGCAAAAACACAACTAAAAGTAATAATATAACTACTTAAATATTCATACATTCACGCGAATTTTTAATTAAAAAGGGAATTATTAAGACAATGTTTGTACAGTATCGACAGAAGCGAGGTCGGAAACATGTTAGGCCTGATAGCAGAAAACATGAAATCAAAACTTAAGTAATTTAAAAATTATGAAAAAAATATGACAAAATATTGCTTCTATTCAATATGCAGTACCACTGAAGAGTGTCGATGAACTATGACAGTTAATTTTCAAGGAACATGTCTTAGATTACAAAATTTCTCACGTCTTACCTCTTTTAGACATCTTGATCAAGTTCTGAATGAGGGCGAAATATGCACATGCGCAGTGATAGCAATTTGTCGCTGGGTGGCGTTAAAACGGGATTCTGTCTCTTGTCACTTGTATAGTCATTTACTATCATATAACTATTTACAATTATATAAAATTTGATTAACTCTTTAAAACCGTTAATTACCTTGTATTATAATTATTTTAAAACTCTGAATTTATTGAAGAGCTATTTTTCCCTCCCCAGAATATATATATGAAGTTGACCTTCTTTCACTTCGTACATTGGATGTTGGGTGGTAACCAGCTCACGCGAAGTATAAATTGGGAATCCTAGTAAATTTTGAAGCATTAGGGAGTGGTGGTGTGGTTTGTAGTTTTGTTAATGCGCAACGTTTTTCACATTTCGAACTGCTGTGCTGGATTTTTGGATAACGTAATAGAAGTAAAATTTTGAACTGCAAGTTAAAATGAGCTCAAAAAAGTGTTCTCGGTGTGACAAAACGGTTTATCCATTAGAAGAACTTAAGTGTTTAGACAAGGTGAGCAAGTTTCTTGCCTTCACCCTAAGTAGGCCTAAGACATTTACTGTGAATTAGGCTGTGATTTTATTGGGTTCTAAAGTTAATTTTTAACAACTCCAATTTCTTGTATATTCGCATTTGTCACGTTGCAATAATCCAAACGGGTTAATCTGAATAAGGACAGCGAGTTGTACTTCTCATCAGCATTTTGAGTGGCATTGGTGTGCCAGACTTGAAAACTTCTGTTTCACATCACGAGAGAATAAAAATAATAATCATAAATAAAGTTCTTAGTCTAACTCTTATAACCGTTGTCGTCTTTCTATGTAGTAGTAGAACTTAGTAAAAGCAGACAGACCTTTCATCATTTATTCACTAACTCTGATTATGTGGAAATTGATCGAATCCAAGTAATGTATGAAGTGTTTTTCTTCCTACTCAATGTGGTTTTTCTTTTGCATTTTCCATAAATTCAGGCGAGCTTAAGAATGGAATGAGCATAGTGATACTGCTTTGAATAGAAATGTTTAAGTTATGAATATTGTGTTTATGCGATGAGATGTGTGTATATGGAAATAGTCGAAGATTTGATTGATATATTCTGTTCGTCCGCGAAGAGTTAAATTTCGTAAAGAGTGAAAAGTGAAAGCACCGGCATTTGCAGAGTGTGTATATATATATATAGTATATATGATATATATTATTATTATTATTATTATTATTATTAACTATATGGTGCAAGGAAGCTTATGCTGCACCAGCCAAAAAAAAAAAAAAATTTAATACCCCAAGAGAGAGAGAGAGAGAGAGAGAGAGAAAAGAAAGGAATCACCAAGAAAGAGAAGAATGATGATATCCAGCTCAGGACCCTGTGTGCCAAGCCCATACTCACCAGATGTGAGCCCCTGGGGTATGTATACATACATACATACAGTGATGTGTATATATATAGATCTGCACACAGCGTGATCCATACGTTTGAGAATGTTACCTGAAAGTTTTTTTTGTTTTTTAAAACAGCTATATTATAGGGCTGAATATTAATTAAATGTAATCCTCGAGCATTTTTAAAGATGGCAGTATCCCATTTTGCAGGTTCCTGGAGTAAATTTAATTAATAGTCTGTGCAGAATGCTCCACTCTTAACATGTGTTGGGTCTGTTTTCAAGCTAATTAATACAGATAAAATTAAGTAAAATTTATATATTACAAGTCCAGTACTTTTTCTGGCTTCACTAGCTTTTATACATGTATTCAAAAATGTAACAGAATCTTTGTGTGTGTAAGAGAGAAACAATTGTTTTACACGTATTAGTACAGATTGCATATTGCTCAATTTTTCATTGTTACATTAGAACTTATCTGGGAGCAAAATGAAGATGTGATAATTGAAACGAATGTGAAAGAGGAGTTAAGCTAAAAGTAAATAAGGTGCCTGGGTTAACAGAATCTACCCAATTATATTAAAAGAAGCAGCAAAAGAGGTAAGTGAACCTTTGGCTATAATCATGAGAGCATCCTCTGATTCGAGGAGGTCCTATGGATTGGAGATGTGCAAATGTTTTTCCTGTTTGCAAATGGGAATTAGAGGACAAAGTGAGTAATTACGACCTGCAAGCTTGACATTCTGTTCCAGGGAAAATAAAGCAGTTGGTGATTAAACAAGTAATGTGGGATCATCTAGACAGAATGCAATTATATATCAATCACCACATGGATTTAAGTGGGAGACATTGTCTGACTAATCTGAATACACAGTAACAAAGCAATTGAATGTAAAAAAAAAAAAGTAATTTTAATATCATATACTCAGGTTTGATTAACTTTTAGTTTTGTTTTAGTTTAACTTCTGTTCCGGGTAAAATAATGGAGTCGCTGGTTAAAGATGCATTGCAGGATCATCTAGACAAGACTGCAGCAATAATTCAAACACAGCATGGGTTTGTTAAGGGAAAGTCTTGTCTGACAAATTTGATTGGTTATTATGATGTGGTCACAAAGGAACTGGATGCAAAAAATAATTTTGATATCATATACTTGGATTTCAGGAAAGCTTTTGACACTGTTGCGCATGGAAGACTACTGTACAAATTGGAGCAGAATGGTATTAAGGGTAAGTTGCTACAATGGATAAAAGGATGGTTAAGTGGGAGAAGACAGAGGGTGGTAATCAATGGGTGCTGCTCTTCGTGGACTAATGTTATTAGTGGAGTCCCACAGGGTTCGGTGTTGGGTCCACTGTTGTTTTGTGTATTTATCAATGATATTGATGAAGGTATATCAGGCTTAATGTCGAAGTTTGCAGATGACACAAAGGTTGGCAGGGTTGTTAATGACAGTAATGGCAGTGTGCTACTGCAACAGGATCTAGATAATTTGTACAGATGGGCTAAGAAGTGGCAACTGAAGTTCAACCTTGACAAATGCAAAGTACTGCATATGGGTAGAAGTAACCCCAGAGAAACGTACCAACTGTGTGGTACTACACTTAAGGTGGTAGAAAATGAAAAAGACCTGGGAGTAATTGTGCAGTCAGATATGAAGTTTTCTGAGCAGTGCAGACAGGCTGCTAGGGCGGGTCATGGGGTTTTGTCAATGATATATAGGAATTTTGCTAGCAGGGAAAAGGAGGTGATTGTCCCTCTGTATAAGGCAATGGTCAGGCCACGCTTTGAGTACTGCGTACAGGTCTGGAGGCCTCATTTTAGGAAGGATGTAGATGTGTACAGAGAAGAGCAACACGATTGGTGAGGGGAATGAAGGGATTCTCTTACCAAGAGGCTTAAGTTCTGCAAATTGCAGTGGCTGGAGACTAGGCACCTGCGCGGTGATCTGATTGAGGTCTATAAGGCCTTGAATGGGTTGAGCACGCTGAATTCTGATGGGATCCTTCCACTTGTTCAGATTACCAACCTACGGGGACAAAAGTTCAAATTAAGAAAGGACAGATGTAGAATAGATGTGCGGAAATTTGCCTTTAGCCAGCGGGTGGTTAATTGCTGGAACAAACTTCCATCTGTCGTAGAAGTTGATAGGTTAAATAAATTTAAGGAGGAACTGGACAGGCATTTGGAGGGAATGGTGTGTTTTTTTTTTTTTTTTGGCTGATGCTGCATAAGCTCCTACACTTGCTTTCTTGCATCATGTGCCACTACTACAACAATATTCTCCATGAAAGATGATTGTGCAAATTGCAGAAGTTTTTTTTTTTTTTTTTTTTGTAGTTGTTGGTGCATAGGTTTCTGTGGCCATAATGCTCCTCCCAAGGTTTTTGCAGTACTTTGATCCAAGCCCGAGGCGGGAATTGAACCCTCGACCTTTGGGTTGCCAGGCAAGCACTTTACCACCCGGCTAGCCTGGTCGGCAAATTGTAGAAATGTGGCATTATGTGCAGGTTACTTCTGTGGACATAACAGACCCAGAAACTGGATTTCAAGGAATGATGAGACATTTTTGTCTTGGCCATGACTGTTTCTGCTAGAAGGGAGTACAGTTTCCTGTGCCAATTCCAGATTTCTAGTTGTAGAATGTATTTTCCAACTGGAAGTAATTCACTTACTGATTGATCTAAAAGATTCCTGATGCTATTTACAGATAGATTAAAATTCTAATCTTCTGATTAAACTTGTCCTTGATAATTTTTTAAGTTCAGGTAAAAATTCTCATGTTTGTCTTTACATCATTAATACTATTGGCCGTATGGTGCAAGGCAGCCCATTCTTTTACTACACCAGCTAAAAAATAAATTAATAATAAACAATAAAATAAAGTGCTTATGTGTTTTCCTCTTCATGTAGTTATCTATCCAGTTGATTGATTGTTGAATTTCCTCCAAGCTGTCATCCTCAGTTATCCATAGAGTTAATGTATCGTGGAATTAATCATGGAAGCTACTAAATGTTTCGTACCTATTAAGAAATATTGTTCAAGGTTTAGGCCTAAATAGTTGTCAAATGAACTAATGAGACTTGTGGCAGAGAAGAAAAATGCATGGAATGCATATAAATTATCAGGCGACACAGAAGTCTATGGCAGATATAAGCTAGTCTGTAATCAAGTCACGAAGGAGGTCAGGCAGGCGAAGGCAGATTACGAGAAATCTTTGGCAAAGGATGCTAAGAAAAACAGCAAGGATTTCTTTACTTATATAAACTCTAAAAGGAAGGGGATGAATCAGATTGGTCCACCTGATATCGATGGTTTGACTGTTGATGATCCTACTCAGATAGCAAACAAACTGAATGAGTATTTTGCATCTACATTCACACATTAGGAGTTGAGGATTAAAAATGCCAGAAGGTTATTAAATTGTACTAGGGTGCGTAATGATTTTGTAATAACTGAGAGGAAAGTGGAGGAGAAATTGTTGAAGATAAACATAAGAAAGGCATCTGGGGTGGATGGATCTATCCAGTTATATTAAAGGCGGCAGCAAAGGAAGTAAGCAAACCCTTAGCCATAATTATGAGAGCATCCTTGGACTCAGGGAAGGTCCCCACAGACTGGAGATGTGCAAATGTATTCACAAAGGGAGGGTTGAAGGGTGACACGAGTAATTACAGGCCAGTTAGTTTAACTTCTATTCTGGTTAAAATAATGGAATCGCTGGTTAAAGATGCATTGCAGGGTCATCTAGACAAGACTGCAGCAATAATTCAGACATAGCATGGGTTTGTTAAGGGAAAGTCTTAAAATAATGGAATCGCTGGTTAAAGATGCATTGCAGGGTTATCTAGACAAGACTGCAGCAATAATTCAGACACAGCATGGGTTTGTTAAGGGAAAGTCGTGTCTCCAAATTTGATTGGATATTATGATGTGGTTACAAAGAAACTGGATGCAAAAAATAATTTTGATATCATATACTTGGATTTCAGGAAAGCTTTTGACACCTTTTGTGCATGGAAGACTACTATACGAATTGGAGCAGAATGGTATTAAGGGTAAGTTGTTACAATGGATAAAAGGATGGTTGAGGGAGAGAAGACAGAGGGTGGTAATTAATGGGTGCTGCTCTTTGTGGATTAATGTTATTAGTGCAGTCCTACAGGGTTTGGTGTTGGGTCCACTGTTGTTTTGTATATTTATCAATGATATTGATGAAGGTATATCAGGCTTCATCACTCTGAAATCTGGCAGGGTTGTTAATGACAGTAATGGCAGTGTGTTACTGCAACAGGATCTAGAAAATTTGGGAAGATGGGCTGAGAAGTGGCAACTGAAATTTAACATTGACAAATGCAAAGTACTGCATATGGGTAGAAGTAACCCCAGAGGAACGCACCAACTGTGTAGTACTACACTTAGGGTGGTAGAAAATGAAAAAGACCTGGAGTCATTGTGCAATCATATATGAAGTTTTCTGAGCAATGCAGACAGGCTGACAGAAAAGGTCATGGGGTTTTGTCAATGATATACAGGAATTTTGATATCAGGGAAAAGGAGGTGATTGTTCATCTGTATAAGGCAATAGTCAGGCCACGCCTTGAGTACTGCATACACATCTGGAGGCCTCATTTTAGGAAGGACGTAGAGTTGCTTGAGCATGTACAGAGATGGGCAACAAAATCGATGAGGGGGATGAAGGGATCCTCTTACCAAGAGAGGCTTAAGTTCTGCAAATTGCAGTGGCTGGAGAGTAGGCACCTGCGAGGTGATCTGATTGAGGTGTATAAGGCATTGAATGGGTTGAGTACACTGAATTCTGATGGGATTCTTTCACTTGTTCAGATTACAAACATCAGTTCAAATTGAGGAAAGACAGCTGTAGAATAAATGTGTGGAATTTGCCTTTAGCCAGTGGGTAGTTAATTGCTGGAACAAACTTCTATCTGTCATAGTTGGAAGTTGATAGGTTAAGTATATTTAAGAAGGAACTGGACAAACATTTAGAGGGAATGGTTGTGGGAATATTTATTTTTTTTGGCTGATGCTACATAAGTTCATATGCTTGCTTTCTTGCATCACATGCCACAATTACTATATTCCAGTAATTAACAACTTGCATGCTACAAGAATTTCCTGTAATCTTGTCAAAATCTCTTCCCTTGAAATTTGAATTAATGGTCTCTAGTTATGGAATCATAATTGAAAATTTCACCTTTATTAATTTTACTTTTTCCTCTAAGGTGCTTAGTTACCAAGCAATGTAGCCCAATCTTTCCTCACATCGGTGTCCTATTGCACACGTTGCTAATTAGTCATCTTTGGACTTCAAGTTGTCTTTTTTTAGGTGAAGTCTCCATAATTGGACACAGCTTTGCAAATGTAGTGTTACAATTTTCTTATAATTGTAAGATTATGACCTTATCTTTACAAAAAAAATGATAAATTGTCTGTGGGATACAGTGGTCCCTTGTCACCTGTATACTCTTCTGAGAGCCCTATATGTGTCTATATCACAACCCTCAAATCCCATTGTTCATCTAATGTTTTTAATTCGACTCCACCAAGTGTAAGTTATTTTGGGGGTTGTCCCCAAAATAACCAAAGGAACCCTTGGTTTAGTTGGGTAGTTATAATTTAACTAAATTAAATTGAAATCAATTTAATTTAATTTGTGGTATTAGAGAATTTACTTATTGTTTAATAACACAAGGGCTTTTCTCTTAATTTGTTGAGTAAAAAGAGTAAATAAAAGCAGCCATGCACTCTGGTAAAACTATAAATTCTATGTCCCCTCACCACATTGCCAGGAACAGCCACCATGTCTGTCATCTTTAATAATAGCATATTAACCATTTGGCCCCCCCCATGCAGTGGTGGAACTTCTGTACCACCAGGTCTGCCACTGCATGGGGGCCAAATGGTTGATTTACTATTGTTAAAAAAAACGTGGTGGCTGTTCTTGGCAATGTGGTGAGGAGACAGAATTTATAGGTTCACAACACAGTGCAAGGCTGCTTTTAATTACTCTTTTTTTTTTTTTACTCAACAAATTTAGGGAAGAGCCCTTGTGTTATTAGAGAACTATAAACCATAATTGCTAGTAGGGCATAACCTCAGTCTGTGTGTATTATTCAGCAAACCAGTTTTTTTGTTGTGTAGGCCTTTCATCACTTGAACCAGAGACCAATACCTGTTGAATATACCAAGAGTAGTCATTCCAAAAGTTTGACACGGTTATTGTGCCCATTGCCATTTTTATTATGAAAAGTACTCTTTGTGCAATATACAATTAAAATCTCTGTATTGTTAAGGCAACAGGTATGGGCAATTGCTCTGAGAGCAGGGTGAATATGTAACCTGGTGTTGGTCTGTTTCAAAAGTTAGAATTCTGTAAAGGTCCTTTTAAGACTATTCAGCAAACCATATCTTTAAAGTGCATAGGATGACTAGGTAGAGATTGGACAGACAAGATGCACTTTTTAGCAGGTGTAAGTTTTAAGTATGGATCAACTTCTCTACAGCGAGTTACTTAGCATCAGTCATATTAAATTGATATGCTCACCGAATGTCAACTTTCCTTGTGGTTGAATTCTTGGCATTGGAAAGCTGGGCTGTATTGTTATTCAGCTGGCCTTTAATTAAAAGATGTGTCAATTTTATGGAATTGATTTGGAGGTTGAAGGTGTTGACGTAGTCTGTTAGGTATAGTCACCTGTTGATTTGCTTAATAATTGTCACTGACGTGTCAGGTGGGAAATTATTCTGAGGAGCTTGACATTGTCAGCATATGTCGTGTGTTATGTTAGCCAAGCAAGCTACCATAATTGTTGTTAAAGCATATGCTGGATAAAATCTGATCGCAAGGCACAGTCTTTTGTGTCTTTTAAATCAACTGTCCTCTTGGATAGGAGGGCCTCTAGGAGCCAAAGCATATCCCTGATTGTGAGGAAATAGCTATGTAGGAGGTGTAGTATTTGAGATATAGAGATGGTATCGAACATTGAGTTGATGTCTATATGAAAAACTTTTTTTTTCTCTCTCTCTCTCCCCCCTGTAATGTGCTTGTAGAATGTGATTTGTTGTCATTTCTAATTTACCTGATGTTGAATAATGTATATACTGGGGACTGGAAAGGGAGGATTTGGTGAGTGATGGGCTGACTGCAACATTGCTTTCTTGAATTTTAAGATAGGTACAGGTGATGGGCCTATACTAGTTTGGGGGAGTTGCTAGCTGTCTCTTTGGAAGGCACTAGATGGAGTGCCTATTCTATTGTGATGCAAAATAATGGTTTGTAAAGCATCTGTCGTACTTTTTCTATAAATGTCTTACAATTTTATTGTAATATCTTAAAATGGTTTGCTGCAGTTATCAAAGCAGCTCAATGAGGTTTTCTCATATGGTTGGCAGCTTTGATTCCAGCAAGCATTGCGACTGTGCAGGAGAAAGCAATGTACATGTTGTGGCTGTGGGATATGAAATCTGCGGTACTATAAAGAGACTTTCAGTGAGAATTCCAGAAAGATCCACTTACAGAACAATGATGCATTGGTTGAAACAGTTTTAAGAAACTGGCAGTGTGCTGCACCAGAAAGCAGGCCTAGTAGTAGGTCTTGCCATAATGTAGAATTTGTAGTTTCTTATATATATATATATATTCTGTATATGGTAAAGTGACAGATCCTTAGTATTCCAATGTGGGACATTGATTTTCTACCTCCTTCACTAACAATAAAAACAATAGAAATTAAATATTTTTCTGTGGAGTGAATTTATCTTAATTTTTCATTATTTGCTATTTCTTTGTAAAATTCTACACAAGAATTAGCAAAATTGCATTTAACTTGTATTGTTTTCAGTGTTTCTACGGTGAGTTTTTTTTTTTCTGATGCCCACAACTTATTTACTACCGAAAAAACTTTCCATTGCACCATTTCCTGGCAAATGTAATGAAAATCCAATTACTCTTTCCAAATGCCTGCATTGTATGTCCCTTGTGTCAAAATGTTTAAATATTTTGACCCACCTCATATCTGTTGGCATTCTTTATTTTTGAATCATCAGCATATTTTTAAAAATATATATCTTGTCAAAAAGCCCACTTTCTTCTTCATCCGCATCAACTAACTTCATTTTATCTATAAAATATTTAAGGGCAAAAGCCAATTTAACTTAACTACTTTGGTAGATAGCTACATTAATTGATGCTTTTGGACTTAACCATACGTTAGGCTTCATTTTATCTTGATTCATGATATAAGTATGGAGGCTACGTGTCCAATCCAGGACAGTTTGCAATGTGGGGCAAACAACTTAAATCCGACACTGTCCTGCATAATCCGGGACATCTAGTCACTTTAGTATATGGTATATATGCAAATAAAGATTGTTTATTTCTATAATAATTTAAAGGTAATGAATATCTTCTGACAGTGATCATAAATATACCTGGTCAGCAAGAATCTTTAGATAAATTATTGATTGTATAATTGCAAATGCAAACATATCTGGTTTGTGGCCAGATAAATTATTGCTGTAAGAGTTAGAGGAAGTAAATTAGAAATCAATTACCTCTGGCCATTGGGAAATTTGATTATTTTATCAAAATGGCTAAAGACAAGTAAAACCAAAACAAATGGAGAGGATAAATGCAGAAAATCTGTTTCAAGAAAATAGTGAAAGACGGCTTTAAGAAAACATGAAATAAAAACTAATTGCTTATCCTCGTAACTGAAGGACAAAAAAAAAACAATACTGTAAAACCTTTATTGAACTACTCCCAATAATGGATACCTGAATAATGAGCATTTTTTAATTCTCCAGCGTACATACTTTCTTAAGACATGTTTTCTTCCATTAAAGGATTCTCTCAATAACAGGTATAGATCATAATGCTTATTAGAAATACTAATCTGCAGAGTTGTAGGTTATCAGACAGTGTGTTAAAAAAGCAAGGTGTTCTTGGTATCTAGTTCACTATGAGTTCCACTTAAGTTATTTGGAAAAGATTAATACATTTCTACCATTGCTCTTGCATATTTTTTTTTTGGGGTAAATGATTTAGTTGTACTGCATTTCAGATCCTAATCTTTTTCATTGCTGTAATGAGGAAAAATAATTAATTTAACTGATTTGTGAGCTAAAAGTGGAGTTCAAGCGTTGTGAAAGAGAAACTTAAGTGTACAGGGGCCAGCAGAGAAGTTTAATGTTGGCAAGACTTGAGTCTTGGGCATTTTAAAGAAAAAAAGAGTGATCTTCTAAATATGCAGATGGAAAACAAGTAATAAAACGAAACAAAAAATAAAATAAAATTGTTCCGTGACGTTTATCAAGTAACTTTTGAATAGTTCTCCTTGAGCTAAAGCCAATAACATTCCTTATCCAGAACCCTTAAAGAAAAATCAAATTAAATTTTTAATGCATTAGAATTGATTAATTTTAAAGTTTGTAATAATTAGCTCATTTAAGACCCAGTTTTTCATACAGGTCAGGTTGTGGTGAAGGTAAATACTTCAGTGGAAGAAGGTAATGTTAGAATGGAAAGCAAAACTTGAAAGATTGGGACAGTTAAGAACAAAACATACGACTGTGATGAAACTGGTTTGTTTATTTATTTTTGGAGCTTTTCCAACTAACACTATCCTGAAAAGAGCGCCTCCGTAGCCAGGTGGGAAGGAGCAGCAGTGCGTAGCACACGCTTCTTGATTAGACCGGGGTTCAAGCCTGTCATCACCAAATACGGAGGATGCAGAAAGGTCAGGGAATGACCACCGCATATCCGGAGCAATATGGCCTTAGTTGCTAATGCTGCTAAAAAAAAAAAAAAAAAACCAAATAAACAAGCTCCTGAAAAGTTACAGCAGAGGAAAGATTTAAAAGGAAAGGGTAATAGTAGTAGTAGTGCCATGTGATGCAAGTGTATGAGCTTATGCAGCATCAGCAAAAAAAAAATCACTCCATTCCCTCCAAATACCTGTCCAGTTCCTCCTTAAATTTATTCAACCTATCAACTTCCACAACGACAGATGGAAGTTTGTTCCAGCAATTAACCACCCGCTGGCTAAAGGCAAATTTCCGCACATCTGTTCTACATCTGTCTTTTCTTAATTTGAATTTATGCCTCCTTAGGTTTGTAATCTGAACAAGTGGAAGGATCCCATCAGAATTCAGAGTGCTCAACCCATTCAAGGCCTTATACAGATTACCGTGCAGGTGCTTAGTCTCTAGCCACTGCAATTTGCAGAACTTAAGCCTCTCTTGGTAAAAGGATCCCTTTATTCCCCTCACCAGTCTTGTTGCCCTTCTCTGTACACGCTCAAGCAAATTGACATCCTCCCTAAAATGAGGCCTCCAGACCTGTATGCAGTACTCAAGGCGTGGCCTGACCATTGCCTTATACAGGGGGACAATCACTTCTTTTCCCTGCTAGCAAAATTCCTATATATCATTGACAAAACCCCATGACCTGCCCTGGCAGTCTGTCTGCAATGCTCAGAAAACTTCATATCTGACTGCACAATTACTCTCAGGTCTTTCATTTTCTACCACCTTAAGTGAGGTTCCTCGGTGGGCAGGAGCAGCAGTGCGTATAGCACACGCTTCTTGATTAGACTGGGGTTCAAGCCTGTGACCACCAAATATGGAGGATGCGGAAAGGTCAGGGAATGACCTCCATATCCATGCAGCAATGTGGCCTTAGTTGCTAATGCTCCTAAAAACCAAAAGAACTACCACCACCTTAAGTGTAGTACCACACAGTTGGTACATTTCTCTCAGGTTACTTCTACCCATATGCAGTACTTTGCATTTGTCAAGGTTAAACTTCAGTTGCCACTTCTTAGCCCATCTGCCCAAATTATCTAGATCCTGTTGCAGTAGCACACTGCCATTACTGTCATTAACAACCCTGCCAACCTTTGTATCATATGCAAACTTCAACACTAAGCCTGATATAGCTTCATCAATATCATTCATAAATATACAAAACAACAGTGGACCCAACACCAAACCCTGTGTGACACCACTAATAACATAAATCCCCGAAGAGCAGCACCCATTGATTAGCACCCTCTGTCTTCTCCCACTTAATCGCAGCGCCTCCGTAGCCAGGTGGGAAGGAGCAGCAGTGCATAGCACACGCTTCTTGATTAGACCGGGGTTCGAGCCCGTCACCACCAAATATGGAGAATGCGGAAAGGTCAGGGAATGACCACCGCATATCCCGGAGCAATATGGCCTTAGTTGCTAATGCTCCTAAAAACCCAATAACAAACAATCTCCCACTTAATCATCCTTTTATCCATTGATCCAAATATATGATATCAAAATTATTTTTTTTGCATCCAGTTCCTTTGTAACTACATCATAATAACTGATCAAATTTGTTAGAGAAGACTTTCCCTTAACAAACCCATGCTGTGTCTGAATTATTGCTGCAGTCTTGTCTAGATGATCCTGCAATTATTTTACCTGGAACAGAAGTGAAACTAAATTGTCTGTAATTACTCGTGTCCCCCTTTGTGAATTGTGGGTACATTTGCACATCTCCAGTCCCTGGGAACCTCCCCTGAGTCCAAGGATGCTCTCATAATTATGGCTAAGGGTTTGCTTAGTTGCTTTGCCACCTCCTTTAATATAACTGGATAGATCCCATCCATCCCATGTGCCTCTCATGTTTAACTTCAACAATTTCTTCTCCACTTTGCTCTCAGTTATTACAAAATCATTAAGTATCCTGCTACAATTTGATAATCTGCCACTTTCAAGCCTTAATAATTCCTCATGTGTGAATGTAGATGCAAAATACTCATTCAGTTTGTTTGCTATCTGAGCAGGATCATCTACAGTCGAACCATCGATGTCAAGTGGACCAATCAGATTCATCCCCTTCCTTTTAGAGTTTATATAAGTAAAGAAATCCTTGCTGTTTTTCTTAACATCTTTTGCCAAGGATTTCTCATAATCTGCCTTCGCCTGCCTAACCTCCTTTGTGACCTGATTACAGACTAGCTTATATCTGCCATAGGCTTCTGAGTCGCTTGATAATTTATATGCATCCCATGCATTTTTCTTTTCTGTTAAGAGTTTCATTAGTTCATTTGATAACCATTTAGGCCTAATGCTTTGTGTCAACATGGTAAAAGACTCTGAAACCCCCTCCCCTCATTAGTACAGTAAACTCTGAAATCTGGCAATATCAGCGATTAAACAAAGTTAATTTTTCTGGATTTTAGAGGAACACCTAGCAGTTTTGCAGAAACACATCAATGAATATTAATCACTAGCAGCCGAACTTATTTACATCTGTAAACATTTATAATGACCATCTTATCCTTTCATCTGTTTTTCTGGCCAGCAGGATTTAAACTTCATGGATAAAGCAATGGTCTTAATTCTCACAACAGAACAAGCTTTCCTTTGTAACAAGTTGTGCTGGTATTGTATTACTTTCAATAGATATCTTTAGTTATGTTATAAATTTTGAAATGATTTTGTATATTGCATGGCAACTCACATTGACTTGTATGGTTTTAGGCGCATCAGCAACTTAGACTGTATTACATCATACTTGTTAGGCTTGTAAATCGTGTGCATTCTGTGGTCGATTTATCTGTTTTGCTGGATGATAAACCTTAGTTTCCCATAGTAAAAATCATGCAACTCATGAATGACTAACTTGGTCACATTTTGAAAAAGCCCCTAAAAGTTCCTTGTGGCATTGACTACAATCAAACATGGGTCTTTTCCAAAACCCAGTGTATGGAGGATGGATATTATATCAACTGTGTTACCTACAAGAGATAACTTAAACTATTTTGTTTTCATGTTCTCACTAGAGACCACCTGCTATCTGAGGGTCGAGTTAGACTGGTCTTTTAAGTCAAAGGCCAGTTAGAGAGGCTGCATGTTTGAAAGTAAGGCAGTACCAGGCAAGTTTATTTTGCTCTTAAGACTATTGTATTGTCTGTACAGTTTAAATCTTGGTGGCTATAACAACAGATTAAAGGAAAAGGTAAATCTGCAAGTGTCTTATAGAAAGAAATTTTGCCCTCCCTTTTTTTTTTGCACAGATTCATAACTGATATTAGTGCCAGATTCCTTTCTAATTTCTGGATTTTAAAAAATTTACTTTTTTTTTTTCTAAAATGTGCTTGGTTTTGTTATGTTATAACAAAACCAAGATAACACTAGATAACCTAATTGGTTGTCAGAGAAGAGAGAAATACCTGTGAATGTTCTCACTACTGTTATTCTCTGATGGGCACCACCACCACCACCCAGACAGCACAGTTTCGAAGCTGGTTGGCTTCATCATCAGTGGGTGGGCGGGTGAGTTTGGAACAGGCTAGTAGGCCTATATCCATGAAATTGCTCTTGGTAATAACAGCTAGCAATTTAAAATGCTCTTAGCTCTGGTTGAATGTATTCATTAATATAATCCAATTCTTTCATATTCTGAAAGCATATTATTATTAAAAGTAATTGTTCCTGTACTATTTCCATGTTTTAATTCTTAAGAATTGCTTTGTTTCACTTGTTTGATTTTGCAAGCAAACAACACAATGCAGATTAAGCTGATACTATGTAAAAACTTAATCTAAATATATTTCTTGAATGTCAGAGTATGAAAAGGCTGTTTAAGCATTGGTATGAATCTCCATTTCTACTGCCCAGGTAGTATGCCTGCATCATTTTATTTTATCTCATATTGTGAATACCTTCACAAGTTGCCTAGGTATTGCACTACTTCAGTAATGCTTCTCTGTTACTACTGGAACAGGAGTACCTGCCGATCCACTGATGAAGCCAACCAGCTTTGAAATGGTGCCGTCTGGGTGGTGGTGGTGCCCATCCGAGAATAAGTAACAGTAGTCTTCTCTACCAGAGCATTACTTATTCGAAGTAGTACTATACTTAGGCAACTTGTTGTGAAGGTATTCACAATGAGATAAAAATAAAACTATGCATGCTGCTTACTATCTGGTATGCATGTATCACCCATGCTTAAACAACCTTTTCAAACTCTGACATTTAGTCAAGAAATATATTTAGATTAAATCATGCACACCATGAAGCATCTCTCATATTGTGGAGTTATACTTCATAACTGGGTTGTCACTATTGCAACAGGGTGCCTGCTCACCCACTGATGATAAAGCCAACGAAACGGTGCTGTCTGGGTGGTGGTGTTCCCATCTGAGAATAACAGTAGTCTTCTCTACCAGAGAAGCATTACTTATTTGAAGTAGTGCAATTAGCAACTCAGTGTGAAGGTATTCAGAATAAGAGATAAAATGATGCTTGCATATTACCTGGGTAGTATGCATGCATCATTTTATGAGGTTTTTTTTTTTTTTTTTGTGCTGTACTTTATGTGATCTTAATTTATAAAATTGAAATGTCTTTCTATTTTTTATTGCTAGAAACATAATACAGTTCTATAAAAGGAAAATATATTACAAAAATATACAATATTACAAATGGAAGTGTATTTACAAAACAGTATTTTTGTAAGTACAGTATATACAGCAATACATTCTAATTAGACATTAAGGAGTATCTGGAAGTAACAGTTGATGAATAATTTGATTGCATTAATGGAAAGAACTAAAATAATAGCATTAGTAGTTGACATATGTCATGGTGTATAATAAGTATACACCATGGAGACAAATGAAGTAAAGCAATTCATGAAAGTTTTCATTTTGTTTTATGTTATGCTTATTTAAGAAACTGAAATCTATCCTCTCCCATTTTATTTATACATATATGAAGTAGACATTTTATATATATATATATATATATATGCAGCATTAATTTTTTCAAAATTAATATTTTTTATAGATATGGCATAAACAGTGTTTCAAATGTCAAGAATGTGGTATGACTTTGAATATGAAAACCTACAAAGGATACAACAAAGTACCTTATTGTAATGCGTAAGCATTTTTTTTTTTTTTTTTTTTGTGCTGTACTTTATGATCTTAATTTGTGAATTGAAATGCCTTTCTATTTTTTATTGCTAGAAACATAATGCAGTTCTCTAAAGGGAAAATATATTACAAATGGAAGTGTATTTACAAAACAGTATTTTTGTTCAGTATATACAGCAATACATTCTAATAAGACATAAGGAGCATCTGGAACAGTTAATGAATAATTTGATTGCATTAATGGAAAAATAACTAAAATAATAACATTAGTAGTGACTTATGATGTAAGAATGCAAGCTTTTACAGCATCAGTAAAAAAAAAAAAAAAAAACTTTCCATTTCACCTACCCATTCCTTCCAATATTTTGTTTAGTTCTTCCTTGAAATTATTTAAGCTATTGACTTCCACCATAAAGATGGAAGTTTGTTCCAGCAATCAACCATCTACTGGCTAAAGGCAAACTTCTGCACATCTATTCTGCAACCAACCTTCCTCATGTGCTTAGTCTGAGTAAAAATCCCATGCACATTGTTTGCTCAAACCATTCAAAGATTTAAACATCTCAGTGAGATCAGCTTGCAGGTGCCTAGTCTAGATGTGCAATTTACAAAACTTAGGAGGCCTTTCTTGGTAAGAGCACACCTTTGTTCCTCTTGCCAATCTTGTTGCCCATCTTTTTACTTTAGCATTAGAGGCACATGATGCAAGAAAGCAAGCTTATAAAGCATCAGCCTAAAAAAAAAACCCGTTTCCATTTCACTGATATATTCGTTCCAGATCTAGTTCTGCCTTGAATTTATTTAAGCTATACTTCCACAACAGATGAAAGTTTGTTCCAGCAATCAACTACCAGCTGGCTGTACACAAATTTCTGCACATATATTCTACAACTGTCTTTCATCAGTTTGAATCTACGCCACCCTCAGGTTTGTAATCTGAGCAAGACGAAGAATTCCAGCAGCATCGAGCCTGCTCAATCCATTCAAGGCCTTACACACCTCAATCAGATCACCTCACAGGTGCCTAGTCTCCAGAAGCTGCAATTTGCAGAATTTAAGCCTTTCTTCATAAGAGCTTCCCTTTGTTCCCTTCACCACTTGTTCCAACAGCTCTACGGCCTTCTTACAGTGACACAAATTTCTGCACATATATTCTACAACTGTCTTTCATCAGTTTGAATCTACGCCACCCTCAGGTTTGTAATCTGAGCAAGACGAAGAATTCCAGCAGCATCGAGCCTGCTCAATCCATTCAAGGCCTTACACACCTCAATCAGATCACCTCACAGGTGCCTAGTCTCCAGAAGCTGCAATTTGCAGAATTTAAGCCTTTCTTCATAAGAGCTTCCCTTTGTTCCCTTCACCACTTGTTCCAACAGCTCTACGGCCTTCTTACAGTGAGGCTTCCAGACCTGAATACATTACTGAAGAAGTGGCCTGACCATTGCCTTATATAATGGGATAATCACCTACTTATTTCCTGTATATTATTGATATCCCCCATGAGCTGTCCTGTAGTCTGTCTCCACTGCTCAGAGAACTTCATATCTGATTGCACAATTATCCCCAGAAAGGGTAGTCTTTAATTTTCCACTAACCTTAACTGTAGTATCACACAGTTGGTATGTTACTCTGGAGTTACTACTGCCCATATGCAATAATTTGCATCTGTCAATATTAAACTTCAAATTGCCATTTCTCAGCCCATCTGCCTAACTTTTCTAGATCCTGTTGTAGTAGCATAATGTCATTAACCACCCAGCCAACCTTTGTATCAACTACAAACTTGGACATTAAACCTAATATGCCTTTATCAGTCTCATTGATAAATATATAAAACAGTGGGTCCAACACTGAACGTTGGAGAATTCCACTAATAACATTAGTCCAGAAAGGGTAGTGTCCATTGATAATCACTCTCTTCTCCCACTGAAGCATCACTTTATCCATAGCTGCAACTTTGCTCTTAATGCCACACTACTCCAATTTGTACAGCAGTCTTTTATGTGCAAGTGCCAAAAGTATCCACTAAGATTGGTTAGACAATATTTCCCCTTAACAAACTCGTCCCATGTCTGAAGTATAACTGTAAGCTTGTCTAGATGGTCTTGCATTACTTCTTTAACTATTGGCTCCATTATTTTTCCTGGAACAGAAGTTAAGCTAACAGGTCTGTAATTACTCATGTCACCCTTTGTAAATTGTAGATACATTTGTAGATCTCCAGTCTGCATGGACCTTTCTTGAATCCAAGAATGCCCTCATAATTATGGCTAGGGGTTTGCTTGCTTATTTTAAATTACAAAATGATTACAAAATCATTTTGACCCCTGTTAGACTTTGATAAACTTCTGGTACTTCCCCCGTGCAAATGCAGATGTAAAATACTTGTTCAGTTTGTCAGCAACCTGAGCAGGATCACCAACAGTTGAACCATTGACATCAAGTGGACCAATTTGATTCATTCCTTTCCTTCTAGTGTTTACACTAGTAAAGAAGTCTTTGCTAATTTTTCTTTGCATCATCTGTCAGATTTCTTGTAATCTGCCTTTGCTTGCCTAATCTCCATTGTGACGTGATTACAGATTAGTTTGTCTACCATAAGCTTGTGTAGCCTGATAATTTATGTTTGCTCCATGCATTTTTCTTCTCTGAAATGAGTCTCATTAGTTCATCTGACATCCATTTAGGCATAACCTTAAACAGTATTTCTTAATTGGTATGAACAGCCTAGTACCTTCTGTGATTAATTCCTTGAATGCTTCTCATTTAAAATTGGCCAATTGAGTCTGCTGACGAGGCTACTAGTGACGGTCGTGTTCCAAGCCGCTAAGTGGATTTTTCTTATTTATTGATTTGAAATTATTGTTTTTCTAAAACTTTTGATTTAAATTTAGTAGTATAACATTATTTTGTGATTTTTTGATTAATTTGGTGTATTTATTCTTTACTCGGCCTTGTAAAAGTATCGGTAAGGGTTTCCACGTGTTCGTAACTACCGCTACCATTATTAACTTTCCCGCCATTGTGATACCGTACTAGATAGTGTTAGTTGAACTTCGTTAGCAGTTAAATTGTACGTTTAAATAAATACATATAACGACTTAGATTACGAACGTAATATAATTAATAACATAACATAATTAATTAATGAATTAATAGAATCATGACTCAGACCAGAGCAGCAAAGCAAAAGGCTCAAGCAGTGCTGTGGCTCAGAGCAGAACTGAGGGGGGCAGTTGTCCTCTGACTCACAGCCTTATAAAATGCACTGTTTGCTTGATGTTTGCAGAGCAATCGGGTACGGGACTTGATACTGCCAAGGGGGATGTCTTTGTGTGTGCGCGATGCAAGGAGTGTAACGATATCAGGCAACAACTCGGCGTTCTTTTGGGCCTATATGAGAGCTTGAAGGACACGGTGGATGCCCTCGAAGAAACTAAATTGAGGGGCCCATCAAGCTCTCAGCTGCCCACATCAATGCCAGAGCTTGCACTTGGGCATCGCGTGACACAGAGACAACCCCCAAGGCAGAATGCGCTGGTCCCGAAGGAACTAGTAGTTGTTGGTGACTCTATTGTCAGGGAAACGGGGAACATGCTTTCTAAAAAAAGATAGGTGGAACAGGACCAGGGTATGTCTGCCAGGGGCAAAGGTTGATGACGTTGTAGAGCGAATATCATCTTTTAAGGGCACAAAAGGTGATATAGTTGTACACGTTGGCACTAATAATATTAAGAGTAGGAGACCGGCAGAATTACTTAACAAGTACAGGTCACTGTTGAACAAAAGCCGAGAATTAGGGTTGAATTTGAAAGTGTCTGCAATTCTGCCCAGACACGATAGGAGGGAGTATATGATGAGAGCCTTGTCGATCAATTCGGCCCTGGAAAGATTGTGCAAGGCTCAAGGGGTAGAATTTTTTTCAGCCTGGACTGTACTTGTTAACAGGAGAGATTGCTTCTACAGGGATGGGATACACTTAAATAGAAAGGGTGCAAGAATATTTGCTGATGCTATCGAGGCAGTGTTAGGTGGGTCGGAAAACTGCTAGCTTGGGGGGAGACAAAGACCAATAGATTGACAGTAGCCACTGGCAGAGGTGAAAGAGATTCTTGCACTGCTTCTATTAGAATGAGCAGAAGCCTGAAAAACAAGATGCATAGTATTTCAGAGACTGCTGGGAGCCATTGTGGTACAAGTAAACACATGGGTTGTGTTAGGGTAGCTAAGAATAGAAACAGGTGCAGGTATACTTGCGTGTACACCAATGCTAGGAGTTTAGTAAATAAATTTGATGAATTTGAGGTATTGCTCAAAACATCGAAGGCAGATATTGTTGGGATATCAGAGACGTGGTGCCACAGAGATATAAGGGATGCGGAACTGCAATTTGGGGAGTACAACGTCTACAGAAAGGATAGACAGGATAGGAAGGGGGGAGGTGTTATGCTATTAGTTAAGAAACACATAAAAACCAAGGAAGTGAAGCCAGTCGACATCGCTGGACAGTGCAGTGTGGAGTCAGTTTGGTGTGACATAAGCATTGGGAGATCAAAATTGAGAGTAGGAGTGTGCTATAGGCCTAATGACTCTGATGAGTATAATAAGGAACTGTACAGGGAAATAGAGTGGGCCAGTAAATCAGAGTGTCTTATAATGGGAGATTTTAATTTCCCAGATATTGACTGGAATTTGGGGGCTGGATACTCACACACTAGCAGGGCTTTTGTGGATTTATTGGATGATTGTTTTCTACATCAGCATGTTCGGGAGGCAACTAGAGGGAGTAATACTCTTGATTTGATTATCAGCAGTGATTCTTCATGCATTAAGAATCTGCAGATAAACGAACCACTAGGTGGCAGTGATCACAGTGTGCTGAAGTGGGATTTACTCCAAGAGGTAACTACCATTAGGGGTAAAGGGAAGGGTTATTGCTTCCGTAAAGGCGACTACGATGGACTGAGACAGTATTTAAATTCTATACAGTGGGACCAACTGATGATGTTACCAACAGCAAATTCAAAATGGGAAGCATTCAAAGAACTTATCTTGGAAGCTACTAGGCTTTACATACCAACTAAGAAATATTGTTCAAGGTTTAGGCCAAAATGGATGTCAGATGAACTAATGAGGCATATGGCAGAGAAGAAAAATGCATGGGATACTTACAAATTAACACATGACACAGAAGCCTATGATAGATACAAGTTGATATGCAACCAAGTTACAAAGGAGGTTAGGCAGGCGAAGGCAGATTACGAGAAATCCTTGGCAAGGGATGCAAAGAAAAACAGCAAAGAGTTCTTTACTTATGTAAACTCTAGAAGGAAAGGGATGAATCAGATTGGTCCACTTGATATTGATGTGTCAAGTGTTGATGATCCTGCTCAGGTGGCTAACAAACTAAATGAATATTTTGCATCGACATTCACACATGAGGAGTTATTCAGTGAGGGGAATGCCAGAGGTGTATTCAACTCTAGCAGTAAGTTACAGAATCTTGAAATAACTGGGAGTAAAGTGGAGGAGAAACTGTTGAAGATAAACACAAGAAAGGCACCCGGGGTGGATGGGATCTATCCAGTTATATTAAAGGAGGCAGCAAAGGAAGTAAGCAAACCCTTAGCCATAATTATGAGAGCTTCCTTGGACTCAGGGGAGGTACCCATAGACTGGAAATGTGCAAATGTGACCCCAATTCACAAAGGAGGATCAAAGGCTGACACAAGTAATTATAGACCTGTGAGCTTGACTTCTGTTCCAGGAAAATTAATGGAGGCACTGGTTAAAGACGCACTGCAGGATCATTTAGACAAGACTTCAGTTATAGCTCAGACACAGCATGGTTTTGTTAAGGGGAAGTCTTGCCTGACCAACTTGATTGGATACTATGATGCAGTCACAAAAGAACTGGATGCAGGGAATAACTTTGATATTATATACTTGGATCTTAGAAAAGCTTTTGATACTGTTGCACATGGAAGACTGCTACACAAATTGGAGCAGTGTGACATTGGAGGCAAATTGCTGTTATGGATAAAGGGGTGGTTGAGGGGGAGAAGACAGAGTGGTAATCAATGGACACTGCTCATCGTGGACTGATGTTATTAGTGGAGTCCCTCAGGGCTCAGTGTTGGGTCCATTATTGTTTTCTGTATTTATAAATGATATTGATGATGGTATATCGGGATTAATGTCCAAGTTTGCAGACGATACAAAGGTTGGCAGGGTTGTCAAGGACACTACTGACACTATGCTTCTGCAACAGGATCTGGAAAGGTTGAGCAGATGGGCTGAGAGGTGGCAAATGAAGTTTAACATTGACAAATGTAAAGTACTACACATGGGAAACAGCAACCCCAGAGCAACGTATCAACTCTGTGGTACAACACTGACAGTGGTAGAGAATGAAAGGGACTTGGGGGTGGTTGTGCAGGCAGATATGAAGTTCTCTGAGCAGTGCAGACGGGCTGCAAGAGTAGCTCATGGAGTATTGTCAATGATATACAGGAATTTTTCCAACAGGGATAAGGAGGTGATTATTCCATTGTATAAGGCGATGGTCAGGCCACACCTAGAGTACTGTATACAGGTCTGGAGGCCTCATTTCAAGAAGGATGTAGAGCTGCTGGAACGAGTACAGAGAAGGGCAACAAGATTAGTGAATGGAACAAAGGGGTGCTCTTACGAAGAAAGGCTTAAGTTTTGCAAATTACAGTGTCTGGAGACTAGGCACCAGCGAGGTGATCTGATAGAGGTGTATAAAGCCTTGAATGGTTTAAGCATGCTCAATGCTGATGGGATTCTTCCTCTAGCTCAGAATAATCACCTGAGAGGGCATAAATTCAAATTGAGGAAATACAGATGTAGGATAGACGTGCGGAAATTTGCCTTTAGCCAGCGGGTGGTTGGTTGGTGGAACAGACTTCCATCCCTTGTGGTGGAGGTTGATAGCCTAAATAAGTTTAAGGCTCAGCTGGACAGGTATTTTGAACGAACAGAGGGGTGAAGTGGAAGTGGTTTTTTTTTTTTTTTTTTTTTTTGGCTGATGCTGCATAAGCTTGCTTTCTTGCATCAAATGCCTCTACTAATGCTAAATAGTTACATCATCAGTCGGTCCGACTGTATAAAATTTAAAATCTGTCTGAGATCACTGTAGTAACCTTTACAAACGAAAACAACAACCCTTTCCTTTACCATTGATGGTAGTTACACCTTGAAGTAAATCCCACAGCAATGTGTTGTGATCATTGCTACCTAGTGGTTCTTTTATCTGCACACTCTTAATGAGCAGATTATTAGTAACATATGAGCAAAGAACAGTAAAAGGAAAATAATACTTAATGAGAACAAAGTTACACAATAATTAGTGTAATGAAAATATAAGATTAACCAGATAGGGGTTTCCAGAGATGGGATTAAGCATCTTTAAGTTTTCTGTTTGATGAAAAGATGTTCAAACCTGTATCATTGGATGATTTTGCAGCTCTGTTAAAGAACTGAAAAGCCAAGTGATTAGTGCAACATTTGACTCTTACAAATGTTGGAAAGGTCTACAAGGTCTTGGAGGTTTCATTTTAAGATCTAGAGGTTTCATTTTAAGATCTAGGGACAGTTAATGGAACCAGAAACTAGAGGTAGTTTTATTCAAAAGGCTGAAGTTTAGTATGGTTAGATGTTTTAACGGTAGTAAATGAAAATAGGTGTACCATATGTATGTATGATTAATCACTTTCTAAAAAAGAGAACTCAAAACTGTGCATATGAATGTAATTTTTTTGTGGATTGGTGTGGTTTTTTCTTTACGTGTATGAAGAAATAAATAATTGGGGTTAGCCTGACATTTCATTAATATCCTTGATTTCTGGCTTTAAGGAAATTGCAATTAATGTAACAAGATATCAAAGACAAAAATAATTACCTTAAAAAAATTATATATAATAGTACAAGAACTTAAGTTCTTGTGATCTTTTGTGATGGTGATATTTCAAAGACAGTTGTCATTGAAGTGGTAAGAAAATACCACATTGTTTGACTCTTATGTACATATTTCCAAATTGGAAATAAACATAGATATGGGTGCTTTTGCTACCATTGAAAAATAATTCAGATGGAATTGACAAATGTATTTATTTCACAAAGTATTTTAATTTTTTTGTTCATAGAAGGGATATTGTTTTGTGTAAGAGTCTTTTTCTGCATTAGTCTCTAAAACTACCTCAGAAGTAATTTAAACCAAAAAATATTTTTTTCACTATTATAACACAATAAAGAGCACTATAAATGGAATCCTCCTTTTGTAGGCTATTTGATATTTTGATATGGTTTTTTTTTTTTTTTTTTTTAGTGATGGTTTATATGCGAGTTAAACCTCTACACTTATACTATACTATTATTAGCCATATGGTGTAAGGAAGCCTGAGGCTTATGCTGCACCAGCTAAAAAAAATTTAAATTACCCTGTGTGCGTGCGAGTAAGAGAGAGAGAGAGGGAATCAAAAGTAGAAGGGAATCACCAAGAAAGGGAAGAATGATTGATATCCAGCTCAGAACCCTGGGTGTGCCAAGCCATACCCAGGGTCCATACTCACCAGATGTGAGCCCCTGGCACTTAATGTACAATGCTCTTTTTTTTTTTTTTTTTTGGTATCTTCAATCCATTGTTTTTTTTTTATTAAGAAAATGAATTTTTTTAAAAAGATTTTATTAAACTAAATATATCTGGAGTATTACTGTATAGTTGTGATAAATGTAGTATTAACATAATACTGTCATTAATGAAACTTATTGATGCCATGTTGAATGCACAAGTTACTAATTACTGTATTGGTTTGGAAAGTTCTTAAATTATATTGAATTAAGAAAAAAAACATTGTGAATGCAGCAATGAATAGTTAGACATTGAATTGTGAAGAGTGGCCCATCTACCTTCTGTGGTTTGAGTTTAAATGAAAGAAAAAAAAAAAAAAAGACCTGCACTCTGAACAATTTTCATGAAGTAAAACTTCATAAATAACAATTTAAAATTAGTTTGTCTTGCCTTTTCTAAAGCCAAAAATCAATAGGATGGAAGGTTTATTCCTTCTTAGGACCTTAAAAAAAAAAAAGCATGCATGGAAAAGAATTTAAATGGAAGTGCCATAGCCATTAAAAAAAAAAAAATGCATGGCCATTTAGAGGATTGACCACTGGACGAGAAGAAAAGACAATTAGCCTATTTACTCTGGCTTTTATAGCAACCACTCATATAGAACTGTCAGATGCTTTTGCTAAAGTTCAGTCTTGCATACAACTCCTATAATGACATCATAGTAACTATCAAATTGGCAGGAAAGATTTTCTCTTTGCAAATTTGTGTGATGCATTTAGGATACTGTTCTTTTCAAGCTGATCTTATAATGAAGGGGTGTCCACTCCACATTGTAGGCAGCCTTCAAGTGTTGTGCATCCCACGAGTTTAAAAGTAGTGAGTCGCAAAATAGTTTCATGCTGACTTTTGAAAATATCTATTTTTAATAATGATTTTTTCTCTTTTGCTTTCTCATGTTTTATACATCTTTCTCAGTTTAGCAATAGTATTATAACCATATAATAGGAATGCTATTAGTATTATGTAATTAATTGATAGATTTTTGTGTTTAATTATTATATTAAAAAAAAACTGTAAATACGAACATAGATAACGAAAATTAAATTCGGTTTTGAAAAATTGAATACTGGTAAGGAACTGGTCTTGGGGTCTAACCTGTTTGGCGTCACAATCCGTGCGGCCTGTGAACTTTTTATGTTTTGGCTGATAGACAAAAAATGTTATACACCCTTGTCATAATGCATTTTTGACCATATATTTCCTGACCCTCTTTGCCACTAAGTTTAGAGTAATGCCTAGTTATTCGAGGCTCTCTTAGGGACATGAGTAACTTGTAGACCATAACTATCTGTAGGGGGGCCTCCATTTGTGTAATGGCAAGATGTTGGCACTTTATCCAATTAATGGGATTACCTCTGAATCTAAGGAGAACCACATACTTAAACCTAAAGGTTTGGCACATTCCTTTGCAGCCTCTTTCAGTTTGACCGAGTGAACATTTGTAACTTGGAGCCTTACTCACTTTCAGATTCAGCATTTTTTTGTTAGACTCATTCATGATGATATTATCACATACTTACAGTGCTTGGGTATAATATAACAATATCCCCCACCCAGAAAGGGATGTTTTGCCATGAAGATTTTTAGATATAAAGTATCTGTTTAGTTTGCTGTGACTCTGCTGTACTATTTATAATTGTTCCTTTTTGCCTTGAGCAGAGGTCTGATCTGGTGTGTTCTTTTTCTGTGTGTGAATAAAACTCCTTGTCAACTTTCTTGACTAATCCTGCCTGATATCTCTGGTGTTCTTGGTGCAAATCAACTTACAATTATAGGAATTTGAGCTGCCTGTCACTCCTTACCATAGTTTAGTATGATCATCCTGATGACCACAATCAGGACAGAAGTTTTAAAGCCTAAATTTCAAGGCAGTTACAAAAAAATAAAAACACACTTATGTAATATGGATTTTAAGAATGAAACAGAAATATTTATAAACAAGAAAATATGGTTTAATATATTGTAAAGTTATTATTTTAATATGTAGAAGCAAAAGTTCTATGCAAATATTTTTTTAAACTTTTCATTTTTGATCAGTAAAAATCTTTACACGTTAGATTTGTGCAACATAATGGCATTAATGGTTTTTACATCCAGACGGTTGTTAAGACTATATTCCATGGAAATAAACTTTCACCCCATCCTCTCCATTTCATTTCTTGGTCTGTGAAGAGATATTCTCCCCCCTCTCCAGTTCTGGTCTCACCCAAATCTTTTTCTCTGCATTTGTCAGCCCTTTGTGCTGCACCCCCAAGCAAATCACAGTACCTGGAACTCCAACATAAAGGTTGTCTTGGTGTACCTGTAATAAATGAATTAGGCATGGGAGTTTAACTATTCTTAGTTATTTTCTTGAAAGTCTTGAGGAACAGATCAAAATACTGATTGTTTTAAAGGGAAACCCCAAAATGAAAGATACTTATACTATAGTACTTAGTACTAAGTCTGTTATTACCTATAGTACTTAGTACCATATGTGAGTTGAAGGTGGAGAAGGGTGCTATAAGTAGTAATGACAGTTGATGCAAGAAAGCAAGCTTACATAGTATCAGCCAAAAAAAAGTCTCCCATCTATACTGTCCAAGAATTTCCCTTGATTTATTCAACACATCCACTCCCACAACAACAGATGGAAGCCCATTCTAACAGTCAGAGCCCCACTGGCTGCAGGCAAACTTCCACACATCTATCTTATAACCATCTTTCCTGAACTTGAATTTGTCTACTTGTGTGTGTAGTCTCAGCAGGTGGAATAATGCCATTAACATTCAGCTTACTCAACCCATTCAAGGCTTAAATACCTCAATCAGATGTCCCAGTGGGTGCCTGGTCTGAAGATATGCTGCAGTTTGCAGAAAACCGAAGCCCCCTTTCTAGGTAAGAGCACCCTTTTTTTCCCTTCACCAATCTAGTTTCCCCTCTCTGCACCTGTTTCAGCAGATCTACATCATTCTTAAAGTGAGGCCTCCACACTGCTGTACAGTACTCAAGATGTGGCCTAAACATGGCCTTATACAAAGGGATAATTACCTCCTTATCCCTGCTAGCAAAGTTTCTGTATATCATTGACAAAACTCCATGAGCTGCCATGGCAGCATGTATGTACTGCTCAGAGAATTTCATGTCTGACTGCATAGCTATCACCAGGTCTTTTTCATTCTCCACTACCCTGAGTGTAGTAACACAGTTTTTAAGTTATGCTGGGGTTACTGCTACCCATGTGCAGTACCTTGAATTTGTTAATGTTGAACTTCAACTGGCATTTCTCAGCCCATCTACCAAATTTTCCTACATCTTGTTGCAGTAGCTCATCCTGATGACTGTCATTAACCAGCCTGCCAACCTCTGTATCATCTACAAACTTAGACATTAAGCTTGATATACCTTCTTCACGATCATTGATAAATATTGAAAACAACAATAAACCCTGGGGAACTCCACTAATAACATTAGTCCATAAAGAGCAGTGCTCAACCAACTAGCTTCTTTGATTACTTCCCTGAACACTTTCTATTTAGAATTTTCTCTTGGTAATGTTATAAATTGGTTGCACTGCACACAATTTAAAACTGTCTGAGACGTCTGTAGTCACCCTTATGAAAGCAAATGGGTGGTTTAAATAAATTCAAGGAAGAACTAGACAAATTCTTGGAATTTGTTTTTTGACTGATATTAAGCTTGCTTTCTTGTATCATTTGCTACCACCACCACCACCACCTTCAGTTCTCTGCAGTACACCTTGCTGAATATTCTTATTTCTTGCCAGTTTACATAGACAGCTGGAAGTCTGAATTGTATATAGGATTTGCTGCTGTTTTTACAGATAATACTGCAGATACCACACAGAATAATACTTTATAGCTTGTGCCCACTTCGGTCACCATATATTCAAAGGAATAGGTCATATGTAGGTCCACAAATTTGAAAACTCCCACTTAAGCCAGAATGCATCTTGATTCTGTGTTAAGAAAGCTTAAGTGTCTGATGCTATGTGCGGAGATGCCTTCCAAATCTGGGCTGGGGACCAGTGCAGAATACTGTGGTTCATTTGGAGATAGTCTTTAGAATTGGCAAAATAATCCAAGGAAGAAAGTTCATATAGCATCAGCCAAGGATAAAAAAAAAATTATCTGCTTTTTTTCCCCCATTCCTTCTAATAATTGCGGAGATGTCTTCCAACAATCATCTTTTTTGTGTGCCAAGAGTCAAATTCTTTCATCTATGTTTTGCATCCATCCTCATTCTATTTAAATATGTATCTTTTGTTCATTGTCTGAGCCAGAGTAAGAATGCCATGAGCATTTTGTTTACTCAATCCTTTGAAAGCAGTGTCATGCATTTTTTTGGCCATGGACCTCATTTGATTCTTTGCTTTACTGGTGGAGTCCCAAATTAAAATTTCCCAAAAGCTTACTTTGCTGAATTAGTGTGTTTGATGAGCTTTTATCTCATCTTGAAGATCCTTGTGGACTTCTCCATGGATCACAGTTTGTAAAACAATTGTCATGCAGATTCCTAATTTCCAGGCACTGCAATTTACAGAACCCCAACCTTTCTTGTAATCAGCCAATCTGTTATTAATAAAGATCCAATTAAAGCAATCTCGAAATAGAGAAAACCCAGCCTTAAGCAACACACACATTTTTTACCATATAAACTACATCAAAGTCCATGAGACCTATTGCAAGCAGTACAAATCACCTTGGCTGCAGTAGTCCAATGGCTTTTATGAATTTCCTTGCATTCTGTGTTAAGCACAGAGTATTAACAAAATAATAATTCATGATGCAGTCTGTAATCTATAGAAAACATTTACCTTAGGAAACTTTTTTTTTTTTTTGACATCTTTCAACAGTGATAACATTCACAAATATTCCAGGGAACCAAAATGATCTTACCTATCTTGAAAGGCAGTTTCTCAACTTTGGTTGTCACATAGTATTCCCTATGACCCCAGGGGCTCACATCTGGTGAATATTGGCTTGGCAAACCCAGGGTCCTCAGCTGGATATCAACTTTCTTCTCTTTCTTGGTGATTTCCTTTCTACTTCTCTCTCTCAGGGTGACTTGGGAATTTTTTTTTTTTTTTGGCTGGTGCAGCATAAGCTTTGGTTTCCTTGTACCATAGGGCTAATAATAATTCAGGTGGGGAGCTTTACTGAGAGAGAGTGAGAATGTAAGTATGGATATTATATTAGTATAAAAACAATCGAGAAATTGAACTCAATAGGATCTCACTTGTATTTACACAGACAATACTTTGTAAACTATGTGAAAGTGTATTCCTCAGCACAGAATTCCTGGTGATGGGTACTTATGAATCACCAGTACTCTACTGAGTAGTAGAGTACTGGTTCTAGGCAGTGCTATTCATTTGGGAACATATAATTCTTCCCTATAACAGTGTCCTAGAAAAAATTTCAATGTTGTAGTAGTAGTGGCATGTGATGCAAGAAAGCAAGTGTATGAGCTTATGCAGCATCAGCCAAAAAAAAAAAAAAATCACACCATTCCCTCCAAATGCTTGTCCAGTTCCTCCTTAAATTTATTCAAGCTATCAACTTCCACAACGACAGATGGAAGTTTGTTCCAGCAATTAACCACCCACTGGCTAAAGGCAAATTTCTGCACATCTATTCTACATCTGTCCTTTCTTAATTTGAATTTATGCCCCCTTAAGTTTGTAATCTGAACAAGTGGAAGGATCCCATCAGAATTCAGCGTGCTGAACCAATTCAAGGCCTTATACACCTCAATCAGATCACCGCGCAGGTGCCTAGTCTCCAGCCACTGCAATTTGCAGAACTTAAGCCTCTCTTGATAAGAGGATCCCTTCATTCCCCTCACCAATCTTGTTGCCCTTCTCTGTACATTATTATTATTAGCCATATGGTACAAGGAAGCCTGAGGCTTATGCTGCACCAGCCAAAAAAAAAATTCCCGAGTTACCCCCTGTGTGTGTGTGAGAGAGAGAGAGAGAGAGAGAGAGAGAGAGAGAGAGAGAGAGGGGGGGGGGGGCATCACCAAGAAAGAGAAGAATGATGATATCCAGCTCAGGACCCTGGGTTTGCCAAGCCCATACTCACCAGATGTGAGCCCCCGGGGTTTAACAAATAGCAAGTAGGCTAGTGTTGATTTAAAGTTGATTTTGAATTATGGTGAATTTTGATTTATTGAAGATGTAATTTATTGTGATTATAATCCATTAAACAGGTAGATGATTGAGTAATTGAGGTTAATGATTATTGGTTGATTATTGTAGACTTATTGATGATTGATTAATGATGGGGAAACCCCCCCCTCCAAATTCCACTTATTGATGATTGATTAATGTTAACTTAAATATAATTGTATTTGGAGAATCAATTCCTCCTCCAATAAGTGGAATTTGGAGGGGGGTTTCCCCCTTGTGAAGAAACATGGAGCTTCTTGTACCAGCATAATGTACGGCAATAATAAAAGTATTTTGTATATTAGTATTTTTGTTTTTTTGGGAAGGAAAAGAAAATTACACAGTTCCTTTTATAAATTCCTAATGTTGAGTGTTTGAAGGTAAAAAAAAAAAAAAAAGGCTATTTCACCCATATATTGCACTATCAGTTAGTGTAAGGAATTCCTAGATAATATTATAAAAGTAGAAAGAATTGATGTACATTGCTCCTTAGTTGGGAAAGTGAAAAGTGCAGGAGATTGAAATATAAAAATCTATCCCAAGTTATGCTTGGCATTTTTACAATTCCTTATATCAATTCTGAGTGTGAAAACCAAGTTTAACTTTCAAAAACAAAATCTGAATTTAGATCACTTTCTGGTGAAGCTTTGGAAATGCTCTTGACATTCAGGTGCTGTTATTATAAATAAAACTTTGACTCTGCATTTCTAAAGAGAGTAAAGCCTACAGAAGTACATTTCTTGAAGCAATTATGATCAGTTGATGTCTAACAAACAATCCAAACAGAAATCCATGGGCAGAAAAATCCTAGGTTACAATAAGATTTGAAAATTTACTGTACTTGTGAACAGTACTATCACAGTATTTTAGTATAAAATGTATCTGCTTTCAGTAAATTTAATTTTGACTTCTGTGTGGATGGTAAAAACATCTGTCCCTTCCAAAATATATATCCAGTTTTCCTCTAGCATACCATTACCCAATCTCTAGTTTAATGAAAATCGGAAGTTGGCAGCTGTGCATGTACCTGAAAACTAATTTTATTTCCACAATTGTAAGAAATTAAGTCACTTTGTTTAGTTTATATTCATTCATGCATTGGAAATAACCAATATTGATACTCATGATACATGCTCAAGTAAATCTACATCCTTCCTAAAATGAGGCCTCCAGACCTGTATGCAGTACTCAAGGCGTGGCCTGACCATTGCCTTATACAGAGGGATAATCACCTCCTTCTCCCTGCTAGCAAAATTCCTATATATCATTGACAAAACCCCATGACCTGCCCTGGCAGCCTGTCTGCATTGCTCAGAAAACTTCATATCTGCCTGCACAATTACTCCCAGGTCTTTTTCATTTTCTACCACCTTAAGTGTAGTACCACACAGTTGGTACGCTTGTGCATTGGAGAGAGGGAGGGCTGAAGTGGAGGGATATACCCTTTTCCCAAATGATTCCTGAAGGTGACCAGATCACATCTAGAATACAGTCAAGCCCAGGAAATTGAGCCTACGGTGAAAGGTCATTAGCAATAAAGGAAGGATCATATTAAGTGTGGTTATATGTGAAATCGCAGTGAAGTAACCAAGTATGATCAATATTAGTAGTGGCAAATGATGAAAGAAAGTAAGCTTATAAAGTATCACCCGGGGGCCGGGGAAACTTCTCACCACTCACCTGTCCACCATCCTCAAAAATTTATGTAATTCTTCCTTGAATTTATTCAAAATGCCTACTTCCACAATAACAGATGAATGTTTGTTCCAACAATCAAACACCAACTGGCTGAAGGCAAACTTCTTCACTTCTATCTTGCAACCATCCTTCAATTTGAATTTGACACCCTCATGGGTGTAGTCTTGTTAAGAGGAAGAATGCCATTAACATTCAGCTTGCTCAATTCATTCAAGGCCTTAAACACCTTAATCAGATTATCCTGCAGGTGCCTAGGCTCCAGATGCTGCCATTTGCAGAACTGAAGCTCTTTCTAGGTAAGAGCACCTTTTGTTCTCTTCACCAATCTGGTTGCTCTTCTCTGCACCTCTTCTAGTAGATCCTCATCCTTCCTAAAGTGAGGCCTCCAGACCTGTATACTATACGCAAATGCAGCCTAACCATGGCCTTGTACAAAGGGATAATTGCCTCCTTACCTTCCCAGCAAAGTTTCTGTATATCATAGACAAAACCCCATGAGCTCTCCTGGCAGCCCATCTGCACCGCTCAGAGACCTCATCTCACTGCATAATTATCCTCGGGTCTCTTTCATTTTCCTTTACTCTGAGTGTAGTACTACATTTGGTACGTTAATCTGGGATTATTGCTACTTGTATGCAGTACCTTGCATTTTCTAGATTTTGTTGCAGTAACTTACCTTCAGTATTGTTAACCACCCTGCCAAACTTTTTGTCATCGGTAATCTTAGACATTGTCTGATGTTCATACACTATATTAATGAATATAGACAACAATGTACCCAGCACCGGATCCTTAGCGACTCCACTACTAACATTAGTCCACAAAGAGCAGTGTCTTTTAATAACCAGTCTTTTCCCACTCAGTCACCTCTTTATCCATAGCAGTACCTTCTCCTGTCTAAAGTAAAGAAAGCCAACATGAGAACCACTGCAAACTTCCAGAAACTTTTACCGGACAAACTAATTTCCCTGCTACCGCAGTTTCTCCCTGTATTCTCAGTAAACACACTGTGCTTGTTATATTGGTAGTGGCAGTAGAAGTTGTATTGATTAGTTATTTCTCATTATTAAAAGCAGATTATTGGAGTTCATGAGTGTTAATGCCTTTGCAACTGAAATTTACTAGGGTGTTTATCCCCTCCCCCTCCTGCTGTTTTAAAATAGGAAAATGACTTACTGCTAACACGCAGTCTGTAGAAGTAATTTTCCTATTTTAAAAAGCAGGAAGGGGGGGGATAAACACCATAAGACTAGGCAGTCTGGAGGGTGTACCTGTAAGTAAATTTCAGCTGTGAAGGTATTGCACTCAGCAACTCCAGTAATTTGCTTTTAATAATCAGAAAAAAATAATCAATACATCATTATTGACTTCTACTGCCACTACCTATAACACACACCATCTGTTTACCGAGAATGCATGGAGAAACTGTGGTAGTGGAAAAAGAGTTTGTCCGGTAAAAGTTTGCTGTGGTTTTATGTTGGATTTCTTTGTTTGCCCCTTCTCCTTAATATCACACTGCTCCAATTTGTTTAGCAGTATGTTTAATTTTACCCAAAGCTTTCTTGAAATTCAAGTATATGACATCTGAATTATTTTTTCATCCAGTTCCTTTGTTACTACATCAATAGTATTCAATTAGATTGGGAAGACAAAATTGCCTCTTAAATTGTTGCTGCAACTGCAGTATAATTGCATTCCTTCTTTAACCAATGACTTATTTTCCCTGTAACAGAAGTTAAGCTAACAAGTTTATAATTATTTACATTGCCTTTTGATCTTACTTTGAATTTGGGGATACATTCACACCTCTCCAGTCCATAGTGACCTCCTCTGACAAAAGTTGCACTCATACTTATGCTTACCCCCTTTGTTGCCTGCCTTCCTTCATACAATTGGGTAGATACCATCCATCCAAGGTGGTTTTTTTTTTTTTTTTTAGCTTCAACAATTTCTCTTCCAGTTTCCTCTCTGTTGTTAAAATATCATTTAACTGCTCATTAGGCTCTTCCGTAGCCAGGTGGGAAGGAGCAGCAGTGCATAGCACATGCTTCTTGATTAGACCGGGGTTCGAGCCCGCCACCACCAAATACGGAGGATGCGGAAAGGTCAGGGAATGACCACTGCATATCCCGGAGCAATATGGCCTTAGTTGCTAATGCTCCTAAAAACCAAAAATAACTAACTAACTGCTCATTAGTTTGAACTTCCGTCATACTCTTTACTAAAGAGTTCCTCGTGCGTGAACGTAGATATCAAATACATATTCAGTTTGTCAGCAACCTGAGCAGGATCATCAACTGTTAAACCATCTACTTCAATTGGACCAATGTGATTCATTATCTTTTTTCTACTTTTAATACAGACTGTAACATTATAATTGCATATAATGATTATTTGCATAAAAAGTAAAAATTGTAAACTGTTTTTATTACAAATTTGTCTGGTTAATTGGGTAATGCTTTTCGCATTTTTTTTTTTTTTTTTTTTGCATATCCACACTGAGGGAAATTATGCAATTTCTAACACATTTTGCGCTAATTAATTAAATAGTTTTTTTTTTCCCAGAAAATATATTTTTCTTTACTTTTTTTTTTTACTGCAATTACATGCACCAAAACATTCATGTTACGTTTTCCAGTCTGTGCACGTGTTTACTCTTATGAATATTCTGACTAATTGTTTTCCTACATGTTTTTAACTCTACATTAACCACTTGTTTTTTCAGTTTGCTGGTTTTTGAAAATGTTTCTCACACAGACATGCTGAACAATGTATCTATTGTCTCATGTTATGTAAGTGCATGTTGTAACAAGATCATTCCTTGTGTTGTTAAGCAGCTACGTGCAGCATAGTCATTTGCACTTTCTTGAATCAAGAATGCTGAATAAGTAAACATATTTTAAACACTATTTTTACCGAATGTTGTTATAAAAACAGGACTTAACTTGTGGAGAGCAATTTGCTGTTATCAATGACTTGACCAGTAAACTGTCACAAAATGACAGCAAAGACGTTTGGAATATCACAATTGCAAGTGTTGTGAACCTAAATAAATCAGGAGAGTTATGGATCAGTTTATAGGAAGTGATAATCTCAGAAAGAAACAGGCGCCTCCGTAGCCAGGTGGGAAGGAGCAGCAGTGCGTAGCACACGCTTCTTGATTAGACCGGGGTTCGAGCCCGTCACCACCAAATACGGAGGATGCGGAAAGGTCAGGAATGACCACCGCATATCCCGGAGCAATATGGCCTTAGTTGCTAATGCTCCTAAAAACCAAACAACAACAACAACAACAACAGAAAGAAACAACAAGGAGAATCAACCAGAGATGTTGACTAAGCTCTCTTTTGTTGGTAGGTCTCCTTAGTGCAGCAATTTCTAGGTTACTCCTTGTGAAAGCAGAAGCTTTAAGTAAGCAACTGGATGTGCTACTGTTGTTGTTGTTAGGTTTGTTGGTGCATCAGCAACTGTGGCTATAATGCACTGATTTCTGACTAGTATATCTTTGTTAAAACTGGATGTGCAAGGGATGTAATTGGCAATGGATTCATTGATGGTGTCAGCAACAAATGATTCACTTAAAAAAAAAACCACATGGTGAAAAGCAAAGGCTTTACAAGGAGGCAGTGGAGCATTCAATACACTGTTTGGCTTGATCTTCATGGGCAATTGTGATGAAGTGGGGGCCTAATATCATGCCCTTCTTGAAGGTGGTCTTTTGTTTGCAAATGAAAACCATCTGGAGCAAAGAAAGAACAGCAGCCCTTGTTGCGTGCAGCTGGACAGGAATGAAAGAGAAAAAACTGCATGTCATTGGTAAATCAGCCAACCCAGTATGCTTGCCCAGTGCTTGGAAAACTTCTTTTATATTTAAAGAATGGCTCATAGAATTCAATAAAGACTTGGCTAGGCAAAAATGTAAGGTATGTCTCTTGCTAGATAATTGCACATCCCACAAAACAATGACCCAACCCATGGAAATTGTTTTCCTTCCCCCAAACACTAACTGCTCATACCACCATTAGGTCAAAGAATTATTAAAATTTTAAACCACTATTACTGTAATAGTATAAAGAAAGATTATTGCCAGATTTACAGCAGGAGATTTGATGTTGCACCAAAACTTGCAGAGTCCATTATGCTTCTTCAAGCAATTCACATCCCGTCTAGTGCGTGGACTCTAGTTAAACCTAAAACAATCCAGAATTGTTTTATCTCCAGTCTTATTGCTGATGTGTCTGGAATTTCTGAGGGATTTTCAAAGGAGGGCATGCCTGCAAACGTGGATGAAGAAGTGTACAGAAGATGTGGAGATAGGTGCTGACACACCAACAGAAGGGGAATTCAAGGGTAAGGAATTATGTGCTGGTCTTGGAAACAAGAAAAAAAAAGCAAAAGAGGAAGAAGCTGTTGCTAATCCATCAAATACAGCTGTGATGGAAGCACTGGACACCTTTAGGAATTGCATCTATGCTAAAGAACTGCAACTAGACTATTCTTTGGTCATTTTAGAAAATGGCTTAAGAGCAGAAATGTACAAAACCACTAAGCAAAAAACTATTTAATTTTTTTTTTAAATGTACATAAAAGAGCCATTAGTTATGTTATTTTTTTACTGAGAACATTTTTATTTCAGTATTTTTAAAGTTTTAATGAAATTGGATGTTAATTTAAAAATTTATTTCATATTATTTAGCAGCTTGGTAGACAGTGCATTATTCATATCACCAGCTGTTTTGATGAATTTACTTATAGTCAAAGTATTTTATTTTTGTGTGTTTTTTTTCTTCGTTAGGTGAAAAATGTATTGCTATAAATTTATTAATATATCATTACATAAAGAAATTACTATGTACATGAATATGGAAGATATTCATATTGCCAACATGTGCATCTCTGGTGCCATAGTAGCTCTTGGCCTGTGATCCTATAAGGTTTGTCCGAATAATCGAATTTTTTACTTTGAAAAAATCGCTGTGCAGTATAAGTGAACAAGTCTGTGATGCTTTTCTTTGCTAAAAACTTCTTCCAGTCTGCCTTAGTTTGTCTAACCTCATTTGTGACTTGATTACATTACAGGGAAGTATATATCTACCATAGGCTTATGTATCACCTGATAATTTATATACATTCCATGCATTTTTCTTCTCTGCCACAAGTCTCACAAGTTCATTGAACATCCATTTAGGTGTAAGCCTTGAATAGTATTTATTTGGTATGAAATGGCTTAGTAGCCTTCTGCAATTATTTTCCTGAATGCTTCTCATTTAGAATTTTCTGTTGATAACTTCATTAGACCCTTATGAGACCAAAAGCACTTCCTTTTAGCCTTTACAGTACTTATGTCTTATGCAAAACCATAAATTTTACATCAATACACAGTGATTGCTACCACCCAATGGATCTTTTACCTGCAGATTCTCACTGCTTGAACAATTGCTGCTGCTGATAAGCAGATCAAGAGTATGGCTTCTTCTTTTGCCTCTCTCTCTAATATGCTGCTGTAGAAAACAGTCATCCAATAAATCCACAAAAGTCTTGTTAGTGCGTGGGTGACCAACCCACAAGTCCAAGTCAATATCTGGAAAGATAAAATCCACTATTGGTCTGCTCTATTTCTCTGTATAGTTGTTTGTTATACTTCAGTCATTAGGCCTATAACACATTGCTATTCTCATTCACTTTCCCAGTGATTATGTCACACCAAACTGACTGAACATTGTACTGGCTGCTGATGTCAACTGAATGTACAGAAGCCTGTTACATTCAAAAGTATTTCAACAAGGCAATTAGTAAAAAGTTAGGCCTATAAAACACTGCTACTGATATTTATTTTCTCAGTGCTTATGTCATATCAAACTGACTCAACATTCAGCCCGTATCCTAACTCCAAACTATTCTTGGAAGACTCCTTTTCCTGGAATGAAATTACAATAGATCTAGGTTCCACTTTGTCCTCACAATTTTCTTTTTCTGCCTCCTCCAGCCCTGAAAATAGAATGCCGCAGTCTCCTACCAACAGACTTTCTTGTTTCCTGATTTGTTAGCCTGGTGGTTGGTTAGCTGGAGTAGTCAGTACACATGGATTTGACAAACTTTACTGGTCACTCATGTTGACTGAATGCATAGAAGCCTGTCAGATTCGAAAGTATTTCAACAAGTCTACAGTAGAAAGTCAGAATAAAATTTGTATCAGGAAACAAGCAACCTATAATCATTGCTCATCAATCAGAATTAAGAGCTAAAATCTCCTGATCTCTTTGTTTTCAGTACTTTAGAAATTAGTGACTCTTCAGTGTTTTTCTTCTTTATATATAATTGTATAACATGTAAATTTTTGAAAATTGTTGTGAAGTTTTAATTTTACGTAAGGCTAAAAGAACTTTATGTGAATGAGAGTAGTTTTCTAAATCACATTCCCATAGTGTAGTGCGGCTAGTTTACACAGTGCCCATTCCTGCATTAACTGCAATATCATTTAACTATTATATTGGATAAACTAGTAATAATATTATTATCTACAGTAGTGTCGATAATCCGAACTAATTGGGATCGGGGGTAGTTCGGACTTCCGATTTGTTTGGATTTTTGAACTTATCAAAAATATTGCTCTGGAAACAACAACAACAAAAAAAAGTTTAAGTTTAGAAATAAAAACACTGGCTTTAAAATCTGAGAGACTGCCTAATTTTTTGTTAAAATCCAGTGCCTTTTTACTCAACGAAGGTCCAGATATGGGTTTTTCTAAACTTTATCTCTGTGTGAACCACAAATAAACAGCATCTTTGAGGGATGGGTCATTTGCTGTTCTCATAGTTTCTCTTATTTTTTGTGCCATCTGAATCAAGTTTCGATGCAAATAAATTTTTTCCTTGTTTTTTAATGTCTTATGGTTGACTTTCCAACCTCATAAAATTTTGCTTACCTGCTCCCTTTGAAAGTCTGTTTAAAATCTCAATCTTCGATTCACTTCTTAAAAATTTCTGCTTCCTTTTATAAAAGATGAAGGAAACAACAGTACAGTAACATTAAACTGTCAAAACTCTGTTCAGAATCTTTTTACTCCATATCTCACTTGTGTGTATCGTGTTAGTTGTAATTTCTGCTTACCATGTTCTTTGTTATTGGTTGATGCTTATTTTATTTTTGTTTTAGATTGTACAACCCCCCTCCCCAAAAGTCAGTGAACAAAAATATTGGATTACAAAGTCTTAAGTTTAGTTAGTACTGTATGTATATTAATTAAGCTAAGTATGTAAGCGTAAGTTTATTTTGCTAACCTGTGGATAATAATATTTCAATTTTCACGTATTCCTCCAATTTTTGTTTATTAGAACTGCCATTTAATAAAATCAAAATTCAATTCACTATCACAATAACCAGTGTTTACTGTAATTATTTTATGGCACCAACATAAAAAAAAAATAAATGCTGGCTTGTTGTGATTTTCAACACTACTGTATTTAGTAAATCAATACAGTTCTCTCTCCCCCCCCCCTTCAAATAGAATTTCCAGAGGGGTATGCAGTATGTAGATAACTCAAGTTACAATCAGATTTCTGTTTGTTCAATTTTAATGAAATTTGGAAAAGCTTGTCAAATTTTTTTTTTTTTTTAAGTGCCAAACAATAATTTGGCATAGAATTGGTTTATACAGATGGATGAACATTCTGAAACTAATTGGTGTTTTATTACACACTTGTGAAAGTGTCTGAAAAGTCATTGAAAGTTTAGAAATCAGTATTCCCTTTTTTGCATCCATCATAAATATTTATATTCAAACAAACAAAACAACCAGAATTGAACAAGAATTCTGCTGTTCAGGTTCATTCCCTTCATCTTAACTTCTGCTTATATAAAAAGCTATTAAGTGCTGCTTCAGTGTCAGTATTTGCCTTCAGCTTGGATAAAGTGGATCTTGATGACCTCAAGTTTCAGTTTTATATGGATGTTCTTTTGTACAACTTTCTGTATAAGGTAAATAAAATTTTGGATCAATTTATATTAGCTGTTGAATTGTGGTATTCATACCCACAAATTATTTCTTGTTTTATTTTATTTTTGCAAAATAAATGATTGTATCTCTAACTTAAAAGGAACAGCATAGTAATACATGTTATGCCTGTTTAACATATTTGTACTCAACTTTTTCCCCTAAAACAAGAAATAATTTGTGGGTATGAATACAGTGATTTAATGGCTTCTCATGTGAACAGATCCTAAAATTTTACTTCCCAGAATTACATAAGTAGAAATATGCATGATTTAATAATTCATTCACACCTCAGGTTGTATTTTTTTTTTTTTCCCTTTTACAGTGCTACTTGTTAAACATAAAGCAAATAAAGCTGCTTGTACAATAGAATGCAGCAATAAACTAAGTTCCTCCAGGATTATTTATCAAGTAGCACTTGAAGGATGAAATTTCAAAGATTAATGTTATTACTATGAAGCTAGTGAACAGTGTGCAGGGCTTGGATGCTTGTTCTTTTGAAATTTTGAATAAATTTGTTCTATTTAAGTCTTTCCCCCCTCATTTTTTTTTAAATGAGTAGTAGTAGTAGTGGCATGTGATGCAAGAAAGCAAATGTATGAGCTTATGCAGCATCAGCCAAAAAAAAAAAAAAAAAAAAAATCACACCATTCCCTCCAAATGCCTGTCCAGGAAATATATATATATATATATATATATATATATATATAATATATAAAAAATAAATTGAAAGCATGATCCCTTTACAAATTATGTAACTGTTAGGAGTTGTCATTGTTTGTGAGTAATTTCAATATAATTTTTCAAAAAATAATTCAATATGAATACATCTTTAAATAAAATAAAATTGTGAATAACTGCTACATTCCAAGTTAGAACAGGCATTAAGCTTGATGCTTCTTATTTTAGCAGTCCTTATGTTGACTTAACTTATTCCAAAACTGTCTGTTTATCCATACAATCCCCATTTAGTTCTGAGCTGTAAAGCTAAACTTAGATGTATTCTGAATCAGTGTGGAAGTTTTAAAACTGAGAGAAATATTTTCTCCTCCTCAATACTAGGGCAAAAAAAAGTAGAGAATGCTGTGTTTATTTAGTCACAGGAATCAGTGTTGAAATATTTAACTTTGGTTTCTAATACCAGGACTAAACTACTATTGCTGAATTCCACTGCAATGCTTCAGGCTTAAAAGCCATTTTTTTTACCATTCTTGTTTCTACATGAAATGTATATATATAAAAATAAATTGAAAGCATGATCCCTTTACAAATTATGTAACTGTTAGGAGTTGTCATTGTTTGTGAATCTTCCTGTTAAGTTGAGGGTGATTGTTGGAAGAAACTTCCATTTTGCATTGTGAAAGTGGGTAATTGAAATAAATTGAAGGAAGGGTTTAAACAAAAAATTTTTGTTGGCTTATGCTATAGCTTGCATTATTTGCCACTAATACTTGTTTGGCCTTGTGATTAATGCTTTATCATTATGTAATACAATACAGTAATACCCTGAAATTACGCTATAGGTGGGTCTGACGAAAATCGCTTAAGTTGGGGTACAACTTTGCATATAAATACATATAAATTTTGTTTAATTGGGACCAAGGACTAACAAAAACACTAGTTTAAAAGAAAAATATTTAATAAAATTGCAGTTATTTATACATATTAATACAAATTATGTATTAAAAAAATAAATGAGTTACGTAAAAAAAGTTATTTTGATGTCGATGGCTTCATAAAATCTAACAAATTCGTCTGACGACACAGCGCCTTTTTTTTTTCACGCAGAATTTCTTTCGTAGCAAGCTAATAATTTTTTTATTCCTTGCTTTGTAGCTATAACGCGTTCTTCGTTGGAATCTGTTTTCTGAGATTTTTAAGCCCTTTTCAATTGAGCTGAGACCTTCTGTCAAGCTTGCAATTGTCATGTGCTTTTCTGGTGGAACTGGGTGTGCAGTGTCGGATAATTTAGTGACGTTTTGCTCACGCGTCTCTGAGCTCATTCATTGTCAGCTCCTCACTATGTGAATCCAACAGCTCATTGACATCATCACCATTGACTTCCAAATCTAATTGCCTGGCAAGATTAACAACTTCTATCATATAAGCGACATGATCAGTTTCTGGCGTTGTTTTCGTCTCGTTTTTGAAAAAAATGGACAAAGTTTCTTCCAGACACCAGTGTTTTTTGTTGAATTTCATCCCAAGATTCTTCAATGATTCTTACGGCATCTAAAACATTGAATTGTTTCCAAAAGTCTTTTAACAGATACTCACTATTTTGTCTCATAGCTTCATTCTGACGTGCAAACGAACGCCTCATGTAGTAGGCCTTAAATGTTTTGATGACTCCCTGGTCCATCGGTTGAAGCAAGCTGGTTGTTGGTTGGAGGCAAAAACACAACTTTCACACGTCGGTCGAAATTAATTAGGGTGGCAGGAGGGTGACCGGGTGCATTGTTTGTTAATAAGAAGGATCAATTTAAATGGAATCTGTTTAGACTTGCAATAACGTTCTACTTCGGGTATGAAGTGGGGGAAACGGAAGCTGTCACCGAAGCTTTATGATTTGACTTCCAAATCACTGCTAAGCTAATTTTAGATATTTTTTTAAAACTCTTGGGTTTTTGGAGCGATAAATTAAGATTTTAACTTGTAGTCACCAGCTGCATTCCTGCCGACCATCATTGTCAATCGGTCTTTGAAAACCTTAAAGCCTGGAAAGTTTTTTTTTTTTATTCGTGAAAACGATGTAATTTCCGACAAAAGTTGAGCACGAATTCGAACGCACACATAAATATGACAGTTGGAATGCAAATTCTTGTATATGTGTGCAGCTCATGCGGCAGCAAAGCTGAATTTTGTTCATCTTTCGCTCTCACTCTTCGCCGTCGCACCGTATATCGATAGCATATGAAAAAACGACCTTGAAGATAGTGGGCGGCAGTGTTGCCAAACGAAAAAATCAAGAACCGCGTAACTCCGAGTTCGCGTAAGTCGGGTTATTACTGTACTGTCAATAAAAATATAGCTTTATTTTTGCAAAGCAGCCCTTTTTCAAAAATAGTAGGAGACTAAAACTATAAATTACACTATTTAACAAAAAAAAAAAAAGTGTTTATTTAACTGTTAAGTGTAATGTTGTCAATGGTTTTACTATATTGCCATTATTTTGCAATAACCGCGTTTTAATTTTTAAAACGCTGGTGGCAATTTAAGGTTTTGTGTTTTTTTCAATATTTATATGTATTATGTTAGTGCACACAATTGCTTTGATATAAGCTTGTAATATCCATAAACTAAGTTTTTTGCAGTTTTCTGTGGCTACTTAGTGAAGGTACAAGTTACTTCCAGATTGGTTGTGCTATGTATGTAGCCGAGTGGGCAGGAGCGGGAGTGCAGTAGCACACGCTCTTTGAGTAGACCGGGGTTCAAGCCCCTGACTGCTGAATACGGTTGATCTGCCAACCCGCACTGGACCAGCGTGGCAGATTATGGTCCATTTCCCTCAACATGAATTGTTGAGGAGGCTTCCATCCTGCAGTGGGTTGATAATGGCTGCACTTTACTTTATAGGTCTGAAGCAGGCAAAGCATAACATCATTGGTAGAACCAACTTTTGGAGTACATGTAAAGCCTATTTTGGAATGCTTAGGGTGATCAGGACAAGTGGGCAACTCATTTTCTGCTGGTCAGTATTAGAAGAATGATTTCATGGTAGTTGTGTATGCCTTTTTCTACCTCAAATATGGAGAGAGCCCACAAATTATCACAACAGCTACTACCTTTGTATGGCTGATATAACAAAGTTCATAACTCTGCAGATCAGAAAATCGGTAGTGTATCCCAACATATCATTCTTTATTGCTTCAGTGCCACACAATGTAGACCTGATGATTCTCAATCCCCCTTCCACAGAATATTCAGAATTCAATTATGAATTTTTGTGAACAAGAGAATTGGGATTACACTGTTGAAGCCTGTTCAAGTAATGTTCCACATTTCCCTCATCAGTAAGAATTAATGACTTAATGAGGGATTTGGGTCTAACCAGATCTAGTGCAGAGCTCTTGACATCTCTTCTAAAAGAGTGTAATCTGCTGAATTCCAACTACAAGACATCCACATACAGAAAAATTCTTTATGCACATTTTACACTGTTTGTAGAATCCCTGCGCTATTTGATGAAATAATTGGTAATTCACATCCAGAAGTGGCATCTTTTCACGGGTTCAAGTGAAAGTTTGAAAGCTGTGTTGCTTCCAATTGAAAATGTACACCCATCAATTCCTGTTGTACGATTAGTTCTTATTAACCCTTGTAGTTGTACAACCCTTTTTGACACCATTAGTGATGTAGATGATTGTTGTCATCCAATTTTAAAATTTATTTTTCACTTGCAGATTACTTTTTCATTACCTTATAGGTGCCCTATGGTTGTGGCTCCACTAGTTGTAACAAAGCCAGTGGCAGCACTTTATGGGTGGCAACTTTCTTTTTGATTTCTGGAAATTTTTTTTTTTTTTGAGTGCTTGGAGTACACCAATATTTCATCTTTTCATTTAAAAAAAAAAAACAATTCTGCTGAAAATTAAAAAAAAAAAAAAAAATTGTTATAGGCATAAATGATAAAGATGAAACTGTTAGTTTTCTTCCATTTTCCAGTTTATTAGCATTAGCATTAGTAGAGGCATTTTGATGCAAGAAAGCAAGCTTATGCAGCATCAGCCAAAAAAAAAAAAAAAAACCACTTCCACTTCACCCCTCTGTTCGTTCGAAATACCTGTCCAGCTGAGCCTTAAACTTATTTAGGCTATCAACCTCCACCACAAGGGATGGAAGTCTGTTCCACCAACCAACCACCCGCTGGCTAAAGGCAAATTTCCGCACGTCTATCCTACATCTGTCTTTCCTCAATTTGAATTTATGCCCTCTCAGGTGATTATTCTGAGCTAGAGGAAGAATCCCATCAGCATTGAGCATGGCTTAAACCATTCAAGGCTTTATACACCTCTATCAGATCACCTCGCTGGTGCCTAGTCTCCAGACACTGTAATTTGCAAAACTTAAGCCTTTCTTCGTAAGAGCACCCCTTTGTTCCATTCACTAATCTTGTTGCCCTTCTCTGTACTCATTCCAGCAGCTCTACATCCTTCTTGAAATGAGGCCTCCAGACCTGTATACAGTACTCTAGGTGTGGCCTGACCATCGCCTTATACAATGGAATAATCACCTCCTTATCCCTGCTGGAAAAATTCCTGTATATCATTGACAATACTCCATGAGCTACTCTTGCAGCCCGTCTGCACTGATCAGAGAACTTCATATCTGCCTGCACAACCACCCCCAAGTCCCTTTCATTCTCTACCACTGTCAGTGTAGTACCACAGAGTTGATACGTTGCTCTGGGGTTGCTGTTTCCCATGTGTAGTACTTTACATTTGTCAATGTTAAACTTCATTTGCCACCTCTCAGCCCATCTGCTCAACCTTTCCAGATCCTGTTGCAGCAGCATAGTGTCAGTAGTGTCCTTGACAACCCTGCCAACCTTTGTATCGTCTGCAAACTTGGACATTAAGCCCGATATACCATCATCAATATCATTTATAAATACAGAAAACAATAATGGACCCAACACTGAGCCCTGAGGGACTCCACTAATAACATCAGTCCACGATGAGCAGTGTCCATTGATTACCACTCTGTCTTCTCCCCCTCAACCACCCCTTTATCCATAGCAGCAATTTGCCTCCAATGTCACACTGCTCCAATTTGTGTAGCAGTCTTCCATGTGCAACAGTATCAAAAGCCTTTCTAAGATCCAAGTATATAATATCAAGTTATTCCCTGCATCCAGTTCTTTTGTGACTGCATCATAGTATCCAATCAAGTTGGTCAGGCAAGACTTCCCCTTAACAAAACCATGCTGTGTCCGAGCTATAACTGAAGTCTTGTCTAAATGATCCTGCAGTGCTTCTTTAACCAGTGCTTCCATTAATTTTCCTGGAACAGAAGTTAAGCTCACAGGTCTATAATTACTTGTGTCAGAATTTGATCCTCCTTTGTGAATTGGGGTCACATTTGCACATTTCCAGTCTATGGGTACCTCCCCTGAGTCCAAGGAAGCTCTCATAATTATGGCTAAGGGTTTGCTTACTTCCTTTGCTGCCTCCTTTAATATAACTGGATAGATCCCATCCACCCCGGGTGCCTTTCTTGTGTTTATCTTCAACAGTTTCTCTTCCACTTTACTCCCAGTTATTTCAAGATTCTGTAGCTTACTGCTAGAGTTGAATACACCTCTGGCATTCCCCTTGCTGAATAACTCCTCATGTGTGAATGTCTATGCAAAATATTCATTTAGTTTGTTGGCTACCTGAGCAGGATCATCAACACTTGACCCATCAATATCAAGTGGACCAATCTGATTCATCCCCTTCCTTCTAGAGTTTACATAAGTAAAGAACTCTTTGCTGTTTTTCTTTGCATCCCTTGCCAAGGATTTCTCGTAATCTGCCTTCGCCTGCCTAACCTCCTTTGTAACTTGGTTGCATATCAACTTGTATCTATCATAGGCTTCTGTGTCATGTGTTAATTTGTATGTATCCCATGCATTTTTCTTCTCTGCCATATGCCTCATTAGTTCATCTGACATCCATTTTGGCCTAAACCTTGAACAATATTTCTTAGTTGGTATGTAAAGCCTAGTAGCTTCCAAGATAAGTTCTTTGAATGCTTCCCATTTTGAATTTGCTGTTGGTAACATCATCAGTTGGTCCCACTGTATAGAATTTAAATACTGTCTCAGTCCATCGTAGTCGCCTTTACGGAAGCAATAACCCTTCCCTTTACCCCTAATGGTAGTTACCTCTTTGAGTAAATCCCACTTCAGCACACTGTGATCACTGCCACCTAGTGGTTCATTTACCTGCAGATTCTTAATGCATGAAGAATCACTGCTGATAATCAAATCAAGAGTATTACTCCCTCTAGTTGCCTCCCGAACATGCTGATGTAGAAAACAATCATCCAATAAATCCACAAAAGCCCTGCTAGTGTGTGAGTAACCAGCCCCCAAATTCCAGTGAATATCTGGGAAATTAAAATATCCCATTATAAGACACTCTGATTTACTGGCCCACTCTATTTCCCTGTACAGTTCCTTATTATACTCATCAGAGTCATTAGGCCTATAGCACACTCCTACTCTCAATTTTGATCTCCCAATGTTTATGTCACACCAAACTGACTCCCCACTGCACTGTCCAGCGATGTCGACTGGCTTCACTTCCTTGGTTTTTATGTGTTTCTTAACTAATAGCATAACCCCTCCCCCCTTCCTATCCTGTCTATCCTTTCTGTAGACGTTGCACTCCCCAAATTGCAGTTCTGCATCCCTTATATCTGTATGACACCACGTCTCTGATATCCCAACAATATCTGCCTTCGATGTTTTGAGCAATACCTCAAATTCATCAAATTTATTTACTAAACTCCTAGCATTGGTGTACACGTAAGTATACCTGCACCTGTTTCTATTCTTAGCTACCCTAACACAACCCATGTGTTTACTTGTACTGCAATGGCTCCCAGCAGTCTCTGAAATACCATGCATCTTGTTTTTCAGGCTTCTGCTCATTCTAATAGAAGCAGTGCAAGAATCTCTTTCACCTCTGCCAGTGGCTACTGTCAATCTATTGGTCTTTGTCTCCCCCCCAAGCTAGCAGTTTTCCGACCCACCTAACACTGCCTCGATAGCATCAGCAAATATTCTTGCACCCTTTCTATTTAAGTGTATCCCATCCCTGTAGAAGCAATCTCTCCTGTTAACAAGTACAGTCCAGGCTGAAAAAAATTCTACCCCTTGAGCCTTGCACAATCTTTCCAGGGCCGAATTGATCGACAAGGCTCTCATCATATACTCCCTCCTATCGTGTCTGGGCAGAATTGCAGACACTTTCAAATTCAACCCTAATTCTCGGCTTTTGTTCAACAGTGACCTGTACTTGTTAAGTAATTCTGCCGGTCTCCTACTCTTAATATTATTAGTGCCAACGTGTACAACTATATCACCTTTTGTGCCCTTAAAAGATGATATTCGCTCTACAACGTCATCAACCTTAGCCCCTGGCAGACATACCCTGGTCCTGTTCCACCTATCTTTTTTACAAAGCATGTTCCCCGTTTCCCTGACAATAGTCACCAACAACTACTAGTTCCTTCGGGACCAGCGCATTCTGCCTTAGGGGTTGTCTCTGTGTCACGCGATGTCCAAGTGCAAGCTCTGGCGTTGATGTGGGCAGCTGAGAGCTTGATGGGCCCCTCAATTTAGTTTCTTCGAGGGCATCCACCCTGTCCTTCAAGCTCTCATATAGGCCCACAAGAACGCCGAGTTGTTGCCTGATATCAATACACTCCTTGTATCGCGCACACACAAAGACATCCCCCTTGGCAGTATCATGTCCCGTATCCGATTGCTCTGCAAACATCAAGCAAACAGTGCATTTTATAAGGCTGTGAGTCAGAGGACAACTGCCCCCCTCAGTTCTGCTCTGAGCCACAGCACTTCCATTAGCTTGAGCCTTTTGCTTTGCTGCTCTGGTCTGAGTCATGATTCTATTAATTTATTAATTAATTATGTTATGTTATTAATTATATTACGTTTGTAATCTAAGTCGTTATATGTATTTATTTAAACGTACAATTTAACTGCTAACGAAGTTCAACTAACGCTATCTAGTACGGTATATAACCTACGGTATATCTAGTACGGTATCACAATGGCGGGAAAGTTACTAACGGTAGCGGTAGTTACGAACACGTGGAAACCCTTAGCGATACTTTTACAAGGCCGAGTAAAGAATAAATACACCAAATTAATCAAAAAATCACAAAATAATGTTATACTACTAAATTTAAATCAAAAGTTTTAGAAAAACAATAATTTCAAATCAATAAATAAGAAAAATCCACTTAGCGGCTTTGAACACGACCGTCACTAGTAGCGATTTTATAAAACTGTTAAATGTACACAAGATCAAATGTGTTATGCATATACTTCTGCATATGTGTATGCTTTAAAAAAATATATTAGATACTATTATTTACTTCCATTTTCAAAATTTATTTTGTGGGTTGAAGATTTTTATCTTTTACCAACAGTTAATGTGTGTTCTGTTTTCAAGATATATCTCACTGGTGTACTGCCAATGCCACAGGTTTGAATAATTAGTCGGGTGATGCTCAATATTTATAGAAAATATGTTAGTATTTCACTTATGTTGGACAAGGAATAAGTACTTAGATTTTCACTATTTTCCATTTCAATCTTATATATGTATATAAATGTATAAGCCTAGTAGGCACATATGTGTCTATATATGTGCCTATTAGGCTATACATTTTAAAGAAATGTTTCTCTTAAAATAGTATCTACATTGTTCTTTTAGCAGCATAGTGTGCAAGAAGAATGAAATGGAAAATAGTGCAAATCTAAGTATAAGTTTCAGTACAGTGAATGCAGATGATTCTCAGACATTTTGTGGTATTTACAACTTCTTCAGTTAATGAATTGTTCTTGTGATGTTTCAGCCTTGCTAACTTAATGATAGCAGTCCAGTGACTGAAGAAATCGCACAAGGAGTACCATACAATGTCTTAGAATTTTTCTGTATTTCTTCTAGAAATTAAAGATTTCACTGTATACAGGCTGAACTATAGCAGAACAATATTTTATTGCAATAAAAATGCAGAAATGATATTTGAAGTCAAACAGGAAACTTATGAAATCTCAAGTGCTAAGGTATGAAATAATATCATTATATAGACCATGTTCAGAACAGTAAATATTTAGAAAAAGTGTACCCAGTGAATGGTTTATAGGATCTTTCAATTGAATTTTATTCATCAGCAATGATATAATGATTTTGATTTGGTTATGGTTGTTTGAATAGTTTACATAAACTTCATTTGCATTATTGAGGTTAGTTCAATTCCCCCCACCCCACCCCCTTTGTGTCATCTGGTTGTAGCAAAACCATATTTGTTTCATCCAATACAGTCAGCCTGAAGATGTTGGGTCCATCTTCAGAATTAAGCTCCAGAGATGTCAAAAGTAGCATGGACCTAGGAACAGACAGTGTCACTGAACTCATTCAGTTCAGTCCACATCCAATTCATAGCCTAAATGGATATCAGATGAACTATTGAGACATGTTAGAGAGAAGAAAAGTGCAAGGGATGCATATAAATTATCAGGTTATATAGAAGCCAGTGATATTTATATAAATTAGTCTATAATCAAGTCACAAAGGAGGTTAGGCAAGCTAAGGTAGATTATGAAGTCTAGCAAAGAATGCAAAGAAAAGCAGCAATAATTACTGTGCTTATATTAACAGTAGAAGGAAGGGGTTAACTGTTGGTGACCCTGCTCAAGTTGTTGACAAATTGAATAGGTTTTTTACATCTACATTTACACATGAGTAATTTTTTAGGGAAGGGAATGCCTGAAGTTTATCAAAATTCTAACGAAGAGCTAAATGACTTTGTGATAACTGAAAGGAAAGTGGAAGAGAAATTGTTGAATCTGAACATAAAGGCACCTGGGGTGAATGGGATCTATCCAGTCATTAAAGGAGGTAGCAAAGGAGGTGATCTATCCAGTCATATTAAAGAAGGCAGCAAAAGTGCAGTATCCATTGATTACCACTCTGTCTTCTCCCACTCAGCCATCCCTTTATCCATAGCAGCAACTTGTCCTTAATACCATACTGCTTATTTGTGAAATTTCAGTATCATTAATTACGTATTTTTCAACTTCCCTTTTATAATTTACTTTGACATAAAGGGTTTTTCTTCTGTAAATATAGATGCAAAGTAACTAACTGTTGAGTTCATCTGCAACATCAGTTGGGGTATCTAACACTATCTCACATTCATTACATAAGATGTGATAAGCTTTCCTGATGCAACAATATGATAAGCTTTCCTGAAATCCAAGTATATGATATCAAAGTTATTTTTTGCATCTAGTTTCTTTTTGACCAAATCCAATTCAATATATGCAATATACAAGACTTTCCCTTAACAAACCCATGCTGTGTCTGGGATATAAATGCAGTCTTGTCTAGATGATCCTGCAACTTCTTTAACCAGTGATTCCATTATTTTCCCCTTAACAGAAGGTGAACTAACAGGTCTGTTATTACTCTTGTCACCCTTTGATCCTCCTTTGTGAATTGGAGATACATTTGGAAATCTCCAGTCCATGGAGAGCTCCCTTGAATCCAGAGATGCTCTCATAATAATGGCTAAGGGTTTGTTTATGTCCGTTGCTGCATCCTTTAATATAACTGGATTGATCCCATCAACCACCAGGTGCCTTTCTTACGTTTAACTTCAATTTTTCCTGTACTTTGCTCTTAGTTATTACAAAATCTTTGCGCTCCCTGTTAGAATTTGATAAACTTCTGGCATTGAAATGGTCAGAAAAGTGGAAGTTGTAATTTAATGCAGCAAAATGCACTTGGGGGATAGCAATAAATTAACTTACACACCTGGTGGGATAGAACTGAAGAGAGTAGCGGAAGAGTTTAGGGGGATACAATATAGTATTAGCATTGGCCACATGGTGCAAGGAAGCATATGGCTTTTGCTGCACCAGACAGAAACGAATAAAATACTAAGAAGAAAATTAAAAAAAGGAAAAAGACAACCTATGTGTTTCCCTCCTCCAATAGGTAACTATCCAGCTGACCTTTGAATTTCCCCAAACTGGCAGCCTCTTCTAACCATGTAGGTAACATTCCAGTAATTTATAACTCGCTGGCTAAAATAGAACTTCTTGCAATCCATTCTAAACGTCTCCCCCATAACTTGAATTTATGTCCCCTAGTTCTAGAATCATAACTGAAAATTTTGTCTTCATTCATTGCACTCATGCCTCTCAGAGCCTGAACACCTCAATCAGGTCTCCTCTATGGTGCCGTAGCCAGGTGGGCAGGAGCAGCAGTGCGTAGTACATGCTTCTGGATTAGACCGGGGTTCGAGCCCGTCACCACCAAATACGGAGGATGCGGAAAGGTCAGGAAATGACCACCGCATATCCCGGAGCAATATGGCCTTAGTTGCTAATGCTCTTAAAAACCAAATAACAATAAATAACCTCTATGGTGCCAAGTTTCCAAGTTCTGCAACTCACATATTCGAAATCTTTCTCATATAGATGCCCTTTTCCGAACTCACCAGACAAGTTATCCATCTTTGGACTCTTTCAAGAAGCACAATGTCTTTCTTTAGGTGAGATCTCCATACTTAAACACAGTATTCCAAGTGGGGTCCAACAATAGCTTTATATAATAGAATTATGACGTCCTTATCTCTACTAGCAAATGTTTGATAAATCATCGATAGGACACCATGGGCCTTCCTTGCAACCTGTCTACAATGCTTGGAGAACTTCTTGTTTGACTGTATCGTAACACCCAAGTCCCTTTCCTCCACTACTGGCTTTAGTTCAACTTCCCCAAGTGTATAAGTTATTTTGGGGTTACTGTTCCCCTGGTGTAATACCTTACACTTTGCTGGATTAAGGCATAGCTGCCATTTTTCTGAACATCCGCAAAGTTTATTTAGATCACTCTGAAGAAGCTCTTCTTGGCAGCAATCATTAACTACTCTACCAATCTTTACATCATCTGCAAATTTTGACATCACACTCTCTATCCCTTCATCGATGTCATTTATGGAAATCAAAAACAATAGTAGTCCTAATACTGAACCTTGGGAACCCCACTTCTAACATCAACCCGATCTGAGGAATAACCATTTATCACAACCCTCTGCCTCCTTGCTTATTAAAATAATTTAATTGTATAAATATTTTTGGGTTAGTTATAATAGAGTTACAGTAGTCTGCTATCCATCAAAAGATTTTCCATGTGATTCCAACCTGTACCAGCTTATAAAGTAACTGCTCATATGAGACTGAGTCAAATTCTTTGCTGAAATCCAAATAAACAATGTCGAAATTATTCTCTAAATCCAGCTCATGAGTGACCCTGTCAAAATAGCTAACCAGATTTGTTAAACATGATTTTCCCTTTACAAAACCATGCTGAGTATCCTTCAGAATTCCATTTTTATCTAAATGATCCTGAATTTTACCTTTGATCATTACCTCCATGATTTTCCTCTGCTACCAAAGTTAGACTGGCCAGTCTGTAATTTCCCACTTCACTCTTAGAATTGCCCTTATGTATTGGAGATACATAGACACATTTCCAATCCAATGGAATCTCTCCCAAGTCCAGTGATGCTCTCACAATTAGCCTCAATGGTTCAATGCACTCACTTGCAGCCTCCCTTAAAATTGTAGGGTATATGCCATCTACTCCAGCAGCCTTACTCGTCTGTAGACTCAAGTATTTTTCATTAAATGCTAATGTGAAATTTCAGTATCATTAATTACATATTTTTCAACTTCCCTTTTATAATTTACTTTGACATAAAGGGTTTTTCTTCTGTAAATATAGATGCAAAGTAACTAACTGTTGAGTTCATCTGCAACATCAGTTGGGGTATCTAACACTATCTCACATTCATTACATAAGAGTCTGATCTGGTTTGTCCTTTTTTTTGCATTTATATATGTGAAGAATTCCTTATCCCCACTCTTGCTCTTTGCCAGTGATTTCTCATAACCTGCCTTTGCCAGCCTAACCTTTTCTGTGTCACTATTAGAGATCACTTTGGAGATGTTATAAGCTTCAGTACTTTTTATTGTTCTGTAAGTTTTCTATGCAGTGTTTTTCTGTTCAAGTAATATGGCAACTTCATTATTGATTCAACTTGTAATCCTTGTGGAATATTTTTTTAATGCTATGTACACATTCAAGGCTTCTGTGCTTACTGTGTTAATATACCATAATTCAATTGTATTCACTCTTTGTGAGACATCTACCCAGTTAGAGGCCATGTAGCACCTTAAGGCGTCATAATTTCCTTTTCTAAAATTATAACCCATTCCTTTGCCTTTACTACTCCTATTCAGATATGAAGGCCTCTGAGCAATGCGGATAGGCAATGAGGAAGGTCCCTACTGCCCTATTCAATGATTTATTGAATGATTGTTTGTAGAGATAGAGGTCGTCATAATTCTAATGTATAAGGCAAATATAAGACCATGCTTGGAATTGTGTTGAGATATGGAGACTGCACCTAATAAAGGCAGCGCTCCTTGAAATGGTACAATGACTGGCAGCTTGCCTGGTGAGAGGACATCTGTATGAAGAAAGACTGAATATATGGGCTACAGAGCTTAGAACTAGGCAACTAGAGGAGACTTAATTAAGATTATAATTCTCTGAAAGGTGCAAGTAAAATGAATAAGAATGAAATTTTACTGTTATAAATGATTCCCCAACTAGGAGCCATAAATTCAAAATTAAAGGGGATGAAGTTCAGAAGATTGTAGGAAGCTTTTTTTTTAGTCTAACTTATTAATTACTAGAATAAGTTATCTCCATGGGTTGTTGAGAGCTTGAGGAAATTCAAAGGTCAGCAGGATAGACTCCTATGTGAGGAAGGATTCAAATAGGTAATTTATTTTTTTATGTATTTTTAATTTAATTTAATTTAATTTTTTTTTTGGCTGGTGCAGAAAGCCTCTGACTTCATTGAATTGCATGATTGATACAAACATGCAATCTGCTTACAAAATGAAAGGTTGCATAGTTATTATAAAAATCGTGCCAATTTATGTTTACAAATGGCTTGCTAATTTATGTCTTATGTGAAAAGGAATCTTTTTGATAATAAGTTATATCCATAATCGAGTATTATCATATATAGTACAGTAAATTTGAGTTTGTTTGAAATATATCAGTAATAGCAGTACATAATCATCCAGCCATTCCATAATTCCTTTGTTTGCTAGTCAAAGGGATCAATTTTTAAATTGTATTCACATAAAAGTAAATGTACAATTACTTATTGCATTGATCACAAAATCAAAGAACCCAATATGCTAAACTCACAGTAATGTTAAATTGTTTGCACCATCTTGCATTTTATGGATTATTTTGTCACTGGATTGCTCAAGTCTTTACAATGTCTCTGCTCACTGATGAGACTCCAGTCAGAGTCAAAACCTGTGTATTGGCATACACTTTAAAAAGCAATATGCTTCTCCATTGGAACAGTGCCTTTTATTTAGAGTAGTGCAATATCAAGGAAACCTCATGACAAAGTGCCACCACAGTTTTGAGATTTATGCTAAGTAGCAGGTCCAGCTTGCTATAGCTATGTCCAATGTTATTAATTCTCATAATTATATGTATGTCTGTAATTTAATGAATTTTTTTGATTCTGTTCTTTGCTTAATCTCATGCATAGGCCCCCCCCCCCCCGTCCCCTCCCATACTCACTCTGGTGAATCACATTGTTTTTCATGAATATTTTTACAAAGCTTAAAAATCAAAACGAATATATGGTTGGTTGGTTGTTGGGCATTTATTTCTCTCTGGAAATGCATTTATTTTCTGTTAAATAGTTCAGAAGATGCATGTTATCCTAGATAAGATTTGGAATGTACACATTCTGTAATTCAACATCAGAATTAATTCTGATGTTGAATTACAGATAAAACTTAGATAAAAGAATTCCAATAAAACTTAAAAGAATTAATTCATTTTCTAAATCTTATTTGGGCACAGTTAAGAAGTAAATATTGTCTATATTGTAGAATATTTATGTTGATCTATTATATATATATATATATATATATATATATATATATATATATATATATATATAACTTAAAAAATTTCATAATTATTTATGATTATTGTTCATCTTTACAATTATATGGGTATCACTGCAGAATTTTAAATAAGTTTCATAAGCCAACTTTTATGTGAGAAATGCACTGTTTTCATGCCAGTTAAAGTATAAAAACTTGTATTATACTGGCATTAATTCTTTGTGTCATCTGAGGCTTGAACATACTGGTAGGTATGTTTGTGTCACTGAAAGGATTAAAATGTTACATAAAAAATAACTTATGCTTATAGAATGAGTAAAAGTGTAAGAGTTTTAATTTGGTAGTAAGTATATAGCTGCTACAATGTGAATACTAAATTCATCAAAAAAGTGTATAAAGGGAAGAAAAAACTTAAAATCCTATATTTCAATTTAGAAAATTTTATTTAGAAGAAATGTATTAGTAAAAAAAAAAAAAAAAACACTTATCTCTATGTAAGAAAGAAGCATATTTTTAATCTTGAACAGGTATACCGTTAAAAACACCATGCTTGGTATCAGATCTATCAAGGGGTATTCATCCCATTTGTCCTCCTAAAAAGCCTCAGTAAATTGGAAAAAAAATAATAAATAAATAAAATAAAATACTGTGTGAATTATGATATCAAGCTATAGTGTGGTAACTGTTTGCATTGTATGTATACTCTATAAGAGCTATTAAAAACTTGAGAAAAATCAGAACTTAATTTTTCTCAATCATATGTATCATTTTTAATGTCCCCCTTGAAATATGTCATTATTGTGACTTTTAAAAAACTGTCTGGATCTGCTAGTGTGTACTTAGATGAAATCAGCCCTTGAGAACCACATCCTGAAACTTGTCACATTTACCTTACCAACTGACAGATGTCAAACAAACTATAATTTACTTGAATTAATATTTACCACAATTTTTGGCAAATCTCAAGTTTTGTGAATAACTATGAAGTATTAAAAAATTAATTGCCTTAATTTTCCAAAACTTTCCTTTGAATTTTTTTTTTTTAAGATGATGAGTGGCAATTAAAAATTTAGCTAACTAAAAGAAACACTTTCTGTTTTGAGAAAGTGTATACATTTCTCAAAATGGAAGCATTTTTTTTTTATAACTCTTTCAGGGTCATATTGAGAATTGACTAGTTCATCTGGAACATTGAAGGATGCACATTCGATCAAAGTAAGTTCTAAGTCAGAGTTTGATTATTTTGTGTGATGAATATCTTCATTATTTCTGATAGGACAAATAGAATTTCACGAGATGACCTTGAACAGTTCATCTTAGTTGAGGTATAATATACAAAGCTTAATATATTAATTGAATTTCTTGCACATGAAGGTAACACAAAACAGGATGCTCTGAAAGAAAGCTCCCACTCTGGTGATTATATACTAAATTTAATGCATGACAGATGCTGCTCCTGAATTTTTCCTGTATATCTATGTACCTCTCAAGCTAGTGATATAGTATGAAGGACAGTATAATAATTCGTTTCACTGGCAGTCTTATCTTTAAGTTGGTGTTAGAGGGTTTCCTTCCCAGTGAAGGTTCAGGATTGTCTACAGGGTTGACTGAATGTGGTACATGCTACATTGGACATTTGTACTGCTGAGCGTCTGCATAGCAGAACACACAGGGGCAACCTGAAAGGATAATGCTGGGGAATGGGGGTAGGGGGATATTACATAGCATCTGCAAGGGCCTTTAACTTCAAGTTCCAGGGTTCCCCAAATTATGCACAATTGTTCCTGGGACAACCTATGCAGCCTAGGTTCAAACGTCATTAGAAACATTCAGATTTACTGCTCCAACCAGTGCATTGTATTCTTCCCCCAATCTAAGAAAGCAGGCTGAAGAGATCTTATACCCCAAACTCTGCAGCCTTCCTGTTCTGTTTCTCCCCCCCCTTTCTTTTCCTTCTAGAACTTCCTCAACCGGCACTAGGAAGTTGCAGAGAATTCAAGATACTATCTAGGCAAGTAACAACCAATCAGATATCCTATGACATAGCCAGTGCTTTTTTTGTGACGGTACGCAATGGTATGGCGGACCGGCACCTTTATTAACAGTGACGTGTGACATTTGGATGCAATGCACTTCGAAATTTGTAATATTCTGTAAATTTTTTTTTTTTTACATGTTTATCTACTATTCAAATAAGCTTAAAATTATTTAACTAAATTTACATTTTTCACTGTCTATTGTTAAGATATTTTCTATATAAAACTGTATAACCATTTTTATAATTCTAAATTGCTCAGTCGGACCTCTGTTTAATTATTTTGAATTCCCCTTGGAAGTTACATTTAAAATAGTTTCCGTTGAGCGAGAAAATTTTCATATAGCGAATGGATTAGGAGAGAATTAACTCGGTACGCACTGTTTGCATTTCTGGCCTTCAGGCAATTTAGGCAATTAGTGCTGTTGAGCGAATTAAGAGAGCTAAAGGGATTACCATTCTATAATTTAGTGGTACCTGGTAAAACCTATCTGACCACCTGTCCTGCGTACGGAGAAGTCGTGCTGGTCAACAGTGAGCAGATCAAGGTGTATTCCCAATGGGCTCTGGTCCACCTTCTATTGCAGTGGTGTCCAACCTTTTCTCATACAGGTGCCATATTCCAAAAAATTCAAAGTTAGATTTCTTTAGTGTGTTACATTTTCCATATCTTGTTGCATGTAAAAGTAAAATTGAAAATATTCAAATTTTATTAAGTACAATACATAATTACATTTACTGAACAAAACATTCAATGAGAATTTTTTTCGTAATTAACAAAATTTAAAATGCTGTTTTAGTTCACTTTCCTTGCAGACCGTAGGTTTGGACCCCTTCTTGAATCAACTGTAAGTGCCCCGTTAGAGAATTAGGAGGGAGTAATTTCTTTTACCCCGACAAATAATGATCTGTTTTGCGGAAGTGTGTTAGCCACATTTTTCCGTAAATTTTCCCCATCTTTGTTTACATGGTCACAGTACCTGAATATCCGAATGACACTTGACATTTTCAAAAAAAAAAAAAATTCAAATTTAAGAACTAGTGACAATAACGAGAGGAGGACAATGAAGGTATTAAACCTTCTAAGCACGAATTGTTGGCATTTGGTGAAAATGAAGTTAGAAAATTGTCAATTAGGTTACAGTTAAATGCAATTCGTGGATTTCGGGGGTACCTAATTGGAAAGATGGCTTCGGAAGAATTGAAGAATTTGATGGACGCTCTGAGTACAATACCAATTTCATCGAGTGAATGTGAACGAGGATTTTCACAAATGAATCTGATTGTCAGCCCAACCAGAGCTTCGTTGATGACAAAATCACTTTCTTCACTACTGTTTCTTAAAATTGTAGGCCCACCGCTGACCCGCTTCGATCCAGCAAAATGTGTGTATTCGTGGCTGCTTCGGAAAGGTCATTCAGCAATAGACACACAAAGAGGAAGAAAAGAAGTCGGCATAGGGTGTCGAATGAGAACTTAATAAAAATTTGGAATATTCTACAAAAGCTTTATTATAAAATTATTTTTACTTATAATAAGTAAAAATAAATATTTTTAGGGGTCATAGTTTAACGAAGGACCTTTAAAATGTCACTCGGTTGTATGCCTGTCCGTCCATCTGTCACAACATTGTATCTCTAAAACCACTCAACCTATTGACTAGAAATTTTGCATGGGTTTGCACATCAAGTGGGCCAACATAACGCCATATCGATGATCATTGTTGACAAAAATTTGTCTGAGAAATGGAGGGGGTTAAATGTGGGGCGATAAAAATGTTGTCGACAACCTATAGCTACACTGTTGGAAAGAGCTCAACGAGTATGTTTAAAATATTTTGAAAATTAAAAATGGTGGCATCAGACAGGAAAATGTAAGTAATTTTCCTGTATTTTCCCCCTCTATTTCTGTCGCTAATGGAGCTAAAAATTTAAAAATCACATTAACTATGCATTGGCGCCTCCATAGCCAGGTGGGAAGGAGCAGCAGTGCGTAGCACACTCTTCTTGATTAGACCGGGGTTTGAGCCCGTCACCAACAAATATGGAGGATGCAGAAAGGTCAGGGAATGACCACTGCACCGGAGCAATATGGCCTTAGTTGCTAATTATCCTAAAAACCAAACAACAACAACTATGCATCATTCGATGGTTATCAAGGGAAAACTATTCCGATTGAAATCTATCATTTATTTTTGTGTTAAAATTAGTTCAAAATCTTTTTTTTTTTTGTTGCACTTCAATTTATTGAACTTCAATAGCATGCTTTTTTTTACTAAGTAACTCTCCTTTTAGTGACAAAAAGGTTGCTAAATAGTTAGTTAATAATTCTATAAAGGTCATTTATAAATTTTGCGACAAGAAGTATTTTTTAACAATTTTCAAAGCTGGGGTTGTCCAGCAAGAAGGTATTCAGAGCCAGTGGTGGGGAGGTGCCTGTGCAGAGCCTTGGGTGAGAAGCGACTCACCTGCCAGTCGCTTCTCACCCAAGACTTTAATTGCTTCTGCAGGAAGAAGTCTGAGTCGCTTCTCCCACCTTTGGTATTCACAACAACCGGAAAGACTCAAATAGACAATGTTTTCGTTATTTCCTAAGTTTTAGGCCAAGCTGTGGTACTAGAAACTTTTCAGTTACCATAAAGCTCTATTTGAGATACTACACTAATGACAGTTTGTGTCATCCTGAGTTCCTGGCACTTGGTAGTTGACAGATTTATTTCCTTATTTTATTCACATTTTACTTATTTTTCTATATATACTTGAGTAATAAATTTATACTTAATAAACTGTGTTAATATACTAAATTTGTTGTTCTTATTCCAAAAACATTACTACGAAAGTAACTACCAGGAAAAAAAAAATTGAGTACTTTTCATATCCTTTTAATTATCAATTTTTTCTGATAGCAAAGAATGAGTACCGGCACCTATTTTTTTTTACAAAAAAAAGCACTGGTCATAGCCATTTCCACCACTGGTCCACGAAGGTCCCAGCAAATAATAATAATAAAGCTTTGAAGACAAGCCATGGCCATTTATTCACTGTCAGCTTCTTGTGATAGCTTGTACTTGGAACTCTAACTTAATTTTGTTATGGCTCTCTAGGAATTCTTGAATACACAGGCAGTTCCTGCTTTAAGAGTTCCTGGATTTGAGGGTTCCCCCCCCCATCAATAAAATCAAGTAACAACAAAATCAAAAATATGAACATTAATTGCAAAAAATGAATGTTAAACATTCATAAATACTGCATTTCAAACCATGCTCGTAGCTGTAGGATACAGCGTATCCCTGCTTTACAATATTAATCTGTTCCAGAGACACCATTGTATCTTGAAAATATCCTAATATGTAACCCAATAACACATTGCTTTTTGGTAATTTGTTCCACGACCTTAGAAGTTGAAATTTTTGTTATATAACTCTCTGAAAGGTTGTTTTTATAGTGTAAATTGTATTAGTTACCAATTCAAATCATTAAAATGCATTACACTTTCACCGTTATCATTTGTTCCATTATAAGAATCAATTTTGAACGGCTTTGTGATATTTTTCTAAAGCACATTTCTGGAAGTCACGACCATAAAACAAAAACAATTTGCACTTTCCGGTTTATTGGGCTTTTCTGTTAGTGCAAGCAGTTATAAATGGGTAGTAAACTCTATGTAATTGCATATGTAAAAATACTGATAGTTGGATTTGTGTGGTGTTTTACATTATTATGGTGAAATGTGTTTCCCCTTTACACCCTTAATCTTCAATCCTATAAAAAAAAAACCAAATAAATTTCCAGAATCTCTCTTCATTCCTTTTTTTTTTTAAGCTTCATAAACATGTTACTCCATGCAAATCGTGTTAGTTGCAATTTGTGCATTCAGTTAAAATATGCTTATGCATGCTATTGAAATTTATAAAGAAAAGAGATTATCTTGGAAACAAACGCCTCTTGAAGCATTTTTCAAGAAGACTCCTTGTGCAACAAACAGAGTGCTGAGCCAATAATGAGTGATCAAAGAGTGTGCATTTAGTCGATGATGATGAAGAATAACCCTTCTTTAACATTTGTAAGTCATAAATAATTTGTTTATTATTATAATTTGCTTGTTTTACAGGCTGTTTTCATTTCTTTGGATAAATTAATTATTGTTTAAACAAACTAATTAGCTAACTAACTTTATTGTTGAGAACATAACACCTATTTTTAACATTATGTATATGGAAAATTCCCACTTTGAGTTTTTGCTTTACGAGCTTGCGCTAGTAACTAATTAACTCGTAAAGTTGGGAACCACTTGTAGTGTTAATCAGTCAGAACATAAAAGAAAGCTTTGTTTTCTTCACTAGTTCATAATCCCCTTAAATTCCTCTTAAACTTTTGCTTTGTGCATTTGTTTTATTATTTTTGTAAATTTATTTGTAATGGTAAATTGTCCCATATACATAAACACTTAATATTGTTCTGGCTTAGGCATTTGTATGGAAAAATTTCCAGGAGCAGCATTTAATGTGCATTAAATATAGTATATGCACAGTGGTGTTTTTTTTTTTTTTTTCAGAACATTGTGTGTAGTTAACTTTGTCGCATATCAGTTGAAAAAAAAAATTGTTGGTTTCGGAGATAAATTTTGGAAAATTAAGGCAGTTGACATTTTTTTAAATGCATTATTGCTACATAAAAAAATATATATATATATATATATATATATAATTTTATAAGGTGTTCAAAAGGCAGTATTAATAAAACTTTAAGACAAATCTAAGAAAGATTCAGTAACCCTCCATAATCCAGTCAGTTCTCTGAACAGAAACACATCTCAGTTCCCTATAAATAAATAACTCAACCAGAAAATTGATAGAAGAGATAAGAAATTTAACATTAAGATCTCAAGCTTGGTAAACCTCAGGAATACCTTTTTTTTGGCATCATGAGCAAACTTTCTGTTTACCAGCTACTATGTCAGTGCAACTAGTTCTACATTGTGTGTAAGGTAAAAACCACATTTAGAAACATAAAATGGACATGTAGTTCTGTAGCATTGCTAAATTGGACACTCCAGCCTACTGCATTACCAAGAGGATCACACTACTTGAAATCCTTTTAAGTCTTCTATCCTATATAAAATTATCATGCAAGTTTTTGTGACAAAGCTGTTCTGAATAACTTCACTGTTGGCAAAGGCATAAATTCTGATAAGGACTGGATCAATATTTTTATAAATTTGGTGACTTGAAAGTAAGTTTTTGCATGTCTGTTCTGTTGCCATCCAATGAGAAAAACTTGAATTGAAAAATTTTAAATTGTGTTAAAATTGTGTATACTCAATCATTTTAAAATTTAAGTATAAGCATCAAAATTAAGTATCCTCAATCCATTTAAATCCTTAAATACTTCAGCTCCTTAAAAGTGCCTATTTTCCAGAACTGAAAATTTTCTGCAACTTGCGGAACTGGTCATTTGTGGTAAGAATACCCATGTTGACTGTTCTATGCACCCTTTCCAAGAAATGCATATCTTTCTTAAAATGAAGCTTCGAGATGTGGCCTAATCATTGCCTTATGCAAGGGGATAATCACCTCTTTGTCCCTGCTGGCAGAGTTCCTATACTTCAACGACAGAACCCACATAATGTTCTAATCTGTCTGCACTGCTCAGAGAACTTATTATCAGACTGTGCAGTTACCCCAAGTCTTGTTTTCCACTGCGCCACGTTGAGTGTGGTATCACCTAATTAGTATGTTACTGCTGTATGCAGTACCATGCATTTACCAGTGTTAAACCTGGATTGCAACTTTTCAACCCATGTGCCTAATTTTTTTAGGTCTTGCTGCAGATTAGTATGCCTTGATTCCTTTCATTTGCCATCCACCCACCCTTTGTATCATCTGCAAACTTAGTAAACTTGATATGCTTTCATCAATATCATTAGTAAATATTGTAAACAGTAAGGGCCCCAGCAGTAAACCCTGAGGAATCCACAAATAACATTAGTCTAAGAAGAGCAGTGTTCATTTTTAACTACCCTCTGTCTTCTGCCACTCGACCATCCCTTTATCCATAATGGTAACTTGTCTCTAATGACACACTGCTCCAATTTGTACAGCAGTCTTGTGTTGAACACTGTCAACAGCTTTACTGAAATCTGAATATGTGATGCCAAAATTCTTATTTTCCTCCAGTTCCTTCATTATTGTATCATAGTAGCTAATCAGATTGGTCAGGCAGGATCCCATGTTAACAGACCCATCCTGTAATTTCCATATAATTCCATTCCTGTTAAGATGATCCTGCAATACTTCTTGACTCTAATTTCTTTGGAACAGAAGTCGAGCTTACAGGTCAATAACTGATCACATCACTGTTTGATCTCCTTTGTGAATGGGAGACATGTTTGTACAGCTCCAGTCTGTAGGCATCTCCCCTGAATTCAAAGATGTATTCATAGTTATGACCTAAAATTTGCTTATAGTTTCTTTTTAATTTAACTTATTAGCCCCAGGTGCCTTATTTACTTTAAGCTTCAACAATATATCTTTCACTTTCTTCTCAGTTATAACAATCATTTGCTTCAGAGTTCCTTTTGTATGCCTTTGTTGATATCGTTAATATTGTAAACAGTGAGAAGACAGCACCAAACCCTGAGGGGACTCCACTAATACCAGTATTTTGTTTATCACCCATTTGTATGCCACCCATTTTGTTTACTTCTGGTATTCAGAATCTCTAAAACTTCATGAGAAAATGTAGATGCAGAATATTTAATTTGTGTCATTTATATCTGGTGGGCCAGTTTAGTTCATCCCTTTCCTTCTAGCATTAACATAATCAAAGAATTCTTTGCATTTTTAGCCAAGGACTTCTCCTAATCTGCCTTAGCTTGCTTTTAACCACCTTTGGCTTGATTGCAGATTAGTTTGTATTTACTGTAGGATTCCATGTATTTATAATTTGTACTTATTCTATGCAATTTTCTTCTTTGCCACTAGTCTCATGAAAACTAGTCACTAGTTTTCAGGTGTTGCAATTTGCAGAACAGAATCTTATATACATGACTATCCTAGACTTAAATATAGGATTCATAACATATGTCTTCTCAGCATATAAAATGAATGACCCACTTATCCCATGCTTTATAGAGTACAAAAAGACATTTGATAGTGCCTTTGACTATAAAGCTAATGACTGGAAACTCCAGGGATATCAGAATCATAGAAGATGTCTACTGGAATTAGAACAGAAAACCATAATTATAATGGGAAATGTGGAAACAGGCTGGATTGAAGTTAGGAGAGGTGTGCGACAAGGTTGCATCCTATTACTATTTTTATTAAACTTATACAGGGTGTCTCAAAAATATTGGTACAAACGTTTAGGGGAGGTAGGTAACATCTAAAGGAATAGGAACCCATAACCGGAAACGTCACCGTAAGTCGGTACACGGCGCTGTTCATCAATTCGCGAGAGGGAAAATTTCTGGTTTACTCATTCAAGCAGTGGTCGCCGCATGAAGAGCATGCATTGATATACGAACTGTGAGCTGGTAGACATGCACCTAGTGTATGGATTAGCAGAGGGCAATGGAAGAGCTGCTCAATGAATTTATGGAGAATGCTTCCCAGACAGGCATGTACCGGACCACCCTTTGTTTGTTTACGCACAAATTTGCATCAAAATTTGTGTGATTATGGGTCGTTTAGAGGTAACAGGAGTAGTGCGGGCAGACCACATTTGACGCGAACTCCCGCCATGGAAGAAAGTGTGTTGAATGCCGTCCAGAATAATCCTACCAACACACGTGCCGTTGCCTCTGCCTTAGGAGTGTCTCGTTTAAGTGTACAGCTTGTCTGGCATGACAATTCCTTACACCCCTTTCATCTCCAAAGGGTTCAGTTACTGCTCCCCCAAGATCAGCCTGCACGTGTGGCTTCTGCGCAGTGGTTTCTCCAAGAAAGTGTTCAAGACTTGAATTTTCCAGCCCATGTTTTGGTCACGGATTAGGCTTATTTCACTCGGGAAGGCTTATTCAATCAGCACAATGCTCGTGTGCGGGCTCACGACAACCCACACGGTGTGTGTCCCCATGCGGCACAACATCGCTTCGCAATAAATGTGTGGGCAGGTATGGTCGGTGACTGCTTAGTCAGCCCATACCTGTTACCGTCCCGCATGAACTCCGCTAAATATTGGATTTCTTGAACAAGTTCTACCAGGGTTACTTGACGATGTTTCAGCAAATGTGAGACGCAACATTTGGTTTAAACATAACGGGGCGCCTGCCCATTATGGAAGGTGTGTTCATGACCATTTGAAAAGGTGTTTTGGGCGTCGATGGATTGGCCGTGGTGGACCCATTGCCTGGCCCCCACACTCACCTGATTTATCCAGCCTTGATTTCTTTCTGTGGGGGGCCCCCTCAAATCTATCGTGTATGAATTGCCTGTGGAGACTGAAATGATCTCATGGCGAGACTCGTCTGCGCTGCTGCTACTGTCAAAGAAACTCCAGGTTTGTTCGACCGTGTCTGTCAATCCATGCTGCGTCGGTGTCAGGCCTGCATCGCGTCTCGTGGTGGAACCTTCAAGCATCTGTTGTAACATCATGAAATGCATCCATCTTGTACTCCATTGTTAATGTTATGTCAAATAAATGTTTGCCACTAATTACTCTCTTGTGTCATTTCTGCTTCTACTTTCCCGTGACGTTTCCGGTTATGGGTTCCTATGCAATTAACATTCCTTTAGATGTTACCTACCTTCCCTAAACATTTGTACCAATATTTTTGAGACACCCTGTATGCAGGAAAAAAAAAAAAAAAATACTGGAAACTGAATGAGATTGAAGGTGTCAAAATAAATGGAACAACAGTAAACCTCAGATATGCAGATGACAGTTACATGACCATCTTGCAAAGAGAACTGCAACTATTAATGAGCAGAATAAAATCTAAAAGTGAAGCAGGCCTTGCATTTAACAATAATAAGTCAATAAATAACTACTGGTTTAGAGGTCTGGAAGTCTCATTTTAGGAAGGATGTAGAGTTGCTGGAATGGATGCAGAAAAGGGCATAAGAGATTGGTGAGGGGAACAAAGGGATGCTCTTATCATGAAAGGCTTTAGTTCTGCAAATTGCAGTGTCTGGAGACCAGGCACCTGCTAGGTGATATGATTAAGGTGTTTAAGGCTTTGAAATGGATTGAGCAAACTCAATGCTGATGGCATTCTTCCACTTGCTTATGATATGCACATGATAGCACATAAATTCAAATGGAAGAATGGTTACATAATAGATGTAAGTTTGTCTTCAGCCAGCTGGTGGTTGATTGTTGGAACAAGCTTCCATCTGTTTTTGTGTAAATGAGTTTGAGTAAATTTAAAGAACTAGACAACCTATTGGAAGTGATGTGGGAATTTTTTTATTGATGCTGTATAAGCTTGCTTTCTTGCATCATATGCCATTACTAATAACATCATAACTGCATTAAATCATGGCAGGTATTTGGTAAACTTACCGGCTAAAAGGGTAACTAATGACAAGTTACCAGTTAAAAAGGTACAAATGAGTGAAAAGCACAAGCCTCGGGGCCTTGGAAACATTCTGAACATTTAACAAGAAATAAGTAATGAATAGTCTGTTTCAGTGGAATTTTCTAAGACAAATGTCGATTTTACATCTAAATATGATTTTATATGATTTTACATCTAAATATGCCATCCACAGGATTTGCCAGAATTGTGTTAGTTTAATATCTTTAGGAAGATATTATCTTCCTAAAGATATTAAAAAAGATATTGAGTATTACAGCTCTGATTCATACTATCTTCCTAAAGATGTTTGTGTTCTATAATATCTTTATAGAACACATAACACCATCCAGTGTGGTGTAGCAGTTTAACAAATTCAGATGTCCCAGCAAAACAAATTTTACTGATCTCTTCCCTTGAGGCAGCAGCAGCAGTCCAAACAGTCATTAATATCCATATTACAGTATGCTCCTTGTATAACCCCAAATTATCATATTCAAAAAAAATGAGCTATATAATCCCGTAGCTTAACTACCCACACCTTTCTGCATTCTGGAGGATTTAAGTAGACGCCATACACTGTCGGGGATAATAATCACATTGATCAAAGAGAGAAAACGAATTGCACAATTTTTAGACAATAACAGCTTTGTCCACATTGAAGGATCACTTAGGTGTGCTCATCTTTCTTCCAGGAATTTACTATAGTAGATTTGACCATCTGTTTTCAATATATATCTATCCTACTTTAAAGTAGAAGATAATTAATGAGTGACTACACTGTGACCATTTTCCAGTAATAATTGCATTACTCAAAAAGACCCTTATTCACACAAGTAGAAGTCCTCAGTGGCATACTGAGAAAGCGGATTGGCAAACCTATTTTGAATGTGGGTCAAGTGTCACTAAAATATTAGTGACACTTGACCCACAAATAATTCAGAAAAATTCAATTGATGGAGCTGTTGAGCGTGTCACAAAAAAAATATTGTGTGCATCTGAAAAAGTCATTCCAAAATACTCCTCAAAACTGCCTGTAAGTTTGGAGTGCTAAGTGTCATGCAATTAATAATAAATAAATAATAAAATAAAGCTTGGAATAACTTTTATTGTAGTCCAACTATAACAGAATCTTATTCAATATAAATGTACTAAAGCAAAAACAAGGTATGTTAGATGCTGCAGTAAAAAGGCCACTTGGATCTGTTTCACTTCAATAAAGTAACTCCTACATTTTGTAACTTGTAGTGTAGTACATTGTAGTAGTGATTGTAGTGTTTTACTTGATATAAGTAGCTTGAAGGTTCTAATCATGTAAGTTGGTATTTTTTTTTTTTTATTTTCTTAAATGAAACTGGAAAGGTGCAGTTAAAAACTTAATACGTAACATAATCTTGTAATAGCAAATGTTATTATACTCTTACTTTGTATCATAATTTTAAATTAAATTTATGCTACAATCATAACTCAAATAAGAGCAGCAAAGCAAAAAAGCTCAAAGTAGCAGTAATACTTTAGTCTGAGGGTAATTGTTGATGGCAGTTCTTTAAATTAGAGCTATATTCATGGTGCTACTTGTGGCCTTTTTGCACACTTATCTGTAGTGTGTCCAGACGCAGTTGGAGGGAGTTCACGAACATAGTCTTGGGTCATGACTTGGCCCGGGGGATGTTTTTGTGTATTTTTGTAGTGGACAGTGTTAGAATGTTAGGCACCAGGTCAGGGTTTTGATGGGATTATATAAGGGCTTGAGGAACAGGGTGGATTCCTTTTAAAGAAATTAAATGGAAAGAGGGATCCTTCAAATGCTCAGCCACCCAGCACAGTACTGGAGATTACGCCTGGGCAGCCCAGGATACAGTGAGATCCTTTGCAAAATATATTGTAAAAAGGATAGGTTCAATAGGACTGGGATTCATCTGATGTTGTGTAATGCACATTAGTATTAATGATGTCAAGAGTAGGGGATCTAAGGATTTACTCAACAAGTACAAGGCAGTGTTGAGAAAAGTTGCAAGTTAAGATTGAAAGGGTCCAATTGTGTCCAGACGCAGTTGGAGGGAGTTCACGAACATAGCCTTGTTGATCAATTCGGTCCTGGAGAGACTTGTGTAAGGCCCATAGGATAGAGGTTTCTCAGTGCGGTCTGTGCTTGTTAACAGGGATTCAATAAATAGGATGGGTGCAAGAATACAGTGGACCCTTGCTTTACAATGGGTTCAGTATATGATCAAATCACTTTATGATGGACTCTCCATAATAAAATACCTTTCACTCTATGATATGTAGTAAGTGCGGGATATTTTCATCACGTTTGCAAATTGAATTTTAATTCTATTTTAATTAATTCTATTAAATGAAGCTTAAAAAATAGGAATTAAGATAAGATTCTGAAAATTTATTTTTGTTTTTTTTATGATTTCAGTGAAGGGGAAACACATTTCTCCATAATACTGTAAGGTAAAAACCCACAGAATTCCAGCTATCGGTATTATCACAAATGCAATAAGATAATTTACTACCCATTTATAATAGTTTGCGCTAACAGAAAAGCCCAATAAATTGGAAAGTGCAAATTGTTTTTGTTTTATGGTCACTAGTTCCAGAAACATGCTTTAGAAAAATATCACAAATGCGTTCAAAATTCATTCTTATAACAAAACATAGCGATAAACGGTGAAAGTCTAGTGCAGTTTAATGATTTGAGCAGCTGATTCTACTAACCAGTGATCACTGGTGCCTACTTATTTCGCTCTACAATGGCTTAAGATTGTCTCCAACCAGACCATGTAGCCCTTTTTCTCAGCCAGTAGCACATTTGTAAACATGTTGGCACATGTTTTGTTTTTGTATCCTTTAGTTCAAGTGATTTTTTTTTTTTTTTTTTGTGCTTACTTTCCACAAATTTATTGTATTGAATTCTTGAATGTACAGCATGCATAATATGGCCCCTAAAGAGTGCAGTAAGAAGAAAATTTCAATTAAAATTAAACAAGAAATAGTGAAAAAACATGATGTGATGGTGCTAAAATTAGTTCATTGATGTGTGAATGTTGTTTTTCAGTCCACTTCTACCTTAGTGAAACAAAAAGAAAACCTTAAAAAAGTTAAGTGATGAATCTAACACAGTCCAAAAAGGCAGAGAACTGATTGTAGAAATGGAAAGGCTTTTGTTGCTGTGAATAAAAAACAAAAAAACAAATGAAGGCTGATACAGTTCCTGGAATACATTTGTGAATGTGGAAAGCAGATTTTTGATGACTTAAAGACTAAAACACCTTCAGCTAGTGATACGCGATATGGGGACTTTAAAGCCAGCAAAGGTTGGTTCAACTGTTTTAGAAAAAGGTTCGATATTAAAAGTATCATAAGGCATGGAGAGGCTTGCAGTGCTGATCAGGAAGCAGCTGAAAACTTTAAGGTGGAGTTTCAAGAGCTCGTTGAGAAGGAGGGTTACCTTCCTCAACAAGTCTTTAATACCGACAAAACGGGCCTCTTTTGGAAAAGAATGCCTAGGCGAACATACATCACAAAAGAAGAGGCCTCGTCATAAGCCTATGAAGGATAGGCTTACTCTGCTGTTAGGGTCCAATGCCTGTGATGATTTTAAACTTAAGCCAATGTTGGTTTACCACTCAGAAACTCCCAAAGTGTTTAAACAGCAAAAGGTCATCAAAAGCAGGTTGGGTGTCTTTTGGCAATATAACGAGAAGGCTTGGGTGACAAGATACCTTTTCATTGAACGGGTATTTGAAGTGTTTTGTCCTTCAGTCAAAGGTTACTTAGAAAAAAAAACAAACTTCCTTTAAAGGCACTGTTAATTTTGGATAATGCTCCACGTCATGATACCCAACTTGTCCGATTTCTGGAGGAGCAATTTAACTTCATTACTGTCAAATTTCTCCCACCCAATACCACCTCTCTGCTTCAGCCGATGGATCAGCAAGTGATTGCCAACTTTAAAAAAATTTACACAAAGAAGATGCTTGCTTGCTTGTGAAGTGCTTTGAAGAGACTTCAGGAGACAGAGCCATCACCTTAAAGGAATTCTGGAAGACCAGGTTTTAACATCTTAGACTGTGTACAAATGATTGTCAGTTCTTGGAATGTAGTTTCAGCTCGGTGCCTCAATGCAGCCTGGAAGAAATTATGGCCTTCAGTCATCCATGATTTTGAAGGATTTGAAGCTGAAGGTGTTCTAGAGTAGGAAATTATCACTCTTGGTGAGTCCTAGGCTCTAGAGATTGATTCGGTGGGTGTGGAGGAGTTAATTGCAGACCACGGAAGGGAGTTGACAACAGAGGAACTCAAGGAATTAGAGCAGACGGGGACGAGCATGACAGTGGAGATGAGGAACATGAGGATGACTGTGTAGCAACAACTCAAGAAATTAAGGACATGTTTGCTGCATGGGATATTGTGAAGAGGACAGTAAGAAAAAACCCAGATATTGAAACCACTGAATTGATGACCTGCAAATTTGAAGATCAGGTGTTAAGTTATTTCAAGAATCTTCAGAGGAAGTGCCAAAAGCAAACCACTTTGGACAGTTTTTATACCATAAGTAGCAAGAGGCAGCGATTGGAAAGAACACCTGATCCTGAAGATTGTCCTGATATCTTGATGGAAAAAGATTCTCTTCCAGCTCCATCACCACACCACCATTGATACAGCTTTTCCATGCAAGTTAAATGAAAATTACGATTTTTGTTTTTTTAATGTTTATAATTATCATTTTAAAGAACATTTTGTGGGGGGGGGGGGGATAAGTAAAAATGTGTGGCACCATCAGCATTTTTTATCTTTTTTCTCTCTTTTTTTAATTTGTATCATGCTCTACTGTTTATTCTGGTGTATAAGACGCACCACAATTTGAGGGTGAGTTATTTTTAGATAAAAGGTGCATGTTATACACTGGAAAATACGGTATTCAGTATTCTATATAAAACATACTATTTCTGTTATAAAAATCACCTTTTACAGAGATAAATAGCTTAGTTATATAGCGAAAATTTCAGCTTTTGAGGACTTGGAACAAATTATCAAAAAACAGTGTGTTATTGGGTTCACATTATGATATTTTCACGATACGATGGTGTCTCTGGAACGAATTAATATCGTAAAGCCTGGGGTCCACTGTATTTGCTGATTCTGTGAAAACAGTGTGAGATGTTAGAGAACAGGCCTTGAGCATTGGGATCCATATCGTTATATTTCTTGTAAGAACTGACAAAATGATCAAATTAAACTTTATTATAGATGAAATTAAATAGAATAACAATGAGTGTGAGGTGTTGAAAAATCGCTAGCTAGGGGGTGGAATACAGTAGCTATAGGCATTGGTGTATGTGATTCTTGCACTGCCTAAATTGAGGGGAAAAAAAAAAACCACGCTCCCATTTCACCCCTCCGTTCGTTCCAAGTACCTGTCCAGCTCAGCCTTAAATTTATTTAGGCTATCAACTTCCACAATAAAGGATGCAAGTCTGTTCCACCAACCACCTGCTGGCTAAAGGCAAACTTCCACACATCTATCCTACATCTGTCTTTCCTCAATTTGAATTTATGCCCTCTCAAATGATAATTCTGAGCAAGAGAAAGAATTCCATCAGCATTGAGAATGCTCAAACCAGCCAAGACTCCAGACACTAATTTGCAAAATTTAAGCCTTTCTTCATAAGAGCAACCCTTTGTTCCATTCACTAATCTTGTTGCCCTGCCCTTCTCTGTACTCGTTCCAACAGCTTTACATCCTTCTTAAAATGAGGCCTCCAGACTTGCATACAGTACCTTGAGTACTGTATACAGGTCTGGAGGCCTCATGGTAATGTGTCAGGGATTTCAAAGCCTGTGGGGGAGGGTTCTCATAGAACAAGCAAATATGTGAGCTGTCTTTGGGTTAGTTACTAAGAGTAAAAATAGTTGTATACTTGAGTGCACACTAATTTTAAAGTAGTACCTTTTAAAACAGATGCCTTAAAAGGTACTTATTGTTAAGGCATCAAATGCAGAAATTGTAGGAATATTGAAGATATGCTGTTATTCAGTAGATACCAGGTATTGCACTACTTTGAATCAAGTAATGCTTCTCTAGTAGAGGAGCATGAGGAAACCCTCACGACATTCAAAAGAGATAGTCCAAAGGTCAGTGTCTGGTGTACTTTATCATGTTAGGAAGTTTTAGGGACCTTTTTCTTTTCAGAAAAAAGTGACAGCGGTGACCTATCTGGACATGCTACAGCTGTATCTGTTACCCCAGTTGGAAAATCATCGGACAAATCTGGTGTTCCAGCAAGATGGTGCACCGCCACATTGGACTCTTATTGTCCAAGAATTTCTTGACATGCATTTTCCTGGGTTGCTGGGTTGGGTTTGGTGGACTGATTCAGTGGCCTCCGCACTCACCCGATCTTACGCCGCTTGATTTCTTCCTGTGGGGATACTTGAAGGACATTGTGTACAAGGCCCTGTGACCTCCCTCGATGAACTGAAGCTCAGAATTGTTGCTGCGATCGAAACAGTTGCACCACAAATGCTGTAGAACACTTGTAGGGAAATTGAGTATCACTTGGACATTTTATGTGCCACAAAAGGCATGCATGTTTAAGTTGTTTAGCATTCTGGAGTATTGATTCTATAGGTAATAAAACTTTTTGAGTTACACTTTCATATTCCGTAAGCAGTTTTATTTTGTTATTTCTGGTTAGAAAATTATAGGCCACAGAAACTCCGATAATAATTTAGAATCGCCCTGTACGTTAAAAATAAAACTTTCTAGGTAATGGAAAAATCGAAATAATGCACCTTGAATCCCCGAAGATGCCATTATTTTGAAAGTATACTGTGTAAGTATGGAGGCTACATGTTCAGTCTGGGACAGTTGGCAATGCATGGGCAAATGACTTAAATCAGGGACATCTGTTCACTTTAACTTAAGCCCTTGTCACACTTCTGGTGAATGCCGTTTCATTTACTTTCTTTTCAATTCAACTGGCAAAGAATGCACTCTCCAGTCAACACCTAGTTTCATATATGGATACTAGTTGGTTTATGTTTTGGTCTAGGTTTTGTTTCCAGGCAGCAGTGATTATGTAAATGACTTAAGCCCTTCCTGATGCATTTATTATTACACTGGTATGCAAATGTAAGGACTAACACTATTTCTAAAGGTTACAATCACAAAATCTTTACTTAAGGTACTCTTTACTGATGAGAGTAGATTCAGTCTCAGCAGTGATTCTGCACGTCAGCTAATCTGACGAAAGGTCGGCACACGGTATCACCCCACAAACATCACTGAAAGGGATCGATATGGTGGTCGAGGTGTTCTCCTCTGGGAAGGTGTTATCTTGGATAGATGCACACAACTCCAAATACTGGAAGGTGGTACTGTAACCGGTGCACGCTACTGTACTGAGGTAATCCTTCCCCATGTGTGTCTGTCCCGATGTGCCATTGACCCAGAGTTCGAGTTTATGGATGATAACGCCACACCCCATCGCACTGCAGCTGTTGATATGCTTTTGGAAAGTGAGGACATTGTTCGTATGGATTAGCCTGTCCGTTCCTATCGATATAAATCCCAACGAACACACATTACATGCTCTGGGGAGATGCCTAGCGGCACGTCCACACCCACCAGAAAATGTTCACCAGCTGAAGATGGTCCTGACGGAGGAATGGATGCATGTTACTGCAGGAACTTAACAACATTGTTCTAAGTATGGACAAGTGGTGCAAAGCCTGCATTGACATTAGGGGTGGCCATATCTCCTACTGAGGACCACCTCTTCTCTTTGTTCCATCTTTGGCAGTGATGCATCTGTATCATGGCAGCCAGTGCTATGTTGCCACTTTTGAATAAAGTCTCTCTGTACCGTTTTGTTTCTGTTGTAGTGTTGGTGTTGTTTCCTTCATTTCTGTACTTCACAGGGTTCCTTTGGTATGCTTTCCCATATCTAGGCCACTCCTATGAGAAGCTACAGGTGAAAACCTGACTGGTCCTTAAATTTTGCACACCAGTGTATTATTTATTTATTTTTTTATTATAGGTGTTTAATAGTGCTTATTATATAGTTTTTATTTAATGTTTTTCCTTTTTTTCTACTGATAAAGAAATTGAGACACGCTTTTAGAATACATAGTTCTTGGAGGATCGCTTTCTCCCACAAGTATGGTACTGGTTTGTTTTAACTGTGTGCCTATTCTCAAGATTTAAAAATTGCTTCTTTCATGCAGAGATAAGTATTGTAATTTTTGTTTTGTGAATAATTGCATGCATGTATCATGCTGTTAGTCATTTATCAAATATATTTAATCAGATACAAGCCCTTCTTGGTATAAGATCTATTCTAAAAGGTTGTATATTTTTAAGAGATGCGTAGAGATTTATTATTGGTATTGTTTCAATTTTTAGATGTTCTTCCAGTGCACGTCACTTTATTTAAGATTGTTAGTCAAAGCATTATTTAGCATTGAAGGAGTTTTTTTTTTTTTTTTTTTTTAAGTTGAGTTTTCCTCTTCACAAAGATCAAGAAAAAACAATTAACTCCTTATTTTTTCTTGTTGACAGTTTAGGCTAAAATCAAAGCTATTAAAAAGGGCATTTGAACTGCAGTCCAAGCACGGCTTGTATTTAGAAAATCATAGTATATGCTCTGGTGTCTACAAGGTCAATTTTTGTCATTATTTTAATTCTCCAATGAAAAAATTTTAAAGATATGCAAAATGTAAGCCAAACCACATTTCAAATCTTAAGTGTTTATACCGAATTTTGATTTAGTGGAATTATTTCAGTAAAGAAATTTATTTCTTTATTGTCCTGAGTTTTCTTACCCAGAGAAACTTTTTTTTCAAGAAAATTTATTTCTTGTATATCAGAAGTGTTAACAGAACAAATATTTACTTTAATTGGTTCATTGTAAATAAGTCATTCGAATTATAAAATAAAATGAATAATTGCAAAAGTTTGGAAGGAAGTGGTGGGAAGGCATGGTCAGAAATATATTTTAAGTCATATACAGTATTAAGTTTGTCTTAAATTATTTATTGATTTGCCTTTGTTCACATATTTCTAAAATGCTCTTTAAGGCACTGTCCTCAAGCAAAACATACTGCAGTTGCTGATACTCCAGAGATTAGGAGGCTGGCAGAAAATACAAGACTCCAAAGTAATGTATGTATATATTGAAAATTTAAATTTCAAGGATTTTTTATTTTATTATGAAAAATCCTTTTAATCCTCTTGATATTAGCTTCAATGATTATACATTCATTTGACTGAATTAAAAAATTGAAACATACTAAATTTTTTGTACTTGGATTTTTAGATATATAGTGTTTAGATTTCTTATTTTTGATATATAGCACAAAAATTAATTAAGTAGTATCTAGCTAAATTCAGTTTAAACCAAAACATTCTGCTTAACTTACTTTGTTCAATATGTAAATTTTATTAATTTACATATTGAACACTCTTCATTCTGAAACAAAAATTTGTTTCAGAATGAAGAATGTATCACAGTCAACTCTAACAAATAAGATTCCTTTTGCATCCTATTTTCGGTTCAATAGCTTCAATTTCATAAAAGTTCATTTTTAAAACAAGTTGAAAAGGAATGTGAATTTAAGTGAAAATTTCACTTGTTACCGATGCACTCAGTTAGATCCATATTAATTTTGAAAACTGAACCTTTAACAGATTGAACCCAAAAAAATTATAAATATGCAGTAGAAATCAGAATTCAAATGTTTTAATGGAATGCAAGTATGGATTCCATTGGCATCTTAATCTCTGGCTTGTTTTGTCAGGATTTGAATATACAACAGGTGAAATGTGGCTAGAATATCAGGCAGAGGTTTTTTTTTAATGTTCAGTATCTCATATTTAAGGTGATGCAATTCGACTGTATGAATTTCTTAATCATTTTGAAATTCTAAAACTACACCAAATGCCCTACTTGTCTGCTCAACATCAAGCAGTTGCCCTCACAATATTTTTAAATATTTTGAAGACTAAATGCTCAAGGCATATGTTATGGGTTGAAATTAACTATATGTTGGTGTAAATACACCATAGTGTACCCATAAGTTTAACTGCATAAAGTAAAAGTAAGTAAAGTGCAGCCATTATCAACCCACTGCAGGATGGAAGCCTCCTCAACAATTCATGCTGAGGGAAATGGACCATAATCTGCCATGCTGGTTCAGTGCAGTTTTGCAGATTGACCGTATTCAGCAGTCAGGGGCTTGAACCCCGGTCTACCCAAAGAGCGTGTGCTACTGCACTCGCTACGGAGGCCGTTTAACTACATAAGTAAAGGCATCATTTGATTTTATCTCATATTGTGGCTACCTTCACAATAAGATACCAGGTATTGCACTACTTTGAATAAACAACTCTTCTCTAATAGAGGAGACTTATTCTCTGTGGGTACTACCACCTAGATGACATTTTGGAGCTTGTTGACTCACTCATCGGTGGATGGGCAGGTACCCTGGTAATGCAAACGTGCCTCACACACTATTTTGAAGAATTTATTTTATTATGAAAAGTCCTTTTAATCCTCTTGATATTAGCTTCAATGATTATGCATTCATTTGACAAATTAAAACATACTAATTAAATTTTTTGTACTTGGATTTTTAGATAGGTGGGTGGACAGGTACCAGGATACCTGGCCACCCACTGATGAGTGAGCCAACAAGCTCCAAAACGGTGCCATCTGGGTGGTGGTGGTGCCCACTGAGAATAACAGTAGTGTCCTCTATTAGAGAAGCATTGTTTATTTGAAGTAGTGCAATACCTGGTATCTCGTTGTTGAAGATAGTGTAATACATGGTATCTCGTGAAGGTAGCCACAATATGAGAAAAACGATGCCTTTAACTACTTATGTAATTAAACTTATGGGTAAACTATGGTGTATTTACACCAATATTATTTACTAGATTTTAAATAATTTTATGTATAAAGATATAATTGAATTTTCAGTTTTTGAAGGAATATGTATGTTTTATTTAAAACAGCTTAACTAATTTTCCCTTATTATTTTTCTTTGTTCTTTTCTGTAGAAATAAAATACATAAAATATGTAGTTTTGAAAGCAAGGCTTTCCAACAGGACTTCCCATAATAAATTAAGTTGTTAATCTGTTATATGCTATTGGAACTGTTCTTCAATGTATGATATTTGTTCACAATTTTGCAGCTAAAACCATATCATACATCACTCAAAAGATCTTCATGAGAAATCGAATTTGTCAACCAGAACTAAATAGATAATTTCTAATTATGAACCTTAAGTAATTGATTAATTGATGTGTGGCTGAACTACGTAATTCTTCACCCACACTGCACTGGTATTACAGTGGATGTAATTTCTGACAGAATCTCAGTTATCAGTTGATTCAACCACTGTTCATCTCATTTGCCCAAATTATTTGCTGTATGATTCCTTTCATCTCAAAGGTGGTACTTGTGCATATGTCCATTCCAATATTCCCTGTCAGAGATTTGGTAATTTGGAATCTCCACTTTTTGATTTTCTCTGGCTTAAAATCTCTCTACCTCATTCTGTCAAATTCATCTGTTGTCTCCACTGTTCTCCCAACTCCACTAATCACTTGGAATTCTTTGCAACTTGACTTTCTCCAGTCCAACTTCCCTAACAGCGATGTAATTTTCCTTGGTGATTTTAATGTTCAGAACTCCAGCTGGTTTTGATTCTCTAGTCACACAGACCCAGCTGGTCGAGATGCTGAGGCTTTTGCAATTACTAATGACCTCGCACAGGTTGTTCATTTACGTTCCAGAATACAGGTAAATTGTTTGTTTACCTACCAGACAATCCTAACCATACAGCCAACATGCTTGATCTTTTACTTACAAACAACTCTTCTAAGTACATGGTTGAAGTGAGTGGTCCTTTAGGCACCTCAGATCATGACTTGGTGATTGTCTCTTCTCCAATGGAACCTTTATCTCATGGCTGTTCCCAACCTAGTGTTGTTTGGCATTATAAGAATGCAAAATGGGATGTCAACGTTTGCTCAGATCATGTCAGTGAAATTATTCTTATAGGAATGGAATTCTTTATCCCACACTCCACTTTAAAATTTTGTCCTATATCTAAACCTTGGTTTTCCAGTTAATGTGCTAAGGCTCTTCAGGAGAAGAATGTTGCATATCAAAATTGGCTCTTTTCCATTCTTCAGTTTCATTTTCTGCCTGCAGCAAAGCTTGCAACAATTGTAAAGCAGTTATCAGTCCAAACTAGATTTTGAACAGGCTAAGAGTAGAAAACTTCCTTCTTGCCCTGTAGTCTCTTGAGTGGGAAGCATTCTGGTCTCTTGCCAAAGCTATTAGCCGCAATGTTTGCCCATCTCTGCTTCCACATTTGTCAAAACCAGATAGTTCTATTGTCACTTCAGCCAAGGATAAAGCTGACCTGCTAGCATCCTATTTTTCTTCCCACTCATTAATGATCTTGGAAAAACCCCTCCCACCATTCTCAGCATGCACCATTTAATTCCTCCTGTGGCCTTCAGTCAAAACAATGTCAGAAGGATTTTGACAAACCTTGATGCTAAGAAAGCTCCAGATCCTGATGGTATTTCTCCACTTGTTCTCAATCTGTGCGCCTGTTCTTTGCCACCTTTTTACACTTATTCCAAGGGTGTTTTCCTTCTGCTTGGAAATTTGCTCATATCCAGCTAATTCCTAAGAAGGGTGACATCCCTCCCATCCAATTATCGTCCTATTGCAATTACTTTTACTCTTTCTAAAGTAATGGAGAAATCAGAATGCCAACTCTTAAACTACCTAGAAACCTTCTGTCTGATCAACGATTGCCAGTATGGATTCCGTCAGTGTCAATCCACTGGTGATATTCTGGTTTGTTACCCATTTATGGACAAATTCAGTGGAAAAGTTCGGTGAAACACAAGCAGTTTCTCCTGACATCTCAGGCTTTCGATCATGTTTGACTTAAAGGTCTTTTAAACAAGCTTCCATCTTATGGTTTGCCAACTGTTTTTGTGATTGGTTATCCAGTTTTCTCTCTGACCACTCACCAAGGGTGATGACAGATGGCTCTGTCTTCGAACGTCTCCTCTAATGCTGGTGTCCCTCTAGCATCCCATTTTCTTCCCACTCATTAATGATCTAAGGAAAAACACCTCCCACCATTCTCAGCACACACCATTTAATTCCTCCTGTGGTCTTCAATCAAAAGGATGTCAGGAGGATTTTGACAAACCTTGATGCTAAGAAATGCCCCCAAGGTTCAGTGCTTTCCCCCCGACTCTTTTCCTCTTGTTTATTAATGACCTTCAATTGACCAGAAATCCCATCCTTAGTTTTGCCGAATGATAGCACATTGCATTCCTCATTCCAGTTTGAAAAATCTTGCCCTGCTCAATCAGCTTCAACTTCTCGAATATCTGCTACCAATTCCTTAATTGACAATCTCGTGGTAATTCTCCAATGATGCAAAGGCAACTTAGTTGATTTCAATCCTTCTAAAACTTCGTCCTGTCTTACATCTCAAAAAAGATTCTTCTGCTTCTGTACTTATCTTTGGTGACACTCCGATTTGTAGGCAAGATGATATCTCTCTTTTGGGGATTACTCCAACTTCTAATCTCTCTTGACATAAGCACATTACAAATATTGCTTCCTCTGCATCTAAAAAACTTGTTTTTTTTCTCTTTCGCTCTCGGCGTTACTTTTTTTCCAAACAACTGTTCACTCTGTACAAATTGCAAATCTGCCCTACTATGGAATATTGTTCCCACATCTGGGGCGGTGCCCCAAAAACCTCTCTGAGGCTTCTAGATTCCATTCAGAAGAGGGCAGTTAGATTAATTAATGACACATCTCTAACAGATTTCTCCACTCTGTCTCATAGATGTACTGTTTCTGCTGCATGCCTTTGATTCAGATACTTCCATGGGCACTGTTCTTCTGAATTGGCTTCTATAATTCCTGCTCTCTGTTTCAAACAGTCTGAACACATGTCGCCATCACCCAACATCAATTTACTGTCCAACTTCAAACTCATAGAACCAACTTTTCTTCTTCCTCTTCTATTCATACAATTGCTGTTTTCTGGAACAACCTTCCTTCATATGTATTTCCTGAAATATACAGTCTACAGAAGCTCAATTCTAATGTTAACAAATATCTTCTTTTGTCTTCTCAACTTCCAAAACCGTTTTCGTCTTCTCAACTTCCAAAACCGCACGGTACTGAGTAGTATAGGTTCTAATACCTCTTGTGTTTATGATTTTCATAAAAAAAACAAACTTTTTAATTGGTAAGATAATAAAGTGTATTTCTGTGCTTTATATCTTTGCTTTTATAGACTATGGATAATATTCCTCCTATTTTTGCTTGTTAGAATTGCTCTTAATAGAATTTAAATTAAATTCGTAAATGTGATCACAGTAACCGGCACTTACTACATTGTATAGGAACGGGATTTTGTTCTGAACTGTTCGTTGTAAAGTGATATGATCATACAGTGAACCAATTGTAAAGCGGGGTCCACTGTAGTGAGCTTTGTAAGGATATATAGTATAAGGATATAGTACACGTGCAATGCATCTGTGGATTGACAAAAATTGCCAAGAAAATACGACATGAAACGATTCACCCCCCCCCCCACCATTGTACCACTCCGTGCTAGGCATGAGTGACGCATGACCCAACCAGTATCCCTACTGATTGCGTCATGCTATTTTTGAAGTGAAACTTTAGGTGTGCCCCAGGTAGTAACTGCAATCTATGGATTGCCAAAAATTGCCACAAAAATGCTACTCAGAATGATTCATTGCCCCACCATTGTACCATCCATACCAGGCACGAGGCACCTCCGTAGCCAGGTGGGCAGGAGCGGCAGTGCGTAGCACACGCTTCTTAATTAGACCGGGGTTCAAGCCCGTGACCACCAAATACGGAGGATGCGTTAAAGGTCAGGGAATGACCACTGCATATCCCCGGAGCAATATGGCCTTAGTTGCTAATGCTCCTAAAAAAAAAAACCAAATAACAATAATTATAATTAGTACCCCTACAGCATGGCGATGGTGTTAGCGGCATGCATGGGCACGTAACCTGGACTGTTCAGAGAGGTGCCAACATGTGCCAGTTGAACATGCCCTAGACCATTACCAACAGTCCGCTTGCCTGAACAGTTCCTTGTTGATATGACAGGTGCATAGCTTTGTGCGGTTTCTGCCAGATACGCATCCTCCCGTCCTCTCAAAATAACTGGAAACAGGGCTCATCAGATCAGGAGACCCATCTCCAATCATTCAAGGTCCAGTGCCGATGTTCTTTTGCCCATTTGAGGCATAGTCCTTTGTCGTGGTATTAGCAATGGGACTCTGGTGGGTCGGTGGCTCCCATTATCTATTGTGGCTAATGATTGCCTGATGGTTTTGGTGGAAACGTTTCTGGCACTTCCCTTGTTCCGGTGATTTGTGCCACTGTCGTTCTGTTTGGCAGAAACACTGAGAGACAGACGGCCATGGCCACGTTCATTTACCATCTTTCTCCGTCCTTAGTGCTGTCCAAGGTGGGATGTTATACCGGAAATGGTGTATTCCGGTTAAACTCTCGATACTGGCAACTGGGGATAGTGCAGTTTCTGTACCACCTTTGCGATAGTGACCCATGTGCCCACCACCCACTATCACCCCTCCTTTAAAGTCTATTAACTCACAAAGTTTATTTATACTTACATTGAATTACCGTCTACATCAATGCAGTGTACCTATATACCTCCAAAGCGGTGGATTTAAGGGTAAATTGAGTAACTAAAGATATGTAAGGTTAGCTTTTGCAGCAGAAAAATTTATGGAAATAATGATTCCAGAAGTATATGCTCAGGAACAGAATTATATGGGAAAAAAACACGAGCTTCCTAAAGTGGTCATCATAGCTAGTAATTTTAACTTAAGGCTCTTGTTGTTGGTGAGTGAGTGTGAGTGAACTGTATTAATGTGTTATTAGTAGGAAGTTGCTTCAGAGGACAAAAGGATGGTTAACTACTAGGAGACTAAGGATTAGTTACAAAGTGTGAGCCATATGTTTTTGGTCTGGGGCAATAAAATTAATTTAGGCTTACATTAATTACATGTTGGCATTGTCCTCTTTAAAGTAGTCTCCTCCAGAATTTATACATCAATCCCAGTGCTTTTCCCACTATTTGAAGCATCTCTGGAATTCCTGTTTTGTGATGCTGTCAAACACTTTCTGCAGCTCAGCTTGAATCTCCACAATGTGTTCAAATCTTCATTCTTTTAATTGGATTTTAATTTTGGGGACCAGGTCAAAGTGATAGGGGGGACCAAGTTAGGAGAATAGGGAAGGTGGAGGAACCATCATTTTGTTCCTGGCTAAAAATTGCTGAACCGATAAAAGCTGTCTGAACTGCCGCATTGTGATGCACAAGCTAATCCTGAGTGTGTGCCACTTGTCTGTGCATTTTCTCATTACATCTTCCTTCAGGCATCACAGTGCTGAGATGCCTGAGGGAGGATGTCAGGAATGTGATGAAGAACTGATTTAGAGTTTGGTCAGGGTAAAAGGAATTCCTTATGAATAATTCCCTCATTGTCAAAGTAAACAATCAGTATGCTCTGGATATTTGATACCTTGCCTTTTTGGAATATGAAAGGTGAAATTTTCCACTGGGAGGAGTGCTGCTTTGTCTGGGTCATAACCATAAATTCAGCTGTCATCCCCTGTTATGTACCTTGGAAAGTAAGTTAGTCGTCCTTTCTGGCCTGTGCTTGCAGGTCCCTGCATGCAGAAAGCTGGTTCTGTATCCATTCGTCACTCAACAGATGGGGCAAATTTTTGCAGCAGTCTTACCTCATGTTTAAATCTTTGATTAAAATGCATCAATCCTGTACCATACTGGTGTTAGAAGTCACAAATATCGTCACTCATATGCTTTGTCTTTATGGATGACTTGATACCCATTTTGAACATCAGTCAGACTTCATGGTGGATGTTCTGAGCTGCTTCGGAAACATTAGCATTAGTAGAGGCACATGCTGCAAGCTTATGCAGCATCAGCCAAAAAAAAAAAAAAAACCCTCCGATTTCACCCCTCCATTCATTCCAAATACCTGTCCAGCTCAGCCTTAAATTTATTAAGCTATCAAATTCCACAACAAAAGATTGAAGTCTGTTCCACCAATCAACTACCCGCTGGCTAAAAGGCAAACTTCCGCACATCTATCCACAACTGTCTTTCCTCAATTTGAATTTATGCCGTCTCAGACGATTATTCTGAGCAAGAGGAAGAATCCCATCAGCATTGAGCATGCTCAAACCATTCAAATTGTTATAGACCTCAAACATATCACCTTGCATGTGCCTAGTCTCCAAACACTGTAATCTGCAGAACTTAAGCCTTTCTTCGTAAGCCTTTCACTAATCTTGTTGCACTTCTCTGTACTAGTTCTAACAGCTCCACATCCTTCATAAAATGAGGTCTCCAGATCTGTATACAGTACTCATAATCACTTCCTTATCCCTGCTAGAAAAATTCCTGTGTATATATCATTGACAAGACACCATGAGCTACTCTTGCATACCATCTGCACTGCTCAGAAAACTTCATATCTGCCTGCACAATTACACCCAGGTCCTTTTCATTCTCTACCACTGTCAGTGGTGCCTCTGTAGCTAGGTGGGTAGAAGCAGCAGTGCGTAGCACATGCTTCTTGATTAGACCGGGGTTCGAGCCCATGACCACCAAATACGGAGGATGCGGAAAGGTCAGGGAATGATCACTGCATATCCCCGGAGCAATATGGCCTTAGTTGCTAATGCTCATAAAAACCAAATAACAACAACCACTGTCAGTGTAGTACCACAGTTGACATGTTACTCTGGGGTTATTGCTTTCCATATATAGTTCTTTACATTCGTCAATGTTAAACTTCATTTACCACCTCTCAGCCCATCTGCTCAACTTTTTTTTAGATCCTGTTGCAGCAGCATACGGTCATTAGTGTCATTAACAGCTCTGCCAACCTTCGTATCGTCTGCAAACTTGGACATTAAGCCTGATATACCATCATCAATATTATTTATAAATACAGAAAACAACAATGGACCAAACACTGAACCCTGAGGGACTCTACTAATAACATTAGACCACGAAGAGCAGTGTTCATTGATTACCACTGTCTTCTCCCACTCAACCATCCTTTTATCCATAACAGCAATTTGCCTACAATGCCGCACTGCTCCAATTTGTCCAGCAGTCTTCCATGTGCAACAGTATTAAAAGCCTTCCTAAGATCCGTATATGATATCAAAGTTATTCCATGCATCCAGTTGCTTTGTGACCACATCATAGCATCCAATCAAAATTGTCAGACAAAACTTCCCCCTTAACAAACCCATGCTGTGTCTGAGCTATAACTGAAGTCTCGTCTAGATGATCCTGCAGAGCTTATTCAACTAGTGCCTTCATTAATTTCCCTGGAACAGAAGTTAAACTAACAGGTCTATAATTACTTGTTGCCATTTGATCTTCCTTTGTGAATTAGGGTCACATTTACACATCTCCAGTCCATGGGTACCTCCCCTGTGTCCAAGGAAGCTCTCATAATTATGGCTAAGGGTTTGCTTACTTCCTTTGCTGCTTCCTTTAATATAACTAGATAGATCCCACCACCCCAGGTGCCTTTCTTATGTTTATCTTCAACAATTTCTCCTCCACTTTGCTCTCAGTTATTACAAAATCAACTAGCTCGCTGCCAGAGTGTAATTCACCTCTGGCATTCCCCTACCTGAATATCTCCATGTGTGAATATAGATGCAAAATCCTGACTTATTTTGTTAGCCATCTGAGCAGGATTATCAGCAGTTGAACCATCGATGTCCAGTGGACCAATCTGATTCATCTCCTTCCTTCTAGAGTTTACATAGGTAAAGAACTCTTTTCTGTTTTTCTTTGCATCCTTTGCCAAGTATTTCTTATCTGCCTTTGCTTGCCTAACCTCCTTTGTGACTTGGTTACAGACCAGCTTATATCTATCATAAGCTTCCATGTCACCCATTAATTTATGTATCCCATACATTTTTCTTCTCTGCCACATGTTTTCTCTTCTCTTTTCTTCTCTAATTAGTTCATCTGACATCCATTTAGACCTAAACCTTGAACAATATTTCTTAGTTGGTATGTAAAGCCTAGTAGCATTCCAAGATTAATTCTTTGAATGCTTCCCATTTTCAATTTGCTGTTGGTAGCATCATCAGTTGGTCCCACTGAATAGAATTTAAATACTCTTAGACCAACGTAGTTGCCTTTACAAAAGCAAAAACTCTTCCCTTTACTCTTGATGTTAGTTACCCTTTTGAGTAAATCCCACTTCAGCACACTCTGATCACTGCCACCTAGTGGTTCCTTTATCTGCAGATTCTTAATGCATGAAGAATCACTGTTGATAATCAAATCAAGAGTATTACTCCCTCTAGTTGACTCCCGAACATGTTGATGTAGAAAACATCATCCAATAAATCCACAAAAGCCTTGCTAGTGTGTGAGTGACCAACCCACAAATTCCAGTCAATATCTGGGAAATTAAAATCTCCCATTATAAGACTCCCTGTACAGTTTTTTATTATACTCATGAGAGTCATTAGGCCTATAACACACTCTTCCTCTTAATTTTGATTTCCCAGTGCTTATGTCACACCAAACCGACTCATCACTGCAGTGTCCAGCGATGTCGACTGTCTGTACCTCCTTAGTTATGTGTTTCTTAACTAATAGCATAACCCCTCCTCCATTCCTATCCTGTCTATCTTTCCTGTACACATTGTACTCCCCAAATTCCAGTTCTGCATTCCTTATATCTTGGTGACACCCTGTCTCTGATATCCCAACAATATCAGCCTTCGATGTTTTGACCAACACCTCAAATTCATCAAATTTATTTACCAAACACCTAGCATTGGTGTAAATGCAAGTACATACATGCACCTGTTCCTATTCTTAGCTACCCTAACACAACCCATGTGTTTATTTGGACCATAATGACTCCCAGCAGTCTCTGAAACTCCCAGCATCTTGTTTTCCAGGCTGCTGCTCATTCAAATAGAAGCAGTGCAAGAATCACTTTCACCTGTGCCAGCAGCTACTGTTATTCCGTGATTCCCCCCCAATCTAGCAGTATTTCGACCCACCTAAAATGTGACTACCAATGAAACGTTTGTGTATTAACAATACCATCATTGCCAAATACTTGTTTACACAAGTCTCAAATGGTTTTCCCAAGTATATGACAAAATTTTATGCAAATTTTGCTGTTACTTAATGTTTGCCTTATCTAGCTACAAAAATCACAAGACACAATTAAATACCAATTGCACAAAATAGCGATGTCTTGTTGGTGGGAAACTCGTCACACTAACTCACAATGAATTAGTTCTGCAGTATACTGGTCAATGGAATGAGTAAATATATGGGCTGTGTTAGGATAACTAAGAGTAAGAAGAGATGCATGTATTTTTGCATGTACACCGATGTTAGGAGTACAGTAAATAAATTTGATGAATTTGAAGCGCTAGTTAAGATATCAAAAGCGGATATTGTTGGGATAACAGATGTGGTTTCATACAGATATAAGGAATGATGGCAGAACAGGAGATGGCAGTTGCCATCTCCTGTTCTGTTATTAGAGGATTTCAGTGGACTTAGTACTCTGTGGGATAGTGCAGTGAGATGATGTTTTGGGCTTGGTTGAATATTTACTCAAAATTAAAGACTTTGCTCTTCTAGATGTGGGGACCAATACTTTTTTTCCATATTGATCTTTCTGTCTCTTTTCATTGATCTTAATTGATCTTTCTGTCTGCTCTTCTCTCCTCCCCTATATAATTGGGAGCCCTATCATCTAGTCAGGATTTCCTGGTGGAAGATTGATCAGGATGATTGGAGCACCTTTAAATGTCTGGCAATGTTCAACACTACCACAGTCAGTTATGCACTAATCAATGAAGCAGTAAAGTACATCACAGAAAGTATTATACAAGCCACACTGGTTGCAATTCCAAAGGTATCCACTTGGTTCCCACTATTTCTGAAACCATGGTGAATGTACAGCAGCAAGACCAGCACTAAATAAGGCATAGGAGATATTTTGATGATATTCTACCACAGAAAATCTAAGTCTTCAAATGTACATGAGCCAAACAATGTTACATCTGCTGTCAGAGTTGGAAGTAATCTTGGATCTCCATTTTATATCTTCCATCAATCAGACCAACAATTCCAGAGTTGTTTGGGGAAGCATTCACTAAAGTTCTAAGAACTCTGAAGCTTATAACTGGCCATTTACTATGCACAAATTTAATACAGCACTTTGTCTCTCTAAGGAAAGTGTAGTAAGGCCAGAAAAAACATCTATCGTCAGAATCTGTGGATTGCCTGCTCTGTCTTTACAACAAGAATTTATCTTGAAGAGCAGTTTCTGGATCCTTTCCTGGTTTGGGGAAGGCAATCATGATTGCCTTCCCCAAACCACGAAAGGATCCAGAAATCCCTGACAGTTGCTGTCCTGTTACTCAGATCAGCAAGATCCTTGAAGGAAAGAATGGTCAGTGCCTTCTTTATATGATATTCAGAATCAAATGACCTCCTTTCTGGGAGACCGTGTGGTTTCAAAAGGAACAGATAACACCAGAACATTTAATCAGATTGGAAACATGCATTAGAGATGCTTTCCTGAAATATGAGCTGGTGTCCAGTTTGTTTTATATGGAAAAAAAACAACACAGCTTGGAGATTTGGAATCTTAAAAGATGTTCTTAATTTTGGTTTTGAAAGTCACCATGTTTTTTTATTAAAAATTTCCTTTTAAACTGCTCATTTCAAGTTTGTGGTATTCTCTCTCTCTCTCTCTCTCTCTCTCTCTCTCTCTCTCTCTCTGCTTTTTGCCAAGAGGGAGGAGTTTCCTAATTATCTGTTCTGAGCATTGTGCTTTTTATGTTAAAGTTATTTCTATTGCTGAACAATTTCCAACTATGAATAGGGCCATCTTTGTTGATGTCACTCTTTTTATGCAGTGATGCAACATGAGGGTCATCGAATGGCAATTTCAGCAAGTTATTGACCTCAACTCCTGGACATCGACTAATGGTTTCAGATTCTCATCGCAGAAAGCTGTATATGTACATTTCTATTGCAATTGGAACCTTCACCCTGAACCAGAACTAAAGCTCAAGTAAAATGCCATTCCACTAGCATCCAGCACAAAATTCCTTGGATTTATTAAATATAAGAAGTTAATTTCTGCAGAACATCAGTCTACTGCGGACAAAATGCACAAAGGGTCTGAACCTCCTTTCATTCGAATCTATTGTGCACTTGTCTGGTCCAAACTAGGTCATGAGTCTCAGGTCTGTGCCTCAGCCAGAAACAGTGTATAGTTGATGGCTAGACCCAATCCATCATAAAGCCATGCATATTGTTCCTGGAGCAAAACATCCCCTGCCAGAGCCTTTTTGTTGAAGCCACTGAACTACCTCTTTTTCTTTGAAGATAGCAATTCTTGCTACACTATTCCTTTAAACTAAAATCCCTGGTAGACAACCCAAGTGGAAATGCATTTTTGAACCACAACAGGAAAAACTCATGCCTATAAGACTGCCAATTGACCCTTTGGTATTTGTGTTCAAGAGCTTAGAGAGCTTAATATCACAGTAGATGATGTTGCCCAGTCATCAAAGCAACCCCTCCTTCCACCCTGGTATGATAATCCACCATCATTCAACTTTAAAAATTGGGGAAAGGCCAGTAACTCTGTCTACCTATAACTATGCTGCCCATTGAGCTGCTTACTCTTAATTTCATGTCTGTGGGATCTACTGCCGCCTTCCCAGATATTGCTATCTGAGAAGTTCCCCATGAATGCAGCATATACAGTTATATGCTGTAGAGCTAGCCTTGAACTACACTAAAACATGTAATTATCCAATTCTGTCCCTGGTTCAACAGATGATTTGAGTGCTCATATGATATCTTCTGCAGGATTCCAAGGCATGTAGAGATAAGGAGTGTAATGATATGGCTGATTTTTGCAGCTAGATCAGCACAATCCCAGAGTAGTCACAGTTGCCTATTAGTTGCCTATATAAGACTACAGATGAATATTATGTAATATATTGCATTCACAGTGGCAAGGGTCATGGCAGCAGGTTGCAAATAGTTAAATAGTTTATATCAGATTAAACTTGTAAACAAACTGTGGCAGCCTGGCTGTCTATTCTGCACAGGAACTGTACAGAGGAAGTTATTTCTTGCTGCTGCATAGAACACAGTCATCTTATGCATTCATTTGTTCTGAGAGCTGGTGAAGATTCTGTGCATAAGAACTGAACTTTAAGTCAAAGAATTTTAGAGCCTGTGAGCAATTAAGTTTTTTAAAAATGTTGCTGTTTTATTGACCTCATTAGTATATTAAATTGTATTCCATGGGGTCCGGAAAATTGATCGCCAGCAATTTACCGTTGCATCACGTCAGTTTATCGTATAAACAATTTACCGCCGCGTCAGTTTATCGTGTTTTACCGTCTAGAAGCAATGAGATGGGTTTGGTCAGATCATAAAAAGTTATTTATTTTTTTATTTAAGTTTCTGCCTTAAGTTATGATTAGCATATTTTTGGAATTCTATGAACTGAGGGAATAGTACAGAAATAAAAAAAAAAAAAAAAAAACACTTGTATGGAAATATGTAATTTAATAGGTAGATTATTTATTTTAATAGTTACATGTATCACAAAAATAGTCAAAATCCATTATTTGAACAATATAACAATTGGTTAAATTTAAACTAAACTAATTATAACATTAGGTATGTCATAGTACACTGCAAAAATTCAAAATGAATGTTTATGCAATCTTCAGAATCAGTCACGTTGGGATAATTAATTACTAAGAAACTGTAATATTTACAACACAGTATGTAAATTATTAATAAGAAATATTATGCGTTATACCTCTTAGATAATCAACAATATCACCCTGTTCATCATATGCACTAACAAGCTTTTTTTTTTTTTTTAGGAGCATTAGCAACTAGGGCCATATTGCTCCGGGGTATGCGGTGGTCATTCACCTGACCTTTCCGCATCCTCCGTATTTGGTGGTGACGGGCTCGAACCCCGGTCTAATCAAGAAGCGTGTGCTACGCACTGCTGCTCCTTCCCACCTGGCTACGGAGGCGCCGCACTAACAAGCCTTTTAATTTGTTCATCACAATCACGATACTTCTTTTTTTTGTTGCCTGGATCACTTCCACTTAAATATAGTTCAATGCGCATTTCGTTAATACTTTGTTCTTTTTTAATGCAATCGATAAATTTCCAATTGTTGGGATGATAAGCAGCGACTTGTTCCTCAAGTTAAAAACATGCTACTTAACTTAAAGGAATTAAGTAGGTACCTACCTAATTTCAATTTTGGAAAATAACAGGCAATTAAATTAAAGCACCTGGAATTGTATGTATTTCTAGAAAATGTATAACTAGCATAACTTTCATTTTTAATTGCACTTAATTCTTAAATAACACCTATAGAAAAGCCTTATTTTCAATTTAAAATGACCAATAAATTTATATAAATATATGTATTGCCTGGCAATAAAATACGCTAGCCATTATTTGTAGGCTATAAATTGTTTATGCGGTAAACTGCTAGCAATTAATTGCTGGCGGTGAATTGCGGGCGATAAACTTTCCTAGACTAAGTCTAGGAAAGTTTATCGCCGAAAGTTTAAGAAAATTTTAAGTTTGTAAACAATTTATAGCCTAAAAATGATGGCTAGCGTATTTTATTGCCAGGCAATACATATATTTATATAAATTTATTGGTCATTTTAAATTGAAAATAAGGCTTTTCTATAGGTGTTATTTAAGAATTAAGTGCAATTAAAAATGAAAGTTATATGCTAGTTATACATTTTCCAGAAATACATACAATTCCAGGTGCTTTAATTTAATTGCCTGTTATTTTCCAAAATCGAAATTAGGTAGGTACCTACTTAATTCCTTTAACTTAAGTAGCATGTTTTTAACTTGAGGAACAAGTTGCTGCTTATCATCCCAACATTTGGAAATTTATCGATTTGCATTAAAAAAGAACAAAGTATTAACGAAATGCGCATTGAACAATATTTAAGTGGAAGTGATCTGGGCAACAAAAAGAAGTATCGCGATTTTGATGAATGAATTAAAAGGCTTGTTAGTGCATATGATGAACGGGGTGATATTGTTGATTATCTAAGAGGTATAGCGCATAATATTTCTTATTAATAATTTACATACTGTGTTGTAAATATTACAGTTTCTTTGTAATTAATTATCCCAACGTGACTGTTTATGCAATCTTCAGAATCATTCATTTTGAATTTTTGCAGTGTACTATGACATCCCTAATGTTATAATTAGTTTAGTATAAAATTAACCAATTGTTATATTGTTCAAATAATGGATTTTTTGACTATTTTTGTGATACATGTAACTATTAAAATACATAATTTACCTCTTAAATTACATATTTCCATAAATGTTTTTTTTTATTTCCGTACTATTCCCTCACAGTTCACAGAATTCCAAAGACATGCTAATCATAGCTTAAGGCAGAAACTTAAATAAAAAAAATAACTTTTTATGATTTTAACCAAACACATCTCATTGCTTCTAGACGGTAAAACGCAATAAACTGATGCGGCGGTGAATTGCTGGCGATCAATTTTCCTAGACTCGTATTCCATAAATAGCTTTGTAGTCTTAGTCATGTTTGTTAGTTTATTTTTAAATTGGGCTAGAGATTTTAAGTTGCAACTTAACATATGGTGAACCTTTTGTGTTGCTGATATGGTGCAAATGTTGTATCCTGTACTGTAGTACATGGCAGGGGAATTATACTGTTTTAATTGTGGTATCTAGAAAGTATGAATTCTGTAGGTTGCAATAATAGATAATTTTATTATTCTTTTATAATTAACTTTAACATAACAAATTTATAATTAACTTAACTTTAAGCGTATCGGTATACTGTAATACATATAGCATAAACTCAATAATATAATACGTACATATAATGTAAACCTGATAGTGTAATATGTATTATTGCGGCATAACTGCTGCATAGTGTTATTATTGCATTTAAGTACAGTAGAGCATTGATAATCCAAACTAATTGGGACTGGGGTAGTTCGGACTTCAGATTTGTTTGGATTTTCGAACTTATCAAAAATACAATTCTGGAGACTAAAAAAAAAAAAAGGTTTAGTAAGTTTAGAAAGAAAACACTAAGTTGTACTTTTTTATTCATAGGTAGCAAAGGGGTGGAGCTGTGTCTCTCCAGTACCACCACAGTATTTAAAATGACAATGTATAAGAAGGTTCACGGTGCAGCGATGGTCTCCCCTATTAGTGCTGTCATAGCAAATTTAGTTATGGAGGAACTGGAGTCCAGAATTTTTGATGGTTCTGTTCTCCCCATGCGCGCATGGAAATGATATGTTGACGATACATTCTCAATTATTTAGAGGGGGGGGAAGAGAGAGAGAGAGAGAGAGGTTGAGGCACTTGGTTTTCTCAATAGCTTCTCCCTGTTTATTCAGTTTGCCTCTGAGGTGGAAGTAGAGGGTACCCTCTCTTTCCTTGATGTGTTGGTACATATGGAGGGCCCTAGAGTGAAAACCAGTGTGTGTAGGAAACCCATGTGCTGGGCTAATACATACATTACAATATAGCACAAGCCAACCATCACAAGAATAGTGTTGTTAGGGCATTACTGGATAGGGCTGGTCCCATTGCAGCTCCTCAGAGGATAGAAAAGAAGAAAATAAACATGTCACAGCAGATTCAGGAAATGCAGTTACCTCCAGAGGGTGTTGCATGATTGCTAGACACAGTGTGCAGCTACCAGGGTGGAGGTTGCACATAGTTGTGTTAAAGGTTAAGGACCCCATGCCTATGGAATCTGTAAGTGGGGTTGTATACGAAATAAAATGCCTGGGTTGCAGGGAATGTTATGTTGGTGAAGCAATGCGTCAGTTTAAAGATGATATGGAAGAGCATAGCAGTGCGATAGAGACTGTGGATTATGGGAGATCTGCTGTGGCGGAGCATTTTTGGGAGGAGAACCATCAAATCTCTCCTGGCAAAGCTGTTATTGTCGACTGGTCCCACAGATTTTGGGACTGCAAGTGGCTCAAGAGCTTGCGAATTTGCTTCTCTGAACATAACACTATTAATAGAGATGGGAGTCCACATTTATTCCCTCTTCGAAACTGTGGTTCTTGGATGGATGAATGGTTCCATTGCGCATATGGAGAGTACTGCCCATGCTCTAGTGGAAGCACCTGCTGTGAACCGTGAGTGTTGATATTTAAGGATGTACTGTATGTAACTTTACTGTTAATAAAGGAGGCGGATGCCTCTGAAAGCTTTGGTGTTTTATCGCTTTTATCCCGTGATCTACATTGTTTTATTTCATTGTATATTTTATTGTGCAGACAGTGTATCTTATTTTATCACTTTTATGTGGCTTAATTATACTATTAATTTTACATATTTTATCTTATTAGTATTTTTAACAATTTTAATTTATTTAATTTTATTTCAAAAGTTTATAACAGTAGGTGTAGTATCATTACAGTCATTATGAACATTCCAAACCCCAGAGGCCTATTTGAAGACCTTAACTTCAGTACTGTAAAATAAAACTGTAAATGTTCAAAATCTTTGTTGCTCTATCTAAACTTCGTACCCATTTTACTCTGTATCTCACTTGGGCGTATCATGTTTTTGCAATTTCTGCATGCCATGTTCTTTGTTATTGATTGATGTTTATCTGTTTTTTTTTGTTGTTTTAAATTTTATGACAAAAAAAAAAAAAGCCAGTGAACAGAAATTGCAAATTGTTATGTTTAGTTAGTACTGTTTGTATATTAATTAAGCTATATACATAAGTGTAAATTTATTTTTATTTTGCTAACCTGTGAATAATATTCTTTAGTTTCATGTTTCATTTAATTTTGTTAATTGGTAAGATAAAATAAAAGTATCAATTTGTGCTTTACATTTTCATTTTTATAGCCTGTGGATAATATTCCTCCAATTTTCGCTTATTACAATTGCTGTTTAATAGAATCAAAATTCAGTTCTCACAAATATGATCATAATAACCAGCGCTTACTGCAATTATTTTATGGCACCAGTATTAAAAAAATATATATCCTGGCTCGTTCGGATTTTCAATGCTATACTGTATATTAGTTTGGTTTGGTATTTTCAAATTGAATTTGAACGGAAGTGATGTCTCAGGCCAGCAGCAAAGCAGGGGGTTCACAGTAGTGGTAGTACTGTTGTTTGGAGAACAGAGGAGGGTGGGTTGTCCTTCAAATAATGGCCTTACAAAATTTTATACTCATTTGTTTGCCAGCCAGTCTATCTGGAATGCAATCAGGTAGACTGACTCTATCCAGAATGGGACATAAGTGTGTGTGTGTGTGTGTGTGTGTCTCTCTCTCTCTCTCTCTCTCTCTTTACATCTGTGTGTCAGATGTAAAGAGAGAGGATATTAGAAGTCAACTCTGTGTTCTGATGCACATTTATAAGAGCCTGAAGAACAGGGTGGATTGACAAGACTAGAGATGTAATAGGTTTAGAGAGAAATTTCAGCCAAGTTTTTGTAAATTTGCAAGGCCAGAAATCTGACATTTAGTTTTTTTTTTCGGCATTAAAGAGGCAGAGTAAACCAAGTACTTGGAATATAATTTATCTTTTTGGTAACACAAATTGGACGTCGCCTCCGTAGCCAGGTGGGAAGGAGCAGCAGTTCATAGCACACGCTTCTTGATTAGACTGGGGTTTGAGCCCGTCTCCACCAAATACGGAGGATGCGGAAAGGTCAGGGAATGACCACTGCATATGCTGGAGCAATATGGCTTTAGTTGCTAATGCTCCTAAAAACCAAACAACAACAACAAATTGGACAGGGTCTTTAAGTTTTAAAATATAAATGTAGACCAGATTGAAAAAAAATATATATATTTTAGCCAAAGGTAATTAGCTGATAGAACACACTGTCACCTAATATATGGAATTAAGTTTGGTTAAATATCTGAATGAAAATATTATGAGGCGGAGGGTGGGGATGTACGAGTCTTTCAGAAATTATAGTGGATTTGTCACTTCACTTGTTTGGATGCATGGTCTCTCATCAGAGACCAGATGCATCCTCAAATGACTCCAGTTCAGGCTTTTTAACTGATCTTAGGTTACTGGAATAGGCTGATAAACTTGGGTTTTAAGTCACGGGGAATAAACTTACTAATAAGATAACTAATAGGGAGTGAGTTCCCTGTGTGTTCACACAGGTTTTTTATTCTGTACACATTCATATTGCCTATGAATGCACACATGTATAAGGACCATATAAACTGGTGCACTATTGGCAAAATAGTTTGTTCTAACACAAGCAGCCAACCAGGGATGTGTGAGCAACAGAACCTTTTTTTTTTTTTTTAATGTTGATACCTCATCCAGCTTTTGCATATTTTAACCTTTTTTAGTAACTGCCCAGTTTTAACTTTACTATTATTTAAGTATACACTTTCAAATTCTAATTGCTTTAGTATAAGAGTTATTAGCATTTGTTTGTTTGTAAGATTGTTAATTTACTTCAAATAGATATTTGAGAACGAGAAGTTTAATTTTATAAAATCCATTTTAATATGAATACTTTTTGCTTCTTTAGGTTAGATATCATGAGGACTTTGAGAAACAAAAGGGTAAAGTAACACAGGTAGCTGATGATCCTGAGACACTTCGTATTCGCAATACTTCTAAAATAATTTCTAATGTTGCTTATCATGGTGATCTGGAAAAAAAGAAACAAATGGAACAAAAGCGCCATCTTGTTCCAGAAAAGAATGGTGTTCAACCTAATGCCAACGGTAACAATAACATAAATATTTTGCCTGTGTTACCTTTTACTATTTTCATGAGATTTTTTCATCCAGTAGCATAATTGAAACATGTAATATTAATGCTTTGTATAGGTAGTATTTTGCAAATTGTGTTTAAATGGTAATGTCCAAGTCAGATGGTCAAAAAATCTTTTTGTGTTAGAAGTTCACTTTGGATGGGCTGAAAATTCAGAATAAACTTGACATTCAACTTGATTTTCTGTACCTTGTAATTATTATCAGATACATACAAGAGGCTAGTTCAGAGAACAAACTTAACGAATAAGTAAGACATCAGTCTGGTGTTAAACTATGATTAGTACTAACTGATTAGTTTGTATGTTTGGACTAATTTTCAAAAAAAGTATGGGACAAACTTTTTTGTCCCATACAGAACAGAGACTGTGAAATAATTTGTATAATAAGGCCTGCAGCAAATACAGTACATGAGATAAGCAGAACAAAGCATGTTGTAATTAGCATTAGTAGAGGCATATGATACAAGAAAGCAAGCTTATACAGCAACACACACACACACACACACACACACACACACACACACACACACACACACACACACACACACACACACACACACTTCCCGTTTCACCCATCCATTCCCTACAAATTTTGTCCAGTTATTCTTTGAATTTATTTAATCTATCAGCTTCCACAACAACAGATGGAAGTCTGTACCAGCAGTCAACTACCCACTGGCAAAAGGGGAACTTCTATACGTCTATTCTACAACAGTCTTCCCTCAATTTGAGTTTGTCCCCTCAGGTTCGTAATCTGATCAACAGGAAGAGTCCCATTAGCATTAGTCAACCTGCTCAAACCATTCGAGGCCTTATACACCTCATTCAGATCACCTTGGAGGTGCCTAGTCTCCAGATGCTGCAATTTGCAGAACTTAAGCTTTTTTTGGTAAGAGCCACCCTCTGTTCCCCTCACCAATCTTGTTGCCCTTCTCTGTTCTGACTCTAGCAACTCTACAACCGTCCTAAAATGTAACATCCAGACCTGTGTGCAGTACTCAAGGTGTGGTCTGACCATTTCCTTATACAAATGGATAATCATCTCCTTATTCCTGCTAGTGAATTCCTGTATATCATTGACAAAACCCCATGACCTGCTCTGGCAGGCTGACTGCACAGATCAGAAAACTTCATATTTGACTCAACAATTACCCTCAGCTCTTTTTCATTCTCCACTACCCTGAGTGTAATACCACACAGTTGGTACATTTTTATGGGATTACTGCTACCCATATGCAGTACTTTGCATTTCTCAATGTTAATAATGACTCCACTAATAACATTAGACAATGAAAAGCAGTGTCCATTGATTACTACTCAACCATCCTTTTATCCATTGTAGCAATTTCCCCTTAATGTCGTACTGCTCCAATTTGTGTAGTAGTCTTCCATGAGCAACAGTATCAAAAGCTTTCCTGAAATCCAAGTATATATGAAATCAAAATTATTTTTTGCATCCAGTTCCTTTGTCACCACATCATAGTATCCAATCAAATTGAACAAGATTATCCCTTAACAAACCCATGCTGTGTCTGAATTATTACTTCACTCTTGTGTAGATGATCCTACAATGCTTCTTTAACCAGCAACTCTTATTTTTCAAGGGAACAGAAGTTAAAATAACAGATCTATAATTACTCGTGCCACCCTTTGATCTCCCTTTGTGAATTGGAGCTACATTTGCACACCTCTACAAATATGCATATTTCACAAATATTCTGCATAATTCACAAATATATGTGGTCTCAGTTTTAATCTCAATGATGTCCATTTCCACTTAGTTTACCAAACCCCATGTACTTTTTCTGACAGAACCTCAGTTATCGTTTGATTCAACCACTGCTCATGTCAGTTGCTCAAATTATTCACTGTATAATTCCTTTCGCCTCAAAGGGGGTACTTGTACATATGTCCATTCCGATATTCCTCGTCAGAGACTTGGTTATTTGGAATCTCTTTTCAATCTTCTCTGGCTTAAAATCTCTCTACCTCATTCTGCTAAATTCATCTGTTGTCTCTACCGTTCTCCTAACTCCTCTAATCACTTGGAGCACTTTGACTTCCTCTCTTTCCAACTTTCCTAACAGTGAGTTAATTTTCCTTGGTGATTTTAATGTTCACAACTCCAGTTGGCTTCCGTTTTCTATTCACACAGACCCAGCTGGTCTCGATGTTGAATTACTAATGACCTCGCACAGATTTTTCATTTACCTATCAGAATACCAGACAATCCTAACCATACAGCCAACACGCTCTTTTTTTTTCTCACAAACAACGCTTCTAAGTACTCGGTTGAAGGGAATGGTCCTTGAAGCACCTCAGATCACAACTTGCTGATAGTCTCTTCTCCAATGGAGCTTTTATCTCGTGGCTATTCCCAACCTCGTTGTTTGGCATTGCAAGAATGCAAAATGGGATGACCTGCGAGATTTCTTTTGTTCTTTTACGTGGTTGGTTTATTGTTTAAAAACTTCTGATGTCAACGTTTGCTCAGATTGTTTCGGTGAAATTATTCTTGTAGGAATGGAATCCTTTATTCCATACTCCACTTTAAAATCTCGTTCTTTATCTAAAACTTGGTTTTCCAATAAATGTGCTAAGGCTGTTCAAGAGAAGGTTGCATATTGTAATTTGCTTGTTTGAAGTTCTTCAGTTTCATTTTCTGCCTAGACCAAAGCTTGACAATATTAATATTGTCGACTGATTAATAACTGCTTTACAATTCAACAATTGTTGAATTGTAAAGCAGTTATTAATCAGTCCAAACTAGATTTTTAACAGTCTGAGTAGAAAACTTGCCTTCTTGCCCTAATGGTAGCTGAGCATTCTGGTATCTTGCCGAAGCTATTGGCCGCAACTTTTGCCAGTCTCTGCACCCACCTCAGTCAAAACCAGATGGTTCTGTTGTCACTTCAGCCAAGGATAAAGCTGACCTGCTAGCATCCCATTTTTCTTCCAACTCATGTAGTAATGATCTTGGTAAAACACCTCCCACAATTCCCAACACGCTCCATTCAATGCCGCCTGTGGTCTTCGTCAAAAGGATGTTAGAAATATTTTGATGAATCTTGATGCTTAGAAAGCTCCAGGTCCTGATGGTATTTCTCCGCTTTTCTCAAAACCTGTGCTCCTGAGCTTACTCCTGTTCTTTACTGCCTTTAATCACTTTCTTATTCCAAAGGTATTTTTCCTTCTGCTTGGAAATTTTCTCATATCCAATCAGTTCCTAAAAAGGGTGACAAATCCCTCCCATACAATTATCACCCCCATTGTAATTACTTCTGCTCTTTCTAAAGTAATGGTGAAATCAATTAATCGCCAACTCAACTACGTAGAAACCTTCTGCCTATTCAACGATCGCCAGCATGGATTCCACTGGTGATATTCTGGCTTATGTTACCCATTTATGGACAAATTCAATGGAAAAGTTCAGTGAAACACAAGCAGTTGCTCTTGACATCTCAAAGGCTTTCGATCATGTTTGGCATAAAGGTCTTCTAAACAGTCTTCTATCTTATCCATCTTATATTCCATAAAATGGAATATAAGCTTTCATCTTATCCATCAAACCTATATTCCATCTTAGGTTTGCTAGCTGTTTTTGTAATTTGTTATCCAGTTTTCTCCATCTGTTCACTGAGGGTGATGAAAGATGGCTCTGTCTTCGAACTTCTCCACTAATGCTGGTGTCCCTCAAGGTTCAGTTCTTTTTCCAACTCTTTTCCTCTTGTATATTAATGATCTTCTCCAATTGATTGGAAATCTTATCCACAGTTTTGCCAATGATAGCACATTGCATTCGTCATTCCAGTTTGAGAAATCTTGCCCTGCTCAATCAGCTTCAACTTCTCAAATATCTGCTACCAATTCCTTAAATGCTAATCTCCAGGTAATTCTCCAGTGGGGCAAAGACAACTTAGTTATTTCAACCCTTCTAAAGCTTAGTGCTGTTTTATGTCTCACAAAAAGGATTCTTCTGCGCCTATGCTTAACTTTGGTGACACTCCGATTTCTAGGCAAGTTATCTCTTTTGGGGATTGTTCTGACTTCTAATCTCTCTTGGCATAAGCACATTACAAATATTGCTTCCTCTGCATCTGAAAAAAACTTGGTTTTCTCTTTCACTATCGGATTTACTTTTCTTCCAAGCAGCTGTTCACTCTGTACAAATCGCAAATCTGCCCTACCATGGAATATTGTTCCCACATCTTGGTTGATGCTCCCAAAACCTCTCTCAGGCTTCTAGATTCCATTCAAAAGAGGGCTTTAGGTTAATTAATGACTCATCTCTAACAGACTCTCCACTTTGTCTCAGACTTACTGTTTCTGCTGCATGAATTTTCTACAGATACATGGGCACTGTTCTTCTGATTTGGCTTCTGTAATTCCCACTCTGTTTCAAAACACTCTGAATACATTCTACCACCAGCCAACATCCATTTACTGTCCAACTTCAAACTCACAGAACTAACTTTTCATCTTCCTTGTTTATTCATTCAACTGCTGTTTTCATGCGTATTTCCTGAAAAATACAGCTTACAGAAGTTAGTTTGATGTCAACAGATATCTTCTTTTGTCTTCTGAACCTCCAACCCATGTGTGATACTAAGTACTATAGGTTCTAAAACCTCTCGTGTTTAGGATTTTCATAAAAAAAAAAAAAAAATCTCCAATCCGTTGGGACCTTCCCTTAAGGATGCTCTCATAATATGGCTAAGGGTTTGCTTAGCACCGTTGCATCCTCTTTTAATATAACTGGATAGATCTCATCAACCTCAGGTGCCTTTATGTTTAAATTCAAAAATTCCTCCTCCTCCTCCTCCACTTTTGCTCTCAGTTATTACAAAATCATTTAGTACCCTTTTAGAGTTTAATACGCTTCTGACTTCCACTTCCCTACAGAATTCCTCATGTATGAATATAAATGCAAAATACTCATTCAGTTTGTCCGCTATCTGAGCAGATCATCAGCAGTCGAAACATCAATATGAAGTGGTCCAACCTGATTCATCCCTTTTCTTCTTGAGTTTACATAAGTAAAGAATTTTTTGCATCCTTTGCCAAAGATTCCTCGTAATCTGCATTTGCTTGCATAACCTCCTTTGTGACTTGATTGCAGACTAGCTTATATCTATCATAGGCTTCTGTGTAACCTGATAATTTATATGCATCTCATGTAATTTTTTCTCTGCCACGAGTCTGATTAGTTCATCTGACATCCATTTAGGCCTAGACCTTGAACAGTATTTCTTAGTTCGAACAAAAAGCCTATTAGTTTCCCAGATTAATTCTTTGAATGCTTCCCAGTTAGAATATGATGTTGGTAACATCATCAATTGGGTCCACTGTATAGAATTTAAACACCACTCTAGTTGCCTTTATAAAAGCAAAACCCCCTTCCCTTTACCCATGATGGTAGTTACCTCTTTATGGAAATCCTACATCAATACACTGATCACTGCCACCTAGTCCCTCCTTTCTCTGCAAATTCTTAATGTAGGATTAATCTGCTGATAATCAAGAGTATTACTCCCTCTGGTTGCCTCTTGAACATGCTGCATCCACAATTCTTGCTAGTCTGCGTGTGACCAACCCACAAGTGCCAGTCAATATCTGAAAAGTTAAAATCCCCAATTATAAGACATTCTGGTTTACTGGCCCACTCTATTTCTATGTATAGTTTATTGTACTCATCGGTCATTAGGCCTATAACAAACCATACTCCCATTTTTGCTTTCTCAGTGCTTATGTTACACCAAAGTGACTCAACATTGCATTGTCCACCAATGTCAACTAGATGCACTGCCTTAATTTTGTTTCTTAACTAAGAACAGCATAACTCCTCCCTTCCTATCCTGTCTATCTTCTCTGTACGCATTGTACTCCCCAAATTCAAATTCTGCATTCCCACATGTGTGGCACCATATCTCTGATATCCCAACGATCCCACCTTTGCTGTCTTCAAATTCATCAAATTTATTTACTGTAATTCTAGCATTGGTGTGCAGTCAGTCCTCGTATAACACGTGTTTACACTACACGAATTCGATCGTACACAATTCATAAATAGGGGGATATTGTATGTAACACGTACCGAATTTTCTTATTTGCAGAAGGAATATGTATCTTATCTAAAAATTTTGGAAAATATTAAGTGTGGGACAAATGCAGCCAAAGTTTATAAGCCAATAAATAATAAATTGAGACTGGCTGCACCTGACTACACTGAGGCCAAAAAAGAGTGAAATATCAGTAATATGATACAATAAACAAACCATAAAAGAAAAATAGATATAAGATAAACAAAGCAAGGAACAAAAGACAAACTGCTGTTGCGTTCAATCTTGTGAAAAGGCCTCTGGATACAATAGCTGTGAAAATTGCTGCATTTCAAATGTAATGCCAATTACCCCAATGTACAATTTCCTTTGCGGTATATGTTGTTATTTGTACCACTTGTTTGAATGGAGTACACAACTGATTGAACTTAAGGAAAAAATTGTTGCAGTTTGTTATATTTACGTATGTAGAGCCAAAGGACCATGCAGTTATTGTTACTTTTGAGATGCGAATGTAAATGATTTGTAGTAAACGATACACAAGAAATCGTTTTCTCTCTTACTGACATTATGCCAATTCCAGTACTTCTACAGCATGACTAGATTGTTTAGAAAGAGGACAAAATGGAATATGATGAAGGGGCGATTAGTGGAGACTTCAGAACTTTAGCTGACCCTGAGTACACATGCACCAAAAAGACATCGGAGCCAGAGTTGTTTGCCCAAGATGAGTTGAATGACTTCATTAGAGCTCTGTGGTATCTCTTTATCCACTCCTTGCAGTGAGTGCAGTTCGAAAGTTGGTCTTATGCATAACAGAAATGGAAAGCCATCTCCATTGCCCACTCTGTTCATCCAAAGAAGACATACTATAATGTGATATGACGAGACTACCTGAAGCAATTTAGTATAGTACTCATCAGTGGAATATTTGCACTGACCTCCAAGCCATTGGTATATTAATGGACGTGCAAGGAGGGTTCAAAAAAATTTTTCATTTGCCTCTGGGACAGGTGATATGAGTAATTACAGACCTGTTAGCTTAACTTCTGTTCCAGGAAAAGTAATGGAGTCACTAGTTAAAGAAGTAATGCAGAACCATCTAGACAGGAGTGTAGTTATACTTCAGTCACAGCATGGGGTTTATTATGCAGGGAAAAAGGAACTGAATGCAAGCAAGCAAAAAGTAATTTTGATATAAACTTAGATTTTGGGAAAGCTTTTGATATTGTTGCACATAAGACTGCTATACAAAGTGGCGCAGTGTATCATTAAGTGAAATTGCTGCTGTGGATAAAGGGATGGTTGAGCGTTAGAAGACTGGTTATCAATGTACACTGCTCTTCATTGTCTAATATTAGTGAAGTCCAACAGGATTCGATGCTGAGCCCATTGTTGTTTTTTGTATTTATGAATAAAGGTATATTTGGCTTAATGTCTGTTTGCAGAGGTACAAAGGTAAGCAGGGTAGTTGACAGGTATGCTGCTACAACAAGACCTAAAAAAAATTTGACAGATAAGCTGAGAAGTGGCAATTGAAGTTTAATATTAAAAAATGCAGGGTGCTGCATATAGGTAACAGTAACTTCCAGAGTAACATATGCTGATTGGTACCAAGCTGAGGGTAGTAGAGAATGATAAAATTTCTAGTAATTGTACAATTTAGATATTAAGTGCTCTGAGCACTGCAGACATGCTACCAGAACAGCCAATGGGGTTTTGTCAATGATATACAGGAAATTTTCTGATAGGGATAAAGGAGGTGATTATCATGATGTGTAAGGAAATGGTTAGGCCACACCTTGTGTAATGTATGTCTGGAAGCTTCATTTGTGGAAGAATGTGAATCTGTTAGAGCAGGTACAGTCAGTCCTTGTATAACACATGTTTGCACTACACGAATTCGATCATACACGATTTATAAATAGGGGAATGATATCTTATATAACACGAACCGAATTCGCTTATGCACGATTCGCCTTTGTGTTTGCAAGAAATGGCAGTCGAACGCAGAATCACCCCAACCGAATGCAACACGATAGGAATGAAGAAAAGATTCTGAAAATGTATTTGTTTTTTATATCAGTGAAGGGGAAACACATTTCACCATAATAACGTAAAAACCAACACAATTCCAGCAATCTGTATAATTGCAAATGCAATTAGATCGAGTTAACTACCAGTTTATAACAGATTCCACCAACAGAAACGCAACTGGAAATTGTTTTTATTGTTTTATGGTAGTAACCCCTAGAAATGTGCGTTAGTAAAATGTGAGATGTTAATAGTGTATCTCTGCCTTTATGGTGTTGTTTATTCAGTTGCTACACGCGCGCAGCTTTTTTTATGTGTATCAAGCGTGCCTCCTCGTTTTGCAATTGTGCTTTATTCCCTAAAAAATGAGTAAAATACTTAAAAGGTGTGAAAAGAAAGCGTCCTGGTGAAGACACTGCAGATTCAGAGAGAAAAAGAAAAGCAATATCGATAAACACAGGCGGACTGGGTCAAAAATTCTTTTCCGGGAAAATTTATAGTGGCCTCATACTATGGTTTATGGCCAAAATCACACCGGCCTCCGGCCCACCGGGGTTTCCCCGGTAAGGCTTATGGCCAGTCCGCCTCTGTCCATAGAGAAAAAAATATGAAATTGTGAAACACTTTGAGCAAAATGAAAGACCATGTGATATTCCACGTGCTACAGACCTAAATGAGGCAATGCTGAGAATTAGAAAGAATGCAGAGAAAATAAAAACAACTTTCATAGCAGGAATAACTCAGTGTAATTTAAAATCCATTAGATTAAGACAGAGAATTGGAAGAGATGGAACGGCTGTCATCTGTTTCAGTAGAAAATCAAGCAAAAAAACAAGTTTGCTTACGATAGAAGCAAAAGCATTAGCAATATTGTATTACGTAATAAAATACTTACGTATTTTATTACGATTATTGTGTTTGGTAATGTTTTGGTTACAAATGTGTGTTCAATCTTGGGTGGTTGGCACATAACCCTATTTTTCCCATAGGGCCTGTTGTTTATATTGCACGAGGGTTTCTAGGAACACAACTATCATGCTATACGAGGACTGACTGTATAGAGAAAGGCAACAAGATTAATGAGAAGAGAAGTGTGCTCTTTTCAGGAAAGGCTTCAGTTATGCAAAAACTGCAGCTTCTGGAAATTTAGACCCCTGCAAGGAGATCTGATTTATGTGTTTAAGGCTCTTGATGGATTGTGTAATCTCAGTGCCAGTGAAATCCTTCCTCTTATTGAGACTGTGCATATGAGGGGACAAATTCAAATTAATGATTGCAGGATAAACGTTTAGAAATTTGTTTTCAGCCAGCAGGTAGTTGAATGAATTGAAGGAAGAAGTAGACAAACTTTTAGAGGAGTTGGACAGGTGATATGAGATTTAAAAAAAAAAATTTTTTTTTTGGCTGATGCCTTATAATTTTGCAAGATTTGCCACTACTGATACTAATTTCATCAGACAATGAATGTCCTTAAAAGGGCACATATGAGCCAGGAATGAATAGTATACATTATGTTACTTTAGTGGCTCCAATGAAGATTTTCCTTCTACCCCTCAACATTAAACTTCCCTAATGAAGAGGTTTTGGAAAGCAATGGGAAAGTTGAATTCAAGAAGATTTCATTACTTAAGTGGGAAATTTTTAAAAGATCATTGACACAGAAGTGAAAGTGAAAGAAGGAATCTTTGTGGGCTTTCAAATCAGAGCTTGTGCAGGATGAAAACTTTGAAAAATGCCTCCCACACATTACAGCTAAGAGCATGTCAGGCTCAAATGGATTTGTGGAAACTTTTGGGGTAACCACAGGTGTCCTGCAGAAAAAGATTGGATTTAGAAACTGCTTAATACATGTAAAGAAATGGGGTGCCACATGTCTCTGAAACTTCATTTCTTGCATTCACGTATAGTGCCTTTTGTGAAAACCTTGGGGGAAGGAATTCATCAAGATATTGTCAATGGAAAATTGCTACCAAGGTTTCTACAGGTGTGAACAATATAATGAAAACACCTGTGATAAGAATTACAGGTATGCATTAATGTGGTGTTGGGCCATCCTTTATTTTTAAACCAGCTTGTATTATACATGTAATAGATTCAAATAAATACTGACCTGTATTAAGAGGAATATTGTTCAGTTCTTTATGTAGGAATAGTTCAAGCTCCTCGAATGATGATGGGAGCGCCACCTGCTTCTCACTTGCCCTTCTAAATATGCCCACAGCGGCTAGATGATTTATAAGTCTAGCAATTCTGGCCATGAAAGATGATTAGCCTCAGTTTTGTGCTCTTCAAACCCTGATTGGACACATCTGCTGTGTGGATTGGAGCATTATCATCTTGAAACATGGCATCGATAGTGAGGAACAATGGCTTGATCATTCAGAATATCAAGGTGATTAGTAGCAATAATTTGTCCATTCAGGGTGACGATAGGACCTAAAGAATGCCAAGATATTGGCATTCCAAAACCATTGTTGATACTCCATGTTTGGCAGTTGCACAACAGTCAGGATGATGCACTTCCTTTTTTGTTTGCAAAATGTGATTCTCCGTGATGTTGGAAAAAGTGTGAATGATGATTCATCTGAAAATGACTAGTTTCAAATCAGCAAGTATCCAGTTTTTGTGCTCCTTACATAATTGCATCCTCTTTCTAGCATTGCCATCAAGATTGAGTGGTTTGGTAGTAGTGGCTCTACCGTAAATTTCTACTCTATTAGTAAAATATATTGAGAATAGTAATAATAGTAATATCTAGTAATATATTACTATTATTACTATATAGTAATATATTACTATATATAGAATATATAGTAAAGTATATTGAGCAGTACAGCTCTGATTCATACTATCTAATTTCTACTCTATGTAGTACTCACATTAAGTTCTGCAGTTATTCTTGAGACAATAGTGTTATGTGTTTTGGGTTACAGTCCTTTTCAGTGTTGGATGTTGAACCACAACATTATAGACAAAGTGTACCAAAGAAAATGTGCACATAATTTTTAAAATTGTATGTAGTGTAGTTCTTTTTTATAGTGGTGTATTATATTATTTTAACTGTGTATAAAAAGTGTATTGGGTTTAAACTGTAAAATCGATAGAATAATTGTAACTAGTCTCATGTGGTTTGTAATGATATAATCAGCAGTTATTACAAAAGCTATACCTGGTAGGAGTAAAAATGTTAAATATTTGAAGTCATCATGCAAACCTATAAGGATTCAAAATGATAACTGAAATTGAATGGGAAATGTTTTTTTTTTTTTAAGTGCCCTGCATGTCATGTCATTGAATTTGTTGGTATTCCTTTTTATGAGCATTATATGTTGCAGATTTTTCCTAATTATGAGCTGGAACTTTTTTCTGAAAGTGGTCAGTGCTAGAGTGGATGACACAAAAGTCATTAGCAAGGGCACATGATGCAAGAAAGGAACCTTATATAGCATCAGACAAAAAAAAAAAAAAAAAACCCTTCTCATTTCACTCCCTTCAGATGTTTATCTAGTTCTGCCTTGAATCTGTTTAAGCTATCAACATCTACAATGACAGATGGGAGTTTGTTCCATCAATCAACTACTCGCTGGCTAAAGGCAAACTTCCGCACATCTGTCCTACAACTGTCTTTCCTCAATTTGAATTTATACCCTCTCAGGTGATTATTCTGAGCAAGAGGAAGAATCTCTTCAGCATTGAGCATGCTCAAACTATTCAAGGCTTTATACGCCTCAATCAGATCACTTCGCAGGTGCCTAGTCTCCAGACACCGTAATCTGCAAAACTTAGGCCTTTCTTCGTAAGAGTAACCCTTTGTTCCATTCAGTAATCTTGTTGCTCATCTCTACTCGTTCCAACAGCTTTACATCCTTCTTAAAATGAGGCCTCCAGACCAGTATACAGTTCCAGTTCTCAAGGTGTGGACTGACCATTGCCTTATACAAGTGGATAATCGCCTCCTTATCCCTGCTAGAAAAATTCCTATATATCATTGAAAAGACACCATGAGCTGCTCTTGCAGGCCGTCTGCACTGCTCAGAAAACTTCATATCTGCCTGCACAATTACCCCCAGATAATTTTCATTCTCTACCACTGTCAGTGTAGTACCACAGAGTTGATACATTAATCTGGGGTTACTGCTTTCCATATGTAGTACTTTACATTTGCCACCTCTTAGCCCATCTGCACAACTTTTCTTGATCCTGTTGCAGCAGCATAGTGTCATAAGTCCTTAACAACCCTGTCAACCTTCGTATCGTCTGCAAACTTGGACATTAAGCCTGATATACCATCATCAGTATCATTTATAAATACAGAAAACAACACTGAACCCTGAGGGACTCCACTAATAACATTATTCCACAAAGAGCGGTGTCCATTGATTACCACTCTGTCTTCTACCACTCAACTGTCCGTTTATCCATAGCAGCAATTTGCCTCCAATGCCACACTGCTCCAATTTGTGCAGCAGTCTTCCATGTGCAACAGTATCAAAAGCCTTTCTAAGATCCAAATATATGATATCAAAGTTATTCCTTGCATCCAGTTCTTTTGTGACCACATCATAGTATCCAATCAAGTTGGTCAGGCAAGACTTCCCCTTAACAAAACCATGCTGTGTCTGAGCTATAACTGAAGTCTTGTCTAGATGATCCTGCAGTGCTTCTTTAACCAGTGCCTCCATTAATTTCCCTGGAACAGAAGTTAAACTAATAGGTCTATAATTACTTGTTGCTCTTTGATCCTCTTTTGTGATTTGGGGTCACATTTGCACATCTCCAGTCTATGGGTACCTTCCCCGAGTCCAAGGAAGCACTCATAATTATGGCTAGGAGTTTGCTTATTTCCTTTGCTTCCTCCTTTAATATAACTGGATAGCTCCCTTTTTTATATTTATCTTCAAAGGCGGGTGCCTTTTTTATGTTTATCTTCAACAATTTCTTCTACACTTTGCTCTCAGTTATTACAAAATCATTTAGCTCACTGCCAGAATTTAATTCACCTCTGACATTCCCCTCCCTGAATAACACCATCTGTGAATATAGATGCAAAATACTGGCTTATTTTGTTAGCCCTCTGAGCAGGATCATCAACAGTTGAACCATCAATATCCAGTGGACCAATCTGATTCATCCCTTTCCTTCTAGTGTTTACATAGGTAAAGAACTCTTTGCTGTTTTTCTTTGCATCCTTTGTCAAAGATTTCTCATAATCTGCCTGTGCCTGCCTAATCTCCTTTGTGACTTGGTTACAGAGCAGCTTATATCTATCATAGGCTTCCGTGTCACCCATTAATTTATATGTATCGCATGCATTTTTCTTCTCTGCCGCATGTCTCAATAGTTCATCTGACATCCATTTAGGCCTAAACATTGAACAATATTTCTTAGTTGGTATGTAAAGCCTAGTAGCTTCCAAGATTAATTCTTTGAATGCTTCCCATTTTGAATTTGCTGTTGGTAACATCATCAGTTGGTCCCACCGTATAGAATTTAAATACAGTCTCTGACCATTGTAGTCACCTTCAGGAAACCAAAAACCCTTCCCTTTACCCCTGATTGCAGTTACCTCTTTGAGTAAATCCCACTTCAGCACACTGTAATCACTGCCACCTAGTGGTTCCTTTATCTGCAGATTCTTAATGCATGAAGAATCACTGCTGATAATCAGATCAACTCCTAGTTGCCTTCCATACATGCTGGTGTAGAAACCAATCATCCAATAAATCCACAAAAGCCTTGTTAGTGTGAGTGACCAACCCACAAATTCCAGTCAATATCTGGGAAATTAAAATCTCCCATTATAAGACTCTGATTTACTGGCCCACCCTATTTCCCTGTACAGTTTTTTATTATACTCTTCATAGTCATTAAGCCTATAACACACACCTAGTCTCAGTTTTGATCTCCCAGTGCTTATGTCACACCAAACTGACTCGACACTTCACTGTCCAGCAATGTCGACTGGTTGCACTTCCTTGGATTTTGTTTCTTAACCCATAGCATAACCCCTCCTCCCTACCTATCTTGTCTATCCTTTCTGTACACATTGTACTCCCCAAAGAATTTCCCCAGAACAGAAGTTATGCTAACAAGTCTGTAATTACTTGTCATCCTTTGATCCTTCTTTGTGAATTGGGGTCACATTTGCATATCTCCAGTCAATGGGTACCTCCCCTGAGTCCAAGGAAGTTCTCATAATTATGGCTAAGGGTTTGCTTACTTCCTTTGCTGCCTCCTTTAACTGGATAGATCCCATCCAACCCAGGTACTTTTCTTTTGCTTATTTTCAACAATTTTTGCTCCACTTTGCTCTCAGTTATTACAAAATCATTTAGCTCACTGCCCTCTTGGCATTCTTCTCCTTGAGTATCTCATCATATGTAAGTGTTGATGCAAAATACTTATTCAGTTTATCTACCTGTGCAGAATCATCAACAGTTGAACCATTGATTTCAAGTGGACCAATTTTATTCATTCCTTTCCTTCTAGAGTTTGCATAAGTCAAGAACTATTTTTTTTTTTTTTTTTTTTTTATTTGCATCCTTTGCCAAAGATTTCTTGTAATCTGCCTTTTCCTGCCTAACCTCCTTTGTGATTTAATTACAGACAAACTTATGTCTACCATAGACTTCTGTGTCACCTGTTAATATACAGGTGACCCCTGCTTAATGCTGATAATTTGTTCCGGAAAAACAGGACACTAAGTGAATTGGCGCTAAGTGAGTGCCGTATTCCCGTAATGTAACATATGTATTTGTGAGTCGCATTCTATACCAAGATGACTCACAAATAATAAACGGTAGTGAAAAGATGCCAAATGTAGGTCAAAATATTTAATATTAAAAATCTGTACATATAAAAGATTCTCCGTTACATACATATATAATTATGGTAATTAAATAAATTGTAGGATTCCTTAGGGTACTGATTTAATTGACTTAATAAATAGTAGCAATAGCTTAATTTCCAGTACTTACCTTAATATAATCTGCAGTTGGGCTTAGAGTGAATAAGGTTGAAATAGGCTAAAAATTGAATTTAATGTGGATGAGCTTAAATTTTTGAACGGAGTTAAAATATGCTCAAGGAAATAGAAGTGCATGTCTTCATCCTTGGTTGTCATGAATTAAAATTGAAAAGAATTAGAACTATGAGAGTATAATCAAGAGACCAATAGCCGTAACGATAGGCTTTCGTTATTAACGTCTTCAGTTGGTAATAGTTAAGAAAGAGAGAGTGCATGTATTTAAAAGAATTCTAAGTTCCCGTGATGCTCTTTGATGCATGTGGGAATCTCAGGTGCGTGAGATTCCAGACCGAGGAGAGGTTGTAGGGTACTTTTGCATTTAATACGTTTAATTTAGATTGATGCTGAAACCATTCTATGATAAGGGCTTCATACTGATAAATTCTGAAACTAGATTGTAATTTAATAATGGGGATTGCTGAATCTACTAAAGGTGTGTGGATATGGGATTGTACATGTAAAGTTAGTTCTCTATTTGCTTGTCCAGTTTTAAAGCTTTTATAATGGTAATATGCCCTTGTATTTGATGTTTTTGTAGAGCCGTATTTTGAAGTAGTGCTTCCGATATAGCATGATTTACATTTTTGCCGGCGTTTTATTAAGTATACTATGTTGTGTAAATCACAGATTTGGTATTTATAAGTTTCTTTATAAGAATTAAACATGGATCCTAGTTTATTGTATGTTGAAAATGTGAGTGTAACGTTCGTATTTGCAAATATTCGACGAAACTGTCTAGCAAGGTCACTGTGATAAGGAAGAACTATGTGTAAATTGTTGTGTGTTATGTTTGGATGGATTATTAATATTATTTTGGACATTGGAAATAGTTTTTTGAATTAACTGTAAAGGGTATTTTCTGGATATAAATTTTTCTGTAAGATATTGAAGTTCATTAGATAAGTTGTTTTGTGTTGAACTGTATTTGATGGCATTATATATTTGATTGTACAGGACAGGTTTTTTGTGCTAAAAGGGTGGTTTGACTCATAATGTAAGTATTTTCCAGTGTGGGTGTGTTTTCTGAAAATTCTAGTTCTGAGTTGAGTATCAGTTTTATATATGGTAAGGTTAAGAAAATTTAATCGTCCATTTTCTTCTAATTCAAGAGTACTTTAATCTATCGTGAAAGGAATTAAATTTAGTAAAATGGTTATCAGTTATAGTTTTATTACCAATTATAAGGATGTCATCAGCATAGCGTGTGTATAACTTTAACTCTGTAAAAGTAAAGGGCAGCCATTATCAACCCACTGCAGGATGGAAGCCTCCTCAACAATTCATGCTGAGGGAAATGGACCATAATCTGCCACGCTGGTCCAGTGCGGGTTGGCAGATCGGCCGTATTCAGCAGTCAGGGGCTTGAACCCTGGTCTACTCAAAGAGCATGTGCCACTTCACTCCCGCTCCTGACCACTTGGCTACGGAGGCCCTCCTTTAACTCTATATAAGGTTGTAAAATTTGGTTTTCTATGGAGGCTAAAAATATTTCGGATGGGGGGGTGGCTAAGATCCCTAATCCCATAGGTTTTTTTTTTTTTGATTTGGTAGTTGTTGGCGCATCGGCTTCTGTGGCCATATTGCACCTCCCAAGGTTTTTGCAGTACTTTGATCCAAGCCCGAGGCGGGAATCGAACCCGCGACCTTTGGGTTGCCGGGCAGGTACTTTACCCACTCGGCTAGCCCGGTCGGCAATCCCATAGGTGAACCAAATGTTTGTTGATATATTTGGTTATTGAAATTGAAATGTCTAGTATCTAAGAGAAATGAACTAAGTTCCAATATGCTATTGATCGATCGAGAGAGAGAGAGGTACGATTGATTAGGGGGCTATCATCGGTTAAGAAATTGCGTAGAGCCTGTAGATTGGTTGGTAGATGTACATTAGTGCATAGGGATACTATATCGAAGGATACTAAATTATCTGTGTTGGAAATAGTAATGGGATTTATTTTCTCAAATATGAATTGGATGGTATTATTAATCAGAATTTATCAGTATGAAGCCCTTATCGTAGAATGGTTTTGGCATCAATCTAAATTAAACGTATTAAATGCAAAGTTACCCTACAACCTCTCCTCGATCTGGAATCTCATGCACCTGAGATTCCCACGTGCATCAAAGAGCATCATGGGAACTTACACGTGCTCTCTCTTTCTTCACTATTACCAACTGAAGACGTTAATAATGAAAGCCTATCGTTACGGCTATTGGTCTCTTGATTATATTCTCATAGTTCCAATTCTTTTCAACTTTAATTCATGACAACCAAAGATGAAGACGTGTACTTCTATTTCCTTGAGCATATTTTAACTCCGTTCAAAAATTTCAGCTCATCCACATTAAATTCAATTTTTACCCTATTTCAAACCTTATTCACTCTAAGCCCAACTGCAGATTATATTAAGGTAAGTACTGGAAATTAAGCTATTGCTACTATTTATTAAGATAATTATGGTAACTACATTAAGTATCAAAATTAAACTTAAAATGCCAATTAAAATCATGAATCTATTAATCTGATGGCCCTGGGCTGTCGAGTTTTCATATATTTGGTCAATTTTGGGTTGTACTTTATCCCTCTTCCTAGTAAACTAAAAGGGTTTTTACTTTAACATCCCCTGCAACGTTACCACTCAACAATAAAGTCAACCGATCCTTCACTGCTTTGAAGCCTGGCATGTTTTTTTCCTTCTTTCGATATCAAACTTCTTTTAGGCATTCGTTTCCAAAAAAGTCCTGTTCTATCTATGTTAAAAACTTGAAGTATAACACCTCTCTTCAATAATTTTAAGTTCTTTTTTGAAAGTTTCAGCTCCTTGATTTGTGGCTTCTCCCTCAATTTTAAATCTATTGAACCAGCCCTTACTAGCTTTAAATGGTTCCACTTTTTTTTTTTTAGGTGAGCTTTCTTCAGATTATCGTATAGGCTAATCACTTTTTATTTAATAACATTTAACTTAACGGAATTGTGCATTGGATATTATCTTCAATAAAATTATTTTGAAGTCTCCATTTCAATTATAATAGCTGGCCTAGCCATAGCCAATTTGTTCGCTTTCAGTGGAACAGCCGTCTTTCCTGCTGCTAAAATAAATTCTTTATTTTTTATAATTGCTCTTACAGTTGAATCTGCTAGTCCTAAATGATTGCACACATCCACTTGTCGTTGAATGGAATTGATTCGCTTCAAAACGTATAATTTAATTTTCAAATTCAGTCTTTTTCTTACCTTTGTAGGCTTCATGCTGCATCCAGACGTTGCTTTTTAATTCTTATCCGCCATTATTCATCTTCGAAAATGTAACTGCATTGCATTAATTATTATACAATGTTCGAGTAAACTGTCTGTTTCCTAACAGTGTACTGAGGTATGACTAGACTTTGGATAAATGCCTATAACGCAATTATTACAAGCAATATACTTCAACATTTTTGAAATGTTGATCTCGGAATTGCGTAATAAGCCACCATACTGAAATTAAATTAGCGTGGAAGAAAATTTCACTGATTGTGAGAAAATTTTTTGTAAGTTGACGGAAACTTTTTAATTCTCTTTTGCTGTTGATTTTCAAGCTATTGACTACATCAGATGAAACATTTTGTCAAACATGCCAAAAATTTAATCTGTATGCTGGTAAAAGAGCATTATAGTGAGTTGTGACAGCATTAGAGTGAGATATGGGTTATAATATAAGAGGTGCCTCCGTAGCCAGGTGGGAAGGAGCAGCAGTGCGTAGCACACGCTTCTTGATTAAACTGGGGTTCGAGCCCATCACCACCAAATATGGAGGATGAGGAAAGATCAGGGAATCACCACCGCATTTCCCGCAGCAATATGGCCTTAGTTGCTAATGCTCCTAAACACCAAATAACAACAACAATATGTCTCTTTAGTTCATCTGACATCATTAGGCCTAAACTTTGAACAATATTTCTTAGTTGATATAAAAAGCCTAGTAGCTTCCAAGATTAATTCTTTGAATGTTTCTCATTTAGAATCTGCTGTTGGTAACATTATCAGTTGGTCCCACTGTGTAGAAAATAAAAACTCTGACCACCGTAGTCACCTTTATGAAAGCAAAAACCCTTCCCTTTACCCCTAATGATAGTACCTCTGAGTAAATCCCATAGCTGTGCACTGACGCCTCCATAGCCAGGTGAGAAGGTGCAGCAGTGCGTAACACATGCTTCTTGATTAGACAGGGGTTTGAGCCTGTCACCACCAAATACGGAGGATGCGGGAAGGTCAAGGAATGACCACTGCATATCCCCGGAGCAATATGGCCTTAGTTGCTACTGCTCCTAAAAAAAAACCAAACCAATAGCTGCATGCTAATCACTGCCACCTAGTGGTTCCTTTACCTGCAGATTTTTAATGCATGAAGAATCACTACTGATAATCAGATCAAGAATATTACTCCCTCTGGTTGCCTCCCGAACATCTGCTGTAGAAAACAATCATCCTGTAAATCCACAAAGCCTTGCTAGTGAGTGAGTGACCAGCTCACAAGTTCCAGTCAGTATCTGGGTAATTAAAGTCTCCCTATTATAAGACAGTCTGATTTACTGGCTCACTTTATTTCTCTGTACAGTTGTTCATTATATACTCATCAGCGTTATTAGGCCTATAACATACTTCTACTCAATTTTGCTTTCCCCGTGCTTATATCACACCAAACAGACTCAACAATCACTGTCCACCCATGTCAACTGGCTTCACTTTCTTAGATTTTGTGTGTTTCTTAACTAACAGCATAACCCCTCCCTTCCTATCCTGTCAATCCTTTCTGTACACATTGTATTCTCAATTTAAATTCTGCATTCTTTATATCTGTGTGACATCACATCTCTGATATCTCAACAATATCTGCCTTTCAATATATACGCAAGTTCCATGAAAGGGATTACTTATGTGGTTGTTTCTGATGAATCATTTGCTTTCAATATAAGATTTGGTTCTTTATACCTTTTTAAATGTTGCTGCATTTGCATGAGATTTTTTTTTTTTTAATGATGTAGCCTTTAAGCTAATTTTGCTTTCTACTACTAAAGTAATAAAATTGACTATTTTTGATTGTTTTGTGGGCAAGTGAAACTGATCATTTGTTAAGAGTTTATAGTGATTTAGACATTATATTAATCATTATCATTTGCTTTTCAGTAATAGTATAAGCTAAATAATATTTTGCTTGTAGTATTACTATCCATATATTGCTCTTAAAGAATTTTTTTGTAATATAATAACTTTACTTGTACTTAATCTTGTTTTAACATTGCAGCTTTGAACGAGTTTGAATATTCAAAGGAGCCATCTAATAGAGATACAAACAAAAATCCTCCTTTAGTTCCAGGTAAAAAACTTATCAGTGGAGTAATTATTGTGTATAATTAATAAACGTAATAAAACATGCATTTTTCATAAATTCTTTAAATTAAATGACTCATTATGCATAGTTATTAGCTGATGTTGCTTAATGTAATTTTTTAGTCTACTGGTGGTTATATGAAATTTCATACAACATATATCCACTTTTAGGGTATACTAACTTCATTTAGTAGTTTTCTAAAATTTTTAGTTCAGAAATTAAATGACTTAGTTATTATGAATAACCTATGCTTCTCAGTGTAATTTCGACTTTCTGGCAGTTGCATGAAATCAGATGCCAGCTAGTGTGAATTTACTGGGTGCAATTGCTGTAGTGCACATATGTTCTGACTGTTATTTGGAGTGGAGGGGATGCACCAATGCAATCAGTGTAAGGACTAAAGTGTGTGTTGTTGTTTTTTTTTTTACTAGCTTTTAATATTTACATATACAAGTCCCCAGACTACTTAATCTGGCATAGCATACAAGGTAATGGTCAATTTTGGAGCCATATCGTGTATGTATTTTTTTTTATTTTATTTCATTCAATAGTTTTCTCAAGTTTTCAGTTGAGAAATAGGTCTGAATTTTACCTAGGGAGGCACTAAATTATTCTTGAGTAAACAGATTGGTTTTTGCATGTGAAATAGCAAATCATATACATGTGGCAGGGGGGGGGGGTTAAAATGTTTGTGGTTTTCAGCCTTTGTTGTGGTTTTGTGTTTGTATAGAATTGATGACAATAAGATTTCACTTTGTTTCTAAACTTGTTTTAATGTGAGTGGCAGCAAAACTGTTGAAGTGGGGGATGCTGTGGGAGCAAGAATATCTAAGGGAGTTGATGGGGAAGGGCTTATTAAAGTTTGGGTGTATTTTTGTTTGATAAATAGGATGATTATTTATCATATTGGCATTTCAAACTCACATTTATGCTTATTTGCATGTGATAAAAAAAAAAAAAAAATCAGTAGGGTTTAATTTTACTTTAATCCTGACACAGGTGTGTGGTTAATATACCCTCTCATTTGTTTCTTGCTAAACAATAGTGCTACTTTGGCAAATGACCAACAAACAATTTTAATTGCATGTATTTGTCATGATTGTAGCTGGAGTGGACAGACTGTAGAATGGAAACTACTGTTAATTCAATCACCCCCCCCCCCCAATAAGTACAGTTGGACTACTCAAATCTTACGGTTGGTTCTTTGTCATCACCCATTTTCCTGTTGTAATTGGGTATCCCAGGGTAGAGATTTTACTTCAAAATCTTGCAGTTTTTCAGACAGTGGTCTCAGAACGATTTTAAATTCTATGTGATGGGAAGCATTCAGGGAAGTAATTGTAAAAACTACTAGACTTTTCATGCCAACTAAGAAATACTGTTTAGCTTAGACCTAAATGGTTGTGATACTTGGAGTTCCACATGCATTTTTCTTACCCCAGAGGAAAAAAATGCATGGGATGCATATGAATTGTCAGGTGATACAGAAGCTTATGGTAGATATAAACTAGTCAAACTAGTGTAATCAAGTCGCAGTGGAAATTAGGAAAGCTAAAGCAGAATACTAGAATTCTCTGGCAAAGAATGGAAAGAAAAGCAGCAAAGACCTCTTTACTTCTATTAGCAATAGAAGGAAGGGTTGAATCACACTGATTCTGCTCAGGTTGCTGACAAATTGAATAGGTATTTTGCTCTACATTCACTCACAAGTAGTTCTTCAGGAAGGGGAATGCCAAAAGTTCATTAAAATCTAATAGGGAGCTAAATGATTTTGTGATAACTGAGAGGAAAGTGGAAGAGAAATTGTTGAAACTTAATATAAAAAATGGTGCATGGGGTGGATTGGATCTATCCAGTTATATTAAGGGAGCCAGGAAAGGAGGTAAACAAACTCTTACTCATAATTATGAGTACCTTTTTGGATTCGGTGGAGTTTCCTATTGACTGGAGATGTGAATGTATCCCCACTTCACAAATTTGAATCAAAAGGTGGCATGAGTAATTACATACCTGTTAGTTTAACTTCTTTTCTGGGGAAAATAATGGAGTCACAGTGATATTTCCAGGGTAATAGTGAATAAATGCTTAACGTGGTGCCTGATGGACTTGTTAGTGCTTTTCTTTAATTGCTGCATGACTGCTAGGTCAAGAGGAGTTTGACATTATTTTATCAATTAAAACAATTATTAACTATATTTAGCAGTCATTCAAGCCTGACCACATAGTGAACCAGTCTTCCAACACATGCTAATATTACTGCATTCTCACACTTCACCACTTGACTATGTCAGGCTTACATTTGTTACAATAACAGTGTTGATTGATCAGTCTGATAGACCATCATTTTCTGAAAAGTTTTTTATTTTGATTCTACTCTTTACATAAAAGTGCTAGACCTGTTATTAATTGATTACAACACTTGTTAAATGTAAATTTTTTAGTTAGTTGTAATTTAAAAATGTTTCTTACTTCTGTTATTATTATTAGCTATATGGTGCAAGGAAGCCTGAAGCTTATGCTGCATCAGGCAAAAAAAATTCACAAGTTGAGAGAGAGAGAGAGAGAGAGAGAGAGAGAGAGAGAGAGAGAGAGAGAGAGAGAGAGAGAGAGAGAGAGAAGTAGAAGGGAATCACCAAGAAAGAGAAGAATTACGATATTCAGCTCAGGACTCTGGGTGTGCCAAGCCCATACTCGCCAGATGTGAGCCCCTGAGGTTATTGATACTGAAACAATTTTACTTCATCCAATAAAAAAAAAAACTATAAACACAAAATTATTAGTCACTTCCATTTATAAGTTTATAAATCTTTTAAGTTCTTAAATTTAAACTCGTACGTGCATGCAAATTAATGCTTTATAAATGAACCATAGTGTCAGTTTGAGACAGTAGTATTGACAGATGTAAGAAAACAAACTTGATACAGCATCAGTAAAAAAACAGGAAAAACAACCCTTCAATCACCTGTCCTAATTCCTTGAATTTATTGAAACTACACACTTCTAAAACACCAGATTGAAGTTTGTTTTGACTACCTGCTGGCTGAGAGAACATTTCCACACATCTGTCCTGCAATCATCCTTCCTCAGTTTGAATTTGTCCCTCATGTATATAATCTGAGCAAAAAGAGGAAGGATTCCATCAGCATCGAGTGTACTGAATCCATTAAAAGTCTTAAAACCTTTCAATAAGATCTTGCAAGTGCCTAGTCACCAGGAACTGTAATTTGCAGAACTGAAGACTTTGTTGGTAAGAGCACACACCTGTTTCCCTCACTAATCTCATTACCCTTCTTTGCACCCATTCCAGCATCTCTGCATACTTCCTATAATGAAGCCTCCAGAACTGTATGCAGTACTCAAAATGCAGCAGGTCAATTGCCTTATACAATTTAATAATCATCCCCTGATCCCTGCTGGTGAAATTCTTGTATGTCGTAGACAACACCTCATAATCTGTTCTAGCAACACATTTGCACTGTTCAGAGAACTTCATATTTGATTGCACAATTAATCACAGGTCTTTTCCATTCTCTACTACTCTGAGTAATTTATCTCACTGTTAGTTAATCTGGGATTTTACTACTCATATGCAGTACCTTGCATTTGTGAATAATAAATTAACTTCCACTTCTCAGTTCATCTATCTAATTTTTCTAGATCTTGTTGCAGTAGTGTATCCTGATTACTGTCACACTAACCACCTTGCTACATTTATAGCATCTGCAAACTTAGACATTAAGCTTTTTATGCATTCATCAGTATCGTTAATAAATATTGAAAAAGAGCAATGGGTCCAGTATGGAAACCTGGGGAACTCCACTAATAACATAAGCCAAGAAGAGCAGTGCCCATGTATAAACACTATTTTCTCAGACTTTACCATCTTTTTATCCGTATCATTGCATTGCCCTCAATGCTACACTGCCCCAGTTTGTACAGCAGTCTTTTGTGTGAAATAGTATCAAAAGCTTTTCTGAAATAGAAGTTTAGAATGTAAAAATTTATTTTTTGCATCTGTTTTTGTTACTGCATCCTAGTATCCAGTCAGATTGTTTAGGCAAGATAATTCCTTAAGGAAAAAACCATTGTGTGACTGCATTCTGCCAGCTGCATCAATTTAACTTGCAACTCCATTTTCTTTGGAACAGAAGATGCGCTTACAGGTCTGTAATTGCCATCTGATTCCCCTTTGTGACTAGCAGAGAAATTTGCATATTTCCAATCTATAAGAACCTTCCCTATAGGAATCCAAGGATGCTATCATAATTATGGCCACTGGTTTCCTTACCTCTTTTGGTGAGCCACATGTGCCTTCTTATTTCCTTTTAGTTTCAGTGACTCCTCTTGTACTTAGTTATAACAGAATCATTTAGTAGTAGTGGCATGTGATGTAAGAAAGCAAGTGTATGAGCTTATGCAGCATCAGCCAAAAAAAAAAAAAAAAATCACACCATTCCCTCCAAATGCCTGTCCAGTTCCTCTTTAAATTTATTTAACCTATCAACTACAACGACAGATGGAAGTTTGTTCCAGCAATTAATCACCCGCTGGCTAAAGGCAAATTTCCGCACATCTATTCTACATCTGTCTATTCTTAATTTGAATTTATGCCCCCTTAGGTTCGTAATCTGAACAAGTGGAAGGATCCCATCAGAATTCAGCATGCTCAATCCATTCAAGGCCTTTATACACCTCAATCAGATCACCGTGCAGGTGCCTAGTCTCCAGCCACTGCAATTTGCAGAACTTACGCCTCTCTTGGTAAGAGGATCCCTTCATTCCCCTCACCAATATCGTTGCCCTCCTCTGTACATGCTCAAGCAAATCTACATCCTTCCTAAAATGAGGCCTCCAGACCTGTACGCAGTACTCAAGGTGTGGCCTGACCATTGCCTTATACAGAGGAACAATCACCTCCTTTTCTCTGCTAGCAAAATTCCTATATATCATTGACAAAACCCCATGACCTGCCCTGGCAGCCTGTCTGCATTCCTCAGAAAACTTCATATCTGACTGCACAATTACTCCCAGGTCTTTTTCATTTTCTACCACCTTAAGTGTAGTAACACACAGTTCGTACGTTTATCTGGGGTTACTTCTACCCATATGCAGTACTTTGCATTTATCAAGGTTAAACTTCAGTTGCCACTTCTTAACCCATCTGCCCAAATTATCTAGATCCTGTTGCAGTAGCACACTGCCATTACTGTCATTAACAACCCTGCCAACCTTCGTATCATCTGCAAACTTCGACTAGCCAGGTGGGAAGGAGCAGCAGTGCGTAGCACATGCTGCTTGATTAGACCGGGGTTCGAGCTCGTCACCACCAAATACGGAGGATGCGGAAAGGTCAGGGAATGACCACCGCTAATGCTCCTAGAAAACCAAATAACAAACTTCGACACTAAGCCTGATATACCTTCATCAATATCATTGATAAATATACAAAACAACAGAGGACCCAACACCAAACTTCACAAATAACATTAGTCCACGAAAAGCAGCACCCATTAATTACCTCCCTCTGTCTTCTCCCACTCCACCATCCTTTTATCCATTGTAGCAACTTACCCTTAATACCATTCTGCTCCAATTTGTACAATAGTCTTCCATGCGCAACAGTTTCAAAAGCTTTCCTGAAATCCAAATATATGATATCAAAATTACTTTTTGCATCCAGTTCCTTTGTAACCAAATCATAATATCCTATCAAATTTGTCAGACAAGACTATCCCTTAACAAACCCATGCTGTGCCTGAATTATTGCTGCAGTTTTGTCTAGATGATCCTGCAATGCATCTTTAACCAGTGACTCCATTATTTTACCTGGAACAGAAGTTAAACTAACTGGTCTGTAATTACTCGTGTAACCCTTCGATCCCCCTTTGTGAATTGGGTATACACTTGCACATCTCCAATACCTCCCCTAGTCCAAGGATGCTCTCATAATTATGGCTAAGGGTTTGCTTAGTTGCTTTGCCACCTCCTTTAATATGACTGGATAGATCCCATCCACCCCACGTGCCTTTCTTATGTTTAACTTCAACAATTTCTCCTCCACTTTGCTCTCGGTTATTAAGCACCCTGCTACAATTTGATAACCTTCTGCCATTTTCAAACCTTAATAATTCCTCATGTGTGAATGTCAATATAAAATACTCATTCAGTGTGTTTGCTATCTGAGCAGGCTCATCAACAGTTGACCATCGATATCAAGTGGACCAATCAGATTCATCCCCTTTCTTTTAGAGTTTATATAAGTAAAGAAATCCTTTGCTGTTTTTCTTAGCATCTTTTACCAAAGATTTCTTGTAATCTGCCTTCGCCTGCCTAACCTCCTTTGTGACCTGATTACAGACTAGCTTATATCTGCCATAGGCTTCTGAGTCGTCTGATAATTTATATGCATCCCATGCATTTTTATTCTCTGTCATGAGTCTCATCAGTTCATTTGATAACCATTTAGGCCTAAACCTTGAACAATATTTCTTAATAGGTATGAAAGTTTTATTAGCATCCATGAATAATTCCTTGAATGCTTCCCACTTAGAATTTACTGTTGGTAATGTTGTCAGTTGATCCCACTGTACAGAATTTAAAAACTGAGACCACTGTACTCACCTTTACGGAAGCAAAAACCCTTTCCTTTACCCCTGATGGTAATTATATCTTTAAGTAAATCCTACATCAGTACACTGTGATCACTGCCACCTAGTGGTTCCTTTATCTGCAAATTCTTAATACATGAATGATCACTGCTGATAACCATATCAAGAGTATTACTCTCTCTCTCTTGTTGCCTCTCGAACATGCTGCTGCTGCAGAAAACAATCATCCAATAAATCCACAAAAGTCTTACTAGTGTGTGAGTGACCAACTCAAGTTCCAGTCAATATCTGGGAAGGTAAAATCCCCCATTATAAGACTTCTGATTTACTAGCCCACTCTGTTTCTCTGTACAATTGTTCATTGTACTCATTCGAGTCATTAGGCCTGTAACACTCCTCTTATTTTTGCTTTCGCAGTGCTTATGTCACACCAAACTGATTCAACAGTGCACTGTTCATCTATATCAACTGGATGCACTTCTTTTGATTTTATGTTTTTCTTAATTAACAGCATAACACCTCCTCCCTTCCTATCCTTTCTGTACACATTGTACTCCCCAAATTCCAGTTCGGCATTCCTTATATCAGTGTGACACCACGTCTCTGCTATCCGAACAATATCCGCCTTTGATGTCTTGACTAACACTTCAAATTCATCAAATTTATTTAATATACTTCTAGCATTAGTATACATGCAAGTATACATGTACCTATCCTTATGATTAGTTACCCTAACACATCCCATATACCCACCTGTTTCATGATGACTGCCATCAGTCCCTGAAACCCGCAGCACCCCTTGCTCCAGGTCACTACTTATTCTGATAGAAGTTTTGCAAGAATCACCTTCACCTCTGCCTGCGGCTACTTTTAACCTTTTAGTCTGTGAATTCCCCCAAGCTAGCAGTTTTCCGACCCATCTAACACTGCCTTGATAGCATCAGCAAATATTTAAGTGTATCCCATCCCTGTAGAAGCAGTCTCTCCTGTTAACAAGCACAGACCATGCTGAAAAAAATTCTACCTCTTGATCCTTGCACATTCCCTCCAGGGCCGAATTGATTGACAAAGCTCTCATGTATTCCTTCCTATCGTGTCTGGGCAGAATTGCAGACACTTTCAATTTAACCCTGACTCTAGACTTTTTTGCAACATTGACCTGTACTTGTTAAGTAAATCTGCAGATCTCCTACTCTTAATGTCATTGGTGCCAATGTATACAACAATATCACGTTTTGTGCTCTTAAAAGATGATATATGCTTTACAACATCATCAACTTTTGCCCCTGGCAGACATACCCTGGTCCTGTTCCATCTATCCCTTTTACACAATATATTCCCCGTCTCCCTGACAATAGTCACCAACAATAACTAGTTCCTTTGGGATCAGCGCATTCTGCCTTGGAGTTTTCCGCTGTGTTGCCTGATGCCCAGGAGTGAGCTCTGGCATTGAGTTGGGCAGCTGAGAGCTTGACGGGCTCATCATATTAATTTCTTCGAGGGCATCTACCCTACACCTCAGGCTCTCATAGACGCCCAGTAGAACACTGAGTTGATGCCTAAGACACTCTCTGCACCTGGCACTCACAGACATCCTCCTTGGCTAGATCATGTTCTGTTCCTGAGAGTTCGGCAAATATTTCACAATTTTTTTTTTTTTTTTTTTTTTTTTTTTTTTTTTTAGGCTGTGATGCGTTGGAGAACTTCTTCCCTCAGTTCTCCCCTGAGTCACAGCACTCCTGCCACTTTGTGCCCATTGCTTTTCTGGTCTAGTCTGGGGCATGAGATGTTTTAAATTAATAAGATCGATAAATTTAATTAATTATCAATACTACGCTATCTAATAGAATCCTAAATGCAGTAATGCGTATTAAGCTATATAATTATACATTAGAGCTGCCTTCTTTAATGCTGCCGAATGGCGTTTGCGACTTCGTTTTGATATTGTTCTCTGTCTAGCATTGCGTGTAGAATTTGTGCTGTTGTCATGTGAAGCCAGGTGTTGATGTTATCTAGCCATGCCATTTTCGGTTTGCCTGGGCGTTTCTTACCTTCGATCTTTCCCTCCAGGATGAGTGGTAGTAGGTGATATTTTTGTTCGTTCCTAGTGATGTGACCTAGGTATTTGCATTTCCTGCTGATGATGGGTTTGAGCAGTTCCCGTTCCGTGTGCATGTCCTGCAGGACCTGTACGTTGGTTATCTTGGCTGTCCACGGGATTTTCAGCATTCTTCGGTAGAGCCACATTTCGAAGGCCTGGAGCTTTTTTGTAGTGGCTGATGTTAGAGTCCAGGTTGCTACACCGTAGAGCAGTATTGGCCAGATGTAGCATTTCAATGTGCGTAATTTGAGCATGATGTTCAAGCTTCTGTTGGTGAGGAGGGTTTTCCACTTGGTGAATGCCTGCCTGGCTTGTTCAATTCTGCTTTTGATTTCGGCCTCATGGTTCAGCTGGTCATCAATGAGTACTCCGAGATACTTGAAGCGGTGTATTTTCTCTAATTTTTCATTGTTTAGTTTGATTGTGATTTTGCTTGCAGTCCTGCTGACCTTCATCACCTTTGTTTTCTTTTTGTTGATTCGTAGCCCCCATGCTTGGCTTTCTATGTCCACTTCGTTCAAGATGGTCTGTAAATCTTGTTCTGAATCCGCTATTAGTGCTGTGTCATCGGCATATCTTAAGTTATTGATGTAGTGTCCGTTAACTTTTATGCCGATGTTCTTGTCAGCCAGTGTTTGGTCAAATTATTTCCGAATAGATGTTAAAAAGAATGGGAGATAATGGACAGCCTTGCCGGACGCCTTTTTTTTTTTATTGGAATTGGGTCTGTCAGGTCATTGTCATAGCGAAGCCGGGCTGTTTGATTCCAGTAGAGAGTTGTAATAAAGTTGATATCGTTGTTTTCAAGCCCAAGTTTTCTCAGTCGGTCAATTAGACGGTTGTTGTCTACTGAATCGAAGGCTTTCTCGTAATCAATAAAACATATATACACGTCTTTTTGATGTTCATAGCATCTTTGTAGCAATATTTGTAAACAGAAAATTGCTTCTCTGGTGCCTAGTCCCCTGCAGAATCCGAACTGTGTGTTTCCTAGTGCACTTTCGCACTTACATCTTATCCTTTGCTGAATCACCTTGATGAAGACTTTTAGCACCTGGCTCATTAGACTGATCAGCCTGAAGTCTTCGCATTTCCGGCTGGTAGGCTTTTTTGGTAGGGCCACGAAGATGGATTGGAGCCATTCGGATGGAATGTTGTTGTTGTAGATTTGATTGAACCATTTCGTTAGTTGTTGGATGTTGCTGTAGTCTAGTTGTTTCAGCAGTTCCACATGAATCTGATCAGGTCCGCAGGCCTTGCCTGGCTTTGTTATTCGGATGGCATGTTCCACTTCAGATGTCAATATGTGGAGATTATCTTCCTGTGTTTGTTGTTGCATTTCTGCCGGTTTTCTGTTGGTGCCGAACAGATTGTGTGTATATAGCTCTTCCAGGTGTCGAGTTTGGCTTGTTTGCTTAGTATAAATTGATTGTTGTCCGTATATAAGCTTGGGATAGGAGCCGGTTTGTAGATGTTTCCAGCTTCTTTGAGCTTCTTGTGCAGGTTATAGTTGTCATTTTTCTTGATTAGGTCTTCGATTTCTGCACACTGATCTTCCATCCATTTTTCCTTCGCCTTCCGGATTTCCTGTTTGATCTTTTGTTGTATTTCATTGTATTTTTCCCGGTTGTTGTTGCTTTTGAATGTTCTCCGTTCATCCATTAGGTCTAGTATGTGCTGGGTCATCCACCGTTGTTTCTTTTTCAACGCCTGATGTCCCAGCAGAGTTTCTGTTGTTTCATTGATGCACTGTTTGAGTGAACTCCCGAACGCTTGCACGTCTGTTGTTACTGCTTTGATCAATCTGATTGTAGTGTTGAGATGAAGCTGTACTTGTCGCCTGTTGGCATTGTTCTTCAGTTTCTCCAGGTCGATTCTTTTTGTTGTGCTTGTGCGTTTGACTGCTCGTAATTTGAGACGTAGTGTTGCTATTACTGGGTTATGGTCTGATGATATGTCAGCTCCAGGGTAAGTTTTTGCCTTGAGGACACTTGACTTATATCTGATGTTGATTAAGATGTAGTCAATTTGGTTCCTGACGATATTGTTGTCAGTCTTGTGGTGAGGTCCAGGTCGAGGTGGTACTTTAAACCAAGTGTTGGCAATGCTAAATTTTTCTTCTTGGCAAAACTGGACGAGTCTGTCGCCTCGTTCATTCCGTGTCCCCAAGCCATGTTCTCTGACTATGTTTTGTAGCTTTCCTTGACCGATTTTGGCATTAAAGTCACAGAGGATGACCGTAATGTCGTGCTTCTTCAGCGACTTTAAAGTGTTGCTTAACTTGTCGTAGAACAATTCAATTTCTTGATCGTCTTTGTCCGCTGTTGGTGCGTAGACCTGGAGCACATTCAGGTTGATCTTGTTGCCTGCTAACTGTAGTAGTGAGATTCGTTCTGATATTGGGGTGAAACTGGTGACTTTGTTGGCCAGTTATTTGTGGACAACGAAAGCGACGCCATACGTCTGCTTGGTGTTCTCTTCTCCTCCGGAACAGAAGATGTGGTGGTCGTTTGATATAAACTTCTTTGTTCCAGGCCATTTGGTTTCACTTAGCCCAAGTATGTTGATGTTAATGCGTTCCATTTCTTGTAAAGCATTGGCTAGTTTTCCTGGTTGTAGTAGGCTTCTAACGTTCCATGTAGCTAGTTTCAGAAAATTCTTCGACGCAAGCTCGGAGATTCTTAGCACCCCTGTCCCATTCAAGGGATGCCAAAACTCGGGGCCGTGGTTTATTTTGCTTGCTATCATTGAAGTTTTCAAGGGAAGGATAATCCAAGTAGTTTCCCGTTGCTTTCTTGGATCACGATTTAGTTGAAAAGTCGTGTGTGGACCTTTTGAAACGGATTTCTTCTGACGTCTCCACTGAAACCTTTCCGCCATGGGAGGCCCTTCTGGGAGCATATAGCTCCTGACGGTATAGCTTTCAGTTTCTTTAACGTACGCAAACTCTCTCACCACGTTAAGGCACCGTTTCTGCTGCCTAGTTACGACAATTAAAAATTCGAATTCCCTACTACTCTATACAAAAACAATTAGCTCTTGGTTATAACTCATACTTCTGTTTTTCCCATCCCTAAAATTTTCTTCAAACTTTAATGTAGATGGAAAATATATTTTAGTTTGCCAGCAAACTGAACAGGATCATCAGTAGTTATGATTTCATATTTAATAGGCTAATATTGTTCAATTATTCATTCTCTTCTGTCTAGTGTTAATATCAGAAAGAATTCTCTGCTAGTTTTCATTAATTCTTAACCAAAGACTGCTTGTAATCTGCTTTAGCTTGCCTCACCTAACTGACCTAATTGCAGACAAGTTTGTAGGATTTCATGCCCCTGCTAATTTGTAATTTTCTTGTCTGCCACTAATCTCATAGTTCGTCTGACATTTACTTTGGTCTAAACCCTGAACAGTATCTCTTTGTTAGCACAGGGGGTCCCCAGTATCCAAGTATTCATTATCAGAGTCCCCGCAGTTGCAAGGTTACAATACGAAGAATGCAATGAAAATAATGTGGAGAATTTTTGGAAAAGTTAATATTCTGTGCAGTATAAAAATGATTGGAGAAGATTGGAAAGAAACTTCGTGTAGATTAATGAAAAGCTCATGGAAAAAGTTATACTCTGATGCTGTTCGGGAATATGAAGAATGCAGTGTGACTGGGTTACAAAATGAAATTGTAAGTCTTGCAAAAGAAGCGGAATACCATCAAGTTGATGACGAGGATATTGCACAATTGCTTGAATCAAGTGCAAAACCACTTACAAATGAGGCGCTAACAGAATTAGACCAACTACTCACAGAAGATGAAAATGATGTGATGGAATCACAGAAGCATAAAGATTTGAAAATTAAAGGAAGCCCTTGAGAAAATTGACCAAGCACTTGAATATTTTTGTGAGAATGACTCTATTCGTGATTGTGCAGCAAAAGTTAAGCATGAAATAAAAGACATGACTACATGCTCTGACACAATTTTATCCGAATAAATAGAGCAAAAAAAAAAACTGGATTCGTTCTTTATTTGTAAAACTGAAAAATAGTGTAACTTCAATAAACTTTACTTAACCTTACATTGTTCATCATATTATAACAAAAAAATGTTATAAAATAATTCTCATTTTTCAGTTCCTTCAATCCATTTTTTACTATTTACAAGTACATAATACATATTAGAAAAATTTGGTCCCTGTTTTTAAGTGGAATTTTCTGGAACCAATTATCCTCAGATAATGAGGACTCCCTTGTATAAAAAGCTTAGTAGCTTCTATGATTACTTCACTGAATGCCTCACATTTAGAATTTGCAGTTGATAACATCACTGAAAAGAATTTAAAGACTGTAAGACCACTGTATTTGCCTTTATGAACCCAAAATCCTTTCCCGTTACATGTGATAGTATTTATATCTTTAAGTAAATCCCTTTCAGTATACTGTAATTACTGCCACTTAGTGGATTTTTTACCTGCAGATTCTTGGTGAACGAAGAGTCACTTTTGATAATCAGATCAAGAGTGTTGCTTTTTCTAACTGCCTCTCTAACATACCAGTGTAGAAAACAGTCACCCTATAAACCCACAAAAGTCTTGTTACTTGTGAGTGCTCAAGCCACAAGTTTAGTCATCTCAAAAGTTAGTCCCATCTTATTAGACATTCTGATTTTCTAGCCCACTCTTTATCTGTACAGGTGTTCGTTATTCTTAATCATAGTCATTAGGCTTATAGCACATTCCTACTCTAACTTTTATTTTTTCAGTTTTGTCACACCATACTGATCATCAAAATGCTAATTTTGCACTTAACCTAATCATGCTTTATACATTGAACAAAGCCATCCCCATGGTTGTGCCATGTCCTGCAGAAGGTAGCTTTGCAAAGAGTGAAGTAACACATATTGTTTCATAGGAGAACTGCCCTCAGCAGTTTTTCTCAGAGCCAAAGTATTTCTGCCATTTTGAACTCTTATATCCATCAACACTGGAAACTGGAGTGAAATCAACGACAGAGAAGTACACAGACAGGGCATATATGTCATCATCAGGCTTGTGCCTGTCGCGGATGCCAAGATCAGGTGACAGGACATGATAAAGACCGATGTCATTAAGAGGGGAGCAAACTAGAGTGAAATCAACAATGAAGAGAGGGATAGGGCATTGTGGCGAGGCTTCATACGTTGACCCATGGAATAGCGGAACGACAATGATGATGAAGAAAAACTCTTAGCTTTACTGATCTAGTCTGACGCATGCCGCATGCCTTTAGTATAATTTAAAATGACATGAAATTAAGAGATAAAAGTATAAATGCTACACTAATCCTGCTTATTTGACAGCAGTACAGACCACTTTTAAATTATTTTAAAATTATGATTTGATTGTTTTAAATGTATTATGTGATACATTTATGTTATAAAATCATGTTTGTATTGCTATAAATTTATAGTTTTTGGACAAAATAAAAGCACTTCTGATATTGCTCACACTGTTACAAAACTACATAGAAAATCACCAAATGGCACCATACAAAGGGTACTAGGAAAGTTTTGCAATACAGCTTTGTTTATTTAATTTTTTCAAAGTAATTTCCTCTACATTCAATACACCTCTCCATCCTCCGAAACCAATCTTTAAACCAGTTCTGCCAAGTTTCACTAGGGAGTAAAGCACACTCGTTGTCCCAAGCCCGTAGAAGGTCCTCATCACTGGAAAACCGCCTCCCTTTTAGCTTCATTTTCACATGCGGGAACAGTGCAAAGTCGCAGGGAGCAAGGTCTGGACTGTAGGGAGGGTGCTCGAGAAGTTTCAGTCCTGTCGTGGTCAAATATTCGGTGCAGGCTTTGGCGCGGTGAGCTGGAGCATTTTCGTGATGGAGGTACCAGGTGTCCATTCTTGACTTTGGCCGCAGGTTCTTCATAGATCCAATGACTTTAGGCAGGCATTGTTCAGTATACCACTTAGCTGTGACTGTCTTCTGCGTGTCCAAAACGACACGTTCCACAATTCCACTCGATTTGAAAAATACAGCTATCATTTTCTTCTTTACAGATCGGGATTTTCTGACAATTACGGGTGTGTCGTCATCATCAAAGACCCAAACTTTGTTTTGAGCCTTGGTCGGCAGATCGTAATAGTGCAGCCAAGTCTCGTCACCTGTCACGATGTTGTTCACATACCGAGATTGTCCCTTATCAAAGTTTTTTAACATCTCCCGGCACCAAGTCACACGTCGTGTCATCTGCTCTTCAGTCAGTTGATGCGGCACCCAGAGAGAACAAAGTTTCTTCATGTGCAAATGATCTTGCAGAATTGAACGAATTGCTGGTGCATTTAGGCCCAAAGTATCCTCTATCTGTTGGTAGGTCACTCGCCTGTTTTCGTCAAGCATTTTTCTCACAGCAGTAACGTTTTCCTCCGTAACTGACGTTCGTGGCCTTCCCGGCCTCTCAGAATCCTCCAGAGTGAAATTTCCCCTTTGGAATTCTCTATACCACCTGAATATCGTTGTACGATGTGGACAATCATCATCTAGTGCAAGAGTCATTTCTTCTAAGCACTGGTCTATGGTTAAACCACGCACGAAATTATACCGCAAAACTGTCCTTATCTCATTTCGTGACCACGATGCCATCGCAAGCACTTTACACTCTCACTACTAATGAATAACTGAGCCCATCGACTTGGCGCGGCGGCTACTATGCACGTATGAACATGTTTCAACATGCAGCAACAAGCAGCTTCCTGTGATTCATTGTTGCATCATATTGCAAAACTTTCCTAGTACCCTTTGTATATCGTTCCTATATCAGTACTATAAAAATGGTGGCAGAATTTGGGTGTTATGTATGTCATTACAAGGCAATGGTGGCAGAAAACAACTTGGGTTTTTTAAGCAACTCTGAAGCCAAATTAAACAAATTCAGCAACTTAATCAGATGAACAGAAATAACTATTGTGCTAATTTTAAACAAAAGGTTAAAAAAAATTTAAACAAAGGTTGTTCCACTTAGCATTTACCAAAAAAGTGATTTGATGTGAATTAGCATTGACAGCAAAAGCTGTCTTATTAAGAAGTTTTGGAAGTCATGAGTTATGGCTTATACAGAGTAAGTGAAATGTCCTTAGATATAAAGCATAAAACCTGAAAGACTTAAACATTACGCAATTTCTGTAGCAGCAGTAGTCATTCTGGTGAAAAACATTTAAGTTATGCTGAAACCGAAAATTTTCAAAATGACACAAAGTAAAAGTAATAAATTAAACAATAGCTGTTCATACCTTAGGACTTCTATATAAGCAATAACTTGTGACTTCCAAAACATCTTAAATAAGAATGTAAATACGTGGTAGATGGCTTTCATCAACCGGTGAAATACCACCACTTTGCTTATTGGAGGCTTGAAGTTGTGAAACCCATGTTTAGTCTCTAGAGCAAAGTTTCCGGCATCCCCCCCCCATACTTCTCCTTCAACCCTAACCCAAGCACGGTACTAAGTACTATAGGTTCTAATACCTCTCGTGTTTGGGGTTCACATAAAAAAAAAAAAAAAAAATACAGTCCATTCCGGTTATTTGGGACACATCGGGACTAGTGCATTTTGGCCCGATTAAGTGGCTGCCCTAATTATCCGAAATTACATGTAAATAGTTAAAAATACAATGTATCTCTCCCCCCCCCCACACAATTGGTTCACTGTACAATCAAATCCACATTATGACGAACTCAACATAGTAAAGTACTGTTTACTATATGATGTGTAGTTAGCACTGGTCATTGTGATCACGTTTGTGAATTGAATTTTAATTCGATTAAACAGATTCTAATTAGCGAAAATAGGAGGAATTTTATCCACAGGCTATAAAAGCAATATATATTAAGCACAAATTTACCCTTTATTACCTTACCAATTAAAAAAAAAAAATTAAATGATACATGAAAATCAGAAGAATATACGTGATAATCGGAATAATTAATACGTACTGTAATATGTACATACAAACTAGTTGACATTTGTGGGCAGGGGTTAAAATTTAAAACAGTAAAAAGATAAGCAATCAATAACAAAGAACACACCACACACAAATTTCAAGTAACACGATACGTGCAAGTGAGAATGGAGTAACGAGTTACAAAGCTTTAAAAATAGGAATGAAGAGAAGAGCTGAAAATTAATTTTTTTTTATGATTGAAGATTTCATGGAAGTGTAAATGCATTTCACCATAATAACCTATAGAATTCCAGCTGTCGGTATTATCGCAAATGCAATAAGATAGTTTACTGTCTGTTTGTTAGATTTCACTAACAGAAAAGCCCAATAAACAGTTGACTGCTAATTGTTTTATGGTTGTGACCTCCAGAATTTCGACCAAACCACGTGGTACCGTCGGAGACGATCGTAGGGTAATCTCCAGTGCTGCGGTCTCCTGCCCCGATTAAACGGCATGCTGTCCCAATTAAGCGAAGTAAACCCTGGCTATTTTCTTGATTGGTTTCTGTTTTTTAAGATTTGCCCCAAATAAACGGCTGCTCCGATTAACTCGTGGCCCAAATAACCAGAATCCACTGTAGTTAGAAAGTTAGTGCAGTATCCACATACGGAGCACATGATTTGTGGTTTAAGTGAGTTGGGTTAGAAATTGGGGGGAGGGGGGGTGCAGTTATAACCAAGGAACAGTAGAAAAGAACTGTTGAAGTAATGTCAACTTAGGCTTGTGCAACATGATCTTTAGATTAACAATTTAGTTAATGTAAACAGTTCTGTTGAACTTTAGGCACATTCCATTTTTTTCTTAAGTGAATTTTTTTCCTTTTTTGTGATTGAAGGGAAAACTAAACATAGGTGTTTCTTTATCAATTAATTACTAAAATTATAACTTTATATAACACAATAAAACTTTAGTTTTACCCTTTCTAAACTTTGACATTCAGTTTAATTATAGCTGTATAATATTTATTACTCTCCTCCTGTTTACTTTTTTTAAGTCTCTTTTCTCTCTTTATAGGTATCTCTTAACCTCTAGACTTAAGGCTAATGAATGTTCAGAAGGTTAAAGCGTTTTTTTTTTTTTTGAAATGTCTGAAAACTTTTCTAAAGGAAGAAGCATATTAGTATCATCCTTCGTGCAGTTAAAAACTCGCACTTTAAGAAGTCTTTCTACATTTTTGAGATCTTCAAAATAGTGGCCAACTTGTGAAATGATGATGAAAAAAGGAATCCTTTACATGTAACAGTCTGCTTTGCCTTTTAACATGAAATTAGCAGTAGAATGATGGATTCCAAAATGCAAAAAAATGAAGGTTCCTGTCTTAGCATATGTTAATCTGAAAAATACATACTAATTATCTATATAAACTTTATTGTGTGAAATATAACTAGCTTTTATCATTTGCAGAGTGACTCTTCTGCTTATTTTAAAACATTTTATTTCCAGCTTTGTATATTTTGCTTTTTTTCCCTTCAAGTTGAAATAATAATAATATTGAGAAAACTCCTTAACAAATAGCAGCAATGTAGAGAAAGAATTTTTTTTTTTTTTTTTTTTGTTTGTGTATTTTAACAGTTTGTGAACATGCAAAAAGTTCATTATCGAAACTCCATTTTTCAAGAATTTCATAAAGTTTCACATACTTTCCTAATGTTTTTGTTACCCTATTCCATTCCAAAGAACAACAGCACTAATTCAGGATAGTGACAGATTGTCCCTTCATTCATGTATGTTTTCCATCTACATGTATGTAGCTTGAAGCATGAAATATTCTTGCACATATGCTTGTGAGAGAAAGTTTAAACACCACTGATCAAAAAAAAAAAAAAGAAGCTTAGTAGCTGATTATGTACCTAATACTATGTGTATATATAAAAAGCAAGGTTTATATATATATCCCCCCCTCCTACAGTAGTGTTCAGGTAGCAATAAAGAAAGAGATGCATTTGTTCATAATGTTTAGTATTAGTAGTGGCAAATGATGCAAGATTGCGGTTATACAGCAAAAAAAAAAAACCACATCTGTTTATCCCCTCCAATGGTTTTAGTGCCATCAAAGTTTGCACTTTTACTTCACACATGAGGGATACATCCAAACTGAGAAATGGTGATTGCAGGATAGATATTTAGAAGTTTATGCACACTAAAGAAACTATTGGAGGGGTTGGACAGGTGTTAGTTTTTTTTTTTGCTAATGTTGTAAGCTTGCATCATTTGCCACTACTAATACTAAACATTATGGACAAATGTATCTCTTTCTTTATTGCTGCCTGAACATTTTATTGCAGGAAACTTCTAAATATCTATCCTGCAACTGTCATTTCTCAGTTGGAATTTATCCCTCATGTGTGTAGTCTGAGGAAGAATGCTGACAGCACTGATCTTTCCAAGTCAAAGATCAAAGCCTTAACCACCTCCATCACATCACATCACATCACATCACCTCACCTGTGCCTGGGCTTCAGATGCTGCAATTTGCAGAACTGAAGCTCTTCCTTGGTAAGAGCACCCTTTTTTTTCCCCTCACCAGTATTGATGCCATTTTCTGCACCCATTCAGCAGATCCTTCTTAAAATGAGGCCTCCAGACCTGTACATAATACTGAAGAGGTAGCCTAATCATTGCCCTGTGCAGTATTATCATTTGTAGCAGAATTCCTGTATATCATTGAAAAAAATTCCATGAGCTCTCCTGGCAACCTGTCTGCACTGTTCAGAGAAATTGGTATTTGACTGCACAATTACCACCAGGTCTCTTTCATTTTCCATTACCCCAAGTGTAATAACACACAGTTGGTATGTTAATCTAGTATTACTATTACCCACATGCAGCACCTTGCCTTTGTCAATGTTTAACTTCAATTGCCATTCCTCAGGCCATCTGCTTAGTTTTTCTAGATCTTCATGAGTAGCATTCCTTGATTAGCTCAACTACCCTGCCAACCTTTGTATCATCTACAAACTTAGACATTAAGTCTGATATATCAATATCATTAATAAATATAGAAAACAATGGGCTCAGAATGAACATTTGGAGATTTCACTAGTAACATTAGTCGTTGAAGAGCAGATAGATAATTTTATTATCTAAAGTTTAGATAATAAAAGTGCAAGTTGTCAATGAAATTTGGAGCATTTGTCATTAGAGTGAATTGTATGGAATGATCACTAGTTTATTACGTGAAGTGCAGCAGCAAATGTTAAAATTATTAATTTTGTGCAGTTTTATATACATTTATTTATTCTACCACTAATTTGAGAAAATACAGTAATACACCAAATTCATAATATTTCTTGAATTACTATAATTATAGTATATAAATTTATGTAGAATAAAATCTTCTGAAAGATGTTCTTTTCTCCCACTCTGAGGTGTTTAATTTGTTACTGGAGAGATTTTTAAGAGTAACATGGTAATAAGCATACACCTAAAGAACATTGTTCATTAGTTTAAATGGTATTTCATAATATGGCAGCATCCTGGTTGAGAATCACTGGCCTAATCGATGGGGCATTAGGTGATATTTCTATGTATTTGATGACTAAGTCACTATTCTACCAATCTTATCATCACAGATCATTCTACTCTAGATATAATTTTCTATTTTAACTAGTGCATAATTACTGAAGTCAAAGATGCCATCTAGTTGCCACACTTTCATTTTACCAAACTGTTGATTGCTAAAATATTTTCTGAGGAAATGGGATGGATTAATTATAAAATTACTTAACCTTCCAAATGTGCTGGATAGCTAAGTTATATTAACTCCTATAGTTCCAAATGCTTAAAGATTGAGAGTGACAAATTTTTTTCCTTTAGACTTCATTTCATTTGTATAATTTTATAGCTAAGGCTTAAAGTACTGTTTCTTAACTCATTAAAATTTTTTAGCAAAAGCTTATTTCCCAGTATACTCACCTCTTAAATATGTATTATTGTTTACATCAATGATTTTACATCGTATTTCTTTTTATGCAGTTTTATAAACTGCAACCAGGGGAAAAAGCAGTGCACTTATTCCCCAGGGCATGATCTTAATCTTACTCATTTAGTTAATTTTTTCCCATTTATTTTTATGGAATTTAAATGATATATGGATTTAAGAGGGGTGAGTACTGGGAAATAAGTTTTTGCTGAAAAATTTAAAAATTTTAATCAATTTCATTTCATTTATTTTTAATATCACACTACCACATTTTTGTAATTAAATTTTGGCTGAATATGACAAAAAACTTTTCATCTCCATGGCCATATAAAGCTTATCTTTTTCTGCTCTTAAACATTCATCAGAAATTGAAGTACTCAGCATGTCCTGAGTACCATCAAATAGTGAATAGCCATCAAAAATTGTGGTAGCACAGAGGAAGATTGCTTTTATGAATGCTTATAAATTACTTTCCACATAAAACATTCATAAAACAAAACACACATATTTAAAAAAAAAAAAACTGCTGGTACCAAATAATTTTCAAACACCAATTTCTTGTGTTTTACATACAGGTAGCCCTCATTTTGTGCTGGTCACTAACCACAAAGAGCCATTTTTATTTATTTATTTTTTTGCATTTTTTTTGTAAATTGAAAGTTTTTAAAATTGTAAGACAATTTATTGGTATCATACTGTACTATGTATCATGCACTGTTCACGTGATCAAGAACAATCTGAGCCAATCAGTGATTAGCACTTACATATCAGAGGCAAGAAAGCTTCCCGCCCTCAAAGTAGCCACTTGTGGATGCTGGTGGTAAAAGTCCATGCGGTGGAGCATTCAGTTGGTTGTTTACATCATACATTTTAATAATTCGCTACTATTAACAAATTAAATAATTAATAACAGTGATAGCTATGTACAGTTTTTGCCAATCATGTTATAACGTTTTTAATTTAATAAAATAAAGAGATGCTATGTCTGTAAAAGAAGTTCAATGAATTCTAGTGAAAATGAAAGTGTGAAAAAGGCACATCGATGTATCACATTGGAAAAAATAAGATGGAGGTTATTCGGAGGATGGAAGCTGGTGAAAGCTGCCCTAATGTGTGTAGGACATATGAATATGCCTCCAACTATTACTACAATTATGAAGAAAATTGATAAAATAAAACAATCAATGCAAAGTGCTACTCAAGTTAATTACAGCATAAGTAAGCTTTTAGAAAAAATGGAGCAATTGCTGACACTTTCGGTCGATAATTTGAACCAAAAAAACATTCCTTTGACCCAAGCTGTAATAACCGAAAAGCTCAGTCAATTTTTGAAAACTTAAAGGTCAGTGCAATGAAATATTTTTGGCTAGCAAGGGTTGGTCCATGAGATTTAAAGCAAGAACCAATGTAAAAGTGTGAAAATTACCAGCGAGGCAGCAAGTGCAGATACCAAGGTGGCAGTCGCATTCCCTGCAAAGTTTCAGCTCTGCAGGGAATAGAGGAGGTTCATAGTAGAGGAGGGTGAATATCCATCAGATTTCATCTTCAACATTGATGAAACGGGCCTTTATTGGAAAAAGTTGCCCTCAAGAACCTTTATTGCCCATGAAGAAAAGTTGGCTCCTAGGTTTAAAGTATCAAAAGACAGCCTGACACTTTTTTTTTTTTTGGGAGCAAATGTGTCAGGCAATTTAAAATTGAAGCCAATGTTGGTGTACCACATATTATGAACGACTTAAAGCGATGTTGCCTGCATCCTGGAAGTCAAACAAGAAGGCTTGGGTGACACAGGATGTCTTGGATTGGTACACCAACTATTTTTGCCCTTCTGTTCTCAAATTCTGCAATGACAAAATTTACCGACTAAGACTATTCTTCTTTTGGAAAATGCTTCTGGACATCCCACAAATCTGGGTGAAGTCAGAACACCTCTTAAAGTTAACATTGTTTACATGCCTCCTAGATTTGCAACCCTTGGTGGGATAATAGCCACCTTTTAAAGCTCATTATGTACTGCAAACGTTTACAGAAATGGTTATAGGCTTTGGTCTTGTCCAACATTACCATCAGAGAATATTGGTGGTTGTTTTATGTCTTAAAGGGCATCAATGACATTAATACAGCCTGGCAAGAAGTGACTGTCAGTTGTCCAAATGGAGTGTGGTATAAACTTCTCCCAGATTTCATGCATGACTTCAGATGATTTGAGCCACAACAGAATGTTGAAGACATCAGCAGGCAGGGTTAGAAGAGGTTACAGTTGATGTAAGTGAGCTCTTGAAAAAAAGTCAAGCAGAGACTATTTTAAATGGAGACCTTGAAGAGTTAGCTGCAGAACTTAGCCAAGAGGAAGAGAAAGAAGACTCTCCTCTAAAAAATTATGAAGACTAGTGAGCTACAACGGATTCTTGCAACTGTAGAGTCCCTCGCTAATGAGTGTGACGTTGATCAAGGCTTAGAGAGGAGTGCCACAGTTAAAAGGAGTGTTGTATCAACTCAGCCCTTATTTTGAAATTCTTAAAGAAAGGAGGAAGAAATCCAGGCAATTGACACTTGATCCTTTCTTCAAAAAAAAAAAAGGGCAATCTTCTCATCCAGGGTCACCAACAGAAGATCCACAACCAGGACCTACAAAAGCCATCTAAAACTTTGGCATTATGCCACTGTCAAAATGTGTTAAGTATGTATTAATTTGTTTTATTTACATGTACATACTATTATATTCATGTAGGTTAAAAATAAATACTTTTTTTAATTAAAAAAAGAAAAAAGTTTATTTCTGACCTCTAAATATTCCTGTATTGAAAAGGGCAGGTAATTTTTGGTGCCCAGAACCCAACCCTATGATTTCCTATTGACTCCATGATAAAGGGTTCCATTTGCACCTGTCCCCCCCAGGAACCTAACCCTGGCATAAATCGAGGGCTACCTGTATTTTCTAGACTGTGTCATTATTACTACATATTTGTAATATACAAAATTATTAATTTTTGGGGACATTCAGTATTATTTCAGTGTAGTACTTAATAGTGCAGTAGTGTATGTATTTAGTTTAAAGGCATCAGTTGCTGAAATGATATTATACTATTTATACCTCATATTTAAAAAAAAAAAAAAAAAAAAGCAGCATGTTTACCCTGTATACACGAAAGATTTTATTTTATGTGAAGACATCTGTGGCAGCACTAGAGTAAAACTGTTTAAGTATTTTGAACGGTTTGATTGAAACTTATACTACTTAAAAGGTTGATGTTGATCAAAATCTTGAAGCAGGTTTTATTAATGTCTGCATTTTATTCTTGCATAATATTACTATCTGCTGCTTACTCTACCAAATCAACGTTAGTGACTGAGTTGGTGTCATTTAGGAAGTGATGTCATTTTCATATATTAGTATGAAATTATTCTTCTGAGTCAACTGCTTACTCTACTGAATCAGTGTTAGTGACCGAGTTGGCATTGTTAGTGTCATTTAGGAAGAGATGTAATTTAAAATCTAACAGCCATATAATAGGAAGTGACGTCAATTGTCATTTCTGTTACTGTAAGAAAATTTTATTACCAATTGATTTTACTCTAGTGCTGCCGTAGATGTTTCATATATAAAAAAAAAAAAAAAAAAAAAAAAGCACTTGCACCATCCATACTGTAGACAGCATCCAAACCCATGACCATTATTTCTTAAATTACATTATACCTACTGGACTAATTCAGCTGTACAGGTTAACATTTTAGCTTAATGCTGACCACTATTCTTTGAAGTTTATAGGAATCAGCACTACTGTAGTAGTTAAATACAAAAATGAATTGCCACTGAATACTTACGCTATAACCCTAAAAAAAAAAGCCAAAATTTTAAAATCCAGAAATGTGCTACATTCCAGATTTTGAGAACACACAATATAACAGGTTTATGGGTATTATCTATTTATAATCTAGTAATAGGAATATTTTTATTTTATTGAACAAAACATATACAACAGTTACCCAATTAGTTTATATGGAACAAAAAATAATAACATTTGTAATAAATGACATAGTGATGAATAAATTAGCATAATTGGACCTGGATGGTATAAAAAATAGCAACAATTGAAAAAAAAATGTATTAATGATATTTCATTAGAACTAAAAAAAAGAGAAAAGAAAGAAAACAAAAAAAAAGATAGAAAAGAGCAAATATATATTCTGGCTTGAGAGAACATGGATGGATTCAACCAGAAAAATAACATTACTACTGAGGTTGGTGCATTATCGCCATGTTGCCCTTTTGCTATAAAGCCCACATCAAACTAACAGAGGTCAACATTATGTTAATTGGGAAATGAAGATAGTCTGTTTATTGGACTGAATTTGGCAGTATCATTCTTGTAAGGCTGGAAACTTAAACTGAAACCTTGAAACATGAAGACTTATAAGCCTGGATGGAACATGGAAGTTAAAGAATTGGTTTAAGTCAGGAACATCAATGCCCAGAGAGTGTCTAGTAGCATAATAGGAAATATGCTTTAATTCTTCTGACATCTAATGATAAATGCTGAAAGTAGATGCAGAGCTGCTTACAGAATTCAGACTGATAAAAGAGGAAAAACAAAAAAAAAGAATTTCTGGTTGTCAGGTTTCTGGAGTTCTGTTGTACTTTGATTTTATTTCAAGCATTGCTTGAGTATTTGCAGCATACTTTAATTTACCTTATGGTACTTTAGAAGTGTTTAGCAAGACGTTACACTATATTTATAAATTTGTAATTAATATAATTATATTAAATTGATATGAGTAATAATACAAAGTTATAGCATTGTTTCTCTAGGGCAGCAGTTGGGGGGGGGGGGTAAAAACTTCCCATGAATATACAGAAACACTGAACATTTGGTGTTCAATTTTTTCCTTTTAATACATTCAAATCCAAATATGTTTTGCATGTGTGAGCATCCAGAATATATTTTCAATGATTGTATGGTACTCTAGGAGTGTTTAACAAGATTTCACTACATAGTTAATAACAGTGTGATTGCATTTATGCCACAGAACCTCTTGAATGGGTTAATTTACCAATTAAATTTTGTTAAAAAAGTTAAAGAATATTTATAAAGAAGTCCTAAACTTTGAAGTAAATTGGAGCAGCCATTCCAAATTGATAAATGTTTCTCTACTGGAGGAATGTTGAGATTTTGTGGAATTGGAATTTCTAAAACCTTCCCAGTACCCATATGATATAACTAGTACACAAAAAATTAATTGATTTATATTCATTTCTGCTCCAGTTAAACTAATTTTTCTATTGAAACTGTGATTGATCAGTGTTGACATTGTGGAATACTAATTGTGGCATGTAAGTGATGCATGAAAGTTATATACAGTATGAAGCATTTTCATTCCATAAATGGCTTTAAATCAACTTTAACTTGCTAGTAATCATGCAATTTTGTTAAATTAGTGTTTTTTTTTTTTTGGGGGGGGGGGGGATTTGCTTCAGAATTGTAAATTTAGATCAAAGGCATTTAAAAACATTTCCTGTTTCCTTTACCAGTCGGGAATAATTATAACCACCATAAGACTAAAATTTCACATTTATAATGTGAAATTGAGACACCCCAATGCAATTAAATTAAGTTTTGTCTGGACCTATTTTTACAATATTCTAAGGTGCCTCCGTAGGCAGGAGCAGCAGTGCGTAGCACATACTTCTTGATTAGACCGGGGTTTGAACCCGTAACCACCAAATACAGAGGGTGCGGAAAGGTCAGGGAATGACCACCGCATATCCCCGGAGCAATATGGCCTTGATTCTAATACTCCTAAAAACCAAATAACAACATTCTAGGTTGTTTATGTGAGAGACTGTAGGCAGCATAGTTTCAAAAGAGAGCCAACATGTGCCCTCCTTCAAAGTAGTCTTCTGCTGTCACAATATAAGCTTCTGACCTATGTAATAAATTAAAATGAACATTCTTTAGAATAACGCTGTTAATTTTGGCACATGCACTATGTATTCTCCCTTTGAGATTATCTACATTGTCAATAGGTGTTTTGTACATTTTTACTTTAATGAAACCTCAAAAGAAAAAGGCTCAAGGTGTGAGATTGGGAGAATGTGGTGGTCAATACATATAACTACCATATCCTATACATTGGCCTGGCCTTTAAATTTGCATCATGCCCACTATTGTATTGCCACAACTTTTTTTTTGTAAAGGTGTACCATTTGTGCTGGAAACAAATATGTTGGACTTTGTTTATTTACTTATGTAGCTTGGCTGACACAGTGGCATGTAAGTAAATTTCATGCTAGTGCTGCACTCCAATGTGTATTCTGGATTTTGTTATACCAATTAAGAATCTGTCTATATTTATGAAATTCTGTACTGGAGGCTATATGCCATTCCCAGTAGGCGAGTGAGAATATGCAATTAAGGTAATTCATAATTTGGCAAAGTAATTTGTAGTATTCTATCCCAGGTGGGGTGCTGGGCTGTTTATTTCATCTTGCCACACCATACATTGACAGACCATCTCACCCAATGAGTATTTCTCCAATAGTTTGCGCTATGATCGATGGGAGCCCAGTAGTGGGAATTGTGCCTGTTGGCGAAGCCATCTTAAGTGGACTATAGACTGACAACATGGCATTGTCAGTCCCACAGGATATTGCAGAAGAAACTGGGATTCTCTTCTACCTTGGTTAACAGAAAATTACAGAACTCCAAGCAGTTTATACTGTAAACACAAATTATAGGGATACAGTTCCTTCTTTTGAAGGATCCTCCAAATCTGCATGTTCTCGATCTCACACGCAGAAGAAGCTTCCCAGACAACACTAATTGGATGTGAAAGTAAAAAGACCACAGCATCTGTGAACATGTTTCAAATTCTGTACACCTTTGTAGCCTTGTTTTTTTTTTTTTTTTTTTTGTGTCATGTTTCCAGTTATGATAAAATGATTCACAACATGCATAATTGTGGTGTGTGATATTTCCAGTCTCTGAAAATCTTGTTGTTTCTCATGCATTTTGGCTGGATCTTGCATTAAGTGTTTTTGGAAAATGTACTTTCACATGATTTTCAAATGTAAATGCAAATAAATATCAAGAAATTATGCTTCTAATGAACTTTGCTTTTTTCTTCTATCAATTTACATACAATGGTGCTAAAAAAAAAAAAAGTATCACTGCAATTTTTACGATGTTTGTTTCTTATATTAGCATTAGTAGGGGGCATATGATGCAAGAAAGCAAGCTTTATACAGCATCAGCCAAAAAAAAAAAAAAAAAAATCTTCCAATTTCACTGTTCCATTTGTTCCAAATGCTTGTCTAGTTCTGCCTTGAATTTAATTAAGTAGTCAACTCCCCACTGGCTATATGCAAATTTCTGTGCATCTATTCTACAAATGTCTTTCCTCAGTTTGAATCTATGCCTCCTCAGGTTTGTAATCTGAGGAAGAATCCCATCAGCATTGAGCCTGTTCAGTCCATTCAAAGCCTTTATATATGCCTCAATCAGCTCTCCTCACAGGTGCCTAGTCTCAAGAAGCTGTAATTTGCAGAACTTAAGCTTTTCTTCATAAGAGCACCCCTTTGTTCCCCTCACCAGTCTTCTTGCCCTTCTCTGTACTTGTTATAGCAACTCTACATCCTTTCTAAAATGAGGCTTCTAGACCTATATGCAGTACTCAAGATATGGTCTGACCATTGCCTTTATACAAGGGGATAATCACCTACTTATCCCTGTTTGCAAAATTCCTGGTATATCATTGACAAGACCCCATGATCTGCTCTGTCTGCACTGCTCAGAAAACTTCATATCTGACTGCAAAATTACCCTCAGGTCTCTTTCATTCTCCACTACTCTGAGTGTAACACCATCCAATTTGTACATTTCTCTGGGGTTACTGTTACCCATATGTAATATTTTGCATTTCTCAATGTTAAACTTCAGTTGCCACTTCTCAGCCCATCTGCCCAACTTTTCCAGATCCTGTTGCAGCAACATACTGTCACTACTGTTATTAACAACCCTGCCAACCTTTATATCACCTGCAAACTTTGACATTAAGCTTGATATACCTTTATCAGTAACATTGATAAATAACAATGGGCCCAACACTGAATTCTGAGGGATTTGTGGAGCAGTATGCATTGATTACTACTGTCTTTTCCCACTCAACCATCCTTTTATCCATTGTAGCAACTTGCCCCTAATGCCACACTGCTCCGAATTTGTACAGTGCTCTTCCGTGTGCAACAGTATCAAAAGCTTTTATTTTTTGCATCCAGTTCCTTTGTGACCACGTCATAGTATCCAATCAGATTGATCAGGCAAGACTTCCCCTTAAAAAACCCATGCTGTGTCTGAATTATTACTGCTGTCTTGTCTAGATGATCCTGCAATGCTTCTTTAACCAGTGACTCCATTATTTTCCCCGGAACAGAAGTCTAACAGGTCTGTAATTACTTGTATCACCCTTTGTGAATTGGAGATACATTTGCACATCACCAGTTCATGGCGGCTTCCCATGAGTCCAAGGATGCTCTCATAATTAAGGCTAAAAGTTTGCTTACTTCCTTCGCCACATCTTTTGATATAACTGAATAGATCCTATCTATCCCAGGTGCCTTTGTTATGTTTAACTGCAACAATTTCTCCTCCACTTTGCTCTCAGTAATTACAAAATCATTTAACTCCCTGTTAGTTTGATAAGCATCTGGCTCTCTCCTCCTCCTTGAATAACTCGTGTGAATGTAGATGCAAAATACTCATTTAATTTGGCAGATATCTGAGAATGATCATCTACAGTCAAACAGTTGATATCAAGTGGCCCCCATCTGATTCATCCCCTTCCTTTTATAGTTTATATAAGTAAAGAAATCTTAGTTTTTCTTTGCATACTTTGCCAAAGATTTATTGTAATCTGCCTTTGCTTGTCTAACCTCCTTTGTGACTTGATTACAGACTAGCTTGTATCTACCATAGGTTTGTGTCTCCTGACAATTTATGTGCATCCCATGCATATTTCTTCTTTGCCATGAGTCTCATTAGCTCATCTGACATCCATTTGGGCCTAAACCTAGAACAGTATTTCTTAGTTGGGACAAAAAGCCTAGTAGCTTTCAAAATTCCTTCTTTGAATGCTTCCCATTTAGAATTTGCTGTTGGTAACATCAGTTGGTCCCACTGTGTAGAACTTAAATCTTTAAGAACAATGTAGTCACCTTTATGAAAGCAAAAACCTTCCCCTTTACCCCTAATAGTTATATCTTTTAAGTAAATCCCACATCAGTACACTGTGATCACTGCCACCTAGTGGTTCCTTTATCTGTAAATTCTTAATGCATGAATAATTACTGCTGATAATCACATCGAGAGTGTTACTACCTCTTGTTGCCCCTCTAACATGCTGCTGTAGAAAAGTCATCCAATAAATCCACAAAAGCCTTGCTAGGGTGCAAGTGACCAATCCACAAGTTCCAGTCTATATCTGGGAAGTTAAAATCCCTTATTATAACACACTGATTTACTGGCCCACTATTTCTCTGTATAATTGTTCATTGTACTCATCAGAGTCATTAAGCCTATAACAAACTCCTACCCTCATTTTGGCTTTCCAGTGCTTATGTCACATCAGACAGACTCCATATCACACTGTCCATCTATGCCAACTGGATGCACTTAGATTTTGTGTTTCTTTACTAACAGCATAACCCCTCCTCCCTTCCTATCCTTTCTGTGCACATTGTACTCCCCATTTCCAATTTTTCATCCCTTATATCTGAGGGACACCACATCTCTGATATCCCAATAATATCTGCCTTAAATATCTTAAAAAGCACTTCAAATTCATCAGATTTATTTACTATATTCCTAGCATTGTGTATGTGCAAGTATACATCTACCTGTTCTTACTCTTAGTTACTCTAATACAGCCCATGTATTTACTTGTTTCACGACTTTCAGCTGTTCCTGAAATCCCCAGCAACTGGCTTTCCGTGCTGCTGCTCATTCCAATAGAAGCAATGGAAGAATCATTTCCACCTGTGGCTACTCTTAATCTATTAGTCTATGAATCCCCCCAAAGCTAGCAGTTTTCCGACCCACCTAACATTACATCTATAGCATCAGCAAATATTCTTGCATCCTTCCTATTCAAGTGTATCTCTTCCCTGTAGAAGCAGTCTCTCCTGTTAGCAAGCACAGAACATGCTGAGAAAAATGCTAACCCACGAGCTAACCCCTGTATTCTAACCCCTGTACAATCTCTTCAGGTACGAATTGATTGACAAGCCTCTCATTTTCTCCCTCCTATCGTGTCTGGGCAGGATTTCAGACAGTTTCAAATTTAACCCTAACTTACGACTTTTTTTTTTAACATTGACTTGTAAATATTGGCAGCTGATGTTTTAGAAATAGCCTAAAGAACATACACTGTGCTGCCACTTTCTTAGGTACACCTACTCTAGTAGTGTGTTGAGCCTCCTTTAGCCTTCAAAACAGCCTGAATTCGTCTGGGCATGGATTGAACAAGATGTTGAAAACCTTGTGCAGGAATGGAGTACCATGCAGACATGAGTGTGTCACGCAGTTCCTTGGGATTCAACGGAGGTGTAGGCCTGCAGCGAACAGCCATTTCGAGCTCATCCCAAAGATATTCAATAGGATTGAGATCCAGGGACTGTGCAGGCCACTGCAGCAAAGAAAAGTCATTGTCATGTTCCTGGAACAATTCCATAGTGATTTGGGCTTTGTGCACCAGTGCATTATCCTGCTGGAAGTATCCTCAGTCATATGACTGAGGATAAACTGTCAACATGAACAGATATACTTGGTCAGCGATGTTTAGGTACAATGTGGCATTCAGATGTGAATCTATGGGTATCAGTGGACCCAACGTGTGCCAAGAAAATATTTCCCACATCATAACACTGCCCCTACCACCTTGCACAGTAGTCATCAGACATGACGGGTCCTTGGATTCATGTTGTTTTCGCCAAATTTTGAGCCTTCTGTCAACATGATGCACCAGGAACTTTGACTCGCCAGACCAAGCAACTGTTTTCCAATCCTCGATATAGTCCAGTGCTGATGTTGCTGTGCTCACAGGAGGCATGCTCTCTTGTTCTTCATTGATAACAAAGGTTCACGAAGTGACTGTTGGCTGTTGTAGCCCATGTGCGACTAGTTGTCCGTTGCGATATTTTGTTCTGCGCACCAAGGTATTGTGATGTGATGTGCGACATTGTGGTCAGTCTGTTCGCTTGCACAATTCTAGCCATCCTCCTCTGACTTCTCATCAACAAGCGATTTTCTTCCACAAGAGTGCCGTTGAGAGGATGTTTTCTGTTTGTTGTACCATTCTCAATACACCCTTGAAACTGGTGTGTGAGGGGGAAGGAGAACTGCTGTTTCAGAGATGCTTTGTCCAGCACATCTTGCACCTACTACCATGCCACGTTCGAAGTCAGTTAGATCACTCCTTTTCCCCATTCTTGCTATGGTTTGCACTCTTAACTGATACTAGAAAGGTTGTTCTGCTGCTTTTATATACACAACTGTGGTCATGTGACTTGTAATGTTGTGGGACAGTCCATTTGTGTGCACAGCAGGGGTGTACTTAATAAAGTGGCTGCACAGTATAGGTAATAACAAGCATCTGAAATTAATTTCAGAAAAATTTACTTTTATGCATTATGGATAAATAGGCCATTTTATCTTGCAAATTCAGTGAAATTGTTACTTTTCTTGAAAATGACAGCATGTTACAAATGATTCTTATAATAACAAAAATTCAACGAAAGCAGTTATTCCCCCCCCCCCCTTTTCCCGATTACTTTGCTCATACTAGGGCTAGAGGCAGCTATATAACCAAAAAACACAATTCACACTATTTCGTTGGTTTACCATCTTGCTTTGGTTGACTGCAGCTAATGTCTTCTGTAGCTCTGTGTTTTTGGTGTATTTTGTATAACTGAAAACCACCTAATTTGTGCCAACAATTGAGGAATGGCTGTTCCCAGGCCATTTTATCTTGCAGATTGATTTATCCTTCAACCATTTTTGTATCTGTGGATGGTATAAAGTTAGCAAAAAAATTATTTAAGCAAAAGTGCAGTGTTCCAAAAGTTTAAAATTTTTGCTAATTTTATGAAGTAGTACTTAGTTTTGGCTCTCTGATGTGTAGCAGAGTTGTCCTCTAAATTTTTAAAACTAAATTTTTGTATTGTGGGTAGTGTAGCCATATAGTACAAAGCTGATGATTCAGTATGTACTCCTGCTTGAAGAAAATTTTTATCCTAGCCAAGTCATAATCCAACGAGTTTTTCTTGCAGTTATGGAGTGAAGAGAACTTAACTTGTAGTCATATTTTTAAATTGCTTCTATGACTGGATTTGAGCATGTCAATAGAACAGGGAAATTCTGATGGTTCTGGATTGTTGTTGCTGTATGTTGAAATGGGTTGCTTGAAATGGAACTATTGGTTATCTGATTGTCGTTCCTGCCAGTATCAGGTTTCAGTTATTGGATCAGGAGAATGTGAAGAATACAAAGTTCACAGGCCTTTTGGAAGGTCCACAGTTGTCTAAGACAATCAAATGATTGTGGTGCTCCTCTTTGATTATTTCCCTAGTTAAGAAACCTAAATAACTTCCAGATTATTTAAGTTTCAGTCAAATGGATGGGTGGGGGATTGTAGACTCCTACTAAATTGAGAGAGAATTTTTAGACACTTAAACTACTGTAGCAAGAGTAGTTTAATTAGAAAAGCTGATGGCAATGAGGTGGTGAGTCGGTGTATGAAAAATAAAGAATTGGCACACATACTACTCACTAAATATGAATGATTGATATACCAAACCTTAAAATACTTAATAATCCTTCATAAAATCTGTGACATTATTAAGAGCAATTATCATATTATTATCCCAAATTGTAATTTTAATAAAGTGTAAGGTAGTTTATAAATTGGTATTTCTGTAAATAATTATTGTGATTTAGGTATTTTTGTCAGGGTATTGCTTAATTACACAGTTTGATTAAATTAAGTTTTTAAGTATGACCATTTGTTAATGATGAATAAAGAATTATTGATGAATAATACATAATCAATTTCATTGTGATGATGAAATTAAATAATGGAAAAAAATCAAACTGGTTTAGACATCTTTTCAGTTTATAATTAGAGAGGATGCAATGGCATTAAAAAAAAAAAAAAAACTCCTAGATTTGTGTATACATCTCTCTCCTATAAAAAAAAAAAGAAAAAAAAAAGTTAAATATGAATTAAGAATTCCAGATATGCTTCAAGAACTACTTTGCAAGAGAAAATTAAATATTACAAATATTAAAATGAACTTGCTTGTTAAGATTCATTAAAAGAATTTTTTTATAAATTGTCAGAAGTGATGGGGTTGATGGAGAGCCTTGCTTCAAAACATCAGGTTTTGAGACAAGGAGGTGTCCTGTCACCGCTACTGTTCAGAGCTGTTATGAATGATATGCAATGTAGAGTGAATGAACAAGACCAAATGAAAGTTATGCTGTTTGGAGATGACCTCTGCATATGGGGGGGGGGGGGGGAGTGTAGGGAACAAATGCAACAGCAAATTGATGTGGGGCTAGTATGGCCAATGAATTTGGACTGGTTTTCAGTCAGCCGAAGAGTGAAGTAATGGTTGTAAAGAGGAGTGGCGAGCCTGATGGATACATTACACTGGTAGGGAAAGAGTTAAAAATTAGCTAACGACTTCAGATATCTAGGAAGCACATTACAAAGACTGGAGTGATAGACAAAGTAGAATCATATAAGTGGACAGCAATTTCTATAGGCAGACAAGAGATCTGATCTGGAACAGGAACATACCACTGAAGTGTAAGAAGGCTATACAGGGTGGCTCAAAAATATTGGCACAAATGTTTAAGGGAGGTAGGTAACATCTAAAGGAATGTGAATCGCATAGGAACCCATAACCGAAAACGTCACCATAAGTCGGTACACGGCGCTGTTCATCAGTTTGCGAGAGGGAAAATTTCTGGTTAACTCATTCAAGCAGTAGTCACGGCATGAAGAGGATGCATCGATATATGAACTGTGAGCTGGCAGACATGCACCTAGTGTATGGATTTGCAGAGGGCCCACACGGTGTGTGGGCAGGTATGGTCGGTGACTGCTTAGTCGGCCTATACCTGTTACCATCCTGCATGAACTCCGCTAAATATTGGATCTTTCTTGAATGAGTTCTACCAGGGTTACTTGACGATGTTCCAGCAAATGTGAGACGCAACATTTGGTTTCACCATGACGGTGCGCCTGCCCATTATGGAAGGTGTGTTCGTGACCATTTGAACAGGCGTTGATGGATTGGCCATGGTGGACCCATTGTCTGGCCTCCCACGCTCACCTTATTTATTGAGCCTTGATTTCTTTCTGTGGAGGCCCTCAAATCTATCGTGTATGAATTGCCTGTGGAGACAGAAATGGATCTCGTGGCGAGACTCGTATGCACTGCTGCTACTGTCAAAGAAACTCCAGGTGTGTTCGACCGTGTCTGCCAATCCATGCTGCATCAGTGTCACGCATGCATTGCGTCTCATGGTGGAACCTTCAAGCATCTGTTGTAACATCATGAAATGCATCCATCTCATACTCCATTGTTAATATTATGTCAAATAAATAAAATGTTTTCCACTAATTACTGTCTTGTGTCATTTGTGCTTCTTGTGCCTCTGCTACTACTTTCCCGTGACGTTTCCTGTTATGGGTTCCTATGCAATTCACATTCCTTTAGATATTACCTACCTTTCCTAAACGTTTGTACCAATATTTTTGAGACACCCTGTATATCAGACCTATTATGTACCAATTGCGATGTATGCATCTGAAACTTGGACTATGAGGAAAAAGGATGAATGCAGGAGGCAGAAATGATTTGTTAGGAGCATAGCCAGAAAGACAAGATGCAACAAACTCAGGAATGATGTGATTAGGGAAAAAATTAGATTGAAATAGTTTAGACATGTCAAGAAGATGAATGAGAGGCATTTGCCAAGTAGAATGTTTGATTTACAATTAAGGGACAAAAGATCAAGAGGGGGAACAAAGAATGAAGTAGCAGGGCATGATAAAGACTGATGTCATTAAGAGAGGAGGAAACTGGATTAAAATCAACAATGGAGAGAAGTACACGGACAAGCATGATGATTAGGCTTTATACGTCAGTCCGTTGAGTAGTGGAATGATGGCAGATGATGATGCTGTCAGAAGTGAAGTCATGCCTTCCTGTCAGAGAGAACACTGAACAAATTTTGGATCATATCTTGTTACAGGCATAAAAGTAAGTTTGCTTTATAGATTTTATGATTATACACACAGAAATAGTGCTTAAAATGGTAGATTGGTTCTTGTTTTTAAAAATTTTTTTTTATATTTATACAAGATATTTTCTATTTATATGCCAGTAAGATGGTGCTACGAACATATCGGTATCAAACATGGGACCTTTTTGCATTTCTCTTGTATTCAGCTTCAGGAGCATCCCTTTTTGGCTAACGTGGCGGCACTCCATTTGCTTTTGTATCTTTTTTCTGTTGCTGCGATGTCTTGTAACATCATGAAATGCGTTCACCACATTCATCGCTAGTGGAACCACATTTTGGTGGGAAGAAATGATACATTGCAGTTTTTCGTAAGAAGTAATGAGATCTTCCACAAGCTGCCTGTAGTTGCCTGCTTGAACATTTCCTAGAAAACTAGTCAAAACATTTTGATAGGCTTTCCATGCTGATTTCTCGATATCACTAAGGACACATTCGAATTTTTTGTCTTTGAAAAGTTGCCTTATTTGTGGACCAGTGAAAATGCCTGCCGTAATCTTCTCTGTACTGAGTCTTGAGAATTTCTCTCACAAGTATGTCAGTGCTGGACTGTTCACTTCCAAAGCCTTCACGAAATTTTTCATCGGCCTCTGTTTGGTGTGGAGTGGTGGAAGCAAAATTTATTTGGATCTACCAGAGGTTCAAATGCTATGTTCTTCATTCTAGGTGTTAATGATTTTCATTGAGGCCAGCTCCTCTTGTCATAGTGCATATACTTGGCACTACTATCCCATTCACAGAGAAAGCAACAGTACTTAGCTTTTATAATCCTAATAAAATGGCGATTACCTTTAAATCGAAACATGTCTACCACTTGTACTTCTGATAGTGTACCTCTATCAGAAGTATGAGTGGATGGCATACACAAGAGGTATTGAAGGCAGCATATTTCCATTATGTAATGACACAGTCTTAGAAGAGTCTATAAATAGTCTCCATTTTTCTGGAATGTGCCTCCTATTCATTGCTGCCATTAGACCAACATCCTTACAAACAGTGAATTCACCTTCTGTTTGATAGAATTTATCATAGTCTTTATTTTGAGTATGAAATGTCACTTTCACAGAATGATCTAGAAGATTCCACTGAGGCCAAAAGCTCTGCCTTATTCTTCGGCAGTTCGAGATCCCTAATGAGGTCATTAAGCTCACTTTCTGTGATCTTATGTGGCTCAGAAGGTTAAGGTTTGGACAAAATGATGGATCCATTGATGTAGATGGCTGCTGTACTTCTTCATGTATATCAAGTTGATGTTCATCAGTGTACAGAAAAATGGGCAGGTGATTCCAGAATAGGTAATACTTTCTGAAGTATGGGACGAATTGCAGATGGTATACATCACTGTCCACTTTTTCTTCATTGTCATCCCTTTTCTAATAGGATTTGCCATACAGAAGTAACAGTCTGTGACATGATTTGTTGGCTCCCTCCATATCATGGGCACTATGAAAAGCATAAAATGTCCCTTTTGATTCATTGACTGAGTTTTGATGAACAGGTAGTGCAGCGTATGTGTGGAGCCCAGTTCTTGTCCTGGTTGCCTACTTTATACCCCAAGTACAAGAAGTAGGCCTTTTTTATGGCTCAAGTTCAGGGATGCCTTCTTGAAGCTAATGTGACTTCTCCACATACAATAACAGAAGTCATCTGGACTGTTTACACAATTATAGGGCCTATTAATCTTATACAACACACATATTGTGCAAAAAGTAGGAATCTCACAGAGAACAACCATCAGCTGAGAACAGATCACCTAATACCTAGCTGTATTCAAGGATTACTGCAACAGAGTTGGACTTATTTGCTGTGACAACAGCTAATCACTTAATGCAGAACGAGGTGACAGTTACTGAGAGCATGGTGGTACTGAAACTGCTGTGTTTTGCCGAGAGCCTTAGTTGATAATGTAAAGTAACTTGCTAATATGAGACCCGAACTATAATTCAAAAACAAGAGATGCAATCGACAAATTTTAATGTGATTTTTGTGTTTAGCCGCATAAAATCAGTCAAGATTGGATGTTTTCGTAACACTTTACGTGTTGACCAGTGGAATTAGTTTGTGAGCAGAAAAAGGTATTTCATCCTCAAGAAACATGATTGGACAGTGTTTATAGTTAGATGCATGCCATCAGTGGAGACAAAGCAGAAGGAAGTACACTAGTTCTGTCCAAATACTTTCTCATTAATGCCACTTTTTCAAAACAAAAATTGTCAGAAATGATCACCTCCATTTCTGCCAGTTATTTCCACATCTTTGTGTTGATGATTGTAGGTTGTTGTAAACAGTGCCCACGGGAATTAAAAAATCATGTTTAGAAGCACCATATGTCAAGAATTTTGATACCAATGGCTAAAGATATTAGAAAAGTAAGTTTGAATAATAGCTAGGTACTGAGCTCCATTGAATTTGATGTTGTGTTCTGAGCATGCACAGTAAAAAACAGCATCGCTTGATTCAAATGAAAATCTGTTTTCTTGGTGCCATTTGAAGTGTTGATGAAATGAGCAGTTTATTTGGAGTGAGTCCATAGACTCCTTCTCCCCATATACTTGCCTACAGTTTATAAACTTAAAATAGCATGTATTGTCAAGCATGGTATGAATAACAAATTTTGCACTTGCAAATATATTGTATATTTAAAAATAATCAGAATAATTTATATTAATTGGTCCCTTAGAGTTCTGTGATTAATCATTTTTAACCAGGTTAACACTTTCCTGTTTTCAGAATAACAGTTTTGAAGTTATTGTAAAATTGTATTTTAGGCAAAATGTGCAGTTCAGGCTTTATGTACAGTATGCTGTTGTGGATTTATTAGATAGAAAACACCTAAAAATAATTTCATAGACTGATTTAACAAAGTAGTGTGGTTGAGAAGATTAATACTGTATATGGCTATACACTCTTAACTGCATGTTAAAATATATTATTAATGCACAATATGTGAGTGCTTTTCAATTAGCAATTGAATTTTATGGGGCTTAAGTAGATGTTCCTTTTGCAGAAAAAAAAAGTTAGTTCTTTAGCAGTAACATCAGGTTTGAAGGATTTGTTTGTTTTATATTGCAGCTTTATTATAAACTACAGAGGCCTGATAAAGAATATCTTTCCTACTCTCTGCCAACAAGTCTGATCTCTTCATATTTTGGATTTCCTGTGTGTTTGACAAGTTTTGAAGCAAAAACCAATTCTTATTCAGTTTGGCTTTATTGGGGTTACTATACCTCTTTCCATCCAAAAAGTGATGAAAAGATCTGAATAAATGTTAGAACCTCCCATTGCAGTCCCAGAATTTTCTTCCTTTATCAATCCTGCAACCTGTGGTTTAGCTTTATCATGCAGGAACATTACATGTTTTCAATTTTACAGAAAGGTTGTTTTTCAGGTAAATGGCTTAAGTGATCTAAATGCTGATAGTGTCTTTTTGAAAACAACAGTCTGAGTTGATTGTAGAAGTTCAGGATGAACACTTTTTTTTTTTTTTTTGAATGGTATACAAAGGGTGTAAACCACTATAAAGCCCATGATCTTTGGATATAAGACACCTCTTGGGTTACATATTTGCTTGATCTAACTTTAAATTTAACTTTGTAAATTTATTATAACATTCTTTTGAATAACATATAAAGTAGGACTCAGTCATAAAATATCACAAAGAAATTGAAAGTTGAAAAGCACTGCACTAATTACCAATATTCTACATTTCTTACTCTTCTTTAGGGAAACCTTTGAACATTCTATATGCCATGGCATTTGATGTGCTGATTGTTTTTTTTAGAATTAATGCATAGGTGGTATTGCTTTTCACTGTATATATTTTTCTAGTAAGTGGTGTAGTCATTTCAGTGTACCACACAATTTTGGATGTATTATGAATATGAATTATCTAATTTGGTAGTTTGCCAGCATACAAGAATCTTCTTGCTGACAGTTTTTCAGTTCAATATAGAAATTTATACACATCCGCCCACAGTACTTTACCTGACCTGCACATCTGTAATTTACATGCTAAAATTGTTCTGTCTTTGTGAATATGGTGGGTTTTAGTTAACTTTTATGATTGTGAGCATGTTGGATGTATTGTCTGTTCCTTCACAAACCAGCAGCAACTGCAGTTACTCCACCCCAGACCCCAACTGGCAAGAATTCAGACATTGATCGTTTAGGTCCTGAAGCCCATGATACACCCTACAGCTCCAAATTCTCAACTGCTGTCATCTATACATCACAGGAGGGCCCAGGTATAGAAATGCTTACTGTCATATGCAAGTGGGAAAGCTAAATGGATTTTAATGAATATTTAAATCCAAGTATCCTAAAAATTAAGTTTTAAAATACCGTTTGGCTTTAAATGCTTTGAAACATTTATATATGCATATTTTGATTTGCTTATTTTCATTTACTACTATTTGAAGTGGTTATCAAGAGTAATGCAACTTTCACACTAAATTAGTCAACCAAGATAGCTTCATGTTATGTTTTTCTATTTTTACTCTTCTTTTTCCTTGCATGTATGCATGAATTGTTGGTGACCTTCTCATCATACTCTTATCTATATTTTTTGCAAATGCCTGCTAACTAAACTTCTATTAAATATTCACCCTTTTCTCTTTATTTTTAACCAAAAGTATAAGGTAAGTTATGAATTCTTGTCAATTTTTATTTCAGAAAAAAATATCTGAATATTCTATTCTTTGATTATTTTTACATCTTTTGATTTGTCTTTTAGTGCAATTTTATTAATACAAATTAAGAAATATGTATTTCATAACAGTTGACTATTTAAATTAATTTTGCCATATATCAGAAAGTTGTAGGACAAATTTTTAATTGTGATTTATATACTGAATATTGACTATATCAATTTCTCAATTTCAGCTAGGAGAGTTAGTTATTGATTCTTTTTATTAGATTTTAGGAGCAAACTTGGAAAACATAAATGTTAAATGCAGTAAGGAATAATTTTAAATCATTTAGCACTCAGATGGTTGTTGTAAAGTCGTTTGTAGCAGAGAAGACATAGCAGTTGTTAGAAATAATTATTGTTGGGTATTTCATATTTTCAGAGATTAGTTATCAGCATGCGATAAGGTCATTTTGCTATGAGTAAACATTGACAATTTTAAGTACATACAATAAAACATCAATTTGAAATTGAGGAAACTTCATTGAGCTCCAATAAAATAAAGTACCAACAATGCTGTTTATCATTTATCTGTAACTCTGGTTGAGAAGAGAAATGTCTTATTATCGCAACCTCCCCCTTCATTTTGAGCACCTGTGCATGATGAGGTAACTTCCCACTGATGCTGCTGGGCTTTTCTGGTTAGCATTAGTGGGATCCAGTGTCCACATCAGCCTTTTAAACATCATCATTAATAATGGAATATGAAAAGCCAGAAACATGACAAGGAAAGATTGAGACAGGACAATTGACTGACAGTGTGAAGCAATCCAACAAAATTCCAAATAGTGAAGTTGTAATATTGATGGTTCTATCTTTCTGGTTATAGACCACAATTGCTAGAATCAAGTGTGTTTGCTGTGACCCATTGATCAATTGGGAAAGGGAGTTGTGGTTGAGGAGCTCAACTTTACATCACTTCAGCACCAGATTCAGCCAGGAGGTCCAGAGTTGGCCCAATTAGGATTAATAAGCTGTTAAGCCTGCTTGCTGGTCAGTGGTACTCCATCTTGTCTGCTTCCCTTTGGCCTTTGGATAATTCAAGGCATGTTAGATATATATATATATATTTTTTCCCTTCTACAAATCCTCTTCAAGACCCAAACTTAACCAAGTTCAAGGCAACAGATAACACCTCAGTAAAATGGCCAAGAACAGATAGTTGGCCAACTGTGACATTGTTGTTTGTCATAAATTCTAGCAGGGAATACATTATTTGGAAAATTTCATCTTTCTTTATCCAGAAAGGATTGAAAGGGTAGGCCAAATCCTTCGTCTGTGTTCTGGAGATTTCATTGTTGAAACTTCAAGAAAATTTCTTCCATTTTATATAACTGCTGAATGCCTTTAATTTAGAGGGCTGCCAATAGTAGAAACAGCCCCATAAAATGCTTAATACAGCCTATTGAGTTATAACAGAATGAGATCTCCAAGTTCTGAGGAGGAGGAGATAGTCTCTGCCTTGTTAATTCAGTACATAACAATTTGCAAAGCACATATCGGTACAAAATGTGGTACCCACCATGACTCTTATTCTTACTTTTAACATGCCATTACCTCCTACCTCAAATAAAGACGGTTATTTAAATTCAAGTTCTGAATGTAGTTCCATTGATCTACATTCTGAACCCATTAGTATTTAAAGTACCAGAAATATGAACATTCTCAAACAGCATTTTGCATATTTTTCCTCATAGCTTTAAAACCCAAAGATCTTAATTGTAATGGGGAATATCCTGTGTATTCTCATTTGCAATGAAAATAGGAAAAGGAAATTCAGAAATATTGAATATCCTGCATCGAGAGAATTGATGCAGAATGGAATATTCTGTATCAAGAGACTGAAAAGCTTGTCCAACTATCTAGTATTTCCAATCTTTATATGCCCAAAAGGTTATGGAGATATGTTCTACTGGAATATCAGTGAACATAACAATACCAGCACAAAACTCATTTGCTCACTAGACTTGATTCTTGAGTTCAGAAAAAAACTGAGGCCAAGATGAAGCCATTGCCACTGCTATATCAATATCTGCAGAAACAATCAAGGTAGAAGGGGAAGTCAGAAATTAGTGACTGTCCATTTCTTAGAATAAAATGAACTTACAGGCAAAAGAAATCAGTGATGACTTGGACATGGAAATCATTATATAGGAAGATATGGATGTAGGTTGTCAAAACTTCCCCAAAAAAGTTAAAGTAAAATTGCTGATGTAGAATTTACTTGACATTGACTACTGTCAAGGGTAAAGGGAAGGGCTTTTGTAAGAGTGACTGCAGTGGTCTCAGACAGTTTTTAAATTTTATGTTGCAATTATTTGATTTTACCAACAACAAATTTTAAATAGGAAGCATTTAGGGAACTAATTATAGTTGAGTCTTTCCTCAACTTGAATTTAGTCCAACTCGTGTAATCTCAGAAAGAAAAAGAATTCCATTAACATTTAGTTTACTCACTCCATTCAAGGCCTTAAATATCTCAATCAGATTGCTCTGCAGGTGCCTAGTCTCCAGACACTGCAATTTGCAGAACTGAAGCGTTTCTTGGTAGAGCTCTCTTTTGTTCCCTTCCCCAATCTGGTTGCACTTCTCTGCACCCATTCCAGCAAATCTACATCACTTTCTGAAGTGAGGATAATCACCTCCTTATCCATGCTGGCAATGTTTCTGAATATCACTGACAAAACTGCATGAACTATCTTGGCAGCCTGACTGCACAATTACTTCGAAGAGTTTTTAATTTTCCACTTCCGTGAGTGTAGTACCACGCAGTTGGTATGTTAATCTGGGATTACTGCTATCTGTACGCAGTACTATGCATTTGTCAATAGTAAACTTCAGCTGCCACTTCTCAGCCCATCAACATAATTTTTCTAGAGCTTTTTTTTTTATGAAAACCCCAAACACGAAAGGTATCAAAACCTATAGTACTTAGTACCATGCATGGGTTGAAGGAGAAGTATGGGGGGGAGGGGGATGCCGAAAACTTTGCTCTAGAGACTAAAAATGGGTTTCACCACTTCAAGCCTCCAATAAGCAAAGTGGTGGTATTTCACCGGTTGATGAAAGTCATCTACCACCTGAAAAGCTTGTTGCAGGTGCTCACCATGATTAATGCCCTTAACCAGTTTGCCAACCTTTGTATCATCTCCAAACTTAGACATGAAGCCTGATATACCTTCATCAATATCATTAATAAATATTGAAAATAACAATGAAGTCAGCACCTAAAACTGGGGGCTCCAGTAATAACAGTAGTTCATAAAAATTAGGGCCCATTGATACCCACTCTCTTACTTCTCTCGCTCAACCATCCCTTTATCCATATCACTAACTTCTCCTTAATGCCAATTTTCCAGTTTATTCAGCAGTCTTATGTGCAACAGTATCAAAAGCCTTCCTAAAATTCAAGTATATATCAAAATTATTTTTTGCGTCCAGTTCCTTGGTCACTGCATTATAGTAACCTGTCATATTGGTTAGAGACAAGACCACCCCTTAACAAACCTATGCTGTGACTGCAGTATAATTGCATTCCTGTTCAGATGATCCTGCATTACTTCTTAAACCAATGACTCCATTATTTTTCCTGGAACAGATGTTAAAATAGAGGTCTGTACTCATGTCACCTTTTGATCCTCTTTGTGAATTGGGGATATATTTGCACATCCCTAGTCCATAGGGGCCTCCTCAGAATCCAAGGATGCTCTCACAATTATTGCTAAGGGTTTTTTTTACCTACTTTGCTGTCTCCCTTAATATAATTTGATAGATTCCATCCACTCTAGGAAGAATTTTATGTTTTGCTTCAACAATTACTCTTCCACTTTCCTTTCAGTGATTACAAAATCACTTAGCTCCCTGATAGATTTTAAATAACTTCTGGCATCACTTTCCATAAAGAATTCCTCATTTGTGAATGTAGATGCAAAATACCCATTCAATTAGTAAGTAGCCTGAACAGGGTCATCAGCAGTTAACCCATTGACATCAAGTGGCCAAATATGATTTGACCCCTTCCTTCCTTCCTTCTATCGTTAATATAAGCATAGGTTTTTACTGCTGTAATTTGTACTTTTTGCCCAGAACTTCTCGTAATCTGCCTTAGCTTGTCTAACCTTTTCTGTGACATGATTACAGTCTAATTCATATATACCATAGGCTTCTGTGTTATCTGATAATTTATATGCATCCCACACATTTTTCTTCTCTGCCACAAGTCTCATCAATTCATCTGACATTCATTTAGGTCTAAAAACCTTGAACAGTATTTCTTAGTTTTTTAAAAGCTTAGTAGCTGCTATGATTACTTCCCTGAATGCTTCATCATCATCAATTAGGTCACTGCATAGAATTTAAAAACTGAGACCACTGTAGTCACCCTTACCAAAGCAAAAGCCTGTCCCTTCACCCTTCATGGTAGATGTGTCTTTAATTAAATTCCACATTATTGTGCTGTGATCACTGTTTCCCAGTGGATGTTTTACCTGCAGAGGGGCTTTAAGAGGTGACATGAATAATTAAATATGTTATTTTAACTTCTGTTCCAGGGAAATAATGGAGTCGCTCATTGAAGAAGTAATTTATGACCATCTAGACAGGAATGCAGTTATGCTGCAGTCACAATATAAATTTCTCAAGGGGTGATCTTTTAATTCTTAAAAAATTGCTGCTGATAAACAGATCAAGAGTATTGTTCCCTCTTGTTGCCTCTCTGACATGCTGCTGGAGGAAACAGTCATCCAATAAATCTACAAAAGTCTTACTAATGTGTGAATGACCAACTCACAAATTCCAGTCAACGTCTGGAAAGTTAAAAATCCCCCATTATAAGGCATTCTCATTTACTGGCCCACTCTTTCTCTGTTTAGCTGTTTGGTGTAATCATCACAGTGATTAGGCCTGTTGCACATTACTGCTGTCATTTTTGTGTTCCCAGTTGGTGTAATATAGTCTCAGATGCTGATGTGCCATAAAACCCCTAAACAAACAAACAGTCATTTTTGTTTTCCCAGTGCTTATGTCACACCAAACTAAATCAACATTGCACAGGTCACCCATGTTGACTGGATGTACTGCCTTAGATTTAATATTCTTCATATCCAAGGTGGTAGATGACTTTCATCAACCGGTGAAATACCACCACTTTGCTTATTGGAGGCTTGAAGTGGTGAAACCCATGTTTAGTCTCTAGACAAAGTTTCCGGCATCCCCATACTTCTCCTTCAACCCATGCACGGTACTAAGTACTATAGGTTTTGATACCTTTCGTGTTTGGGGTTTTCATTTAAAAAAAAAAATCTAAGAGCATACCCCCTGCTCCTCTGGTCCAGTCTGTCCTTCCTGTATACATTGTACTGTAGAAGCTACTAGGCTTTAAATACCAACTAAGAAATACCTTTCCAGAATTAGACCTAAATGGATGTGAGATGAACTGATGAGACTTGTGCATAGAAAAATATATGCAAGGGATCCATTTTCTTCTCTTTTGAATCAGGCGTCTGAATCACCTGATAATTTATATGCATGGGTGCATATAAATTTTCAGGTAATTCAGAAGCCTATGGTAGATATAAACTACTCTGTAATCAAGTCACAAAGGAGGTTAGGGAAGCTAAGTTAGATAATGAGAAGCCTTTGGCAAAGAGCCAAGAACAAGCATCAAACCTTCTACTGTTTACTTATATTAACAGCAGAAGGAAGGGTTGGAATAACATTGGTCCACTTGATATTGATGTTTAACTGTTGACAATCCTGCTCAATTTGCTGACAAACAAAATATGTATTTTACCTCTACATCATGCATGAGGTGTTTTTTAGGGAAGTGAATGCCAGTAGTTCATCAATCTAATAGGGAGCTAAATGGGTTTGTAATAACTGAGAAGGAAGTGGAAGAGAAATTGTTGAAACTTAACATAAAAAAAAAAAAAAAGTGCCTGTAGTGGGTGGGATCTATCCAGTTATATTAAGGAAGGAAAAAAGGAGGTAAGCAAAATCTCATTGATAATTATCAGAGCATCTTTGGATTCAGGTGAGGTACCTATGGCCTAGAGATGTGCAAATGTATTCCCAATTCACAAAGGGGCTTTAAGAGGTGACGTGAATAATTAAATCTGTTATCTTAACTTCTGTTTCAGGGAAATAATGGAGTCGCTCATTAAAGAAGTAATTTATGACCAGCTAGACAGGAATGCAGTTATGCTGCAGTCACAGTATAGATTTCTGAAGGGGTGATCTTTTCTGACCAATCTGATTGGATATCATTGGGTGGGCTGATAAGATTTGCATGCTCACTCATAACTCAGTAAAAAATTGAGATATATATAAAAAAATTAAAACGAATTTCCATAACGTCCTCTTTCAGTTTATATATATATTTCAATATAATCTGCAATATTCTTCTCCCAACATAAAATCTTCCCCCTTCCCCTCCATCAATGAGGAATAGTGGATTTCTGATTCTGATCAATTGCTTCACTGGTACTTTCACTGCATTGTCAAATTCATAATGTTGCCTTTCAAGTTCTGATTGGAAAAAAGTGGAAATTGCAAGGTGCAAGATCAGGCTGTAGGAAGAGTGGGGAAGAACAATGAACTTGTTTTCCAATGCTTTGTGTGTTTTTCAAGAAGTATGTAGATGAGTGTTGTTGTGATGGAGTGTTTGGTTCAGTGTTGTTGTGCACTAGGACAACTATCTTCCTTATGTTCATTTGTGTCTTAATATACTGCTGTGACTTTGGGTTGATTATTCCCCCCCCCTCTCAAGAAGATTGGTTTGGTGAACATGTGCATCCCAAAACATGGTAACCATAATTTTATGGACAGATGCTTGTCTTAAACTGTTTTGGTCATGGGGAATTGTTGTGACCAAATTCTATAGATTGCCTCATTCTCTTTGGAATGAAAATGGTGGACCATGTCTCATCTCCTGTAACAATTCCATGTGGGAATTCATTCCCTTCAGTGTGATATCTAGTCAGAAATTTCTGACAAATCCAAAGTCTTTCAGCCTTCATTTCCACAGTCAACATTCAAGGAACCCATGGGGCACAATTTTTTTGATAACTGCAAAGTCCAGTAATGTGGCCAACCCTTTCTTTTGAGATGCTCTGCTTTGCAGAATGGCCTTGTGTTATGCAAAAATCACTTGAATCATGCCAAGTTTTGTGTATTTCATCAGACACCATTATTGGTCTTCCAATGCAAGGCTTATTTTTAAATCCGCTGTTCCTGGTTCACTCTCTCTCTCTCTGCATTTCTTTGCTTACCTATGCACGGTGCTGTCATTGTCATATTCGTTGCGATAAACAGTTCATTTGCCAATTGACTTTCAATTGGAATGACCTTTTCCACAGTTAAGATTTCAAGAACAGCTCACTGTTTTAAATGCATTGACATGCCTACTGCACTAGTACTCATTTTAATGGCTACTGAGTAAATTTTTGTTATGCTAGATAGTCTTAGCATTGCATATGCATAGAACAAATTCTGAAGATTTGTTTATTTTTTGAATTTTAAAAATATCTCAGTTGTTAAGAGTTATGATTCAACAGACAAAACTTATCAGCCTATCCTCTTATGATGTGGTAACAAAGGAACTGTCTGCAAAAAAATAATTTTGATATCATATACTTGGATTTCAGGAAATCTTTTAATACTGTTGCACATAAGAGACTCCTGGAGAAATAAGTTGAGTGGGAGAAGACATAGTGGTGATCAGTGGGCACTGCTCTTTGTATACTAATATTAATTGTGGTTGTGACAAAATTCCATAGATTGCCTATGGAATTTTGCACCACTGAACTCCAGAGTTCAGTGATGGGGCCCGTCGTTGTTTTCTGTGTTTATTAATGATATTGATGGAGGTATATGAGGCTTAATATCAAAGTTTGCAGATGATGCAAAGGTTGGTTAATAACAGTAATCCAATATCGTAGATCTTGTTTCAGCTACTGAAACAAGATCTGCAATAGGTCAGTAGGCTGAGAATTGTTTTCTGAAGTTGAACATTGACAAATGCAGAGTACTGCATGTGGGTAGCAGTAATCCCAGATTAACATACCAATTGTGTGGCACTACACTCAGGGAAGTGAAAAATGATAAAGATCTGGGGATAATTGTGCAGTGAGATATGAAATTCTCTGAGCAGTGCAGATGGGCTGCCAGGAGAGCTTATTGGGTTTTGTCAATGTTATACAGATTTTTTGTTAGCAGAGATGAGGGGGGTAATTATCCTTTTGTACAAGGCCATGGTTAGGCTGCATCTCAAGCCATACAGTTCTGGAGGTCTCACTTTAGAAAGGATGTAGATCTGCTGGATCAGGTAACCAGTACTTCAAATTCATCACATTTATTTACTATGCTCCTAGCATTAGGGTAATGCAGGTATTCATGCGCGCGCGCACACACACACACACACACACACACACACACACACACACACACACACACACACACACACACACGGCCCATGTATCTGCTTGTTCTGTGACGTCATCTAGTATGCTTTAAAATTCTTTACGCATTGCTTTCCAGGCTGCTCCATGTTCCAGTAAAAGCAAGTATTGTCTGGGAAAGTTAGAATGCCATCATCAAGTTCACTTGATCCATTTAAAGCCTGAAACATATCATTCAGGTCTCCTTATAGGTGTCTAGTTTTCAGGCACTGCAATTTGGAGAACTGGATTCTTTTGTGGAATCTTGTTTCTCTGCATTGATTGTTGAGCACAGGTGATTCAGATGATTTCTGAAAATGAAGCTTCCAGTCCTGTAGGCAGTACTGGAGATGCGTTCTAACTATTGACTTATATAATACAATAATCACCTCCTTGTACCTGCCTTCAAAATTTCTCTATATCATTCACAGAACCCCATGAGCTATTATAGCAGTTTGCCTGCTCTCCTTGGAGAACTTTGTATCAGGCTGTACAATTATCCCTAGGTCTCTTTCGTTTTCCACCACCTGGAGTTTGGCATTACCTAATTGCTATGTAATTCTGGGAGTACTGTTGCCTGTATGCCGTATTTTACATTTTCTACTTCTCAGCCAAGCTCCCGAATTTAACTCTGTCTTGCAGTAGTAGTATATGTTGATTCCTGTCATTTACAATTTTTTTTAACCTTTGTATCATCTGCCAATTTAGAAGTAAGCTTGATGTGCTTTCATCAGTAGCTTTAATAAATGCTGTAAACAGTAAGTAGCCAGTACTGAACCCTCAGACTCCACCCAACCCTCCCTTTATCCATATCAGCAACTTTCCCCTAATCCCACACTGTTCCAATTTGCACAACTGTCTTTGGTGTGGAATAGTTTTGAGAACTTCACTGGAAATCTAAATATATGATGTCAAAATTGTTATTTGTTTCCAGTTCCTTTGTTACTGCATCATATTAGCTAATAAGATTGGTCAGACAGACTCTTCCCTTAGGAAACCCATTTTTTGATTTTTGTATAATTCCATTCCTTAAGATGATCTTGCAGTACTTTTTTAACCAATGACTTCATTATTTTCCCAGTAATGGAAGTAATGCTTGCAGGTCTTTAATTACTCATGTTAACCTTTGATCCCACCCTCCTTTGTGAAGGAGGCTCATTTGCACACCTCCAATCTGTAGGAAACTCACCCAAATACAAGTATGACCTCATAATTATAGCCAAGGATTTGCTTACCTCTTTTGCATCTGCTTTTAATGTAACTGGATAGATCCCATCAGCTCCAGGTTCTTTATTTACTTGTAGCTTTAGTGATTGCTCTTCCACCTTCTTAGTTATAACAAAATCATTTAGCTCAGAGTTATAACTCTGTGTACTTCTGGTATTCCTATCCCTAAAACGTTTTTCATGCATGAATGTAGATATAAAATAATTTAGTTTGTAAGTCATCTGAACAGGATCATGAATAGCTATATCATTTTCGAATTTGGTCTGATTGGCAGGACACAATTTGAAGCTATGTACCTTACTTCCTGCAGAATATCAGGTGTCATGTTCCAGTCACATGAAAACGAAAAAGAATTATGGCAGAACTGTAGATGCTTATTGAACTAGTGGGAGAAGCAAACCAAGTAACTTGAAACTATAAACAGAGCATCAGCACTTGTCTGATACCATACCATGCTTTGAAGAAAAAGCCAAATAATTGCAAAGGGGTGGTTTTGTTACCTTCCAGATTCTTGCATGCAGTTTCTGTATGAAAACTGGGGAGGGGGAAAAAAAAAAAAAAACCTCAGACTATTTTAGAAAAAAAGCTTTGACTATAATTATGAAGATAGACAAAATATCAGATTTTTAAGTGTTTGTTAATGTGGGAATGTTATGTTTGAGGGTAAACTATTTTTCCACTAAACCTGGCAGTGGTGGTGAAAACATGCCACCTTTGCCAGGTTAAGTAGATAAAAAAAAAAAAAAAGTTTAACCTTGTTGGTCATTGCAAATTGTCCAGTCATTCTTTAAATTTATTCATATTACTCACTTGTACAACACTAAGTCAGTTTATTTCAACAATCCATTACCCTCTTGCTTAAGGAAATTTATGCACTCCTATTTGCAACTATTCTTTTTCAATTAAAATATGCCATCAAATATTAGTTTACTCACTTCTAATGCAAGGTCTTAACCATACAGATTCCTAGTTTTCTGACATTGCAATTAATAAAACCTCAGTCTTTCTTAGAATATTCTTTTGTTTCTCCTACTAATCTTGTTGCATTTTCTGCATTCTTTCCAAGGAGGTTTATGTCCTTCCTAAAACAAGATTTCCAATCCTACATTTAGTATGTGGTCCAACTTTTATTTTACACAATAGGATAATCATACGTTTGACTTGCTGGCAAAGTTTATTATCAGAACACCACAAGCTGTTCTAGCAGCTTGTTTATGCTCAGAGAACTTCATAAGATTGTACAGTTATACCTGTGACATGACCCCCCCCCCCCAAATCAGTTGTCTTTAATTTGGTACTGCCCAAACAGTATGTGCTATTCTAGGATTACTGTTACCCAAATGCAGTGCCTTGCATTTATTGGTTACCTCAATTGCCATTTTATAGCCGATCTTCAAGAAGTAGTATATCCTGATTTTAAAATCATTAACCACCCTCTCATCTTTGTATTATTAGCAAACTCAGATTTTAAATGCCTATATCAATTTTATTATTAATAAATATTAAAAATAGTAAGGAGCACAATGCTAACCCCTATAGTATCCCTATCCCCAATTTACCATTAGTACATGAATGGGCAGTGACCATTTATAACCACTCTGTCTCCTACCACTTAACTGTCCCTTTAATCATAGTAACTTGTTCATAATGCCATGTTACTCCACTTTTCACAGCAATTTGGTACTGTTCATGTAAATTAGTCAACTTTTAGTGAAGTATATGACGTCAGACTTATTATTTTTGTCCATTGCCTTGTTGATGACCACATAGTAGCTTATCAGATTGATCAGGCACGATCTCTCTAATGCATCTATGCTGTGATTGCAATATTGTTCTGTTCCTGTCAAGGTCTTCAAGGTCTTGCATTACTTCTTTACTGTTGACTCCATTATTTTCTCTGGCACACAAGTCAAATTTTCAGTTTGTAATTACTCATTCTTTGGACCACACTTGTGAATAGGAGAGATATTTGCACATCTCTAATCTATAGGAGCTTTCTCTAAAATCAAAGATGCTCTCATCATTATTAAAGTAAAGATTTGATTGCCTCGTTTGCTGCTTCTCAATATAATTGGATAGATTCTATTAGTCAGGTCCTTTCTTCATATGTAACTGCAGCAAATTCTCTTCCAGTTTTTTGTTTTCAGTTACCAGAAAAAAATGTAATTCCTAGTCATTAGTAGAATGACATCTGATATATCCATATCTTCATCTATGCACATTACAAAATATCATTTGCTAGCAACCTCTTCAGGATCATCAGTAGTTATGTCACTCATATCTGGTGGACCAGTATGGTTCATCCCTTTCCTTTTAGTATTAACACAAGAATCAAGTTCCTTTTTTTTTTTTTTTTTTTTTTGAGCTCTTAGCCAGACTTCTCAATCTGCCATACCATTTCTAACCCCTGCTGAATAACTTGATTTGATTACAGACTAATTTGTATTTACTGTAGGACTTTGTTCTCTGATAGTTCATAATTGTTCAGTGGATTTTTATTTTCTGTGATCATCCTATGCATTTTTCTCTCCTGGTGCTACTTTGCAACACCAGCTCAAGTAGTCGTGCCAGAAATCTACAAAACAGCAACTTTTTTCTTCATAATTATGTACTTTTTTTCTAGATTGCAATTTAAAACTTTGTACTCCTGTAGAGCTTCTGGCTTAGAATTAAATTTTTTTTAAAAAAACAGCTTCCTCAATTTAGACACATTTTTCATTCTTTTGTTATTGTTACAAGGAAATGATATTTATCTTTCATCTAGTTATCATTTAATCATCTCTGTCGCATGTAATTTATATGCATCCGATACTCAGTAAGTTGAAATGCTTTCCTCTTGGTTTGGTAAAGAATGCTGCTTTTTAGTAATTACTGACATGAACTGATTCTCTATATCTTAATTTTCAGTATTTTCTCATATGGCAACTTTAAAATAAGGTTCATAGTACTTTTTTTAAATCTGAAGTCAGTACAGTGATTCTTGATATATTCGTAAAATGTGTGCAGTTGGAAAGCAAATAGAACAGCCGAAATTACTACAGTTTCAATGTGGGAAGAGTGCTTGGATTAAAAGATTTTGGAAGAACTTCATTTTCGAAGATTTTATGTTTTGAAAAGATTTTATGAAGAAAAATAAATTCTTAAAACAATCTTTAGCATTGTTTTTTTTTATTAGCTCCTAATAGAGCACTGTTTTATTTTGTAAATTGTATTGCAATGAATTTCCACTATTCATGCTTCATTTAGTAGATGGGATATTGTCATTTAATTTAAAAACTGGTTTTAATAAACAAACTTAGTTTTTTGTAATATGATCAGCAAAGGACACAGTTATATGCAGGTAGACAATTAGAAGAATGAAACACCTCACTGGATAGGTAGTAAAACATCCAGACCAGCAGTGATTTGAACCCCTGGTCATAGTGTGCACATAATCACATTGCACCTGACAGTTGTTCAAATTAGTTTTTTGTTACAAGAAAACTTTTTTTTTTATTTATCTTTGAAGTAGACCAATGATGCCAGATGCTTCATATATTACTTACAGATTGCAATACTTATGTGATTTTGTTTTTTTTTAAATGAAAAATTTGAAAATCTAAAAAAAAAAAAAAAAAAAAAAAAAAATTTTTTTTTTTATTTGCAGTTTATTTTCTATGCAACAAAACTTTAATTATGCTCAAAATGTAGGGGGAAAAGTTGCAAGCATAAAAAATATAAACATGAAACTATAGATCACTTCTATTTTTTTGGATCAGAAAAACTATTAAGTGCATGAAAATCAAACTTGCACATGTTAATGTTTTGTCAGATAAAAAAAAATGAATGAACAGATAAATAATAATCAAAACAAGAAACCACTTTGCATTAACTATAAAAATAGAGATGACAGGATAACTAACTTCTGTAGCCGCCTCTTTAACCAACAGATGAGAAACATACTTAGAATTAGCATTAGAGGCATACGATGCAAGAAAGCAAGCTTATGCAGCATCAGACAAAAAAAAAAAACCACCCCATTTCACCCTTCCATTTGTTTCAAATACCTGTCCAGCTCAGCCTTAAATTTATTTAGGCTATCAGCTTCCACAACAAAAGATGGAAGTCAGTTACACCAATCAACTACCCGCTTGCTAAAGGCAAACATCTACCCTACAACTGTCTTTCCTCAATTTGAATTCCTCTCAGGTGATTATTCTGACCAATAGGAAGAAACCCATCAGCATTGAGCATGCTCAAACCATTCAAGGCTTTCTACACCTCAATCAGATCACCTCACAGGTGCCTAGTTTCTAGACACTGTAATCTGCAAAACTTAAGCCTTTCTTCTTAAGAGCAACCCTTCGTTCCATTCACTAATCTTGTTGCCCTTCTCTGTACTTGTTCCAAAAGCTCTACATCCTTCTTGAAATGAGGCCTCCAGACCTGTATACAGTACCCAAGGTGTGGCCTGACCATTGCCTTATACAAGAGGATAATCACTGCCTTATCCCTGCTAGAAAAATTCCTGTATACCATTGACAAGACACCATGAGCTACTCTTCATATATGCCTGCACAGTTACCCCCAGATCCTATTCATTCTCTACCACTGTCAGTGTAGTACCACAGTTGATACGTTACTCTGGGGTTACTGCTTCCCATATGTAGTACTTTACATTTTTCAATGTTAAACTTCATTTGCCACCTCTCAGCCCATCTGCTCAACTTTTCTACATCCTATTGCAACAGCGTACTGTCATTAGTGTCCTTAACAACCCTGCCAACCTTCATATCATCTGCAAACTTGGACATTAAGGGTGATATACCATCATCAATATCATTTATAAATACAGAAAACAAAAATGGACCCAACACTAAACCCTGGGGAACTCCACTAATAACATTAGTCAATGAGGAGTGGTGTCCATTGATTACCACTCTATCTTCTCCCACTCAACCATCCCTTTATCCATAGCAGCAATTTGCCTCCAGTGCCACACTGCTCCAATTTGTGCAGCAGTCTTCCATGTGCAACAGTATCAAAAGCCTTTCTAAGATCCAAATATATGATATCAAAGTTATTCCCTGCATCCAATTCCTTTGTGACCACATCATAGTATCCAATCAAATTGGTCGGACAAAACTTCCCCTTAACAAAACCATGCTGTGTTCGAGCTATAACTGAAGTATTATCTAGATATCCTGCAGTGCTTCTTTAACCAGCGCCTTCATTAATTTTCCGGGAACAGAAGTTAAACTAACAGGTCCATAATTACTTGTGTCGCCCTTTGATCCTCCTTTGTGAATTGGGGTCACATTTGTGCATCTCCAGTACCTCCCCTGAGTCAAAGGAAGCACTCATAATTATGGCTAAGGGTTTGTTTACTTCTTTTGCTGCCTCCTTTAATATAACTGGATAGATCCCATCCACCCTGGGTGCCTTTTTTATGTTTATCTTCAACAATTTCTCCTCCTCTTTCCTCTCAGTTATTACAAAATCATCTAGCTCACTGCCAGAGTTTAATTCACCTCTGGCATTCCCCTCCCTGAATAACTCCGCATGCGTGAATGTAGATGCAAAATGCTCATTTAGTTTGTTAGCCACCTGAGCATTATCATCAACAGTTGAACCGTCAATATCCAGTGGACCAATCTGATTCTTCCCTTTCCTTCTAGAGTTTACATAGGTAGAGAACTCTTTTCTGTTTTTCGTTGCATCCTTTGCCAAAGATTTCTCATAATCTGCCTTTGCCTGCCTAATCTCCTTTGTGACTTCGTTACAGAGCAACTTATATCTATCATAGGCTTCCATGTCACCCATTAATTTATATGTATCCCATGCATTTTTATTCTCTGCCACATGTCTCATTAGTTCATCTGACATCCATTTAGGCCTAAACTTTGAACAATATTTCTTAGTTGGTATGTAAAGCCTAGTAGCTTCTGAGATAAATTCTTTGAATGCTTTCCATTTTGAATTTGCTGTTGGTAACATCATCAGTTGGTCCCACTGTATAGAATTTAAATACTGGCTCGGACCAACGTAGTTGCCTTTACAAAAGCAAAAACCCTTTCCTTTACTCTAGATCAGGGGTGGGCAACAGCCGGCCCGCGGGCCACATCCGGCCCACAACGATGTTGAATCCGGCCCCCTCGGTAAATGCATAAATATAGAAAATCCATACCTGACTACACTCGCCGTAAACGTTCGGCTTAATTCGGTTCAATCGGGAATCGCGGCCAGTACAACAGTAACCAAGTGATTCTACGCAGCATCAAAGAGTTATTTCCTAATTATTATTGTAGCATCGATCGAAGTTCCTTTGGGTTTGACTTCTTATTGAAAAAAATAATATTGGTGCGAGATATTTTATGTTTTATGACTTTTCTAATTATTACAATTTTTAATTTAATATAATTTATAACCCATAAAATGAGTCAATTAAAAAAAAAAAAGAAAAATTGATGCCGAATGCCGCATTTTCAATGATAATTGGACATTCAGATTTTTTTTAAAAAATACATTAATAATTTGGTAATTCAAGTAATATAACATTTTTTTAGGTTCTGATTTTTTTATTAAATCGTTCAATCTATTCCGGCCTGCATCATGATGCGAAAATGTCATTCGGCCCGCTGACGAAAAAAGTTGCCCACCCCTGCTCTAGATGGTAGCTACTCCTTTGAGCAAATCTCACTTCAGCACACTGTGATCACTGTCACCTAGTTGTTCCTTTATCTGCAGATTCTTGATGCATGAAGAATCACTATTGATAATCACATCAAGGGTATTACTCCCTCTAGTTGACTCCCGAACATGCTGATGTAGAAAACAATCATCCAATAAATCCAAAAAAGCCTTGCTAGTGTGTGAGTGGCCAATCCACAAATTCCAGTCAGTATCCGGGAAATTAAAATCTCCCATTATAAGACTCTCTGATTTGCTGGCCCACTCTATTTCCCTGTACAGTTTTTTTTTTATTATACTCATCAGAGTCATTAGGCTTATAACACAGTCCTCTATTTTGATCTTCCAATGCTTATGTCACACCAAACTGACTCGACACTGCACTGTCCACCCATTTCGACTGGCTGCACTTCCTTGGATTTTGTGTTTCTTAACTAATAGCATAACCCCTCCTCCTTTCCTATCCTGTCTATCCTTCCTATACACATTGTATTCCCCAGATTCCAGTTTTGCATTCCTTATATCTGTGTGACACCACATCTCTGATATTCCAGCAATATCTGCCTTTGATACTTGTTTATGTTATGCTGAAATCAGAAGTAGCTTGTTGAAGTGGAAGACAAATAGCTATACAAACATTCACACTGGTCTAACAAGTCCATATTTTTCACTGTTTTTCAGTTATGTTGTACATGAAGTGTTAAATATTTTTACCACTATGTAGTAAAGTGTTCTTTAATTCCTCGAATTCTAAATTATTATTTTTAAGTATTTCACATAATGAATTTTCTTATAATAGCATTATTAAAATGCTTTTAATGGGAAATTCAGAAAAGGTAGGTTTGCATTGCTTGTGAGAGATTCTATATTTGTAATCAATTATGTAAAGGGACATGAACTAAAACTGTGAAAGATCATGTATTATACAGTTAATTATAATTTAAGTAAATTCAAAAATGAAATTCTAATTTAATTTGCTGGTTACATTCAAGTTATCTGTCCCTGTTTGTGATAAAAAGACGTAATCTGATATTTTCTTAACTTTGCTTTAAAAAATGTTGCTGTGCTGTGTTAGCCAGTTGTAATTATTTCATAGTCTAGAATAAGGATTTTATATAGAGATTTGAATGTTTGAAATGGAAAGAGTAGTAGCAGAGGCATGTGACGTAAGAAAGCAAACTTATGTAGCATCAACCAAAAAAAAAGCCCATTAACACATCCATTCCCTCTAAAAGTTTGTCCATTTTCTCCTTGAATTTATTTAAGCTATCAGCTTCCGACAGATGGGAGTTTGTTCCAGCAATCAACAACCTGCTGGATAAAGGCAAATTTCCGCACATCTATTCTACAACTGTCTTTCCTCAATTTGTAATTATGCCCCTTCAGGTTTGTAATCTGAGCAAGTGGAAGATTCCCATCAGAATTCAACATGCTCAACCCATTGAAAGCCTTATACACCTCAGTCCTATCACCTCGTAAGTGCCTAGTCTCCAGATGCTGCAGTTTGCAGAACTTAAGCCTTTCTTGGTAATAGTAACCTGTCATTTCCCCTCACTAATCTTGTTGCCCTTCTCTGTACACATTCAAGCAACTCTACATCCTTCCTGAAATGTGGCCTCGAGACATGTACGCAGTACTCAAGGCGTGGCATCACTATTGCTTTATACAAAGTGATAATCATCTTTTCCCTACTAGCAAAATTCCTGTATATCATTGACAATACCCCATGACCTGCTCTGGCTACTTGTCTGCACTGCTCAAAAACATCATATCTGACTACACAATTACTCCCAGGTCTTTCATTTTTTACCACCCGAAGTGTAGTATCACACAGTTGGTACGTTTCTTTGGGGTTACTTCTACCCATATGCAGTACTTTGCATTTGTCAATATTAAATTTTAGTTGCCACTTCTCGGCCCACCAACCCAAATTATCTTGATCCTGTTGCAGTAGCACACTGTTATTAATAACCCTGCCAACCTTTGTATCATCTACGTACTTGGACATTAAGCCCGATATACCTTCATCAGTATCATTGATAAATATACAAAACAACAGTGGGTCCAACACTGAACCCAGATTACCACTGTCTTCTCCCACTCAACCACCCTTTTATCCATTGTAGCAACTGTCCCTTAATACCATACTGCTCCAGTTTGTACAGTAATCTTCCATGTGCAACAGTGTGAGAAGCTTTCCTGAAATCCAAGTATATGATATCAAAATATATTTTTTTTTGGATCCAGTTCCTTTGTAACCATATCATAGTATCCAGTGAAATTTGTCAGACAAGACTTTCCCTTAAATCCATGCTGTGTCTGAATTATTACTGCAGCCTTGTATAGATGATCCGGCAATGCTTCTTTTAAGTGACTCCATTATTTTCCCCGTAACAGAAGTTAAAACTAACAGGTCTGTAATGACTCATGTCACCCTTTAATCCCCCCTTTGTGAATTGCAAATACATTTGCACATCTCCTGTCCATGGGGACTTCCCTGAGTCCAAGGATGCTCTCATAATTATGGCTAAGAGTTTGCTTACTTCCTTTGCTGCCTCCTTTAATATATAGGCGTCTCCGCAGCCAGGTGGGCAGGAGCAGCAGTGCATAGCACACGCTTCTTGATTAGACCGAGGTTCGAGCCCGTGACCACCAAATATGGAGAATGCAGAAAGGTCAGGGAATGACCGCCGCATATCCACGGAGCAATATGGCCTTAGTTGCTAATGCTCCTAAAAACTAAATAACAAACAAACAAATTTTAATATATAATTGGATAGATCCCATTCTAGGTGCCTTCTTTATGTTTAACTTCAGTAATTTTTCCTCCACTTTGCTCTCAGTTATTACAAAATCATTAAGCTCCCTGTTGCAGTTTAATTAGCTTCTGTCATCCACTTTCCTAAAGAATTCCTCATGTGTAAATGAAAAATACTCATGTGTAAATGAAAAATACTCATTCAGCTTGTCAGCTACCTGAGCAGAATTATGGATTGTCGAACCATTGATATCAAGTGAACCAATCTGATTCATCCCTTTCCTTTAGAGTTTATATAAGTGAAGAAGTCCTTGCTGTTTTTCTTAGCATCCTTTGCCAAAGATTTCTCATAATCTGCCTTCGCTTGTTTAACCTCCTTTGTGACTTTATTACAGACCATCTTAGATCTACCATAGGCATCTCTGTTGCCTGATAATTTATATGCATCCTATGCAAATACAGGTAGTCAGAAATGGATCACTTTGACATTTTGTGGCTCAGGTTGAAAAAGAAAGTAATAATGCTTATTGTGCTGTACTTCTGTTAAAACCAGAAAAGGATCAATAGTAGAATAGAGGTTAGCATTAGTAGAGGCATACAATGCAAGAAAGCAAGCTTATGTAGCATCAGCCAAAAAAAAAAAAAAAAAAAAAACTCCTCCCATTTCACTCCTTCAGTCATTCAAAATGCCTGTCCAGCTCAGCTTTAAATTTATTTAGGCTATTAGCTTCCACAACAAAAGATGGAAGCCTGTTCCACCAATCAACTACCTGCTGGATAAAGCCAAATTTCCACACATCTGTTCTAAAACTATCTTTCTTCAATTTGAAACTGTGCCCCTTCAGATTCTTAGTCTGAGCAAAAGGAAGAATGCCATCAGCATTCAGCTTGCTCAACACATTCAAGGCCTTATACACCTCGCAGGTGCCTACTCTCCAGGCGCTGCAATTTGCAGAACTTAAGCCTTTCTTGGTAAGAGCACTCCTTTGTTCCCCTCACCAATCTTATTGCCCTTCTTTGTACTCGTTCTAGCAACTCTACATCCTTCCTAAAATGAGACCTCCAGACCTGTACACAGTACCCTAGGTGTGGTCTGACCTTTGCCTTGTATAACGGGATAATCACCTCTCTATCCCTGCTAGCAAAATTCCTATATATCATTGACAAGACTCCATGACCTGCTGGCAGCCCATCTACACTGCTGAGCGAACTTCATATTTGACTGCACAATTACCCCAGATCTTTTTCACTTTCCATTTCCCTGAGTGTAGTACCACATGGTATGTTTCTCTTCAGTTATTGGCGCCTCCGTAGCCAGGTGGGAAGGAGCAGCAGTGCGCAGCACACGCTTCTTGATTAGACCGGGGTTCGAGCCCGTCACCACCAAATACGAAGGATGCGGAAAGGTCAAGGAATGACCACCGCATATCCCGGAGCAATATGGCCTTAGTTGCTAATGCTCCTAAAAACCAACAAACAAACAAATCTTCAGTTATTGCTACCCATATGCAGTATTTTGCATTTGTCAATGTTAAACTTCAGTTGCTACTTCTCAGCCCATTTTCCCAACTTATCTAGATCCAGTTGGAGTAGTATACTGTCGTTAACAACCCTGCCAACCTTTGTATCATCTGCAAACTTGGAAATTAAACCTGATATACCTTCATCAATATCATTGATAAATATACAAAACAACAACTGGCCCAACACTGAACCCTGGGGGATCTCCACTAATAACATTTGTCCATTGATTACCACTCTCTGTCGTCTCCCACTCAACCATCCTTTTATCCATTGTAGCAACTTACCCTTAATGCCATATCTCTCCAATTTTACAGCAGTCTTCCATGTGCAACAGTATCAAAAGCTTTCCTGAGGTTGTTTTCAGTATCACTAAATACCATCTTTTCCCCCAATAAGCGAGAATGGAGATGTTGAAGAAACCATGCTAAATCAGTTTTTGACTATATTAGAGTTGCTATTTCTCTATTTTAATCTAAGAGGATCTTGAAGATATCATGGATGAGGCAGAAATTACCATTTCAAGGTCACAATTTTTGCATCATTCTTGCAACATGAAATTTGAGATTATTCATAGCACCAATGAACTAACTATTGCAGGTCATTTATTTGCAGTGAGAATTGAAGGGCAATATTAAATTGTTTTACTCCTTTAAATTGTCACAGTTGTGACAATTTAAAGGAGTAAGAAAAACACATCAGTGCATCTATTTAAGGCTTCTTAAATTTAGAGGTCTAAGCATAAACAGTGAAAAAGAGAAATTCAGCATCATGCTGAGTGAATGAGTTGGCAATAAAGTTCCTGGACCGGTGCCAGTGAGGTCATGTTCGATGAGTTTGAAAATAAACAGAAGTGGTTTGCTATAGTCAAACTTCTTTCCATCAAGATCACCATCTTGATGGAAGTAAAAACCAGTTTCATTAGAAGCATTAATGGTGTGTGTCATGATTTTGCAATGAATAATGAATGAATATCAAATTTTGCTTTAAAAAGGAAAAACCTGCAACAGAAAAGTATGAAATGTTAAAGTGTTTTATGGTGATGAAACATTAAGCCTTACCAGGGTGTTTATATAGTAGGAGTAGTTTAAAGACAGGTGAGGATGTTTGTGATGAACAAAGAAGTGGCCATCTGTCAACCTCTTGAAATGAGGACTGAGTTCAAAGGTTCAGGAAATTGTGGCAAGAGATTGTTGTTTGACCCTCAGAATGATGGCTGATGAGGTGGATATGAAGGAGACAATTAATCAAATTCTGCTTGATGATTTAGGGAAAGGAAGGTCTGTGCAAAGTTTGTGCCTCACAGATGAACAGACAACAAAGAATGTTATTCTGTGAAGGCTCTGTCCAGACTTGTCAAGACAATCCTAATTTCCTCAACTGTATTGTCACTTGTGATGAGTGTTTGAGGTTTTAGTGTTACCCAGAGATCAAGTGTCAGAGCATGCAGTGGATTTCAAAATCGTCACCAAGGGCCAAAAAGTTTTGTTTACAGATGTCCAGGTTCAAGATAATGCTGGTTATATTTTTAGACAAACAGTATGATTCACAAGGAATCTGTACCTAAAGGGGTGAGAGGCAACACTGTGTTTGATGTGCAGGTGCTTTAAAGACTATTGAAACACATTTCCTGGGTGAGGCCACTATTCTGAGAGAAAGACCTTTGGTTGTTGTTGCACAACAATACTTCCCTAACCATTCTTCACTTGTTGTGAAGATATTTCTGATGAAACATGGCATTTTACAGATCATAAATCCCCCCCCTCCCCCAACTTCTGAACTAGCAGCAGTGGCCTTTCTCTTTCCCCAGGTGAAAATTTCCCTCAGAGAAAAGAGATTTCAGGATGTTGAGGACACAAAGAAAATTTAACACTGAACTGAACATTATCTCTATGGATGCCAACAGAATTCAGTCAGGTAGTGATCACTTTGAACAAAGATAAAAACTTTTTATTGCAGCAGTCTGGGAACTTTATGATACTGATAGCTCTGTTCCTGTTTTTCAGTTAGTCTGGTTGATCTGGAGGGGTTATGTTGTTAATGAAGCAAAAACATAAAATCAAAGGAAGCGCATCCAGTTGACATAGATGGACAGTGCAATATTGAGTCAGTTTGGTGTGACCTAAGCACTGGGAAATCAAAAATAAGAGTAGGAATGTGTTATAGGCCTAATGACTCTAATGAGTACAACGAACAATTGTACAGAGAAATAGTGGGCCAGTAAATCAGAATGTCTTATAATGGGGGATTGTAACTTCCCAGATATTGACTGGAACTTGTGGATTGTGGGGTGTTCACTCGCACACTGGCAAGACTTTTGTGGATTTATTGGATGATTGTTTCCTGCAGCAGCAGCATGCATCAGAGAATCACTTCTGATAACTCTTGATCTGGTTATCAGAAGTGATTATTCGCATATTAAGAATTTTCAGATAAAGGAACCACTAGGTGGCAGTGATCACAGTGTACTGATGTGGGATTTACATAAAGACATAATCACCACTGGAGGAGAAATTATCAAAGTTAAACATAAGAAAGGCACCTGGGGTTGATGAGATCTATCCAGTTATATTAAAGGAGAATGCAACAGTGCTAAGCAAACCCTTAGCCATAATTATAAGAGCATCCTTGAACAGAGAGGAAGTCCCCACGGACTGAAGACATGCAAATGTATCCCCAATTCACAAAGGGATCTAAGGGTGACACGAGTAATTACAGACCAGTTAGTTTAACTTATGTTCCAGGTAAAATAATGGAATCACTGTTTAAAGATGCATTGCAGGATCACCTAGACAAGACTGCGGCAATAATTCAGACACAGCATGGGTTTAAGGGAAAGTCTTGTCCGACAAATTTGATTGGATACTATGATTTGATTACAAAGGAACTAGGTGCCAAAAATAATTTTGATATCATATTCTTGGATTTCAGGAAAGCTTTTGACACCATTGCACATGGAAGATTGCTGTACAAATTGGAGCATTATGGTATTAAGGGTAAGTTGCTACAATGGATAAAAGAGTGGTTGAGTGGGAGAAGACAGTGTTAATCAATGAATGCTGCTGTATGTGGACTAATGTTATTAGTGGAATCCCACAGGGTTTGTTGTTGGGCCCACTGTTGTTTTGTATATTTATCAATGATATCGATGAAGGTATATAAGGCTTTGTGTTGAAGTTTGCAGATGATACAAAGGTTGGCAGTGTTGTAAATGCCATTGCTGCCATTACCGTTGTAAATGACAGTAATGGCAGTGTGCTACTGCTACTGAGAAATGGCAACTGAAGTTTAACATTGACAAATGCAAAGTACTGCATACGGGTAGAAGTACACCCAGAGGAATGTGCCAACTGTGTGGGACTACGCTTAGGGTGGTAGTAAAGGAAAAAGACCTGGGAGTGATTGTTCAGTCAGATATGAAGTTTTCTGAGCAGTGCAGACAGGCTGCCAGAGCAGGTCATGGGGTATTGTCAATGATATACACGAATTTTGCTAGTAGGGAAAAGGAGGTAATTATCCCTTTGTATAAGGCAATGGGCAGGCCACGCCTTGAGTACTGCATACAGGTCTGGAGGCCTCATTTTAATAAGGATGCAGAGCTGCTTGTGTGTGTACAGAGAAGTGGCACAAGATTGGTGAGGGGAACGAAGGGATCCTCTTACCAAGAAAAGCTTAAGTTCTGCAAATTGCAGCAGCTGGAGAGTAGGTACCTGCGAGGTCATCTGATTAAGGTCATCTGTATAAGGCCTTGAATGGGTTGAGCACACTGTGATTCTGATGGGATTCTTCTGCTTGCTCAGATTACGAACCTTGAAGGGACATAAATTCAAATAGAGGAAAGACAGTTGTAGAATAGATGTGTGGAAATTTGCCTTTAGCCTAGCCAGTGGGTGGTTAATTGCTGGAATAAACTTCAGTCTGTTGTTGAAGTTGATAGCTTAAATAAATTGAAGGAGGAACTGGAGAAATTTTTAGATGGAATGGTGAAGTTTTTTTTTTCTCTCTCTGATGCTACATTAGCTGATACGTTTGCTATCTTGCATCACATGCCTCTATTATTACTGCTGCTTCTATTACTATCTCCAGAGGCCTCGAGGATTGTATGATGTAATTCAGCTTTAGTTTTGGTTTCAGTTTCTGTCTTTGCATTAGAACCATGAGGTGGTTCTAGTGAGGTGATCGGGTAATAAACCCTTCGCCAACTTCTTAGCAGCAAGATTTCTGTTATTAAATACTTGTCCTTTGCATGCAGTATAGTATCAGAATGAAGAACCAAATCATTAAATCATTCCCTTTATCACTTTTATTGCTATCATATTATACCAGACTGGTATTTATGCTTTATAATTAAAACATATTTCCCTCTTCTCTTCTGTAATATATGGTTTTCCTGTACACACTGCACTTACCATAAAGTAGTTTACTAATTTAGGCACACTTTATATTACTCAGGAGTGGTTTGTAAATTGAGTGTGAACTTTCTTTCATAAAGTGATATAATTAGAGGATGTCCGTTTTTATTTATTTTTTGCAGTGTTGGCAGTTTTTATACAATATTGAATTATGCAAATAAGCAGTGGAAAAGCATTCTTGTTGATTAGTTTAATTTTTAAAATTAAACTCAAAACATTTTGGTTGTAAGTGGTTGTTGAACTTCCCCCAAAAAAATAAATATGTTAAGATTAACACTGTCAATTACAAGTTTGAGTACATTTGTAATTAATCAAGACATCAATATACCAGAATTAATGAATACTGATTATAAAATGTTGGATAAACTTCAGACAAAAAATACAGTGAAACTTGTTTAAAATTATGTCTTCAATATCAATTATTTTTTCTCCATATAAAAAATAACAAAAATAGCTTGTTTCTATTCCACCTGTCCTAGTATTATATTTGGGATAAAAACAAACTTGTAGTTCAGGGTCACTCACTAGGTCCACTCTTCTATAACATTGGTATAGGGTAAAAGCCATGTGAGTGACACTACTTGCTGGTTTTCTCCTGATTGTAGTATTGGTCTGGTTTTTCTAAGAGTTGAATCATCCAAGAGGAAGAGTTAACTCTAAGAGAAACAAAAAAATAACCACCTTTTTGATGAACAGGGGATTATTGTAATCTACCTTATAGACCAGATTGGTATAAGTTTTAGTATTTGAGCTGATCCTATGAGTACCTGGTTTAATTCATATTATGGGTGGGCATTAACCCTTTCTCTTACCTCAAAATTTAATATTATCCATCAAAATGTCATTTGTACTTTTTCCTCAAGTAATTTTCACCTAGTCACATCATTGCGAATCATGATGCTATCTTTATGATCTCTAGTCTTAAACATAATTATGACCAAAAAAATTAAATTAAAATTACAAGATACACTGCTGGCTGGGCTAGCTGAGTGGGTAAAGTGCCTGCCTGGCAACCCAAAGGTCGCAGGTTCGAATCCCACCTTGGGCTTGAATCACAGTAAAATGCAAAAACCTTGGGAGGTGCATTATAGCCACAGAAGCTGATGTGCCAACTACTAAAAAAAAAAAGGAAAAAAAATATACACTGCACTGTGGTACTCTGTTCTAAATAAAACACTAATTTGAAGTATTTCTTATTATATCTTAAATATAGAACTGTTAATATATAACTTATTTGTTGCAAAGTGTATTGGGGCTTAGCTTCTGCTTTTTTTTTGCTGAGCATTCATGTTCAGCATCCACTTGTCTCCAGTTTATTCAACTTACAAATAGCTCATGAAATTGTTTTGCCTTGAGAGAGGAATAAATGGAGAGTTGTTCCATAAGGTTTTTCTCCTTAACATAGTCTTGAACCTAAGCAACAAACTTTGGCTTTTCCAAGCTTAAGGTAAGTACAAAGAATTGTATACATTGTATTGAAATCACTGGACAATTTTCAGAGTTGCAATCCTAGAATGAGGAGTACGGAATATATCAAAGTAACAGGATTTCTATCCTTGTGATATTAGCATTAGCAAACTTTGTTACTTTTCCTTTATACAATGTGGATGGTAGGCCTGTTGCTTTAATTAGTATTCAAATCAGTATGTAGGTTCCAATTTCAAAGATCAAGGTTATCATTTTGATCTTTGAAATTGAATGTTGAAAACTAACTACATCACTTCTGGATATTATTTTTATTACATTAGTAATTTAAGGATTTCATATAAATTCATTTCAGCTTGTCTCATTTCTTCTGTTGTGCAACAAGAAATATGAAAGAGTGTAAAAATGGCTCAAACTTGTCTTCAGCATTGATGAGCACATTTTGTTTTGAAGACAGAAAAAAAAAAAAAAAATCTTTCAAGCCTAATAATCTATATGCAGTAATTATTTGCAGTTACTGTTCATAGTTAAAGATTACTTTCTGCTAAAAATTTTGGCATAATTAAGTCTTCGATAATTAAATGAAGCTTTTATTGATATAAGTAAAGTAAAAGAACCTTCATCCTTTTTGTATGAAAAGTAAATCTTGGTTTCCTTATTCTATTATAAAATGTATGTTCTAGGTTTATTTTGTATTATGTTTCTAGACTTTTTTTTTATTTTGTTTATTATATTTATTTAAACTTAGGGCTTCTTGGGAAGCTCCAAGTTTAAATAAATATTTAAAGCTATCCCTTTTTATAATACAGTGCAAATGCCATTATCAAAATAATGATTAACTCAAGGTTTGAGCACATTTAAAAGTGAATAAAGTTGTTTTATTTTTTACCAATTAGAAGTTAATTTTTACTTGTGCGGTAATTAGAATTTTAATTTGTTTCCATTTTTTGCTCCACTCTGTTCATGTTCTACTTAACAAAATCCTCCAGGGTATAGTTTTCGTTGACAGGTTTTTGGGGGGTATGCGGAGATGAATTCAAGTCATTTCAGACCACTAAATTTCATTACATTGATTTCACTGTTAGCAAAATGCTTAAATATCTTTAATCTTTCTGCACATTGTATACAGTGAAACTCTGATTTAAGCTTCCTCTAATTTTTTCCCCTCTTAAATCAAAATTTTTTAAAATTTTACATTTCATTTTATATATGAAATGTTGATTCTTATGGGTATTGTACCTAGAATTTCAGTGGGAATCTTGTAATCCAGCTGGAATCATTCTGCTGCATCACTGTATGAGATATCAATTTGATGTGAAAATAACTTTATTTGTACTTGACTATGAGCAGGAGTGGCCTTTTCTTTATGATGTTATCTTATAAATGTTAGCAAGCTTGGGTTTTTTTTTTTTTTTTTTGCTGTGGTTCATTTCTAGTAACACTTTGAGTTTTATCATTTGTTTTTGTATTTAATTATTATATTTTCATTTGATGTTCGGTATTTTCTGCCACAGCCACCAAAAGAAAGAATCATCATTGATGAAACTAATTAATATAAGATGGTAAAATATAAATGCACTATTTATAATATATACTCATAAGGTTACTTTTGCCCATCTTTCATTTTCGCTCTGTCTACAATTCAGAGCAAAATGGTTTCAACATAAAAGAAAAAAAGTGTGTGTGTGTATATATATATATATATATATATATATATATATATATATATATAGTAAAGAAATAATGTTAAAATGTAGAGGCCGTCCTGTCATTTAAAAACACGAAGCAATCCATGAACTAACAGGACCCTAGGCAACAATGATTAAACATAAATATTAAACTCAATAAAATTTATACTCAATCATATTTATGTTTAACCATTGTTCCCTAGGGTCCGGTTAGTTCATGGATTGCTTCGTGTTTTTAAACGACAGTATGGCCTCTACATTTTAACATTGTTTCTTTACAGCATAACGAGGGATGTAATGTTCTATCGCTGATGGCATTAATCCGATTGGTTAATATTATCATATAATATCCCTGTTCTATGCTTTAGTAATTATAGCATTAGTAAATATAACATCACAGTTCTACGCTTTAGTAATTTGATTCTATATATATATATATATATATATATATGGAAAATAAAGGTATACCATTTAGTATTTCCATGGACAAAATTAAGTAATAGTCATAACTGAAAACCTTTTAGGGCTAAAGCATCATGTTCAGAGCAATTATTTTTTTATGCAGCAACTTACTGAAGTAGTACATAATTGTCATCGTTTAAGTATATCTCATATTATGAATACTTTCACAAATAGTTGCCATGATTATTGCACTACCTTGAATAAGTAACGCTTCACCAATGGAGAAGACTATCTTAGCGGATACCACTACCCAGACTACACCATTTCGAATCTTGTTGGCATTGAACCAACCCACCTACCAAGGAGAAGCCAACAAGCTTTGAAATGGTGTCATCTGGGTGGTGGTATCCACTGAGATAGACTTCTCCGTTGGTGAAGTGATACTTATTCAAGGTAGTGCAACATCATGGCAACTCACTGTGAAGGTATTCATAATATGAGATATACTTAAATGATGCAATAGCACCAACTTATACGTCAGTAAACTTGCTTGCAATATGAGGCTTTAGCCTTAAAAGGTTTTCAGTCTTATAACCAGTTGCACACCATCAGGCATCTTTCATATTGTGGAGTTATACTTCACAACTGAGTTCTGATCATTACAACACCAGGGTAGCTGCCCACCCACTAAGGAGAAACCAACAAGCTTTGAAACTGCTGTATGAGTGGTGGTATGTGCTCAGAATAAGTAACAATAGTCTTCTCCATTGGTGAAGCATTACTTATTTGATGTAGTGCAATATCATGGCAGTCTCCTTCTGCCCATATGCAGTAGTTTGCATTTGTCAATGTTAAACTTCATTTACCACTTCTCAGCCCATCTACCCAACATTTCTAGATCCTGTTGCACTAGCACACTGCCATTGCTGTCATTAATAATCCTGCCAACCTTTGTGTCATCTGCATACTTGGACAGTAAGCCTGATATACCTTCATCAATATCATTGATAAATGTACAAAACAAAACAGTAGTGGGCCTAACCCTAAACCCTGCGGGGACTCCAATAATAACATTAAGTCATGAAGATCAGCCTCCATTGATTACCACTCTGTCTTCTCTCACTCAAACCACCTTTTTATCCATTGTAGCAACTTGCCCTTAATACCATATTGCTCCAAATTGTACAGTAGCCTTCCATGTGCAACAGTATCAAAAGCTTTCCTGAAATCCAATTATATGATTTCAAAATTATTTTTTGCATCCAGTTCCTTTGTAACCACATCATAGTATCCAATCAAATTTGTCAGCCAAGACTTTCCCTTAATAAACCCATGCTGTTCTGAATTGTTACTGCAGTCTTGTCTAGGTGATCCTGCAATGCTTCTTGAACCAGTGACTCCATTATTTTCCTAGGAACAGAAGTTAAACTAACAGGTCTGTAATTAGCCGCATCAACCTTTCATCCCTCTTTGTGAATTGGGGATACATTTGCACATCTTCACTTCTTGGGGACCTCCCCTCAAGGATGCTCTCATAATTAAGGCTAAAGGTTTGCTTACTTCCTTTGCCATCTTCTATATAACTGGATAGGTCCCATCCACCCCAGGTGCTTTTCTTATGTTTAACTTCAATTTCTCCTCCACTTTGTTCTCAGATATTAAAAAATCATTAAGCTCCCTGTTAGTGTTTAATAAGCTTTTGTCCTCTACTTCCCTAAAGAATTCCTCATGTGTGAATGTAGATGCAAAATACTTATTGTTTGTTAGCTGCCTGAGCAGAAACGTAGCTGAGTGGTCAGGAGAACAAGTGCAGTAACACATGCTCTTTTAAAGAACCAGGGTTCAAGCCCATGACTGCTAAATACAATTAACATTTGTATTGATTGATTTATTGTAAACTCCACTGCCAACTGGTGGTTGTGCCAGAGTATAAACAAGAACATCGATTGTTGAACCATTTATATGAAGTGGACCAATCTGATTCATCCTCTTCCTTCTAGAGTTTATATAAGTAAAGAAGCCCTTGTTTTTCTTAGCATCCTTTGCCAAAGATTTCTCGTAATCTGCCTTCGCTTGCCCTAACCACCTTTGTGACTTAATTACAGACTAGCTTATATGTACCATAGGCTTCTCTGTGTTGCCCGATAATTTATATACATCCCATTTTTCTTCTCTGCCACAAGTTTCATTAGTTCATCTGACATTCATTTAGGCATAAAACTTGAACTGTATTTCTTAATCTGCAAATTCTTAATGCACGAATAATCTCTGCTGATAACCAGATCAAGAGTATTTCTCTCTCTCTGGTTGCCTCTCGAACATGTAGCTGCAGAAAATAATCATGCATTAAATCCATAAAAGTCTTGCCATTGTGCAAATGACAAATCCATAAGTTCCAGTCATGATCTGGGAAGTTAAAATCCTCCATTATAAGACATTCTGATTTACTGGCCCACTCATTTCCCTGTACAATTGTTTGTTGTACTCAGAGTCATTAGAGTATACATACAAACTTTTAGATTCAATAGACAAAAAAACATACAATAATTATATCACTCAAAAACCTTTTTAAAATAAAACTGGTACTGGAAGAATAAATGATAAATCTGCAAAATAGCAGTTAAAGTATAAATATTCTGATAACTGTTCAGGAGTTAATGAATCTATAACTCAAAATAAAGAGTTCTGCCCTAACATGGAAAATTGTACCTACATCTGGGGCAGTGCCCCCAAAACCTCTCTTTGCGTTTCTTGATTCCATTCAGACGAGGCCAGTTAGGTTAATTAATGACTCATCTCTAACATTCTCTCTCTCTCTCTCCCTCCCTCCCTCCCCCCAGTCTGTCTCATAGACATACTGTGACTGCTGCATACCTTTTCTTCAGATACTTCCATGGGCACTATTCTTCTGAATTGGCTTACAGCAGGCCCCCGTTATAACGTGGTTCGCTTTACGCTGATTCGCTATAACGCTGTTCTTATATTATAATCCGTATCTGACTATAACGCTGTCACAGATCACTATAACGCTCTTTTACAGATTACATTTTTGACATATTAACGAAATCGTTTCATTTGATGGAGTCGATAGCTTGAAAATGAATAGCAAAACAGCATTAAAACGTTTCCCACGCCGACTTGAGAAATTTTCGCGCGCTCAGTAAAATTTTCTTGCACGCTAATTTAGTTTAGTTTCAGTACAGTGACTTGTAACATAGTTACGCAATCAACATTTTAAAAAATGATCGAGTATATTGTTTATAATATTTGCATTATATGCATTTATCTGAAGTCTAGTCATCACTCAGTAGAGTATTAGACATCGTGCGTAACGGAAAGTTTACTTGAACATTGTATCGTAATTAATTCAACCAATGCAGTTACATTTTCAAAGAGCTAATAATGACTGATAGGAATGAAAAAGCAACAACGTCTGGGCGCAGTACGAAGACTATAAATGTAAGAAAAAGACTGAATTTGAAAAGTAAATTAGACGTTTTGAAGCAAATCGATTCCGGTCAACGACAAACGGATGTGTGCCATAATTTAGGACTTGCAACTTTAACTGTAAGAACAATTATAAAAAAATAAAGAATTAATTTTTGCAGCGGGAAAGATAGCTGTTCCACTGCAAGCAACTAGGACTAGGCCGGCTATTAGGATTGAAATGGAAAGGATTTTATTGAGGATAATATTCCAATGCAGAATTCAGTTAAGTTAAATATTAAAAAGAGAGAGAAAGAGATTAGCCAATATGATGATCTGAAGAAAACTCGCCTAAAAAAAAAAAAAAAAAAAAAATGTGGAACCATTTAAAACTGGTAAGGGCTGGTTGAATAGATTTAAAATCCAGGGAGAAGCTGCAAGTGCAGATCAAGGAGCTGAAACTTTCAAAAAAGAACTTTTGTTAAAATTATTGAAGAGGGGTATTATGTGTTATACTTCTCAACAAGTTTTTAACATAGCTGAAGCAGGACTTTTGTGGAAACGAATGCCTAAAAGAAGTTTCATATTGAAAGAAGAAAAAAACATGCCAGGTTTCAAAGCGGTGAAGGATTGGTTGACTTTATTGTTGGTTTTAACGCTGCGGGGGATTTAAAATTAATACCCCTTTTAGTTTATTTGGAAGAGGGCCAAAGTTCAACTCAAAATCCACACATTTTTCATGTTAAATTCATCAATTAAATTAAATTCATTATTTTAATTGGAATTTTAAATTTACTTTTGATACGCAAGTAGTTACCACATAATTATACGTATGCAATGCAGAATATTTTATATGTGCAAATATTTGAATATTAAATATTTTGACCAACATTTGTGCATCTTTTCATTACTGTTTATTATTCATTAGGAAATATCCTATGGCACTGACCGCAGCTCATAAATACATATGTTACCTTATGGGAAAGCAGCGCTTGCTTAGCCCGGATTCACTTAGCGCTCTGTTTTTCCGGAACGAATGATCAGCGTTAAGCGGGGGTCACCTGTATATAATGCCCGGTCTCTCTTTCAAAACAGTCCAAATATGTGCTGTCACCAGCCAGCATCCATTTTCTGTCCAACTTCAAACTCGCAGAACCAACTTTTCATCTTCCTCGTTTATTCATTCAACTGCCGTTTTCTGGAACAACCTTCCTTCATACGTATTTCTTAAAAATTTTATTCTACAGAAGTTCATCTAATGTCAACAAATATCTCCTTTCATCTTCTCAACCTCCAACCCGTGCATGATACTAAGTACTATAGGTTCTAATACATGTTGTGTTTGGGGTTTTCATAAAAAAAAAAAAAAAATTTTATATTTTAGAAACCAGTTTTTTAATGATATTAGAGGGTCATACACTAAGATGTGCTGTCAAATAGGCAATATCATCCTTCATTTGAATTTTATTTAGCTCCCTGAGTTAGCAAAGCATTACTAGAAAGGCTAGAACAACAGTCTGAATTTCTTCTCATCTCCTCCAATTTTCAGTCTAAAATTTTAGTTATTGGAGATTTTAATGTATCGTTTGAATATGATATTCATAATATGAATATCATATTTCATCTTTGTCTAAACAGCTAAAATGTATATTTGATACTCAATTTTTAAACAATGTACTCTATCAACTGGATATAATATAGATTATTGGATTTAATCTTTAATAATTTTGACATAAAAGTATCATACACTCCTAATTCCTTCTCTTTTGACAATCAACCACTGCAAGTACAATATAATGCTCGAACAAATCAAGCAATGAATGTGTATATAATTTTAATAAAGTCCCATGGGATAACATAAGAAAAAAATATATGGCAAGAGACTGGAAAGCTTATTTAAAATTACAAGTTCGTAATACTCTCTTGGAACACTTGTATGATCGTATTCACTAGATTATCAAATTCAGTGTTCCCACTAAATCAGTCACTAAAACCTGAAATAAATGAGAAGGAATAATTAATTAAAAAAAGAAAAAACGTGATAAAAATAAAAGCTCAAACAACTTTTCTTTCTATTCAGCTTATTCCATCTTTAGAAAACCAGTGAAATATGAAGTTAAGATTGCTTACACTAAATACTTAAATAGTATACAGAATGCTGTACTATATAGAAAAGGTATGTTTCTCTTTTGGAAATATTGGCAACAAGGAAAAAACAAATACAAACCATCTACATATTTTGATAATATAAGGGTTGAGGAATTTAATAAACATTTTTCTAAAATGTGCTTATGACCATAACCAAAAAAATAATCCTAAACTATATTTAATTGAACTCTTCTGATGACCTACTGTCCTGTTTTGAAATTGGTTATAATACTTTACTAGTTGCAATGAACAGTTTCTCTAAATTATTTCCACAGTCTATGTGAAATTCCAATGGCCTTCTGGAAATATCGGTTTGTTGGTTCTCCATCAGCAATTGCTACATCTAATATAAGTTGTGTTTAATCAAGGAATGTTCCTATCCAAATTAAAAATGACAACTATCACTTCTAAAAGAAGGGAAAGATTTTGTCCCATATTCTCAAAGCAAAACCCCCTTTGTAAGATCATTGAAAATATAATATTCACACAGTTTACTGTGTGACTATTATATTTTCACACAGTAAAAGATAACTCACAGCTAACAAAATTGGATCTGTCCATCATGGCTTCTTTTATGGGAGATCCACTGTAATTAGTTTTGGTTCTCTGCAATTTGACATTAATAATATACTTGATAGAAATGTGTTAAAAAACATATGGATATCATAATTTTTGATCTTAAGAAAGCCTTTGGTAGCTGTAATCTGTTCCAAGCTAAATTACATGGGGGTGGTAAGCAAAGCATATCTTGTAATGTAGAACTTTTTCTGATAGACAAAATAGTTACTTGGGATGGGGGTACATACTCTTCCTTCTTTCTCATTCAAAGGAGTGTGCTTCAGGGTTCACCTTTGGGTCCTACTGCTACTTGATATAATTTTTTTTTTAACTGATATTCAGGAATGTTTGAAGGAATCTAATTTTAAATTACTCACCTATGCTGATGATTTGAAAGTCTACAAAGAGATTTGTTCTATTCATGATTGTATTATACTGGAATAGGGACAAAAAAAAAAATTACTTTTGGATCAAACATAATGATTTATCTATTAACCTTGAAAAATACTGTTCCATGTCTGTGTCAGACTGCTGTAAAAAATATACGTTTGATTTTAATTATGCATTGGACAATCATATAATAGAGGATATTTAAAAAAAGAAAAAGGGATTTGGGAATTATTTTTTCCTCTAATGAAAACTTAAACAGATAGACAAAATTACTGCCAGTGCTTCAAAAACAGTAGCTTTCCTAAAAAGAATCCTTTGATTTCATCAGTTTCCAACTATTAAAAACAGCTTATACTACAACAGTGGGTCTGATTCGTAATACTCTCTTGGAACACTTGTATGATCGTATTCACTAGATTATCATGACTTCCAGGTTTGGGCCTCTAGTACTATATTTTTAATTAATCAACTGGTGCAGGTTCAGAGGTCCATGATCAAGTTTCTGATATATATAAATCTAAATTAAAATTTGAAATGAAATCCTGTGATGAACGGTGCAAGTTTTTCAGCTTATCTACTCTATATCAAAGAAAAACTGGAGCAGATTGTAAGTTTCTTCATTTATTCTTCTTCTGTAAACTGTTCTCCGGTAAATATGGTGGTCTGTCTACACCACTAAGACATCCTAAACCAACATTCGTTCTTCATAAATTCAGAACTCATTATTTAAAATTTGACTTTTTCAATAGAACATTCAATTTAGACTCTTTTAATATTGATCTTTTCTATATAAGAACCAATAGGAAAAAAATTAATTGGTAGTATTCTTAAGAGTATAATGCTTTATAAGTGATGTTTACTCTTAAGTAAAAAAAATAATAAAATAAATAATAGAAACTTTGAATATGAGACTCATCCCACTCAGTTGATTTAAGTTCTCTTTTATTTTTTAATTTGTTCTCTAGTCTGTATGGGGTGTTCAACAAGACCACTTAGTCATCATCATAACTTTAAAACTGTTTAAATTTTGATTTTTTACTTTAACTTTCATTATTTTATTACTTAATATTGATATTTCTTATTAAAGAACCAATATTGGCCCCAATTCACAAAGGAGGATCAAAGGCTGAAACAAGTAATTATAGACCTGTTAGTTTAACTTCTGTTCCAGGAAAATTAATGGAAGCGCTGGTTAAAGAAGCACTGCAGGATCATTTAGACAAGAATTCTGTTATAGCTCAGACACAGCATAGTTTTGTTAAAGGAAGGTCTTGCCTGACCAATTTGATTGGATACTATGATGTAGTCAAAAGAACTGGATGCAGGGAATAACTTTGATATTATATATTTGGATCTTAGAAAGGCTTTTGATACTGTTGCACATGGAAGACTGCTGCACAAATTGGAGCAGTGTGGCATTGGAGGTAAATTGCTGCTATGGATAAAGGGATGGTTGAGGGGGAGAACACAGAGAGTAGTAATCAATGGACACTGCTCATCGTGGCGCCTCTGTAGCCAGGTGGGAAGGAGCAGCAGTGCGTAGCACACGCTTCTTGATTAGACCGGGGTTCGAGCCCATCACCACCAAGTACGGAGGATGCGGAAAGGTCTGGGAATGACCACCGCATATCCCGGAGCAATATGGCCTTAGTTGCTAATGCTCCTAAAAACCAAATAACATAACATAATTGCTCATCGTGGACTAATGTTATTAGTGGAGTCCCTCAGGGTTCAGTGTTGGGTCCATTGTTGTTTTCTGTATTTATAAATGATATTGATGATGGTATATCAAGCTTAAAGTCCAAGTTGATACAAAGGTTGTCAGATGATACAAAGGTTGGCATGGTTGTTAAGGACACTACTGACAGTATGCTGCTGCAACAGGATCTGAAAAGGTTGAACAGATAGGCTGAGAGATGGCAAATGAAGTTTAACATTGACAAATGTAAAGTACTACATATGGGAAACAGTAACCCCAGAGTAACGTATCAACTCTGTGGTACTATACTGACAGTGGTGGAGAATGAAAAGGATCTGGGGTGCAGGCAGATATGAAGTTTTCTGAGCAGTGCAGATGGGCTGCAAGCTTAGCTCATGGTGTCTTGTCAATGATATCCAGGAATTTTTCTAGCAGGGATAAGGAGGTGATTATTCTCTTGCATAAGGCAATGGTCAGGCCACACCTTGAGTACTGTATGCAGGTCTGGAGGCTTAATTTCAAGAAGGATGTAGAGCTGCTGGAACGAGTACAGAGAAGGGCAACAAGATTAGTGAATGGAACAAAGGGTTGCTCTTACAAAGAAAGGCTTAAATTTTGCAAATTACGGTGTCTGGAGACTAGGCACCAGCAAGGTGATCTGATAGAGGTGTATAGAGCCTTGAATGGTTTGAGCATGCTCAATGCTGATGGGATTCTTCCTCTTGCTCAGAATAATCACCCGAGAGGGCATAAATTCAAATTGAGGAAAGACAGATGTAGGATAGATGTGTGGAAATTTGCCTTTAGCCAGCGGGTAGTTGGTTGGTGGTACACATTTCCATCCCTTGTTGTGGAAGTCGATAGCCTAAATAAGTTTAAGGCTCAGCTGGACAGGTATTTCGAATGAACGGAGGGGTGAAATGGGAGTGGTTTCTTTTATTTTTGGCTGATTCTGCGTAAACTCGCTTTCTTGCATCATGTGCCTCTACTAATGCTAATATTAAAAAAATTATCAACTACCACAACTGTGGAGAGCATAAGAAGTTACTAGTGGTGTTTACTATTAAATGGGGGGATAGATATTGAAAATTATGCCCAATCAGTGAATTTGTGATTTATTTCTCTTCTAATTAACTTACTTTTTTTTTGTTCTTTTATTATCTCTTATGTATAGAGATAATATAGAATCTATATTTCCTAATTTTATTTATGTTATTATTATTGATTAATATTATTATGTTTATTTTTATTTACACATGTAAGGCATTTTACTGTTTTTGGAAATTAATAATAAAAAACCTTCAGCTGCTAGATGGCATCTGACTGACATCACTTTTTAAAATAGATAGCAAGTGAACAGAAGGCTTGACCTTCTTGTAGTAAACTCCCATTCCCACTTGGCAGCTGTGAAATACCAGTGACAGAAGTTTAATATTTCCATAGAGCTTTGGATTTGCAGCTGACTAAAATACAGACATTCACATTTCATCTGCTAGATGAAATGTGATGGTTTCCCTAATTTGAATGAAATGAATTGGTTTCCCTAATTTATTTTTGTTTGATGATATTTTGTAAATGCATTTAGCAAATCATAATTAATAAATCACTTCAATAAAAAAATAATAAACTTTTTATAATTAAAACATAAGGGAGTGGCTCACAGATGCAGCGCAAGTGTCATTGTTAAATTGATGGTGGGAGCAGTGGAAGGTTAGCAGATTTCCAGATTTTTGTAAGGTTGTGTACATACTGTTATCACAAAATAATACTTTAGCAGCTGAACTTTTTTATGATGTTATATGTCAAAAGGTGTAAGTTGGGAGTGTATTTTATCATTATTACCCATGTTCTAATTGAAAAGTATTTTTTTAGAACAGGTGATTTTCTTGAATAAATGAGGAATACCTATATTTTCCATAAAATAATTTAATTCAAATGTTTTAATTGTATTACTTCAGATTTTTTGGCCATGTAAGCGAACTGTATCCTTACTTAGATTGTTCTGACCTAGTGATATTTTGTGATTATTGATGATTTGCTTTCTCATTAATTTCTCTCATTAATTGTCAGTGTAATACATATCAATTAGCCTTGTTGTGTGACACTCAAATTATGTGGGGTCCTAAAGTAGGTGTGCTTTCAACATGCTAATCCCTATACAGTGCACACTCTGTGTGATGATATATAAACAGTCTTTTGCTTCTTTCAAATGTCAAATTGTTTTTTGCTCCTGAATTGCAAGGACTGTAAGAGCAAATACCTATTTCAGGTATTTGCTCTTATTTATTAACTGTGTTAGGTATTTTTCATTTTAATAATACCAGAATAGCATTTCATGGAGAAAAAAAAATAAGTTAGGTGTAATCTGTGCATCTATGTATTCGGTCATGCAAGTGAAACATGTGATTGCATGCATTAATCACCTTCTTCAAAATATAGTATACTAAAGTGTTTTAAAATATGTTAATGAATAAATCCTTAACCAATTTGTTAGTAATTTTGTTTGAATATTTCGAATTCTTGACAGTACTAAAATTAAAGCTTATGGGAATTCTGTATACGTTTCATCATGCTAGGTTAATTTTTGGTATTCATTATTTTTGTAATATAAAAAAAAAAAAAAAAATTGAGATATGGGTCACATTACTTCAGTGGGCTTTGGTGTATTTTGATTAGAACATTATATATTTTATGGCAGTAGATCTAAATAGATGATACATATTTCAATAAATAGAATTTTTCGTTTCTTTATTACATTACTAATGCAGTTTGCATTCCTGGAATACACTGGAAGGTTAAAATTTTGCATAATTTGTTTGAGGCTGGTATTTTGATAAGGTAATTATCAAAATATGTTGCAAAGCTTGCCAAAAAGTCTCCTGATTACTGTCCCCTTAGTATGCATGATGATTTTTTTTTTTTTTTTTTTTTTTGTTTCCTTATTATTCCATCTTTTGTTTTTTTAATCCCCATTTTATTTTTCTGTTTATTTTATTTTGGCTTTTTGCTTTTAGTTAACACCCCTCCCTCCCGTAGAATTGGTTCCATTGCTGATTATGATCCACTAAATGAAAATTATGGTTCTTTGGCTTCAGGCAACAGGCTGGATCCAAATGCTGCTAATTCCCATTTTTACGGAGGCAAGTGTTTTTAGAAGTTCATTTAATTTTAACATATTAATTCATAACTTGTATTCTTGTAGCTGACAGCTTTGCTTAACTTTAATAGATATCGTATTTTTCCCCTTACTGAAATGTTAATCGTTATGTTTAATCGTAAAATTGAAATATTAGAACTTAGAAAAAACTTCAAGGGCTGCAGTTTCTTCAATTTCCTTTATAATGAAATAAGTATTATATAGAGAAGTATTGTTTTACTATTTGAAAGTGATTTTTTTTTTTTTTTTTCATCATTTTAGTTTCATTGTTTAATCTGCATAATCAACGGATTAAGGAAGCAAATTGTTGGAGAAAATAATTGTATTGTGTGTAATGCTAAAGATATTTGACTAGGTTCAGAATGTATATAAAGCAGAGTTTGCTTAATACACATAAAATAGAAATATGATACTTGTATTTTGAACTATGTAAACACTACATTACTAAATAGGATGGTTTATACTAAATGAAATGTCTAAGGCATTTAATTTAATCCTAAGTTAGTTAAGTAATATAATCCTAAGTCAGATGCTTATCAACAAGGGATTAAAATGGTATGGAACAAAAATTTTTAGAATGTGTTAATGCCATTTAGCCTTCGTCTTGTAAAGACCATTTCTCATTTTCTGCCTTCTGAGGTGTTCTGCACAAGCAGTATAAGTGGAACTTATGATCATTACAAATTTTGAAGGGTGTGTGGAGATGCTACTTTATCCTTGTACGCCGCCATTGCAGTGAAGGAGAGACAGTGTGGTGCTGTTCGTGAAGGTGTTCTAATTGACACATGCCAGGCCTCTATACATTGTGTGGATCATCACCTGTGGAAGGACATTTAGTCTTGCTAATGTAATGTAGTGGCTGCTTGCATGTTTTGTGAAGGCAGTAGGTAACACATCTTGAAGAGCACACAGCAATCTCAACATGAGCAGATAGTAGTTGGACATTGAGATATATCACTCATGGAATTTGTATGAAAATCATTTATTTTAATTGTAAGTAAGTAATTAAAGTATTTTACCAACTAACAATTCATCACAGCATCTTGTATTAATGGCTGCTTCAGTACTTGATGATGGCCACTATTAGTAGATAATACATCCTTCACAAAAGCGTGGGTTTTTCTGTTATTTGTTTTGAGAGATCTGGTTTTGAATCTCGTCAACAAAAATGAATTCTTAAAGAGATCCCTTCAATCAGAGCTGCAATTAGCTGATCTCAGGTGGGCAGGGGGTTCTCTCTGAGTTATTCCATTTTTCATCTTTCCCAACATGCAGATTGCCTTGAAAGGTAATATATGCATAACAAGAAAATACAGCATGATCACTTAAAACAAGAGCCCACAAAAATGCAAATAAATTTGAGTGAGGAAGGCATTGAATCAAATATGTTAGTTTTAGCCATGTGATGCAAGGAAGCCCGAGGCTTTTGCTGCATAAATAAATAATAAAATAAATAAACCACCTATTTGTCTCCCTTCTTACATTGCTGATTATCCAGCTGACCATTGAATCTCCCAACGCCTTCAACCTCAACCCTACACAAAGGCAATTTATTCCAGTAATTAACAATTCACTGGTAAAAAGAAATGTTTTCTCCAATAATTTGAATTTATGGCCCTTAATTTTAGAATAATTTATAATGGTGAAAGTTTCACCCTCATTCATTTGACTTTCTCCTCTTACAAGTCCTGTACACTTCAGTTTTTTCTTCTCCAAGTGCATAGTTTGAGTACCATAGCCCACATATTCAGTCTTTTTCTTGTACTGTCATCTGATCTCACCAGGTGTGTTTGCCCATCTTTGAACTGTTTCAGTAAGCTCTGCCCCCCCCCCTCACTTTTTTTAGGTACAGATTTCCATACTTGACCAAGACCACAATTGAACACACTGTTCCAATGTTGTCTTGCTTGTTTGTTTGGTTTTTAGGAGCATTAGCAACTAAGGCCATATTGCTCCAGGATATGCGGTGGTCATTCCCTGACCTTTCCGCATCCTCCGTATTTGGTGGTGACGGGCTCAAACCCCCGGTCTAATCAAGAAGCGTGTGCTACACACTGCTGCTCCTTCCCACCTGGCTACGGAGGCGCCTGTGTTGTCTTGCATTGCCTTTTACGTTGGAATTATGACCTCCCTATCTTTTCAAGTAAATGTTCAATAAAGCATCAATGAGACAGCACAAGCCCTCATAGCTGCCTATCTATGCTGTTCGGAGAACTTCATGTATGAATAACAAGTATTATAATTATCAGGTGACACAGAAGCCTATGGTAGATATAAGCTAGTCTATAATTGAGTAACAAAGGAGATTAGGCAAGCAAAGGCTGATTACGAGAAATCTTTGGCAAAGGATGCAAAGAAACCCAGGGTCCTGAGCTGGATATCATCATTCTTCTCTTTCTTGGTGATTCCCTTCTACTTTTGACTCTCTCTCAGGGTTACTAGGGAACTTTGTTTTTTTCCTGGTGCAGCATAAGCTTCAGGCTTCCTTGCATCATCATCATGAACTTGGTCCGGCTTAGGTCTTTTAAGACCTGTTCCATTGTAGCTCTTGGAGGTGGTCTTGATCTCGCCATTGTTGTCTTGGTCGACCAACATCTCTCTTGCCTGTAGGTTTGTAGTTAAAGGCTAATTTTGGGATCCGGTCTGGGTTCATTCTTTCTATGTGGCTGATCCATTTTTCCTGATACCGTTTTATGTCATTTACTATGCTATCTACTTTTAATTTCTCGCGGATATCTATATTTCTTTGGTGGTCTAGTCTTGTAAAGCCTAATAATGGTCTTAAAAATTTCATTTGTGCTGCTTCTAGTTTGTGTGCATCTTTCTTATTTATGACTCACGTCTCACAGCTGTAGAAGAGGACTGGTTTTGAAGTGATATTGTGCAGTCGTAATTTTGTTTCAGTTGTCATTTATTTTCCGAAGTGGCGTTTAATAGTTCCATTCATTTTATTATATTTTTGTAGTTTAATGTGGATGTCTTTCCCTTCATTTGATATTAAATTTCCCAAATAGGTGAAGTCAGATATTTGTTCTATTATTTTATCATCAATAACAATTTTGACTCTTTGTATGTTTTTTCCACATAATCCCATTGATTTTGTTTTTGAGGTGGAGATTTTCATCTCGTACTTTTTACCTATTTTATTAAGTTCATTTGCTGCTATCTGTAGTTCATCTTCGGATTTTGCAATTATAACTTGATCATCAGCATATAATATAGTTTGAATTTTATTCCTGTTATTCAACTGTATTCCATTGTTAATTGTTTGTTTCCATTCTTTAAGAATTTTATTTATGTAGATATTAAATAAATTTGGTGATAGTCCACATCCTTGTTTGACTCCTTTATTGGTGTTAATTGGGTCTGATAGTTGGCCATTAGAATATTTTATACAGACTTTTGAGTTTTTATATAGGCTTTGGATCGCTTTCCGGAGTTGGGTTGGAATATTTTCTTCACGTAGAATTTGCCAAAGTTTTTCCCAGTTTACATTGTCATATGCTTTTTCATAATCAATAAAGAGCAGAAATGTTGGTAGATTGAATTCTCTTCTTTTCTCCAAAATTTGCTGTAGTGAGAAAATGACATCTATTGTGCTTCTCCCTTTTCTGAACCCACATTGTTCTTCTTCTAAGAATTGTTCACTGTATTTATTAAGTTTATTCTTTAGTATATTAGAGTGTAGCTTTGCAGCAGTTGACAGCAATGTTATCCCTCTGTAGTTGTTAGGTTTATTTCTGGAGCCTTTTGTGTAAATTGATTACTATTCCTGTTTCCCAATCTTTCCGTATCTGTTGCTTATGCCATATGATGTTAAATAATTTTAGTAGTGCCTTTTTTTAGTAAGGTGCCCCCATATTTAAATAGTACTACATTCAAATGGTCTATGCCTGGGCTTTTTCGGTTTTTGCATCATTTGGATATTAATAATAATAATAAAAAAAACAGAAAAGATTTCTTTACTTACGTAAACTCCAGAAGGAAGGGGATGAATCAAATCGGTCCACTCGATATTGATGGTTGAACTGTTGATGATCCTGCTCAGATAGCTGACAAACTGGATGAGGATTTTGCGTCTACATTCACATGAGGAATTCTGTAGGGAAGTGGAGGCCAGAAACTTATCAAACTTGAATAGGGAGCTAAATGATTTTGTAATAACTGAGAGCAAAGTGGAGCAGAAATTATTGATGGATGGGATCTATCCAGTTATATTAAAGGTGGTAGCAAAGGTAGTAAGCAAACCTTAACCATAATTATGAGCATCCTTGGACTCAGGGAAAGGTCCCCATGTACTGGAGATGTGCAAATAAGTCCTCACTTCACAAAGGGTGACATGAGTAATTATGTCACCCTTTAATCTCCAATAATTACAGACCTGTTAAACTTCTGTTCTAGGAAAACAATAGTCACTTGTTAAAGAAACATTGCAGGATCATCTTGACCAGGGCTCCCACTCACAAATTTTAAAAAAACTTAGATTGCGACTTAAATAAACCCAAAAAAAACCTAGTTTTCATCATATAGTATAGCAACACAAATAAGATAAAACTTACCATGCAAAAATATCTTTTATTTAATTGTAATCAGAATTTTCATCCCATTCAGTTCCCTCCACATTTATTTTTTGAAGTTCTTTCATTTTTTTCAAACGTTCTTCGTATCTTTTATGACAAGTTCCTTGTATGACTTCTTTTACCAATTCTGATTTAGGTTTCCATGTATAGCAATTTTGATTAGATCTATTTATCGCCTGTTTTGCCATTAGTCGATTTTTCACAGTTTCTGGTTTAAGGGAGTTTGTGGCTTTTGTTTTTATATGGTTTACTTGGGAGAAGATTCTTTCTACGCTTGCCGAAGAGTGAGGTAAAATAGTTAGACTGGTCATAAAGTTAGATAAAATCTCATATTTAGAATTATTAAAGCCATCTTTTACATTACGTAACAGATACCAAAACTCAGGGATGGTTTTGTAAGAGAAATCTAAATCTTGATTTAAACGAAATGATCTCCATTCATCATCTAGAAGATCTAGTTTGTCTTCAGAAACAAGGTGAGGGAACTGCATTGCTAAATGGAAAATTGAGGATGGCGAATTGGCAAGATCATGTATCACTGCTGGGTCAAGAACATTGAGACTGGCGATAATTCCATCATCATTTAGAGGAATTCTTTTTTTGATTTCCATACAAAGTTCAACAAGAAATTTTAAACAATCATTTTTAAACCTGCTTTCACTGTCACCAAGTGGTGTTGAATTTAATAAGACCATATAACGGCCTCCCAAATATATTTTATTCAGAGGCTTATGATTTATTGCATTGCTTGGATCAATTTCAACCAGCTTGCACGAAGTAATGACTTCTTTTATGAAAAAACTAAGAATATTTTTATACTCAATTGAAACCATTGAATGAAGTAAGTGCAATCTGAAATGCTCAGATTGAAATTCAATATTCAGACAGTTTATTTTCTCCAGTACATATCCTAAAAATAACAACATATGCTTAGTTCCTTTGGTGATCATAGTATTGTAAATATTCCCTGCACCATCGATTTTGTCAATTTTTGATTGAGACTGAAAATAAAGAGCTAACGCATCCCACTGCTCAATAATAATTTTTATTACATCGCTACGGGATAACCAACGTGTTTGTGCTAATTTGGGGATTTTATGCTTAGCAGTATCTACAACATCTTGAATCATTTTGAACTCGTTTAATCTTTTACTACTACGGGAAAAATAACAAGAGATATCTTTTATAAATATTTCTAGATATGATGGTAGTACCTTGACTGAATGACTAGCACATAATGCAAAAGAATGGCAAACACATCTCATTATAAATACTGATGGTACATCCTTTTTTAGCAATGACTGGAACCCACTCTTAGTACCCATCATAGCGGCACAATTATCACTATCAAAGCCAACAAGGTTACTTATTTGAATGTTTTTTTCTATGAAAAGATCTTTTACAGCTTGATAAAGCCCTTCTAAAGTACCATTTTCGACACAAGCAGTGTAAAGTAACACATCTACAACATCAAGTTTTTGAATATCAAAATATCTAACAACAACAGCTAGAACTTGCGATAAAGATAAATCTGTACTTTCATCTATTATCATTGAAAACTTGTTGTTTCTGCATATGTTAGAAATGTATATTTTTTCATGATAGGCTATGCCATCTTGTATAAGATAAGAGACTTTAGTTGCCTTCATCTGAACTTGTTTTGCAATATTGCTATCATGAAATTCTTTCTTACATGCTTCTATAAGGTGATCACATTGCGCAAATGGAATATTATGCTCAGAAATGAGTGCAGCAATTGTTAACTCTGCCTTTGCTACTTCTTCATTCTCCGTAGGTTTACGTTTTGTGAAGAACGTGTCTAACGTTGAACTTGTCTTAGCAATATTTGCACTTTTATTATGTTTAACTGTATTTTTATGCGGTAGTAACATCGATTTATTGGCATTCTTTAATTTCATTTCACAACAAATACAGTAAGACGCACCTTTTTCATTACTGTCTTCTTTCAACCAATCCTTTAATTCCGGATTTTCTAACCATTAATTTCTAAAATTTTGAGTATACCACCGTTTACTCATCTTTCTCTGTGGGGAACAAGTTTCAGACATTGTGGGCAATTTGTGGGTATGGCTAATTAGCAGTTATCTTATTTAAAATGTTCTATAAAATAGAAAATAAATCACTAATCCATTAACATAAAATAGAAATAGTCACTACAATTTAAATTTATTATATCACTGTATGTAGTACACGCATAAATGTAAAAATCACACCAAATAATGCAATAATACCACGAACGATCACGAAAGACTGTGCAGTAAAGACCGCCTGCTCAATAGGCTGCGCATACATGTTAGTAACACGATCATGTATGCTTACATGTATGAACATGTAAGCGTAATTTCATAGTGTAGAACCCTGCGAAAACTTTGAAATCCTTTTACATTTGTAGTATTTTGTACAAGCACTTGAGATATTACAAATTATGATCAGTATTGTTAGAATATAAAATTAAGAAAATTGTAAACTGTTATTAAATGTATTAAATTTTATTGTATTTACAAGAAATAAAAATAAATTTTGACTTAAAATTAAAAATTACCGAAAAAACCCAGATAATGAGATATTTTTGTGAAAAAAACCTATCAACCCAGATGACAATCAAAAAACCCAGATCTGGGTGGAAAAACCCAGGAGTGGGAGCCCTGATCTTGACAAGACTGCAGTTATAGTTTGGACACGGCATGGGCTTGTTAAGGGGAGATCTTGTCTGACTTGCTGTGGTCACAAAGGAACTGGGTGTAAAAAATAATGTTGATAGCATATACTTGGATTTCAGAAAACTTTTGGACGCTGTTGCATATGGAAGTCTACTGTACAAATTGGAGCAGTATGGCATGAAGGCATGGTTGAGTGGGAGAAGACAGAGTGGTAATCAATGGATACTGCTCTTTGTGGACTGATGTTATTATTGCAGTTCCCCAGAGTGTTGGGCCCATTCTTGTTTTCTGTATTTATAAATGATACTGAGACAGCACACTACTACAACAGGATCTAGAAAAGTTGGGCAGATGGGTTGAGAGGTGGCAATGAAGTTTAACATTTATAAATGAGAAGTACTGCATATGGGTAGCACTAACCCCAGAGTAATGTACCAACTGTGTGTTACAACACTCAGGGTAGTGGAGAATGAAAAAGACTTGGGGATAATTGTGCAGTCAGATATCAAGTTTTCTGAGAGTGCAGACAGGCTGCCAGAGCAGTTCATGGGGTATTGTCATCAATATACCAGAATTTTGCTAGCAAGGATAAGGAGGTGATTATTCCTTTGTATAAGGCAATGATCAGGCCACACCTTGAGTACTGCATACAGGTCTGGAGGCCCTCATTTTAGGAAGGATGTAGAGTTGCTTGGGCTTGTACAAAGAAGGGCAACAAGATTGCTGAGGGGAACAAAGGCTTAAGTTCTGCAAATTGCAGCTTAAGGATACTAGGCGCTTGCAAAGTGATCTGATTGAGGCTTTGAATGGTTTGCACAAGCTGAATGCTGGTGGGATTCTTTTTATGGCTTAAATTATGCACCTGAGGAGGCTTTAATTCAAATTGAGGAAAGGCAGTTGTAGAATAGATGTGCAGAAATTTGTCTTTAGCCAGTGGGTAGTTGATTGCTGGAACAAACTGCCATGTGTCATTGTAGAAGTTCTGGATTGAATGGATGGGTGAAATGGGAATTTTTTTCATTTTATGATTCTGTGTAAGCTTAGTTTCTTGCATCATATGGCTTCACTAATGCTAATAGTAAATGTATTACTCATCCTATATCCCTTTGTTGATGGCATTTAAGAAAATGAAAAACAGTGATTGTCACAGTACTGATCCTTGGGAAACTAGACTTCTTACATTAGCCCAATCTGAAGAGAAACCATTAATTAGTACCCTCTACCCCCTTGCAGTTGATCTAAGAATTTTTTTATGTAATTCCAGTACGTTCCAATTTGTACAATAACCCCCTCGTGTGCATCTCAGTCAAATGCTTTGCTGATACTAAATGTATATAAAACTAATAAAGTTGGTTAAACATTTTTCCTTTATAAAACTTCTGTGATGTTTGTTTTAGAATTCTTTTTTGATCTAAATAATTATGCATTATACTCTTGATCATTGCTTCCATGGTTTTCCCAAACACTGAATTCTGATTGTAAAGTTGGTAGTTACCCACTTCACTTCTAGAAGTGCCTTTATGTATTGCTGATGTTAGCATTACCAGTGGAAAATGATCCTAGAAAGCAAGCTTATACAGCATCAGCAAAAAAAAAAAAAAAAAAAAAACTCAAGACATCCCCCCCCATTTCATCTATTCATTCCCTCCGATAGTTTGTCTAGTTCTTCCTTGAATTTATTTAAACGAGCAACTTCTACAACAACAGATGGAAGTTGGTTCCAGCGTTCAACTGGTGCACTATGGCCATAGATGCTGTTGTGCCAAATAAATCCCCAACCAGCGTTCAACTGGCTGAAGGCATAATTCCACACATCTATTCTGCAACTGTCCTTCCTTGATTTGAATTTGTGCTCCCTCATGTGTGTGTGATCTCAGTAAGAGGAAGAACCCCCATCAGCAGTGAGCTTGCTCAATCCATTCAAAGCCTTAGGTGCCTAGTCTCCAGACGCTGTAATTTGCAGAACTGAAACGTTTCTTGGTAAGAGCACCCCTTTCTTCCCCTCACAAATTTCGTTGTATTCATTCCAGCAGATCTACATCCTTCCTAAAGTGAGGCTTCCAGACCTGTATACAGTACTCAAGATGTGGCTCAACCATGGCTTTGTACGAAGGAATAATCACCTTATCTGTGCTACCAAAGTTTCTGTATATCATTTATAAAACCCCATGAGCTGTCCTAGAAGCATGTCTGCACTGCTCAGACTGCACAATTAATCCCAGGTCTTTTTCATTTCTGCTACCCATATGCAGTACATTGCATTTGTTAATGTTTAACTTCCAACTGTCAATTCTCAGTCTATTGACCAAATTTTCCTACATCTTGTTGCAGTAGCTCACCCTGATTACAATTGTTAACAGCCCTGCCAGCCTTTGTCATCTGCCAACTTTGACATTAAGTCTGATATACCTTCATCTGTATCATTAATATATATTGAAAACAATAATTGGCCCAGCGTCCATGAAGAGCAGTGCCCATTGATAACCACTCTGTGTTCTCCCGCTCAACCATCCCTTTATCCATATTACTAACTTCCCCTTAATGTCACATTTTTCCAGTTTATACAGCAGTCTTTTATGTGCAACACTATATCAAAAGTTTATAATAAATACAAGTATATTATTATATTTTGCATCCAGTTCCTTGGTCACTGTATCCCAGTAACCTATCAGATTGATTAGACAAGACCACCCCTTAGCAAATTCATGCTGTGACTGCATTATAATTGCATTCCTGTCCATGTAATGGTCATGCATTACTTCTTTAACCAGTGACTCCACTATTTTCCCTGGAACAAATGCTAAGTTAAAGGTCTATAATTAGTAATATCACCTGTTGATCCTCCTTTATGAAATGGGGAATACATTTGCACATCTCCAGTCCATGGTACCTCCTCTGAATCCAAATCTCCTCTCATAATTATGTCTAAGTGTTTGCTGCCTCCTTTAATATGACTGAATAGGCCACCTCCTTTGCTGCCTCTCTTAATATGATTGGACAGATCCCATGCAACCTTGGTGCCTTTTTTATATTCGGCTTCAAGAATTTCTCCAACTTTCCTTTCAGTGATCAAAAAGTCATTTAGCTGTTAGTTTGATAAACTTCTCGCATCTCTTTCCCCAATTCATGAATGTAGATGGAAAATGCATATTCAATTTGTCATCAACAGAGACAGGGTCATCAACAGTTAACTCATTGACATAAAGTGGTCCAGTGTGATTCAACCACTTCCTTCTACTGTTAATATAAGCATAGAAGTCTTTGCTGCTTTTCTTTGACAGAGACTTCTCATAATCTGCCTTATCTTGCCTAACCTCTTTTCTGACTTGATTACAGACTAATTTATTTAACCATATATATCTAATCAGATATATACGGTATGTATCTAATAGGCTTCTGTGTTATCTGATAATTTATATGTATCCCATGCATATTTCTTCTCTGCCACATGTCTGAATAATTCATCTGACATCCATTTAGTCTTAGCCTTGAACAGTATTTCTTCATTGGTATGAAAAGCCTAGTTTCATCTATGATTACTTCCCTGAATGCTTCCCATTTAGAATTTGGTAACGTTATCAGTTGGTCCCACTGCATAGAATTTAAAATCTGTCTGAGACCACTGTAGTGATTCTTACAAATGCAAAAGCCTTTCCCTTTACAGTAATGTCTTTAATTAAATTCCACATTAGTGTAATGTGATTGCTGCCATCCAGTGGGTCAACTTTACCTGCAGTGTCTTAATGCATATAGAATCACTGCTGATAACCAGATCATGAGTATTTTTTCCTCTTATTGACTCTCTAACTGCTTTTATAGAAAATATCTACACTACAAAAAGTCGTGCTAGTGTGTGAGTGACCAACCCAGAAATTGGAATCCAAATTTGGAAAGTTAAAATCCTCTATTATAAGACATTCTAATTTACTGGCCCACTCTATTTCTGTTTGATATACACATCTCAGTCATCGGGCCTATAACATACACTCCTACTCTCAGTTTTGTTTTCCCTGTGCTTATATTTTACCAGTCTAACCCAACGTTGCACTGGTCACCCATGTGGACTGGATGCACTGTCTTAGATTTAATATGCTTCTTAACTAAGAACATAACACCTCCACTCCTCCTGTCCTTCCTGTAGTTGTTGTGCTCCCCATATTCAAATTCAGCATCACTTATGTCTGAGTGACATCATGTCTCCACTATCCCTGCAATGTCTGCATTTGGTGACTTAATCAGATAATTCAAATTTATTTACAATACTTTAGCACTAGTTACATGCAAGTATACATGCACATGTTCTTGCTCTTAGTTACCTACACAGCCCACGTATTTACTTGTTTCATGATTGACCCACAGTAGGGCCTGAATTTCCCGACACCTTGCTTTCCAGGCTGTTGCATTTTTCAATAGCAGTGCAAAAATCACTTTCACCTCTGCCTGTGGCTCTAGTTAATCTATTAGTCTGTGTATATCCCAATCTAGCAGTTTCCAACCCACCTAATACTGACTTGATCGCATCAACATTCTTGTGCCCCTTCTATTTAAGTGTACCCCTTATCCTGTAAAAACACTCTACTTTTAAATAGTTCATTAAATCCTTTATATTATTCCAAAAAAACCATAAAATTTTCCTGAGAAAAGTAGGGCCCTAGTTCTTATTCTGTATCTGTAACACTAGAAAAGCATCCCATGTGTTAAGAAGCTTTTTTGACTGAAGTCTAGAACCAAGGAGTTCTGCAGATTCCTTTGGTAAATTTAAATCTCTTACCAAGTCATTGAGTATATGCTGTGAAAACAGTTGTGGGCTGGACTCAATATCTCCAGCCATATAGACTTCAAAGCCTCACTTTCTGTGCCCTCTGCTGCTACATTATCCAATATAAGTGGAAGGCACAGAATCAGCTGGTTTTCCTCTATGTGTGTCTGGTCTAATGGCAGATAGAATATTAGGATACACAATACCCTTCTTACTCCTTGCATTGCATACCTCTATATTAACTAAGCAGAAGTAACAGTCATCGCATGGTTTGTAGGCTCCCACCAAATCATGTGAATTGTAAATGGTATAGCCTTCTTTTTACCATTTTCCCACGATCTCAATGCTAGACAACAGTTTTGGTAAATTTTATGTGGAGCCCTTTGTTTATCTTGGTCATAGTTTGACTCCAAATAAGCCCAATACACATTTTTTACAAATCTGTATTATCTTATTTTCTTGAGGACTACATAACTTCCACAAATATAACAAAATAAGTTTGGATTGTTCAAATACCTGTGAAGACATTTTACTTACTTGTCAGCACAAATTTACATGATAACCTCAAAAATAAAACTGGGTTCACACTGATAAACATTTCCGCATGGAACTCTCAAGGTTAAAAAAAAAACAAATGACTAACGGCAGTGTTAGTGTTCCAAACATATAAAGATTTAGTTTACAAATTCCCAGTATTTACTCCTAACCTAATACATTCAATAATAAAAATCATGACATCAATTTAAGTGATTTGTGAAGAAATGGCATGGGAGGAACCCCATTTCATAGAAACAACAAAAACACTCAGCGTGAAAAACTAAGTTAAAAGCAGCTATTTTTACAAACATTAATAACTGTGCAGAATGGTGGTATTAATCTTATTTACAGTGGAAGAGTTTTAAGCATGATGGAAGTAAGTAGTTCTTCCATCATGTAGTATCAGTTATGTATTTTGAGGTTATGATACCCATAATGATGAGATCCAATATAATCCCCTGTAAGCATCGCGAATAATCAAACTCATGGAAAAAACTTATTAGAAAGAATCTAAACCTCCCAAACACTGCCTCATTCAGTCCACAAATGTGGTTTGAATTCCAGTTTCAGTTGTGTTTATTTCTGCTTGCAATTAACCAAGCTCCCTTCCTGTTTTTTTTTTTTTTTTTTCTGAGAGAGAGAATTCCAATTATCAGTTGCTTCAACCACTCTTAATCCAATTGCCATACTTGTTCTCTTGATGATTCCTTTTGCATGGGGCGCCTTCGTAGCCAGGTAGGCAGAAGCAGCAGTGCGTAGCACATGCTTCTTGATTAGACCGAGGTTCGAGCCGTGACCACAAAATAGGAAGGATGCGGAAAGGTCAGGGAATGACCACCGCATATCCCCGGAGCAATATGGCCTTAGTTGCTAATGCTCCTAAACACCAAATAACAAACATAACAAACCTTTTGCATAAAAGGTGGTACTAGTGCATATATTTTCTGATATTCTCTGTTAGACTTCCTCATCTGGAATCTCCTCTGGCTTAATTATCTCAATTCTATGTCAAATTCATCTACTTCCTCTATAGTACTTTCAACTCAACAAGCCACTTTTTTTTTATTTATTTTTTATTATTATTACTTTATTTTTGGAACCTGCTTTCTGCAATCCAATTTTCCTTGATTTTAATATTCACAATTCCAGTTGGCGTCAGTGTTTCTAGTTACACAGATCTATCTGGTAAAGATGCTGCTGCTTTTGGGATTATTAATTATCTTGCACAACTTATTTGACTTACCATAATACCAATCCTAACCACTCATCCAACACTGATCTTTTGTTCACCAGCAACTCTCTAAGGTACATGATCATTGTTCTGGTTCTCTAGATATCTCAGATTGCATCTTGGTGATTGTCTGTTTAATACAGCCACTTTCTCATGGATGTTCTCAGCCTCTTGCTGTTCCACATTACAGGAATGTGGATTGGGATGATCGACATGATTTGTGTTCTTCTTTTCCTTGATTGCCTTAGTGCTTTAAACCTTCTGATCCCAATGTTTGTTCAGAGCATGTCAGTGAAGTTATCTTTGGAGGGGCAAAATCCTTTATTCCACATTCCAGTTTAAAACCTCATAGTTTACCTGAACCTTGGTTTTTCAATAAATGTGTTCAAGACAGGAATGCTGCATTTTTAACTTTACTTGCATTCACATTTCCAGGTTCATTTTCTGCCTTTGCTGAAGCTCACAACAACCATAAAACAGTTATTAATCAATCCAAACTTGATTGTGAACAAGAGAATATAAAAAAAAATTGCCTTCCTTCTGCCCAACTACCGTTTGGACATACTAGTTTCATGCCAAAGCTATTGGCTGCAAATTCTGTCCACCTGTATTCCCAACTCTGTTAAAACATGATGGTTCGGTTGCCTTCTCAGTTAAAGATGAAGCAGACTTATTAGCATCCTACTTTTCTAACTGTTGTATTGATATTTTAATATGGTAGGTAAATCACCTCATACTGTAGCCAGCACACCCCATTTAATACCTCCTGTGGTGTGGTTTTTTGATGGAAAGATATTAGAATTCTGAATAATGTTGATGTCAAGAAAGTTCTGGGTCCTGGTGGCATTTTTTGCACTTATTCTCAAAACTTGTGCTCCTGAGTTCCCTGTGTCACATTTTTCTACACTTTCTTATTCCACTGGTATTTTTTTTTTTCATGCATGGAAATTTGCTGATATCCAGCTAATTTCTAAAAAGGGTGATAGGTATTGCCCTTTTGCACTTATCTCTACTCTTTCCAAAGTAATGGAGAAATTCATGAACCACCAACTCCTAAACTGTTTCAACCTTCCATCTAATTGTTAATTTGCCAATAGGGATTTTGTCAGTGGCTAACCACTTGGGGTGTGTTGTTCATCTTTTGACAAATTTGAAACTCAAGCAAGTTACTCACGGCATTTTAAAGTCTTTTGGTTGTGTTTAGCATAAAGGTGCACACTATGCAAGTTTTGTGTATGACAATACTGGACAAAAAATATGAAAATACTAAACAGGAAATACAAAATTTCAGCATGCCATGCTGTAAATAGTGAATTTATTGAACAAGTTAGTTTTTGTTGAGTATACTTCCAATTAATTTTACAATCTACAATTATATTTTTTTGTTTTATGATGATTCTCTAAAAAAAAAAAAAAAAATCGATGGTAAGCCCTGTTACGTCACTTAGATGGCAACGAACGTGTAGAGTAGTTCCCCTCAAGACACCTGGTCAGCATGAAGAGGAAAAGACCAAACCCTCCAGTACATGACAGCACAACGAAACAAATGGCCCTCAGTCCCTAGCAGCTTTCACTCCCCCTCTTACGGCAGTGAGAGGATCAGAGTGGAAGCAGAGGGTGCTAAGAATCTCTGGGTACGATCAGGCTCCTATGCACGGAAACTGAACTTGGCCTGTTACAACATAAGATCGCTCATCGGTGAATACAGGATACTAGAGCTGGTAAAGGAATTAGAAAATGTACATTGGAATATCATCAGTTTGGCTGAAACAAGAAGAAGAAATAAATCACTTATAAGTTTATCAAGTGGAAATCTGCTGTACACCAATGGAAACAGTGAAAGAATGAAGGTGGAGTTGGCTTTCTCATCCATAAAGATATAAAAAACATTTTGGAATTCAAAAGTACATCACCAAGGGTGTCAAGACTACTACTCAGGATTTCTAAGAGGTATAAGCTAAAGGTTATAATGATTTATGCACCAACATCGAGCCATGATGTTGAAGAAATATACACCGAAATTTGAGTCTTCTAGATGAACAGAAAACTCACTACACTATCATTATGGGGGAATTCAATGCTAAGGCTGGAAAGAGACAAAACAGCGCAGAAAGGGGAACTATAAGAAATTTTGGAATTGGTGAGAGAAATAAAAGAAGTGAAAGACTTGTGGAATTTGCAGAACCTAGAGGAATGTCAGTAATGAACCCTTTTTTCAAGAAAAGGGTGAACAGAAAGTGGACATGGAAGAACCCAAATGGATTAACAACTAATGAAATCGACTTAATCCTCACTAACAGAAGATATATCGTGAATGATGTTACTGTTCTGAACAAGGTTTAATGTTAGAAGTGATCACAGAATGGTAAGATGCACACTTTTTTATTATTATTATTAGCCATATGGTGCAAGGAAGCCTGAGGCTTATGCTGCACCAGCCAAAAGAAAAAAAAATTCAGTGTTACCCTGAGAGAGAGAGAGAGAGAGAGAGAGAGAAATGATGATATCCAGCTCAGGACCCTGGGTTTGCCAAGCCCATACTCACCATATGTGAGCCCCTGGGGTAAAACTTGATATTGATGTAAGGAAAGAAAGGAAAAAACTGACTTGAGTAAATAATACTAAGGTCTTTGAGATAACGGAAGAGGAGAAAAAGCATTATGTACTGGAACTTAACAAGTTTGAGCTTCTGCAGACTGTTCAGGGCCAAGATATCGAAGAGGAATATTACATCTTTCTGAAAGTGATAAAGCCCAAGAAACCTATAGGTAAAACGAAATCCAAAGAAGAAAAAAATCAGACAAGAAACACTTGTCACGATGAACCGAAGATGACAAATGAAGAGCAAGAAAAACACTTACAGGGAGAAAATTGAGTATACTGAGTTATGCAAAGCCATTAGAAAGAGACTCAGAGAGGACATAAGAAAATTTAACACAAGAAAAGTAGAACAAGCATTAAGGGAAAACAAAGGGTTTAAATCAGCAGTCATGAGCAGTAATACAGAAAGACAAATGATACTGAAACTGAAGAATAGCGATGGTGTACTTATGAAAGCAGAGAAGGCATAATTCAAATAGCAGAAGACTACTATAGAGAATTATACAAGGAGCAAGGGAATGATGCCAGCAGTGGGGAAGATGGATCGCAAATTAGCAACACATACGACATACCCGATATTCTTCCTGATGAGGTAGAATGCGTTGAAGAATCAAAAAGCTCTGGGGAGAGATGAAGTTACTGTAGAGTTGTTAAAATTGGGAGGAAGAGGCATGACATAAAAACTGGCAAGACTCTTCACAAAATACATTAGAAAAGGTGTGGCACCTAAGGAGTGGAATAATGCAATCATAGTTTTACTGCATAAGAAAGGAGATAAATCAGAAATTGGAAATTATAGACCAATTAGCTTGTTATCCCACATCTACAAGTTGTTCACAAGGGTCATTACTAACAGATTAGAAAGAATACTTGATGAGAATCAACCGAAAGAGCAAGCTGGCTTTAGGACAGGATTCTCAACTATGGATCACCTTCACGTAATATCACAGCTAATGGAGAAGGCAAATGAATATAAAACACCATTATGCCTAGCATTTGTGGATTATGAAAAGGCATTTGACTCCATACATCATAAGGCAATGTTTCGGGCACTGGAAAGACAAGGCATAGATACCCCATATGTTATGATTTTGAAGAAAATATATGAGAATGCTACCTCCCCTATTAGACTAGACAAAGACAGTAATAAATTTAAAATTGAGAAAGGAGTTCGACAAGGGTAGACAGTATCTCCGAAGTTGTTTACTGCTGCCCTTGAGGAAGCTTTCAGAAGATTAGACTGGTCGCAGAAAGGAGTCAGTGTGAATGGAGAGTACCTAAACCATTTACGATTTGCAGATGACATTGTGGTCATAAGCCACGATCCCAAAGAATTAGAGGAAAATCTTAATCAGTTATGCAGAGTTAGTAAGGATTTTTGACTAAAGATGAATATGGCTAAAACAAAAGTAGTGATGAACAAGTATGCCACAGAAAGGATATAATGATTGAAGGAGCAGTAATTGAAAAGGTGGAGTCATATACTTATCTGGGACAAGTCATTAGCTGTAATAATGATAAATGGATGGAAGTCAAGAGAAGAATAAATTTTGGATGGATAGTATTCAGGAAATATAGTCATATACTGATGAGCAATATCCCAATTTGTCTGAAACGTAAAATAATGAACCAGTGTGTACTCCCCACCATGACTTAAAGAAGTGAAACTTGGACACTCACCAAAAGAATGGAAGAGAAGCTGAGAACTACACAGCAAAGAATGGAATGAATTATATTGGGAATCAGACTGTTATATAAGAAGAGAAACGCATTGATTAGGCAGCAAACTCAAATAAAGGACATTCTTATCAAAACTAAAGAATTAAAATGGTCTTGGGCAGGACACATAGCTCAAAGACACAATGACAGATGGACTAAGAAAATAACAGAATGGTACCCAAGAGGAGCTAGAAGAAGAGATGGACAGATGAAATTCATGAGTTTGTGGATAGTAAATGGATGGCCATTGCACAAAACAGAAGGAACTGGAAAGTTGCTGGAGAGGCCTTCATCCTGTAATGGATTGAAAATGGCTGATGATGATGATGAGTATCATAAATGGGATGAGGAGACACCTTTTTGATATGAAAATTCTTCTCAATATGAATAGGACTTCCCAATCTTCTCAAACCATCCATGCTATTGGAACAGTGCAGTCTTCAAACAACTACCCACAAATAAATTTAAAAAATATATAAAAAAATTGTTTACTTTTATCAGCTGTAAGTTGGCTTGTTTTCTGTCCCTTGCAGCAGGCTCTGTACAAAACAGTCATGATTGCCTTTTTTTTCTGTATTGTGGAATGGGCCTTGCTGAATCTTGTATAGATAGAACTTTTTTTTTTTTTTTTTTAAGACTTTGGTCAAATTAAACTCAGTTGGTGGGTGTCTACAGCAACTTGGATATTTCATCCAGCAAAATATGCAAACTAATCAAAGAATACTCATAATCTACTGACACTTTATGGCCGTATTTCCTATGGTGTAAAATAAAAATGTGGGAAATCAAAAGGATTGGAAAGCCGGATATGGCTTCCCAATCCTTTACTCCTCCAATCTTGCGCCATAAAACCTCCAGCAACTCCTCCTCCTCCAATCTGAGAGTGTAGGTTTTGAGTGAATTCCATAGAAACTGAACATGGAAACTCCCCCCCCCCCCCATTTATTTTCTTTACTTTGTGGTCTTTTCGGTTTTCTCCTAACTCTCAATTAATCTATCCTGCTAGAGTGGTTGAGGTTTCAAAAACTAAAGGAAAAAAGTACCAATATTCATTTGTTTACACTTTTGAGAAACAAACATTCATTTTTTTTCCCTTTCTTCCTAAAATCTATTTGTACAGTAGAAAATCTGTTTGTTGTATTTTGTTGTATACTTGGATTTTTGTTATACACAGAACTCTCTCTCTCTCTCTCTCTCTGAATTGATGTAAACCTATGAACCTGAAATTGCATTCCTTGCAGTAAGCATAAGGCATGCCATTTCAGCTTTGTGGTTTGCCAAAATGAATAAATTCGGTTGTTACCAATTGCAGGCAGTGTTCATTTTGAAACCTATTTCAACATTTTCCCAACTTTTCTACTTACAGTGTAAGTATAAAAGTTGATGCTTCTATTTGTGCAGAAATAATGCTTGATGGTGGGTAAAGTGCCTGCCTGGCAACCCAAAGGTCGTAGGTTTGAATCCTGCCTCTGGCTTGGATCAAAGTACTGCAAAAACCTTGGAAGGTGCATTATGGTCACAGAAGCCGATGCGCCAACAACTACCCAAAAAAATACATTTGTATATATATGTGCTTGATGACCCTGATAGGCATCTCTGATCTCAGGTCAGATTTCATCTTATCTTTAAGAACGTGTGATATATGCTTGTTATATCACTGGCATAATAGATTGAATTAAATGTCCTAGCTTTGACATTTAATTATGTACTTATACAGGATGAATCAACAAAAAGTTAAGGCAAAATATATGAAATGTACATAATCATTACTTTAGAACTATTTTAGTTACTCTCATTGGATTCAAAGGCTAAAGAGATTTGGACTATTAACATTCTTTTTTTATTTAATGTAAACCTCAAACACGGAAGGTATCAAAACTGATAGTACTTAGTACCATGCATGGAGTGAAGGAGATAGGGAGGGAGGGAGTAGTCAGTGTAAAAATGTAGTAGCACTTCACTGTTGTTAAAGTTCATCTGAATTCTAAGTACAGTAGTGATTTTATTCATTGTCAAAATGATTATGTATAGACTGTATTATAGTAATCCTATCACATCCCCATTTTGTGGATGGGTTACATTTCCTTCTGTCTGTGTGTCATTTTTGTAAAACAAACCCAATTTTTCCACAAGTTGCTATCACAAATAAGTAGATATGTTCTACAAAACAAAATTTGGTTCTTGTGTTTAACATTGCGGGGATTTGTTTTCAAGAGGCACCTGATGGGTGCCTCTTGAAAACAACTGTTGTGGTTCAGTACTAATGGCTAAAACTGTCAGTATGTTCCTAAATGCAGTTAAACTTTTATTTGAGCAATTTTGTATGTGACATATAATGTCATTTGTTCAAGTCCATCTGAATTCTAAGTACGGTAGTGATTTTATTCATTGTCAAAATGATTATGTATAGACTGTATTATAGTAATCCTACCCGGGAGGGGGGGTAGGATTACTATAATACATCCCGTTTTGTGGATGGGTTACATTTCCTTCTGTCTGCGTGTCATTTTTGTAAAACAAACCCAATTGATTACCTGAAATTGTGTGCAAAGGATCTGTCAAGTACCATGCTAATGTTTACTATTCTTGCATTCTGATTCAACATGCTGGTTTTTGATGTGATGTAAACAGTATGTTGTTAATACTGAAAATCACAATGGCTGACTTGGTTGATGCATCTGCTACAAATTTCATACTCTGCTTTATGCTTGATTATTATTGATGTAAGGTTGTTTTTTCTTTAGATTATTATTTCTCTTTTTATTCCTTTATTTGACAAAACATTAAATTCATACTTGAGAATGCAGAGAAAAAGTAGCAAAGAATTGTTTATGTTAATGCTAGAAGAAAAGAATTGTCTAACTAGATATAACTGTTGATGATCTAGTTCAAGTTGCTGACAAACTAAATTATTCCGCACCTACATTCATGCATGAAGAAGTTTTTAGGGATGGAAAAACCAGAAGTACATGTAGTTATAACTGTGAGCTAAATGATTTTTTAATAAATGAGAAGAAAGCTTGACTTTTTCTGTTCCAGGAAAAATAATGGAGAAAAAAAGGGTGGTTAAAGAAGTATTGCAGGATCATCTTAACAGAAAAGGAATTATACAGAAGGAACAGCATTGGTTTGTTGGGGAAAGGGGGGGAGATGTTCGTCAGACCACTCTGCTTAGCAATTTTTTTTTTTTTTTTTTGTTGCTAATGCTGTATAAGATTGCTTTCTTGCCTCTTTTGCCACTAATATTAAAAATATTAAAAAAAAGTGGAAGAGAAGCAGCAAAAGAGTTAACCAAGCCTTTGGCCAGATTCAGGGGAAGTTCCTGCAGATTGGAAGTAAATGTGTTCCTATTCACAAAGAGGATTGGAGGGTAATGTGAGCAATTATAAACTTGTAAGCTTGACTTCTGTTCAAGGAAAAATAATCGAGTCAGTGGTTAAAGAAGTACTCAAATCATCTTAACAGGAATCAAATGATACAGAAATCATAGCATGGCTTTGTTGGTTGGGAGTGGATCCTGTCTGACCAATCTGATTACTTACTATGACTTAGTAACAAAGCAACTGGACACGAGCAATAATTTTAACATATACTTAGATTTCAGTAAAGCTTTTGACACCTATCCACATGAAAGACTGCTGTACAAATTGGATCTTAGTTACTACTAAGAATAATGGGATGGCTAAATGGTGGAAGACAGAGAGTGGTTATAAATGGGCACTGCTCTTCTTGGACTGTGTTATTAATAGAATCCTGAGGGATTCTATTAATAACATAGGTTTACAGATATGTTTACAGATGATACAAAGGTTGGCAGGGTGGTTAATGACAGGATTCAAGGCATACTACTGGACCAGCCACCTTGTAGCCAGGTGGGCAGGAGCAGCAGTGCGTAGCACACACTTCTTGATTAGACTGGGGTTCGAGTCCTTGACCACCAAATACGGAGGATGCGGAAAGGTCAGGGAATGACCACTGCATATCTCCAGAGCAGTGTGGCCTTAGTTGCTAATGCTCGTAAAAACCAAATAACAACTACTGGACCAAAACCTATGTAAATTATACAGATTGGCTGAGGTGTAGCAATTGAGTTTTAACATTGGTATATGTGGGATACTGCATATGGGCAGCAGTAATCCTAGAATAACATGCCAATTAGGTGGTACTACACTCGAGAACAAAACAATTAAGTGGTGAAGAACAAAATCTTAGGGTTAATTATACAGTCTGACATAAAAATCCTTTGAGCAGTACAGACAGGCTGCTGGGACAACTCGTGGGGTTCTGTCAATGATATACAGGAATTTTGTCAGCAGGGACAAGGAGGTGATTATCCCATTGTATAAATAAGTAGTTAGGACGACTTGAGTTACTGCATACAGGTCTGGAAGCCTCATTTTCAGAAAGCTATGGATCTTTTGGAATGGATGCAGAGAAGCGCAATCAGATTAGGCAAGAACACAAAGTAGTACTCTTACCACAAAAGCTTGGTTCTGCAAATTTCTGTGTTTGGAAACACAATTTCCAAACAGACATTTGCAGATCCAAAGGCTTTTGTATTTCTTGAGGCTGTCATAGACATTCTCTCTGGTATGTCAAGGTGAGCTTCCTACCTGGGAGTCTAAAATGCTGATGGAACTGATATTCGGGTGACATGCAAGTCAAATGGACTTAATTTCGGGAAGTTTTGGTAGGTCTGTGACATCAAAATCTTATACTTGCACCTTCATGATAGTGCTACTGTTAGTAACTTAGATGTGAACCTCGTGTGCAAGTCCTGAAATACGGCACCTAGTATGCTGGAGGTGACCACCTAGGTGCAAACCAACGTAAGCAGTGGTTGAGGTGTGGTACCCACACCACATGGAGGAATGCTGCCCCTCTTTGTTACCAGGAAATACTAGGTTATTGCCTAGTAGACGCTGCTCATCAACTGGTGCAATACCACCATTTTGCTTTTTGGAGGCTTGAAGTAGTATAACCAATGTTTATCTCCAGAGCAAAGCCCCTCCCCCAATCTCTTCCATCATACAGTACGACTGATGTCTTTTTAGGTTATGATGGACATCCTGGAAAGATCCAGTCTTCCTTACATTTTGAGGGTACAGCTCTAGAACAGTGTTCACAAGGCAGCTGCCAGACAGTGCACCAAACTGAATCTACTGGCAATTCTCTAGGAGGCTTTCAGATCAGCTAGTGTATAATCTTGTTGCCTCTACTCTGCCAGATGATGACTGAAGGGAGTCCGAGTAGTGTGAATGCAAGGGGGAATTGTCGAGGCCACGTTATGTCGTGGACCTGGGTGTATTTTGACATGTGTAAGCTTTATCCAAGAATTTCATTACTTCATACAGCATTTAACTCTCATTCTCATCTTTCCTTACTACTGAATACATCATGAATTGTCAAACTAACAGAATAACCTTATCTGCAGAAAGATCTAAACCTCCCAGAAGCACCTTCTCATTCATTTCACAAATATATGTAGTCACAGTTCCAATCTAAATGATGTCCATTTCCACTTAGTCTGCCATAACCCATGTACTCTTTCTGACAGAATCCCAATTTATCAGTTGATTCAACCACTACCCATTTCAGTTGTCCAAATTATTTGCTGTTTGATTCTTTTTGCCTTGGAGTTGGTACTTGTGCATATGTCTACTTTGATATTCCCTGTCAGACACTTAGTAATTTGGAATCTCCTCTTTTTAATCTTTGGATCAAAATCTCTTGACCCCATTCTGTCAAATTCATCTGTTGCCGCTATCTTTCTCCCAACTCCTCTTATCACTTCGAACTCTTTGACTTCCCTCCTTTGAGACTTCACTATCTCCAGTTCAACTTTTCTAACAGTGAGCTAATTTTCCTTTGTGATTTCAATGTTCACAACTCTGGCTGACTTCTGTTTTATAGTCACATGCACAGAGCTGGTCGAGATGCTGAGGCATTTTCCAATTACTAATGACCTCACACGGATTATTCATTTACCCACCAGAATACCAGATAATCTTAACCACATAGGCAACATATAGATTTTTTTTTTTTTGCAAACAACCCTTCTAAGCACATGGTTGAGGTGAGTGGTCCTCTATGTACCTCAGATCACAACTTGTTGATTGTCTCTTCTCCATTGGAGCCTTTCTCTCTCTTGGCCATTATCAACCTTGTGATGTTTTTTGGCATTACAAGAATGCAAAATTGGATGATATGCAAGATTTCTTCTCTTATTTTTCATGGTTGGATTACTGTTTTGTCTTCCAATGTTAATGTTTGCTCAGGTCGTGTCAGTGAAATTATTCTTGTAGGGACAAAATCCTTTATTCCACCTTAAAATCTTGTCCTTTATCTAAACCTTGGTTTTCCAATGAATGGCTAAGGCAGTTCAAGATAATGTTGCATATCACAATTAGCTTGTACCCAAATCCTTAGCTTCATTTTCTGCCTACACCAAAGCTCCAACAATTGTGAAGCAGTTATTAATTAATCAGTCCAAACTAGATTTCAAACAGGCTAACAGTAGAAAACTTTCTTCTTGCTCAAATGGTAGTCGAGCATTCTGTTGTTACTTTTGCCAAGGATAAAGCTGACCTGCTAGCATCCTACTTTCTTCTAACTCATGTATTGATGACCTGAGTAAACCGCCTCCTACCGTTCTCAGTACACCCCATTCGGTGCCTTCTGTGGTCTTCTGTTAAAGGATGTCAGAAGGATTTTGAGCAATCTTGATGTTAAGAAAGCTCCAGGTTCTGATGGTATTTCTCCACTTGTTCTCAAAACCTGTGCCCCCGAGCATACTACTATTGTGTCACCTTTTTTTTTTTCACTTTCTTATTCCAAAAGTATTTTTCCTTTTGCTTGGAAATTTGCTCATATCCAGCCAGTTCCTAAAAAGGATGACAAATCCTTCCCATCCAATTATTGTCCCATTGCAATTACTTCTACTCTTTCTAAAGTAACAGAGAAATCAATTAACTGCCAACTCTAAACCTAAATAAAAAAATCTTCTGTCTGATCAATGATCGCCAGTATGGATTCTGCCAGTGTCGATCCAATGGTGATATTCTGGCTTACGTTAACCCATTTTTCGACAAATTCAATGGAAAAGTTCGGTGAAACACAAGCAGTTGCTGTTGACATCTCAAAGGCTTTCAGTCGTGTTTGGCATAAAGGTTTTCTTAGCAAGCTTCCATCTTTTGGTTTGCCAACTGTTTTTTGTAATTGGGTATCCAGTTTTTTATCTGATCACTCACTGTGGATGATGGTAGATAGCTGTCTGTCTTCTAACTTGTCCACTAATGCTGGTGTTTTCCAAGGTTCAGTTCTTTCTCCCACTCTTTTTTCCTCTTGTATATTAATGACCTTCTTCCATTGACTGGAAATCTTATCCATAGTTTTGCTGATGATAGTACATTGCATTCCACCTTCCAGTTTGAGAAACCTTGCCCTGCACAAACAGCTTCGACTTCTTGAATATCCACTACCAATTCCTTAAATGCTGATCTCCAGGTAATTCTGCAATGGGGCAAAGATAACTAACTTGGTTGATTTCAGTCTTTCTAAAACTCAGTCCTGTTTTATATCATGCAAAAAGGATTCTTATGCTTCATGCATATTTCATGAAAGTTGAAAGTATCTTTTCATTTTCTCAACCTCTCACCCATGCATGGTACTAAGCACTATAGGTTCTAATACCTTTTGTGCTTGGGATTCTCATCTTCTGTGACACTCTGATTTCTTGACAAGATCATATATCTCTATTGGGCATTACTCTGACTTCTAATCTCTCTTGGCATAACTACATTACAAATATTGTTTACTCTGCATCAAAAAAATTGGGTTTTCTCTTTCAGTCTTGGCATTGCTTTTCTTCTAAAGAGCTGTTTACTCTGTATAAAATACAAATATGCCCTGCCATGAAATATTGTTCCTACATTTGGGGCAGTCTGCCAATCTCTCTCTCTCAGGCTTCTAGATTCCATTCAAAAGAGGGCAGTTAGATTAATTAATGATTCATCTCTAACAAAGTCTCTCCACTCTGTCTCATAGAAATTCTGTTTCTGTTTGATGTCTGTTCTGTAAATACTCCTATGGGCATTGTTCTTCTGACTTGGCTTCTATAATTCCCACTCTCTCTTCCAAAGCAGGCAGAACACTTGCTGCAACCAGTCAGTGACCCTTTACTATCCAACTTCAGACTCACAGAACCAACTTTTCTTCTTCCTCATTTATTCATTCAACTTCTGTTTTTTGGAACAAACCTCTTCATGCATATTTCATGAAAATTGAAAGTATCTTTTCATTTTCTCAACCTTCCACCCATGCATGGTACTAAGCACTATAGATTCTAATACATTTTGTGCTTGGGATTCTCATTTAAAAAAAAAAAAAAAAAATGTTGCAAGGGGACCTGGTTGAAGTGCTTAAGGCTTTATATAGATTGAGTAAACTTAATGTTGATGGCATTCTCTTTCTCATACAATGCACATAAATAAGTATAAACTTAAATTGGAAAGGATAGTTGGAGCGATGTGTGAAATTTTGTTTTCAGCAGGAGAGTAATTGATTCTAGGAATAAACTAGGTTCTAGTGTTGTGGAAATGGGTAGCTTGAATAAATTTAAAGAAAAATTAGACTAGTATCAGATAAAGTAGGTAGGATTTTTTTTTTTTATGATGCTGTATAAGCCTGCTTCCTTGCATGATTTGCTGCTGCTGCTACTACCACCACCACCACTAATAATAATGATAAATGTGCATAAGTTTGATTTGTGCTGTTAATGGTTTTATGGACTGCAAAATGGAAGTGACTGTTACTATTGTTTTTTTATTTTTAAACTTTTTTTTATTTTCAGTAGAACTAATAAAAATGGTTTTTATTGAAACTGATCTGTAAAAAAAAAAAAAAAAAAAAATTAATAAATTGCAATCCACTAATAAAAGAGCAAACATTGGCATTTTCAAGAATAAAAAAAATGACAATTTAAGAAGTTGCAATCCACTCTTTTATTAGTGGATTGCAATTGTGATTATTTATTTTATTTTATTTATTTATTTTTTTTTTGGCATTTTCAGGGAGAATTAAAAAAAAAAAAAAAAAAAGCATTCACCTTTCCACAAAACAGTTGAGAGCATGATCTCTGCTCTTTGAGAAATATCCCCACTATATAATGTATTCAAATCTTGGCAATATTGTCAACAAGTGTCTTCTTTCATCTTCTGAACCTTCTTTCTGCCCATGCACAGTACTAAGTACTATAGGTTCTAATACCTCGTGTGGGGTTTTCATAAATATATTATATAAAATTTTTGTTGAGCAGGATTTCATACAATTAAATTTAAGTATACATTTAATCAATTTCTGTTAGCTCATCTTGTGAGCTAGGAAATGGAGTCTGGGCTAGGAGATGAGATCCTGAACACCATCAGCTTTTTTTTTTTTTTTTTGAAATAGTAACAAAGTCCATTTTGTTAATTAATTTCCCCCCCATCTCTCTATACAGCCGTCTTTATCTTGACAGGGATTATTCTAAAAAAATATTTGAAGGAGAAAGCTTTTGGCATATTTTACATTGTCAAAATGATTAGTTTTTTGTCTACCAAACTTTCTTTCCCTTCTGCATCAGTTCTCTTTTGATCTTCATTATTATGTCTCAGTTTGAAAAAGCTTCACGAGTACAGTACTCACGGGAGTGCCACACCATTGTTCCCTTTCCGGTTTTGTGTATCATGGTAATGTTTGAAATTGAAAATTTAGCAATGTCAGAGATTCCTTGAAATTGCCTATGTACTCTGGCCATAGTTTTCTCCAAACTAAATTCGTAGAGGATGCTTTCACTTCTTCCAGTGATTTGCCAGTATTATCAATGGCATTCATTATGTTGAGCTGCTTCCAAAATTCTCTTGTTGGCTTGTCTAGCCAATCAGTTGCCTAAATAAGTTTCTTAAATATTTTATGTAAATAGTATGCCTTAATAATTATACCCTGGCCTGAAGCAAAGAGGTTGTATGTGGTGGAAACAGTGCTGGATTAAGGTGCGGGCTAGCAGGGCTCTTGCCTGGGGCCCTTTTCTTTAAGCGGCACCAAAAACAAGAACAATGAGGCAAATTTATATATATCGTTAGTAATGGGCAGCGAAAAATCTTCCTGCTCTGGGTGCAAAAATACCTTGGTCTGGTACTGGGAGGAAGGAATGCCATTCTTACATTGATAGTAAGAATCATTCAGGTAAATTTGTGGCAGTGCTTCGTAGGATGATGAGCAATGTTTTTCTTAGCACTGAACATTTTCACAGGAATGGATTATTTATCCATCACCCGTTTTCAGAAATGTTTTCTCTCATCCCTCTTGCTGCTTGAGTGCTGGATAACAGGAAGTTTTTACTTATCCCTTGAATGCCCTTGGTGATTTCAGCTTATGGTTACTTGTTGAATTTCCACCTCCCATAACTGTAAGGCAATATTTCAAAGCTTTGTCTGGTGCCATTTTTTTTTTTTTTTTTTTTTTTTAAGATGGAATGGTCTGGCTGGTATTATTTTTCAGAGACCCATTTATTCCAAGTACTTTGCTGCTAAGTATAAAAGTTGCTTTCTGTAATTTCCTTTGCTCATTGGAATAAACCTGTGCTGTCTAGACATCTGCATTGGATTTTTCTCCCATGGTCTTTATATTGTGAAACCTATGCTGCTTCTTGAAACATTCAACTTTTTTAGGTACGTTAGCATATGCTTAAAGCAACCATTGTCTTCACCACATTTATTTATTCACTTGTAATAACTTGACATCCCAGGGGATGAAATTTTATGAAAGTATTTCATAAAACCTCTCTTGGCATAAGCACATTTGGATCTTTTAGGAAGGTTTGTTGAGCCATCCCAAATTTCATGAAAATCAGACAAATAGAAATCAGGAAATTATTTCTTTGTTCATCCATATAAATGTAATAATTTCATTCCCAGTAGTTGGATTTTCATAAAATTTTATATTTGGCTCTATTAGAATGATTTGTGAAGCTTTTCCAAATTTCATTAACCCAGCGGTGCAAATGTTATTATGCAAATAGTGGCAATGATGCTTGACAGGTTCCAGTTTTCATTTTAATTTTTGAAAAAAACTTTTGGGTGTTTTTGAATTGTCCATGGCCTATACCAGTGGTGTGCAAACTATGGGCCGTGACTCCCAGAGGGGTCATGGCAATTTTTAAATAAAATTAATTTTTGTGTACGTGAAAGCCAAAAAACCTGTTGTTAAAATTACTTTTTCAATACTATTTGTGTAGAGATCTTACTATTCGAATGAAGTCTGAGATACGAATGAACCCTATTGCCACTGTTTATTTTTTAGGGTGGTTTCACATGTGATGCAGGTGGCTTTTTTACTTATTGGCCTTGTGGATAATACAGCTTAATTTGCTCACTTGCTATGGATACACAGAAAGCAGCTGACTAGTGTGACTTCTCAGTATGTATTAATACTTCTCAGTACTACTCAGTTGTTGAACCGTAATCCCTCTAGCTCTTAATTTGTGCTTCCTACAGCAGAAATTTTTGAAATTGCCTAAAGGCTAGAGCTGTGAATATGCAGTGGCAGTAAATAGCAAGTCTGTTGCATGCACGCTTTATTCTGCTTCGTAATTCGGTGCTTTCACGTCAACTTGAATGTGTTTTCATTCTTCTGCTACTTTTTATATTATGGTTGTTTTTAAGAAGAAAAAAATGTACGTTTTTATATACTTTACCATGAACAATTGGGTAATCAGAATAAAATGGTCGAGGAGTGACGACAATGCTACAGATACACCAGAAGCTGAAAGGGTAATAAACGTATCAGGTGAAAATTTATTTGGACACTAACGTTATTTCAAGTGTAGTGCAACCACCAATTTCTGGTAGAGAGCCATTATATTCCAAATCAAGAAGAATTTATGAAGTACAGCTTTATTTACAGTGTTGTTTATGATGAGCAGCATCTTGTGTGCGTAATATGTTACGAAAAACTGGTTAACGAAAGCATGAAACCTATTAAATTAAAAAGATACTTACGTATGAAACATCTAGAGATAATTAAAAAAAAAAAACCGAATCCTTGTTCAAAAGACATGCCAACACCATACAAGGTCTGAAATATTTCATGAAGAAACACTGCAGTTCCTTGTAAAGCTTTAAGAGCATCATTAGAAGTTGCATATTTAATAGGAAAAAATTTGAAATCACATATTATTGCTGAATCTCTTGTTCTCCCTGCTGCAATAAAAAATTATTTCAATTATGCATGGAGTAGTACAGCAACGGCTTAATTACCATTGCTCTATCCAGAGACAGTTATCACGAACAACAAAATCCAATTTATTAAATTGATTAAGAGGAAGTCCAATTTTTGCAATACAGTTAGATGAATTCACAGATGATAAAACCTTGCTCAACTTACTGTATATGTGGGATACTGCTACGAGGGAGATATTTTGGAGAATTTTCTATTTTGCAAAGCTTTGGAAGGAAGAGCGAAGGACGAGATTTTTGATGTTATAAATATTTTCTTTCAAACAAATTTGCCTAAAATGGAACAACTGCTTTACGATTTGTACTGATGGTGTGGCTGATTAACAGGATAAAATAAGGGTTTTAAAGGTAAAGTAAAGGAAATTGCTCCAAATATAGTTTTGAATCATTGCATTATACAAGTACATAAGAAAGCATTAGTAGCAAGGGAAATTGCAAACTGATTTGCATGGAGTTTTTTCATAAGTGTAATCAACTTTGCTAAAAAGTAGAAGCTTAAATAGCAGATGTTATAAAGCTTTGTTAGAAAGTATACGAAAGTATGGTGGTTATTTGGTGGTAAAGTGTTGCGATGTCTTTTTGACCTCAAACATCATGTTTTATTGTTTTTATCGGATAAAATTCATAACCTTGCTCAATTGTTTAAAAATCAAAAATGGCTTGGAAAACTTAGTTACCCTTTTGATATATTTGAAAACCTTAATGATTTAGGGGACTAAGTCTTCAAGGACAGGGAACAAATATATTAATTCTCAGTGATAAAATAGAAACTTTCAAAGGGAAGCTTAATCTTTGCAGAACTGAATTTGAGCGTAATACTGAAATGTTCCCATGCTCTTCTAATTTTGTTATAATATTGACATTTTACAATTTAGGGATGTCATTTCCACCCACCTAACAATGCTAATTAAGAATTTTTCCAAATGATTTAATGTATCTCCAGAAAAAAAAGTTATTGGATTCATGATCCCTTTGTTTTTGATAGTTCTTCGTGTCCCAAAATTATTTATTTATTTGTTTACTGAATTAACATCCAGAAAAAGGAAGATCTTATCGACCTGTCATCTGATGAAGCATTACGTGCTCTTTTTAAGACTACTTGGGAAAATTTTTGACATTCTCTTCGAGACGAGTATCCAGAATTATTGAAATTGGCAATACAAACATTACAACATTTCGGGTTACATATTTATGTGAGGTTACAGCATTCCAGACTTGATCTAGAAGATGCCATGAGATTAGTAATTTCAAACATTGTGCCAAATATTATCGGTTGTCTAAGCTTGTCCTTCTCATTAATTGTTTTGCTTTGTAATTGTTCATTTTTTATTGTTTTGTAATCTTAATTGAAGAATAAGAATTTGATTTGTTGTTTTTGCTGTATTCAATTAAAATATTAAACAATTATTTTAATGTATAAATTAAAAAGGAAACAATTTTTTTTTTATTTCTTTTACAGTACTCGAATAAAATTTCCTACTACATAATTTCTAAAATGACATTTTTCTTCTCTAAAAATCTGGTTATACTACCTTTGGGTTTACATTGAAGGGGTCTCATTAATTTTATATTTAATACAGGGGGTTGAGAGCAAAATAAGTGTGCACACCACTGGCCTATACCAATATTTCAGCTTTACTTGAAAGATTACAATATTCTTGTACTTGTAGTTCCCGACTTAATTCATTCCTTGTGCACGCTTGTAAAGCGAAAACTCGTAAAGCGGGAATTTTTTCCCATAGACAATGTTAAAATCTGTGGTTACATTCTCAACAATGGAATTAGTTAGATAATTAGTTTATGCTTAAACAATGATTGATTTTTCCAAAGAAATGAAAACTTAGCTTGTATAATCAAGCAAATTATAATAATAAAGAAATTATTTGTGACTTACAAATGCTAAAGAATGTTTATTCTTCATCATTATCAATTAAATGCACACTCGTTGATCACTCATTGTTGGTCTGTTGGAGGCACAAGGAAATGCGTCATCTTCTTCAGAAATGCATCAAGAGGTGTTTGTTTCCAAGATAGTTAGCCTTCTCGTTTCTTTATAAATTTCCCGACAGCATGCATAAGCATTTTTTAAATCTGTAGCAACTTTCCTAGTATGCTCCAGATTTGAATCTTGTGAATCAAATCTTGATTGCTTTTTCTGTGTGTTGAAAAGCTTCATCTAGCCCCTTGAGAGTGAAGGAACGAAGAAGAGTTTCAGCTGTTAAATCTTCTTCCTCAGCTTCACATTTTGCTATTTCAAAGAGTTCTTCATTTGTGAGCTCTCCATTGTGTGCTTGAAACAGATTAGTGACATCAGTTGAAGAAATGTTAATCTGCAATTGGTTAGCAATCTGTTTCATTTTCTACGATCTCTGTTGGTTCTTGAAATCCTTCAAAATTATCAATAAACTGAGGACACAGTTTATTCCAAACATACTTCAAATTCTTCTCTGTAATTTTGTTCCAGGTTTGTTGTATTATTTTAATTGCATCTAAAATATGAAATTCTTTAGCAATTGGACCTCCCTCCTTATCGTTGCATTAATTAGCATGTCAAATGTCTTTCGAAAATAATGCGCTTTAAACGTTTAAATAATGCTCTGGTCCATTGGCTGCAAAAGTGGTGTCGCATTTGGTGGCAAAAAATTTAATTTTATAATAGGATGGTGATATTGCAGAAATGGTGGGTGGCCAGGTGCATTATTTAAAATCAGAATCACCCAAAAAGGAATATTATTATTATTAGCTATATGGTGCAAGGAAGCCTGAGGCTTATGTTGTACCAACCAAAAAAAAAAAATTCCCACCAAGTTACCCCGAGAGAGAGAGAGAGAAAAGAAAGAAAGGAATCACTATGAAAGAGAAGAATGATGATATCGCGCTCAGGACCTTGGGTTTGCCAAGACCATACTCACCAGATGTGAGCCCCTGGGGTTATCTTCACAATATTGTTTTACTTCAGGCACAAAGTGATGCAAAAACCAATCTTGGAATGAAGAGAAAATTCTGAAAATTTTATGTATGTTTTTTATATGATTGAAGATTTCAGCGAAGGGGAAACACATTTCACCTTATTAATGTAAAAACCCACACAATTCCAGCTATCGGTATTTTTGCAAATTCAATAACATCGAGTTTACTACCCGTTTATAATTGATAGCACTAACAGAAAAGTCAAACTGCAAAGTTCAAATTGTTTTTATTGTTTTATTTTTCTAAAACACATCTCCAGAAATGTTTTAGAAAAATATGACAAAGGCAGTCAAAATTGATTCTTATACCAGAACATATGATAATGATGAAAGTGTAGTGCATTTTAATGATTTGAATTGGTAACTAATACAATTTTCATTACAAAAAAAAAATCACCTTTTAGAGAGATAATAGCTTAGTTATATCTTAGTGGAAATTTCAACTTCCGAGGTCTTGGAACGAATAACCAAAATAACCAAAAAAAACAATGTGTTATTGAGTTCACATTATATTTTCACAATATGATGGTGCCCCTGGAACGGATTAATATTGTAAGCAGAGGTACACTTAATTGTATAGCTAAGAGCGTGGTTTGAAATGTGGGATTTATGAATGTTTAACATTCATTTTTTGCAATTAATGTTCATATCTTCGATTTTGTTGATACTTGCTACTTGATAAAAAAAAAAAAAAAAAAACTCGTAAAGTGGGAACTGCCTGTATATTTTTATTTTGTTTTTTAATAAAAAATAAGTTTTTCTAAAATGTAGTTTTTATCCTTTTTCTAATATTTTTTTCAAATAACTAGAAAAAAAATAATTCTTCTGAAAAGTTAAAAAACTTTAGCAAAAAAAAATACTTGAATCTATTATTCCGATCCATTTTCTAATTTAAATTCCATTAAGCGCACAAAAATTTAAACTTGTTTCTGTGCATATATAGCTACTTTTATATGGGCTACTTTTTTATATAAAAAAAATTTTAAAATATATGCTCTACAATATTAGATACTGTTGTGTACTTAAATTTTTCAAAATTTTATTTTGAATTTTGTATGCTTTGCAGCTTATGATGTGAGATCTTGCTTCATTTAGCCAGGTGGGAAGGAGCAGCAGTGTGTAGCACACGCTTCTTGATTAGACCGGGGTTCGAGCCCGTCACCACCAAATACGGAGGATGCGGAAAGGTCAGGGAATGACCACCACCACATATTCCCGGAGCAATATGGCCTTAGTTGCTAATGCTCCTAAAAACCAAATAACAAACAAACAAGCTTCATTTAGCATCCAACTTGAATGAATATAGTTTGCATTTTTGCATCTTTACTGTGTGAAAACAATATCAGATCTTTCAAAAGCATCTCCTATGTGATCTTATATATTTATTTAATTTGTGAGTGTGGAAGGTCAATCTTGTATGTTAAACAAGGATGGAATTTGAAACTTCATGGCAAAGACAGCTCCCACAGTACTATTCCTACAAATAGAGTATTACATAAACAGTGGTGCATCATTTGACAGATGTGTCCATTTAACTGTAAGAAATTCTGGAACTATTGCAGTAAGTTTGACTAATTTAGGAATCTAGAAACAATTGCTGATTTTTAATCATTAATTAAAGGGTAATGTGGGAGAGTTTTTATAGACATCTCTCAGGTCCCATGCCACCACTGCTGGGTTAAATTTAGATCAATGAGATCTGGTGATAATTATTTCCCTTTTTTTTTTTCATACATATCACATAGTCTATTCTATACCATATGTTGTGTGCTGATTGCAGGATTGATTAGGCATTACAGCAGACGTGCAGAAACAATGTTCTGGGTTTGTGCCTGAAAGTCTGTTTTTTTTTTTTTTTTTTTTTTATTGCTTTACTAAATACATAAATTGTTACCATTTACATCTATTAATCACAATAGATTGACTTGGCGCATTATAGCCTTAGATGCTAATGCTCCATAAAACCCTAAAACAAACAATAACAATAGAAATGTTAAATATGTTATATTTAAAATGTTAATAAAATCCAGAAAGAAATAAGCAAACCACATTGCAAAAGCCTTTACAGTATACTAAGATTGTTTAATTTATTAAATCAATGCCCTTAAATACATGTTGCACTTCACATGCTGTTCATTGTAAAGCATTACAAAATGTGGACTGAATATTGTTGGGAGGTGTATGCAGTGAAATGAAAACGGTGTTACTTTTATATATTATTAGTTAATAATTTGGTAACAGGATGATTTGTTATTTTCCTTTTGACTTCTATTAATTGCAGAAAAATCGGTTAATTTAAACACTGCATGATATTTAAACACTGAAATGTAACACTGCATACATTATATAACTTGTTTATATATGTACTCACCGAGAGTTGACTATGCAGTAGCCTTTCTTACTCAGCTTGAATAGCTCTATACACAGACAGGCATTCTAGGATGGGTCTGTTGACCTTGGGGAATCTGATGGCATTTGGGTTCATTCTTGCAAAGGGTGAACCATCTTCTCTTGGCAAGCTTCTTGGATTCTTCAACCATTCCTTTGTGGTAAAGTGCTTCTGTGGTTCCTCTTCATCATCCTGGCTGTCATTCTAATCATAGCTCCCCTTTTAAATGGCAATTTTGTTAGTAAAGTGATGTTACAGATGAAAATAAATATACGGTTCTGATTCAGGAAGTGAAGTGACTACCTGGTGATATCTTTTATGGTGAATTTGGCATTTCTTTAGATTATAATTGAAAATACTTTTTAACAGTTAGAACATCCTTCAGTTGTTGTAACCAACTGTTTTACTCATAAAGGCTGCTTACGCTTTAGCATAAGTTGGATAGGATTGTTGCTTTATAATTTGAATTGAAGTGACTTTTTCAAATGGGAATGCAGTACATCTTATAGGACAGGGGTCGGAAACCTCCAGCTCTTTAAATTTTAGCCCACATGACACACAATTTAATATGGAGTTAGAGGACTTAAAAATCAAGGACATGTGGAGTGCAAGATTAAAATGCCTTAAAACTGAAATTGATGATTTGTAAAGGCAAAAGGGTGCCCTTGCAATTTTACACAAATAGACGGCGATAGATGAGTTGAAAAAGCAACAAATGAATTGTGTTGAACAAATGCATTGAACAAATTGTGTTCAATGCATGGAGTAGCTTATTGGACAAGTATATAAATTTGAAAATATTTGATTTTTGGACTTCTCTCAATTTTTTGTTCAACGTGTTTCTGCAGGCAATATTTTTGAACATGAACTATATTAAAAATAAATGAAGAAACTGTCTGAACAATGCGAGTCTCTCAGCATCTTTAAAGATGAAAATTACGGCATACTTGCCTGATGTTGAGACTCACTCAAGTTCAGCAGCAAAAGTCACATTAATTCATACCTAATTTGGATGTTTGTTACGTTTTTTCAGTATTTCTAAATAATATTTCAAAATATATATTTTTTTAATAAAACACCTTTCCCACTATTCCATTTCTTAAAAAACTTCCCCTCCCCCAGCTTAAGCTGAGGTGCGACTCTTAGGATTTTCTCTATTTTTTTAAAATTAGATCAAAAATGGCTTTTCACTCAAAAAAGGTTGCTGATCCCCGTTATAGGGGATATGCTGCTGATGACACTTGTTGGTTTTATAGACTGCATACAGGTAGGTATGGTGTGATTTTAATTCCTGAACTGATTTCAGTTACCTTACACAGAGGCATGGAAACCACTTTAAATAGTACCTGCTAACTAGGAGGGAGAGGATACTGATGTCGCCTTGAGTTGCTGTAAAGTGGAAATTAATATTCATAATAATAATTCACATGAAAATATATCAGTAGGATTTGGGATACATTCTAGTATTTCACAACCAATATATCTTCTGAACCTTCTGAACCAATGAACCATCTTCTCTTGGCAAGCTTCTTGGATTCTTCAACCATTCCTTTGTGGTAAAGTGCTTCTGTGGTTCCTCTTCATCATCCTGGCTGTCATTCTAATCATAGCTCCCCTTTTAAATGGCAATTTTGTTAGTAAAGTGATGTTACAGATGAAAATAAATATACGGTTCTGATTCAGGAAGTGAAGTGACTACCTGGTGATATCTTTTATGGTGAATTTGGCATTTCTTTAGATTATAATTGAAAATACTTTTTAACAGTTAGAACATCCTTCAGTTGTTGTAACCAACTGTTTTACTCATAAAGGCTGCTTACGCTTTAGCATAAGTTGGATAGGATTGTTGCTTTATAATTTGAATTGAAGTGACTTTTTCAAATGGGAATGCAGTACATCTTATAGGACAGGGGTCGGAAACCTCCAGCTCTTTAAATTTTAGCCCACATGACACACAATTTAATATGGAGTTAGAGGACTTAAAAATCAAGGACATGTGGAGTGCAAGATTAAAATGCCTTAAAACTGAAATTGATGATTTGTAAAGGCAAAAGGGTGCCCTTGCAATTTTACACAAATAGACGGCGATAGATGAGTTGAAAAAGCAACAAATGAATTGTGTTGAACAAATGCATTGAACAAATTGTGTTCAATGCATGGAGTAGCTTATTGGACAAGTATATAAATTTGAAAATATTTGATTTTTGGACTTCTCTCAATTTTTTGTTCAACGTGTTTCTGCAGGCAATATTTTTGAACATGAACTATATTAAAAATAAATGAAGAAACTGTCTGAACAATGCGAGTCTCTCAGCATCTTTAAAGATGAAAATTACGGCATACTTGCCTGATGTTGAGACTCACTCAAGTTCAGCAGCAAAAGTCACATTAATTCATACCTAATTTGGATGTTTGTTACGTTTTTTCAGTATTTCTAAATAATATTTCAAAATATATATTTTTTTAATAAAACACCTTTCCCACTATTCCATTTCTTAAAAAACTTCCCCTCCCCCAGCTTAAGCTGAGGTGCGACTCTTAGGATTTTCTCTATTTTTTTAAAATTAGATCAAAAATGGCTTTTCACTCAAAAAAGGTTGCTGATCCCCGTTATAGGGGATATGCTGCTGATGACACTTGTTGGTTTTATAGACTGCATACAGGTAGGTATGGTGTGATTTTAATTCCTGAACTGATTTCAGTTACCTTACACAGAGGCATGGAAACCACTTTAAATAGTACCTGCTAACTAGGAGGGAGAGGATACTGATGTCGCCTTGAGTTGCTGTAAAGTGGAAATTAATATTCATAATAATAATTCACATGAAAATATATCAGTAGGATTTGGGATACATTCTAGTATTTCACAACCAATATATCTAATAGTTACAGCTACTGCAGCCATTACAAGTCATTCAACCATGGTGGTCAGGTTTCTATGCTTAGTGTCTTGAGATATGTCACTATCTATGAGTTACGGGCTACTTTAGGTATTCAAGTAGTGTCTTTTCTTATTCTAAGCATATAGAATATATTTATATTGTACTTTTGAAGTGTGTGTTTCTGACTGGCAGTATACTGTTATGATATAATAGATGAGATCTATTTGAAGAAGAAAGTGAACTTTCAGCACCACCTGGGTTTTACCTCCGGAAGCGATTTAACACCCTACGCTGGAGAACGAAGCAACACTTACTTCATTCCAGCGATGCCGCAACCACTTCCAGATACAGTTGAATAAATATCAGTTTGTTGCGACTTGCTATTACATATGTTATGTTGGTTCTGTTTCTTCTTTATATGAGAAACTAACACATACAGATAGATTGAACTGTTCAATTTTTCATAAATAATGGTAGCTAACAGGATAACCTCTAAATAAAGAAAAGGATTGCATTGTTGAACTTCAAGTATTGAGTATCTAGAACTGTCAACTTGAGTTAGTCTTCAGCAGGGTTGAGAAAGAACTTGGTATGCAGATTCAAAAAACCTTGATGTCTGGCAGATATGCTAATAATTTGTCTGCAAAGGCATTAACTCTGGATAAGTGTGAGGACTGCGATCACGTGACCAGATTTAAGAAAAAGCCAAAATGGAAAAATTGAACAAAGGCACAAGGAAGACAACTATATTCAGACTGATGCAAGCGATTGAGACATGTCATGAGCTGGTTGCTGATGACACACAGACATCAAGTAAGGATTGGGAGGATGGTGTGTCTGGTATTGCATTAGAAGACTGCCTGCTACCTACATATGATAACATTCAGTAGGATAAACCATACTCCACATTAGTGTTAACAAGGGTTGATCAAAAAGGAGTAGACTGAAATTGTTACTGGGACTCCAGAGTCACTGGTGATCAAATCATCTAGGAATATGTGTTTTAGAGAAATGTGAACCATGACATGAAGGAAACTGTAAATCGAATGAAGAGCTCTTGATAGCATTACCAGAAATAGAGATGGATCGTGCTGTTATGGAGGATAGTCAACACGATAAAATGACAGACATAAATGATCGATGCCCAGATTGCATTTGGGAGATTTTTCTCATGGATAAAGAAGTGTAATAGAGCCACAGAAAATGTGTAATAGAGCCACAGAAAAGGTTCGACAGGCAAAGGCAGTTTATGAGAAATCACTAGCAAACAGAGCAAAGAGGGGGGATAAAGAATTCTTCACATATATAAATGCCAAGAAGAGCAGGACAAACCAGATCGGACCTTTACGTAAGGGAAAGGGGATAGTATTAAATACACCAGCTGCCGTTGAGATGAACTCAACAGTTATTTTGCATCGATATTTACAAATGAAAAGCCTTTTGTGGCGATGGGAAATTGTGGGAGAGAAGTTAAAAAATATGTAATTAATGATATTGAAATTTCGCAAGATTATTTAATGAAAAAACTTTCGAGCCTACAGACCAGTAAGGCTCCTGGAGTTGATGGAATATACCCTATAATCTTAAGGGAGGCGGCAAGCGAGTGCATTGAACCATTGAGGCTAATTATGCGAGCATCATTAGACTCTGGGGAGATTCCCTTGGATTGGAAAAGTGCAAATGTATCTCCCATACATAAGGGTGGCTCTAAAAGTGAAGTTGGAAATTATCGACCTGTCAGTCTGACTTCAGTAGTAGGGAAAATCATGGAGGCAATGATCAAGGGTGGAATTCAGGATCATTTGAATCGAATTGAAATTCTCAAGGATACTCAGCATGGTTTCGTAAAGGGAAAATCATGTTTAACAAATCTGGTTCGCTATTTCGAAAGGGTCACTCATGAGCTGGATTTAGGGAATAATTTCGACATTGTTTATTTAGATTTCAGCAAAGCTTTTGACTCAGTCCCACATGAGCGGTTGCTTTATAAGCTGGAACAGGTTGGAATCACTGGGAAAATCCTTAGATGGATAGAAGGATGGCTTCAGGGCAGGAGGCAGAGGGTTGTGATAAATGGCTATTCCTCAGATTGGGTTGATGTAAGAAGTGGGGTTCCCCAAGGATCAGTATTAGGACCACTGTTGTTTTTAATTTTCATAAACGACATTGATGAAGGGATAGAGGGCGTGATGTCTAAATTTGCAGATGATGTTAAAATTGGGAGAGTAGTTAATGATCACTGTCAAGCTGAGCTTCTTCAGAGAGACCTAGATAGACTTCAGGAATGGTCAGAAAAATGGCAGCTGTGCTTTAATCCAACAAAGTGTAAGGTATTACACCTGGGAAACAGTAATCCCAAAAAAACTTATTCACTTGGTGGAGTTCAACTAAAGCCAGTACTGGAGGAAAGGGACTTGGGTGTTACGATACGGTCAGACATGAAATTCTCTGAGCATTGTAAACAGGTTGCAAGGAAGGCCCATGGTGTCCTATCAATGATCTATCGAACTTTTGCAAGTAGAGATAGGGACGTGATAATCCCATTATATAAGGCTTATGTTAGACCACACTTGGAATACTGTGTTCAAGTATGGAGACCGCACCTGAAGAAAGACATCGAGCTTCTTGAAAGGGTGCAAAGAAGGGTAACTCGCCTGGTGAGATCGGCAAAAGGGCGTCCTTATGAAGAAAGACTTCGAATATGTGGGTTGCAGAGTTTAGAAACTAGACACCTTAGAGGAGATTTGATTGAGGTGTTTAAGGCTCTGAGAGGCATCAGTAAAATGAATGAGGACAAAATTTTCAAGATTATAAATGATGCTAGAACTAGGGGACATAAATTCAAGTTACGGGGGGAAATGTTTAGATTGGATTGCAGGAAGTTCTATTTTAGCCAGCGAGTTATAAATTACTGGAATAAGTTGCCTTCATGGGTGGTAGAGGCCGACAGTTTGGGGAAATTCAAAGGTCATCTGGATAGTACTTTCGGGTAAGGGAAGCACATAGGATGATAGGTTTAATTTCCTTTTTATTTATTTTTTATTTTATTAATTATTATTATTTAGTTATTTATTTTTTTGTTTTTATCATTGTTTTGTTCGGATTTATTTTTTTTAATTTTTTTTTTTTTTTTTTTTGGCTGGTGCAGCATAAGCCATAGGCTTTCTTGCACCATGCGGCCGTTACTAATACTAATACTAAAGTGATTGTGAAGTTACAGCCTGACTTCAAACTGGATGAGATCATTTGAGATTCATGGGATAATCATAGTGTTACCACTTGTGATGATAGTCATGGCAGGCCATACCTATACATGATAACTGATATTACTAACATGTTATGATCAAGTATACATGACCTTTCTTTTTGATAAAGAAAATGTTATCAGTAGAGTGGCAGTAAGCGAAATCTTATCACAGAGGAGAGACTCTGGGAAGTGCTGCAATTGAGTTAGTGGTCCAAAATGAAAGCTTTAAAGAAAATATTTTGCATTACTAATTACAGAATATGACCTTCAATACCCATTCAAATAAGAATTACAAACTGGGAAGGGAGATGCTGTACAGTGATGTTATTAGGAATTCAGATTCTGCAGGAGTAGTGACTGATGAGAAAAAGACAGGACTGGTGAAGACTAATATTAAGGTTTGAAGAAAACCATTGCATTCTTATTAAAGCTAAGAATAATTCAACGTTGAAAACCGATAAAGATGTTAGAGATGTAGTGGGGAAGGTGATGAGAGGAATGTTAGAAATGGTAAGAGCAAGAAAGGTAAGACAGGTAGCGGAAAGAGGAATTGGATTGTAAATGGAGAGTGAACACTATGTGGAACAGATAAAGAGTAACGATTTAATCCAGTGTCTTGGACCCAAAGTTATTATTTGTGATGTGGATACTGCAGTAGACAAGGAGAAATTGTTATCATTGACCACCTTTGGCCACACTGCGAGAACTTGCTGATGCAGTGAACCAATTTGTGGCATACTCATTGTAACGGTATGCATAGGCAGCCATGTTGTGCTAACTGTATGTCCCACGAATGCAAGGCAAACCATTTAGAATGTGATAAACTGCGCCCAGAGTATAAGAAGGAATGACAATTGGTCACTGAATGAATGGATGTTGGATTGGCATATCATTGCACATTTAATTAGTAGATGCAATACACTGGAAGAAAGGACTATGGGTCTAATGATTAAGGAGGAGTAAGAGCAAAAAATTTGTGTGCTGAGAAGGAGGGATTGCATAATAGAAATGGGAAAACATTCTCAGGTGGTGACTGATGAATTGAGACTAGCCTGTAATGCTAATTGAGTTGATGTTGTTTGTATACAGGAGCCATATGAGTTGGATGGAAGGGTGATGGGATTCTTGTTGGCAACCAGCATCAACTCTGGATTGCTTTAGTTGAATAATGACTTAACTGTGATAGCATTGGATTTGTTCTGCACTGTTTGCTGTGTCTGCGTTTGTGTGGAGTTAGAAAATCAAGAATTCTCTTTGGTGTATGTGTAGTTTATACAAATGAGGATAGTGCTCCAAATGAATTAGGGATAAGTGAGCATATGCACTGTTTTTGTGGACTTGCAGAGATTGGGAATATGTCTTATATGTGTGTGTGTCAGGAATATGAAGACCTCAGGGAGGAATATGTTGAGTAGGCCTCACACTTGCAATCCTTGGGGCCTGGATGTGAGGAACAGCTTGTTGCTACAAAGAATTTTGCAGCTTTCTGAGTATCTGCAACCCAGGTTTTTAGTAGAAAGTGCTTGTTGTTGGAGCTAAAGCAGGATTAGTTTGGACAAGGGGTCTGTGCAACAACATATAACAACCAAGAGTCTCCTATGGAGGGTTTGACTGCCACAGTGAGCTTGCTGCTTGTGATGGCAACAGTTGAATAGCAAATTGTTGCGTTGGTTCAGATTTATCTACTACTGAGCTGCGTATTCCTTAATAGTTAATGAAAGGATGGTACATCCCATGTTCATTCCATTACTTCGTGGACTTGCATATAGATTGCATTCTATTTCCTGAGCAGTACTATTCTTGATGGCACCTCCATAGCCAGGTGGGCAGGAGCAGCAGTGCGTAGCACACGCTTCTTGATTAGACCAGGGTTCGAGCCCGTGACCACCAAATATGGAGGATGCAGAAAGGTCAGGGAACAACTGCCACATATCCCCGGAGCAATATGGCCTTAGTTGCTAATGCTCCTAAAAACCAAACAACAACAACAACTATTCTTGATCAGGGCTTCAATAGCTGCATATGTTATTGTAGTTACAAAGTTCTTAACCTATCCTGATTGCGATTTTATGTAGTGAAGTGCAAAGTGAACTTTCTGTGGTAAAGTGTAACAGTTAAATATTTCTTTGTGAGAAGGACTTATCCTCTAGTCAAGATGACCTTGTGGGTAACACAGTTGGAAGAATCACCGTACTCCCAACACCAGGTGGAAAAGACCTCAGTTCGAAACCGTCGATGATGGGAGGAATTTTTATAGGCCTTTTTCACAACATGGCTGAGAGATGGTCTCAGCTGAAGGTAGCATGGGGTTTTTCATCCATCAAACAGCAAATTGGCCACAGAAAACACATGCAATTTACAGACAGCCTATATGGAGTAATATGGCCTTAGTGGTTAATGCTCCTAAAACCCATCTACAACAATATCTAATCACGACCAGCAGACTTATGATCAGCTTTAGTGCAGAATAGCTGTCTCGTTGATATGTGAACTAATTAACTGACATATCCTCCTAATTGGGGATATTATATTTGTTGTTATTTTATTATTTGATATTATTTACTGTTTTATCATCATCATCCTATCAGATAGGTGGCCTATTACTGTCCCCAGCCATCTCTTGGTTGGCCTTTCTGGAATTCTTCTTTTTCTAGGGATGTATCAGAGAATCTGACGAGGTATCCTGGTTTTATCCATTCTTTTTACATGTAGCCATTTCTGTCTGTATTCTTGGATGCATTCTGTTATGGGTGCCATTTCTAGTGTGTTTAGTACAGTGGTTTTCAACCGGGTTGCCGTGGCACCTTACGGTGCCACAACAACATTCCAGGGGTGCCACATAATTTGGGTTTAAGTTACTTAAACTTATTATTATTTTTTAATTTATATATTTATTTCATTATAAAAAGATGTAGAGTATCTTTTTAATTTTGTGGTGGTCTATAATTGATGTTTACTTAGTACCTCTATATAAAGAATAAAATTATATACTGTATATATATAATTTGTATTATGAAATGTATTTTTTAATATTATATATATATATATATATATATAGAGAGAGAGAGAGAGAGAGAGAGAGAGAGAGAGAGAGAGAGAGAGAGTCGGATCTAACAGGCAGAAAATTGAGTAGGGGTGCCGCAAAATAAAATAAATTACTTAGGGGTGCCGTTATTAAAAAAAGATTGAAAAAACCACTGGTTTAGTATGTCTTTGTTTTTTATGTGGTCTTACAGCATAAATCCTGCAGTTTTCTCATAAAAGTTTATTTCAGCTGAAGTGATTTGGCATTCATCTTGTACTTTGATGGTCTAGGCTTCACTTTCATATACAGTAATACCCCAAAGTTACACGATAGGTGGGTCCGACGAAAATCGCTTAAGTCGAATTCGCGTTAGTCGGGGTACAACTTTGCATATATATACATATAAATTTTGTTTAATTGGAACCAAGGACTAACAAAAACACTAGTTTAGAAGAAAAATATTTAATAAAATTGCAGTTCTTTATACATATTAATACAAAATATGTATTAAAAAAATAAATGAGTTACGTAAAAAAGTTATTTCTATGTCGATGGCTTCATAAAATCTAAAAAATTTGTCTGACGACACAGCGCCTTCTTTTTTTCACGCAGAATTTCTTTGTAGCAAACTAATAATTTTTTTATTCCTTGCTTTGTAGCTATAACGCGTTCTTCGTTGGAGTCTGTTTTCTAAAATTTTTGAGCCCTTTTCAATCGAGCTGAGACCTTCTGTCAAGCTTGCAATTGTCATATGCTTTTCTGGTGGAACTGGGTCTGAAGTTTTGGATACTTCAGTGACATTTTGCTCACGCATCTCTGAGCTCATTCATTGTCAGCTCCTGACTATGTGACTCCAACAGCTCGTTGACATCATCACCATTGACTTCCAAATCTAATTGCCTGGAAAGATTAACAACTTCGTCTATCACATGAGCGACATGATCAGTTTCTGGCGTTGTTTTCGTCTCGTTTTTTTGGGGGGGGGGGGGGGAATGGACAAAGTTTCTTCCAGACACCATTCAATGTTTTTTTTTGGAATTTCATCCCAAGATTCTTCAATGATTCTTACAGCATCTAAAACATTGAATTGTTTCCAAAAGTCTTTAATAGATAATTCACTATTTTGTCTCATAGCTTCATTCAGACGTGCAAACGAACGCCTTGTGTAGTAAGCCTTGAATGTTTTGATAACTCCCCAGTCCATCGGTTGAAGCAAGCTTGCTGTGTTCGGAGACAAAAACACAACTTTCACGCGTGGGTTGAAATTAATTAGGGTGGCAGGAAGGTGACCAGGTGCATTGTCAATAAGAAGCATCACTTTAAATGGAATCTGTTTAGACTTCCAATAACGTTCGACTTCGGGTATAAAGTGGTGACCAAAGCAGTCCTCAAAAATGGAAGCTGTCACCCAAGCTTTATGATTTGACTTCCAAATCACTGATAAGCTAATTTTAGATATGCACCAAACGAAAAAATCAAGAACCGCGTAACTCGGAGTTCGCGTAAGTCGGGGTATTACTGTATTGAGTACTGGTTATTTTTTTTTTTTTTTTTTTTTTTTTTTTTTAAGGAGCATTAGCAACTAAGGCCATATTGCTCTGGAGATATGCAGTGGTCATTCCCTGACCTTTCCGCATCCTCCGTATTTGGTGGTCATGGGCTCAAACCCCGGTCTAATCAAGAAGCGTGTGCTACGCACTGCTGCTGCTCCTACCCACCTGGCTATGGAGACGCCCATATGAGTATTGGTCTGGCTAGTGTCTTGTATACTTTTAAAGTTCTCTGTAATAATGTTGATTGTTACTAATATCATTTGCTTTTTCATAAGTCGGGCTGTAGCCAAGATACAATATTTGCAATATTTAAAACAATTTATTTGTTCAATATTTGTATTACCGACATAAATTTTGTTTCGTACGGAATATTTTCTTTGAAAAGCTGATTTTTGTTTTTGAAGTTAATATTTCCATGTTAAATTTTTTTGCGGTAAGGTATAGATGGTGTATTGAGTATTGTAACTTGTCTTCATATATTAAAGTATCGAGGTAATTATAAATTTTTTTTTAATGTAATACTTCCATGGATTGTTAATCTCCAGTGTCTGACAATGACATTGATGTATATGTTGAAAAGGAGTGGAAATAGGGGCCATCCTTATCGGATGCAACAATTTATTGGTTTCTAATTTGATGTATTACTGTTCCCAATTTAACTGCAATTGAGTTCTGTCTATAATACTATATATATATATATATATAGTATTATTAATAACTAAGTTATCTGTAATTTGAAAATTTATAAATAATTCTTTGCCTAACATGGAGATATATATTACAGATTGCAACTATTATTTGGTTGGGAGTTTCATCATCAGCTGGTATTTCTAAAAGTTTATTTCTTTCCACACTCAGTCTTTCTTATAAACAAAGAATGCTATGTGTATTTGTCTATTAAACTCCCTGTGTTTTTCAGTTAGTAATTTCAGAGTAAAAAATCCATCTGCACAAGATCTAAAAGGTTTTTCAAAATTCATTTTGTTCTTCTCCAGTTTTATCACTATAATACTTATCTAGTTTATTTTTTTGTTATTTTTGCAATTGTTTATAGCCACTATTAAGGAGACTTATTCCTCTGTAATTTTCAGTCTTTGCAATTGCCTCTTTTATATATTGGAATGACTACAACATTCTGCCAGGATTCTGGTGGGGGGGCTTTACTGTGCTTCATTCACTTTAGAATGTTCATAAGTCTGAATTTTAAAGTGTCAGCATATTTGAATGACTCTGTTGATGCTATTTTCTCCTGGAGAATTTTTGTTCTTTAAACTTTTTTTAATAGTTCATTTATTTCTTGTATGGGAATTTCTTCTAAATTATTTTTTGGATCTTGGAGTTGCTAATTGTTTTGTCCTATGTGTCCAAAGGTTCTGGAAGTATTGCATCTATGTAGATTTATCTGTCACATTAATTCTTATATTTTCTATTGTTTTCTGATCTAAGTTATTTAAGATTTTGTAAGTAACCACATTTTGTTTTGTTAGGTCTCTTTCTAAGTTTGAGACAAAGTTAATCTGGCTTTCTCTATTCCTTTTCCTGACTTCTCTTTTGGCTATGGCTTTTTCCCTGTTATTTTCACTTTTATCATCAGCCGATTTTGTTGATAAATATTTCTTAAGTTTATCTTCTATTATTTTTGAAATTTCTTTATCCCATTGTTGTAGACTTCTTACAGAGTGCCATCTTTTCTTATTGCATAAACTTTCAGATGCTACATGTTTTAATATTTTGTAAATGTGTGTACAATATAGTTAGGGAAGGACAATATGTGGTTGTTTTCTGTTAAGGTTATTGTTATATTAAAACTACTCTGATAGCATGTGAAATCCTTTTTCTGACTTCTCTTTTGGCTGTGGCTTTTTACCTGTTATGTTCACTTTTGTCATCAGCTGATTTTAAGTATTTCTTAAAAGCATTTAGTGTCACATGGAATAAGAGTGGTATTAACATAATAATAAATTTGTGTACTTTCTACTTTGACTGATTTGCTAGTTTGTATCTATTTAAACCTCTGTTGGAAAAGCCATCTGATATAAGGTCATGTAAAAGGCTTGCTTTGAAACACTCTTTGTTTCTATTAGTTTTTTCTTTGTTTTCAACCATTGTTATGGGAATCTAAAAAGAAACTGACTACTTTCTAGTAGAAACTGACAACTGGTGAAACTAGTAGAAACAAGGTAGATAGTGTTATAACTGCCTTGGGATACAAGTTTAGTGTTATAATTTTGTACGGAAATTGAAATTTTATTGAATCGAAATTATGATTCAGAGCAGCAAAGCAAAAAGCCCAAGCTAATGGAAGTGCTGTAACTCAGGGAGAACTCAGGTGGGCAGTTGCACTCTGAATCACAGCCTTTTAAAATGCACTGCTTGCTTGATATTTGTGGAGCAGTCAGGTATGGGACATGATATTACCAAGGGGAATGACTTTGTGTGCGTGCGTGCGTGCGATGTAAGAAGTGTGAGGAAATCAGGTGACAACTCAGCGTCGTTATGGGCCTATATGAGAGCTTGAAGATCAGGGTGGATGCCCTCGAAGGATCTATATGGAGAGCCCATCAAGCTCTCAGCTGCCCACATTAATGCCAGAGCTTGCACTTGATCATCACGCAACACAGCTGCAACCCCCAAGGCAGAATGCGCTGGTCCCACAGGAACTAGTAGTTGTTGGTGACTCTGTTGTCAGGGAAACTGGGAACATGGAATGTAAAACGGATAGGTGGAACAGGACCAGGGTATGTCTGCCAGGGCAAAGGTTGATGACATTGTAGAGCAGATATCTTTAAGGGCACAAAGGGTGATATTGTTCTACACGTTGGCACTAATGATATTAAGAGTAGGAGACCGGTGGAATTACTTAACAAGTACAAGTCACTGTTGAAAAAAAGCTGTGTATTAGGGTTGAATTTGAAAGTGTTTGCAATTTTGCCAAAAACATGATAGGAGGGAGTATATGATGAGAGCCTAGTCGATCAATTTGGCCCTGGAAAGATTGTGTAAGGCTCAAGGTGTAGAATTTTTTTTTTCAGCCTGGTCTGTACTTGTTAACAGGAGAAGCTGCTTCTACAGGGATGGGATACACTTAAATAGAAAGGGTGCAAGAATATTTGCTGATGCTATCAGGAAGCATTAGGTGGGTTCGAAAACTGCTAGCTTGGGATACAAGGACTAATAGATTAATAGGAGCCGCTTGCAGAGGTAAAAGTGATTCTTGCATGGCTTCTATTGGAATGAGCAGTAGCCTGGAAAACAAGATGCAGGGTATTTCAGAGACTGCTGGGAGTGATTGCGGTACAATTTAACACATGGGTTGTGTTAGGGTAGCTAAGAATAGGAAGTGCATGTATACAGTCGGTCCTCGTATAACACGTGTTTACATTACACGAATTCGATCATACACGATTTATAAATAGGGGAACGTTATCTTATATAACACGAACCGAATTCGCTTATGCACGATTCGCCTTTGTGTTTACAAGAAATGGCAGTCGAACGCGAAATCACCCCAACTGAACGCAACACGATAGGAATGAAGATTCTGAAAATGTATTTATGTGTTTTATATCAGTGAAGGGGAAACACATTTCACCATAATAACGTGAAAACCAACACAATTACAGCTATCGATATAATCGCAAATGCAATTAGATGGAGTTTACTACCAGTTTATAACAGATTTCACTAGCAGAAACGCAACTGGAAATTGTTTTTATTGTTTTATGGTAGAAACCCCCAGAAATGTGCTTTAGTAAAATGTGGGGTGTTAATAATGTATCTCGGCCTTTACGGTGTTGTTTATTCAGTTGCTACATGCGCTCAGCTTTATTTATGTGTATCAAGCGTGCCTCCTCGTTTTGTAATTGCGTTTTATTCCCTAAAAATTAGTAAAATACTTAAAAGGTGTGAAAAGGAAGCGTCCTGGTGAAGACACTGCAGATTCAGAGAGAAAAAAAAAAAGCAATATCGATAAACAGAGGCGGACCGGGTCAAAAATTCTTACCCGGGAAAATTTATAGTGGCCTCATACTGCGGTTTATGGTCAAAATCACACCGGCCTCCGGCCCACCGGGGTTTCCCCGGTAAGGCTTATGGCCAGTCCGCCTCTGTCGATAGAGAAAAAAAATATGAAATTGTGAAACGCTTTGAGCGAAATGAAAGACCATGTGATATTGCACGTGATACAGACCTAAATGAGGCAACGCCAAGAATTACAAAGAATGCGGAGAAAATAAAAACAACTTTCATAGCAGGAACAACACATTATCCATTAGATTAAGACAAAGAATTGGAAGAGATGGAATGGCTGTCACCTGTTTGGATAGAAAATCAAACAAAAAAACAAGTTTGCTTACGATAGAAGCGAAAGCATTAGCAATATTTTATTACGTAATAGTCGTAATAAAATACGTAAGCATTTTATTACGACTTACGTATTATAATTTATACAAATTTGTACTTACGTATTATAAAATACGTAAGTATTTTATTACGACTATTTTATTTAATATAATAAATTGTTTACGGATAAAATACATATTTTATTCGTAAAAAATACTTTTTCAGTATTATACTAAAAATACTTTATTATAATATAATAAATAATAAAAAATATTTATTATTTATTATATTATAATAAAAATATTTATATTTTTATTACGTATTTTAATCGTTATAAAATACTTAAGTATTTTATAACGATTAAAATTACCCGATTATTTATTGTGTTTGGTAATGTTTTGGTTCCAAATGTGTGTTCAATCTTGGGTGGTCGGCACCTAACCCCACTTTTCCCATAGGGCCTGTTGTTTATATTGCACGATTTTACATTGCACGAGGGTTTCTAGGAACACAACTATCGTGCTATACGAGGACAGACTGTACTTGCGTGTACACCAATGCTAGGAGTTTGGTAAATAAATTTGATGAATTTCAGGTATTGCTCAAAACATCAAAGACAGATATTGTTGGGATATCAGTGTCACACAGATATAAGGAATGCAGAACTGGAATTTGGGGGTACAATGTATACAGGAAGGATAGGAAGGGAGGAGGGGTTATGTGATTAGTTAAGAAACACAAAATCTAAGGAAGAGAAGCCAGTTGACATGGGTGGACAGTGCATTATTGAGTCAGTTTGGGAGATCAAAATTGAGAGTAGAAGTGTGTTATAGGCCTATTGACTCTGATGAGTATAATAAGAAACTGTTCAGGGAAATAGTGGGCCAGTAAATCAGTCTTATAATGGGGGATTTCAATTTCCCAGATATTGACTGGAATTTGTGGATTGGTCATTCACACATTAGCAATGCTTTTGTGGATTTATTGGATGATTGTTTTCTATATCAACATGTTTGGGAGGCAACTAGAGGGAGTAATACTCTCGATCTGATTATCAGTAGTGATTCTTCATGCATTAAGAATCTGCATATAAAAGGAACCACTAGGTGGCAATGATCACAGTGTGCTGAAGTGGGATTTACTCAAAGAGGTAACTACCATCAGGGGTAAAGGGAAGGGTTTTTGTTTTCGTAAAGGCGACTATGATGGTCTGAGACAGTATTTAAATTCTACATGGTGGGACCAACTGATGATGTTATCAACAGCAAATTCAAAATGGGAAGCATCCAAAGAATTTATCTCGGAAGTTACTAGGCTTTACATACTAACTAAGAAATGTTGTTCAAGGTTTAGGCCTAAATGGATGTCAGGTGAACTAATGAAACATATGGCAGAGAAGAAAGATGCATGGAATACATATAAATTAATGGGCGACATGGAAGCCTATGATAGATATAAGCTGCTCTGTAACCAAGTCACAAAGGAGATTAGGCAGGCAAAGCCAGATTATGAGAAATCTTTGGCATAGGATGCAAAGAAAAACAGCAAAGAGTTCTTTACCTGTGTAAACTCTGGAACGAAAGGGATAATCAGATTGGTCCACTGGATATTGATTGTTCAATTGTTGATGATCTTGCTCAGGTGGCTCACAAACTAAATGAGCATTTTGCATCTACATTCACTCATGAGGGGTTATTCAGGGAGGGGAATGCCAGAGGTGAATTAAACACTGGCAGTGAGCTAGCTGATTTTGTAATAACTGAGAGGAAAGTGGAGGAGAAATTGTTGAAGATAAACATAAAAAAGGCACTGGGGGTGGATGGGATCTATCCAGTTATATTAAAGGAGGCAGCAAAGGAAGTAAGCAAACCCTTAGCCATAATTATGGGAGCTTCCTTGGACTCAGGGGAGGCACCCAGGGACTGGAAATGTGCAAATGTGACCCTAATTCAAAAAGGAGGATCAAAGGGCGACACAAGTTTAACTTCTGTTCCAGTGAAATTAATGGAGCCACTGGTTAAAGCACTGCAGGATCATCTAGACAAGACTTCAGTTATAACTCGGACACAGCATGGTTTTGTTAAGGGGAAGTCTTGCCTGACCAATATGATTGGATACTATGATGTGGTCACAAAGGAACTGGATGCAGGGAATAACTTTGATATCATATATTTGAATCTTAGAAAGGCTTTTAATACTGTCGCGCATGGAAGACTGCTGAGCAAATTGAAACAGTGTGGTGTTGGAGGCAGATGGTTGAGTGGGAGAAGACAGAGTAGTAAGCACTGCTCATCGTGGACTAATGTTATTAGTGGAGAGTCCCCCAGGATTCAGTGTTGGGTCCATTGTTGTTTTCTGTATTTATAAATGATACTTGTAATGGTATATCAAGCTTAATGTCCAAGTTTACAGACAATACGAAGGCTGGCAGGGTTGTTATGGACACTAATGACAGTACGTTGCTGCAACAGGATCTAGAAAAGTTGAGCAGATGGGCTGAGAGGTGGCAAATGAAGTCTAACATTGACAAATGTAAAGTACTACGTATGAGAAGCAGTAACCCCAGAGTAACGTATCAACTCTATGGTACTACACTGACACTGGTAGAGAACGAAAAGGACCTGAGGTAATTGTGCAGGCAGTTATGAAGTTTTCTGAGCACTGCTGACGGTCTGCACGAGTAGTTCATGGTGTTTTGTCAGTGATATACAGGAATTTTTCTAGCAGGGATAAGGAGGTGATTATCCCCTTGTATAAGGCAATGGTCAGGCCACACCTTGAGTACTGTATATAGGTCTGGAGGCCTCATTTTAAGAAGGATGTAGAGCTGCTGGAATGAGCACAGAGAAGGGCAAAACGATTAGTAAATGGAACAAAGGGCTCTTACGAAGAAAGGCTTAATTTTTACAAATTACAGTGTCTGGAGACTAGGCACCTGCGAGGTGATCTGATTGAGGTGTATAAAGCCTTGAATGGTTTGAGCATGCTCAATGCTGATGGGATTCTTCCTCTTGCTCAGAATAATCACCTGAGAGTGCATAAATTCAAATTGAGGAAAGATGGATGTAGGTTAGATGTGCGGAAGTTTGCCTTGAGCCTGCGGGTAGTTGGTTGGTGTAACAGACTTCCATCCTATGTTGTTGAAGGTTGACAGCCTAAATAAATTTAAGGCTGAGCTGGACAGGTATTTGGAATGAACGGAGGGGTGAAATGGGGCCGTTTTTTTGTTTTTTTTTTTGGCTGATGCTGCATAAGCTTGCCTTTTTGCATCTACTAATGCTAAATCAAAGTGGCCAGTTTCTGGTGAAACTAGTAGAAAGTGTCAGTTTCCAATTCAGAGCTTCTGAATACTCTTGTATCAGCAAACTATTATTGACTTGTTGCCTTGTGCTGATCAGGTGTTTTTGTGGCAATCTTTATGTGGAAGAAAGTATTTTGTAATCAGTAGATTATTACAGGTTACAAAATCAATCAGCCTTATTGAATTAGCTTTACTGAATGAATCAGCTTTACTATTTTACTGAAATATGAACTAATGAACTGACATACCCTCCAGATTTCGGGGTATTATATTGATGTTGTATTTAATATCATCTTTATCCTGGGAGATGATCCCTGGCCCATCTTTGTGTGACAGGAATGCTAACCAACTAGTGGTAGTATATGTTATGTTAGAAATTACCTGTGCAGTATTGCAATAGGTGGTGGGGTTGCCAGGCAGTCCCAGCCAGCTTACTGGCTGGGACTGCCTTCTGTAATAAATAAATAAATAAATGCATAAAGTCCTGTATAACAAAGTTGTTAATGTGAAAGTAAGACCTTGGTTGGTTGGTATTTAATGTTGCAGTGACAGCTTTCTTAACACAGGCCTTTTAAAGAAAAACTCCTTTTAAAGGAGCTTTCGGTTGGTTGTAATTCCTTAGAGCTTTCGTTTGGTTGTAATTCCTTACTGTAATTTTGGTGAAGTTCAAAATGGCACTCATATGAAATTTTGTTTATTATATGAGGATATTAGGCATAGTTTCTTGTTAGATAGGAGCAGCTTAGATAATGTTTATGATGTCCTAATGTATAAGGAAAAGTACAGAAAGTTTGCTGAGTTCCCAAACTTATTATATTTAAAAAAAAAAAAAAAAAGTTAGCAAACCCTTAGCCATAATTATGAGAGCTTCCATGGACTGGAGGTATGCAAATGTATCACCAATTCACAAAGGGGGTTCAAAAGGTGACAAGTAACTGTAGACCTATTAAACAAATTAGATTTTTACACCAGCCAGAATTAAAAATAAATACCAATCTTGTAATTGATGTTGTACTGAATGAATTGATGTTGCCAGAATTAAAAATAAATACCAATCATTTACAAGATTTGTATTTATTTTTAATTCTGGCTGGTGTAAAAATCTAATTCGTTTAATATGAATTGTCCCAGCCTGGTAGGCCTATTTAGAGATAACTGTAGACCTGTTAGTTTAACTTGTGTTCCCTGGAAAATAATGGAATCACTGGTTAGAGAAGCATTGCAGGATCGTGGGTTTGTTAAAGGGAGGTCTTGTGTGACCAGTTTGATTGGAAACTATGATGTGGTCACAAAGGAACTACAGTCGATTTCGGTTATTTGGGACACATTGGGACTAGTGCATTTTGGCTCGATTCAGTGGCCGCCCCAATTATCCGAAGTTTCATGTAAATAGTTAAAAATACAATGGACCCTCGCTTTACAATTGGTTCACTGTACAATCAAATCACGTTACAATGGACTCGCCATAGTAAAGTACCGTTTACTATACGATGTGTAGTAAGTGCCGGTCATTGTGATCACGTTTGTGAATTGAATTTTAATTCGATTAAACAGCGATTCTAATCACACAAATTGCAAGTAACACGACACGCGCAAGTGAGAACGGATTAACAAGTTACGAAGCTTTAAAAATAGGAATGAAGAGAAGATTCTGAAAATTATTTGTTTTATATGATTGAAGATTCCATGGAAGTGTAAACACATTTCATCATAATAACCCACAGAATTCCTGCTGTCAGTATTATCGCAAATTCAATAAGATCGAGTTTACTATCCGCTTATTAGAGATTACACTAACAGAAAAGCTCAATAAACAGGCTAATTGTTTTTATGGCTGTGACCTTCAGAAATCCTTGACTATCTCCAGTGCTGCAGTCTCCTGCCCCGATTAAACAGCATGTTTTCCCAATTACCGGTGGCCCAAATAAGTGGAATCCATCCACTGTTTATGCTAAAAATACTTTTGATATCATATACTTGGATTTCAGGAAAGCTTTTGATACTTTGCACATGGATGACTACTGTACAAATTGGAGTATTATGACATTAAGGGAAAGTTTCTACTATGGATAAAGGGATGGTTGAATGGGAGACGACAGAGAGTGGTAATCAATGGACACTGCCCTTCGTGGACAAATGTTATTAGTGGAGTTCCCCAGGGTTCGGTTTTGGGCCCATTGTTTTTTATATATTTACCAATGATATTGATGAAGGTATATCAGGTTTAAAGTCCAAGTTTGCAGATGATACAAAGGTTGTCAGGGTTTTTAACGACAGTAAAGACAGTACTCCAATTGGATCTAGATAAGTTGGGCAAATGGACTGAGAAGTGACAACTGAAGTTTAACATTGACAAATGCAGAGTACTGCATATGGGTAGCAATAACTGAAGCGAAATGTACCAACTGTGTGGTACTACACTCCGGGAAGTGGAAAGTGAAAAAGACCTGAGGTAATTGTGCAGTCAAATATGAAGTTTGCTGAGCAGTGTAGATGGGCGGCCAAGACAGGTAATGGAGTCTTGTCAATGATATATGGGAATTTTTCTAGCAGGGACGGGGAGGTGATTATCCCATTATACAAGGCAATGGTCAGAGTCTGGAGGCTTCATTTTAGGAAGGATGTGGAGTTGCTAGAATGAGTACAAAGAAGGGCAACAAGATTGATGAGGGGAACAAAGTGGTGTTCTTACCAAGAAAGGCCTAAGTTCTGCAAATTGCAGTGCCTAGAGAGTAGGCACCTGCAAGGTGATGTGATTGCGGTCTATAATGTCTTGAGAACAGTAAATTCTGATGGGATTCTTCCTCTTGCTCAGATTAAGAACCTAAGGGGCATAAATTCAAATTGAGGAAACACAGTTGTAGAATAGAAAAAATGTGCAGAAATTTGCCTTTAGCCAGCGGTAGTTGATTGGTGAAACAGACTTCCATCTTTTGTTGTGGAATTTGTTAGCCTAAATAAATTTAAGGCTGAGCTGGACAGTCATTTGGAACCAATGGAGGGGTGAAATGGGAAGGTTTTTTTTTTCTTTTTTTTTTTTTTTTTTGGCTGGTGCTGCATAAGCTTGCTTTCTTGCATCATATGTCTATGCTAATGCTATACATAAGCATAGGCTTCAGTTTGCAATCTCCCCTCCCCAACACCACTGCTTTACCACCAAGGAGCAGAATTAGATGATCCTTAACTGCATTAAAGTCTGGTTTTGTTTTCTTCTTTAGCATTGTACATATGGTCAATTATTCTTTTCCACAGTAAGCTGCTTTAACCAATAATATTAAACACTTGCTCCATGGTGTTGTTTAAAAAGATAAAGGAATATAAAATTTGAGTACTCATCAAACATTCAAGTTCTCTTTACCGAGGAAGTTAAATATGAAAAATGAGTTGTGTAATGAAGGTGTATGTACATGTGCATTCTCAACTATTTATTATCAATTATTTCCTTGCTATTTATGATAACATTTTGATCAAGCATTTGCAACTTTGTTTTGTTTTCTACTGCAATTTCACAATTGCAATAGAAAACAAAACTAGGTAACAAAAGTTTCTCTACCAGTGAACCTTGAATTACCTCTTAATGTTGATTGCAGCAATAAACGTGTGTAATATGGATGGCATATACACTCGTGTTCAAAGAAAGTGCATCATCCCTTTAAAATTGTAATTATTGACCGAATAAGGTAGGTATATGGCAATATTTCTTACAGATGGCATCAGATAAGATCGACAAGCATAGGTGATGATGTAATATTGCATCAGCTGCTACTGTCAGCTATATAAGCATGCTCTGCAAGAGGTGCAGTCATTCCTTGCTTGTCAGGATGGCGAGTTACGTGCAGTTGACGCCACGAAGAAAGAGTGCTATTGTTGCTTTAGGTGAAGAAGGATGCTCTTCCCATCATATTGCTTATAGTGTCTTGTAATCATTCGACAATGAGGAGATTTTTTTACAAACTCAAGAATACTGGTTCTGCTGATAGGAAAAAACGAACCGGATGCAAATCAGTCTCTGTGCCAAAACAGGACCACGTTTTGAAGTGCTTATGCCTTAAAAACCATAAAGCTTCTTCGTCTGAGCTGAAAAGAGAATGGGAAGAACATAAAAGAGTGGTAGCAAGTGCAGTAACAGTCAGAACACGCCTCTTCAAAAATGGACTTATAGCCCGTCGTCCTAAGAAAAAGCCCCTCCTCACGCAAAAAAATGAAAAGGCCCAATTAATTTGGTGTAAGGAGCATGTCAAATGGATCCCTGAGCAGTGGAAGTCAGTTATTTTCTCGGATGAGAAGAAATTCAACCTCCATGGTTCTGATGGATGACAAACGATTTGCCATAGACATGGTGAAGAATACCATCCAAATTGTATGGTGTGTACCAGCCAAATGATATGGTGGTGCATTTTTTATGGCGGTGTAGGTCACCTGCAGTTTTTAAAAGGTTCCGTAAATGCCAATTGATACCTGGCTATATTGGAAGGCAAATTGCTGCCAACCATTAGAGACCGTTTCAAACTGCCAAGTAACTGCATCTTTCAGGACGATTCTGCTTCTTGTCGTCGGGCAAAAAGTGTAAGTAGGCACTTCTGTAGTTACTTTAGCCTCATTTCTGCATTAGAGGTTCAACAGTAATGTTGTTTACATTTGTTACAGGTGAAAAAATGGTTGTAAGAACAGTCCATTACAATTCTTAGCTGGCCAGGAAACAGCCCGGACCTGAATCCTATAGAGAACCGTTGGCATTGTGTGCAATCTGCAGTTTCCAGAAAGAAACCAATGAGGAAGCCATAATTTGTGTTTGGAACCACGAATTATCAGTGATTATCTTCAGAAATTGATCCTGCCAATGCCTCAATGGTGTGCTGCTTTCATCAGGGCGAGAGGCGGTTCAACTAAATATCAGTTTGCACCCGGTGAACTTTTCATTTTGTTTTCCATTTAAAATGATAAACTGAAGCAAATTTTGAAGGCATCTGATAACATTTCAGCCACAATTGTTGTGTTTTCCAAAATTGTATAAAGGTTCCAAATGCTCATGTTGGAATATTTTGAGTGCCCTTGTCAAATATTACTTAGCTTTGCCTTAACTATAATAGTTTGCCTTAACTATTAATATCTTTTGTTTATATTTCTATTTGTGATGCTAGTTATTAATGTAACATACCATCGCGAAAAAGAGTTAGAAATGTGCTTTCTTTGAACACCAGTCCAGTGTATTTCTTTAATTGTATATTAATTTTCATATTCCACTGCTGAATCTTGTGTATTAAAGGTTCACAATCCTTTTGCTACTTTCCTGTTATAGTGTTTGATCATTCAAAGAAATTCAGTAACTCACCATAATTAATTTGCTATGATCACTGCTATGTTTCCATGTGTTTTAATATCAGCATCTTGAGGAGATCTTCTCTGAGCAATCTGATTAGCTTTTATGATAGTCAAAGGAACTGTATACAAAAATTAGTTTCATCTATTTAGATTTCTGTAATGTTTCAATGTTATTCCACATGAAAGACTTTGATTGGGAACTTAAAAATTCACAAGAATACATGAAATATATCAAATTACCCCAAGTCTTGTTTTACATTTTAACAATTCCTCCCAGTAATGCAGAGTATGAAAGTGTAGTTTAAACTAGGTGAAAACAACAAAAACACTTTAGATCTTTATATTCTGGTTAAACGGAAATGTTCTTGACAGCTAAGTTTAGACAACAGGGCCATTGTTATAAACAAAACTGACTTAATATTTTTTAAGAGAGAAAAATCTGTAATTGTATCCTCCCTGAAGTAATCATAATCAGATAATGTCTAACAGACAATCCAAACAGAAAATTCATATGTAAGCTCATGTTTGTGATCATACTGTGATTGTAAAAAATCCTATGGGTGTATTTTAATATAAAATCTAGAGTACTGCATACAGGTCTGGAGGCCTCATTTTAGGGCAGCTATAGAACTGTTGGAACAGGTTCTGAGAGGGGCAGAGAAATTGGTGAAACGAATGAAAGCGTGGTCTTACCAAGAAATGCTTTAGTTCTGCAAATTGTAATGTCTAAAGACGTGTGGTGATCCCTTTGAGGTGTTTATGACTTTGACTGGATTGAGCAAGCTCAGTGCTGATGGCATTCTTCCCCTTGCTCAGATTACAGACACGAGGGGACATAAATTCAAATTAAGTTAGGAAGGATGGTTGCAGGATAGATGTGCTTTCAAGCCAATGGGCAATTGATTTTTGGAACAAGCTTCTGTCTGCTGTTTGAATAAATTCAAGGAAGAACTAGACAGATTGTTGGAGGGGATGGATAGGTAATATGGGAATTTTTGTTTCTTTTTTTCCCTGATATTTTATTCAGGGTGTCTCAAAAATATTGATACAAATGTTTAGGGGAGATAGGTAACATCTAAAGGAATGTGAATTGCATAGGAACCCATAACCGGACACATCACCGTAAGTCGGTACATGGCGCTGTTCATCAGTTCGCGAGGGGGAAAATTTCTGGTTTACTCATTCAAGCAGTAGTCGTCGCACGAAGAGCATGCATCGATATACGAACTGTGTGCTGGCAGACATGCACCTAGTGTATGGATTAGCAGAGGGCCCACGTGGTGTGTGCCCTCATGCGGCACAACATCGCTTCGCAATAAATGTGGGCAGGTATGGTCGGTGACTGCTTAGTCGACCCACACCTGTTACCATCTTGCATGAACTGCGCTAAATATCGGATCTTTCTTGAACAAGTTCTACCAGGGTTACTTGACGATGTTCCAGCAAATGTGAGACGCAACATTTGAAACCAAATGTTCTAAATGAAACCAAATGTCGAGTTCTACCGGGGTTACTTGCCGATGTTCCAGCAAATGTTGAGATGCAACATTTGGTTTCAAAATGGAGTGCCTGCCCATTATGGAAGGTGTGTTCGTGACCATTTGAAAAGGTGTTTTGGGTGTCAATGGATTGGCTGTGGTGGACCCGTTGCCTGGCCCCCACGCTCACCTGATTTATCGAGCCTTGATTTCTTTCTGTGGGGGGGGTCCTCAAATCTATCGTTTATGAATCGCCTGTGGAGACAGAAATGGATCTTGTGGCGAGACTTGTCTGTACTGCTGCTGCTGTCAAAGAAACTCCAGGTGTGTTCAACCGTATCTGCCAATCCATGCTGCGTCGGTGTCATGCATGCATCGTGTCTCATGGTGGAACCTTTGAGCATCTGTTGTAACACCATGAAATGCATCCATCTTGTACTCCATTGTTAATATTATGTCAAATAAATTTTTGCCACTGTCTTGTGTCATTTCTGCTTCTTGTGCCTCTGCTACTACTTTCCCGTGACATTTCTGGTTATGAGTTCCTATGCAATTCACATTCCTTTAGATGTTACCTACCTCCCCTAAACGTTTGTACCAATATTTTTGAGACACCCTGTATATAAGGCGCCTCCGTAGCCAGGTGGGCAGTGCGTAGCACACGCTTCTTGATTAGACCGGGGTTCGAGCCTGTGACCACCAAGTACGGAGGATGCGGAAAGGTCAGCGAATGACCACCGCATATCCCGGAGCAATATGGCCTTAGTTGCTAATGCTCCTAAAAACCAAATAACAAACAAACAAACCCTGTATATGATGATCTGATAATTGTAAATGGGCTATTTTTAAAAAATATCCTGCTTAAAGAAATGGCAATTAAGCGTATGAATTGGGAAGCCATGACTAAGCAATTGATGTGTGCACACATGCACGCACGTGCACACACACACACTGTTGAATATTAATTATTCCATAAAAAATGAATTGCAAAATACTAGAACTTAAAAAACAAATTAATAGAAATAGTTTAATTGCATATTAATTTAGTTTATTAGTTTAATATTAGTAAAATAATAAACTAAATTATTTTACTAATATTATTATCAACGTAGAACATATTGAGTAGTACAGCTCTGATTCATACTATCTAATTAGTTTAATATGTATTAATCATGGAAAGAAATTATAACCACATATTTTTCAATTCTGTATGACATGTTTTTTGTTTTGATATTTAATATTGCCCTAATTTTTAGGTGGAGATGCTGTTCCTCTTACAATACCCAAAGCAACAGGGGTGAGTTGTGTTTATAATTACATATTATGAACTTTATTTCAGTGCTCATGTTAGAATTTATTAAAATTTTCATTGGCTATAATACACAATAAATATTAATGCCCATGCACAAATCTACCTTTGTGCTCGCTTTTTTTTTTTTTTTTTTTTTTTTTTTTTATGTGAACCCCAAACACGAGAGGTATTAGAACCTATAGTACTTAGTACCGTGCTTGGGTTGGAGGTTGAGAAGACGAAAGAAGATATTTGTTGACATTGGACTTGAACTTCTGTAGATTGTAATTTTCAGGAAATACGTATGAAGGAAGGTTGTTCCAGAAAACGGCAGTTGAATGAATAAATGAGAAAGATGAAAAGTTGGTTCTGTGGGTTTGAAGTTGAACAGTAAATGGATGTTGGCTGGTGGCGGCATGTGTTCGGACTGTTTTGAAAGAGAGAGCGGGAATTATAGAAGCCAATTCAGAAGAACAGTGCCCATGGAAATATCTGTAGAAGAGGCATGCAGCAGAAACAGTACGTCTATGAGAAAGCGAGTGGAGAGTCTCTGTTAAAGATGAATCATTAATTAACCTAACTGCCCTCTTCTGAATGGAATCAAGAAGCCTGAGAGAGGTTTTGGGGGCACCACCCCAAATGTGGGAACAATATTCCATGGCAGGGCGGATTTGCGATTTATACAGAGTGAGCAGCTGTTTGGAAGAAAAGTAACGCCGAGAGCGAAAGAGAAAACCAAGTTTTTGATGCAGAGGAAGCAATATTTGTAATGTGCTTGTGCCAAGAGAGATTAGAAGTCAGGGTAATTCCCAAAAGAGATATATCCTTTTGCCTAGAAATTGGAGTGTCACTAAAGATAAGCATAGGAGCAGAAGAATCCTTTTTGCGAGATATAAGACAAGACTGAGTTTTAGAAGGGTTGAAATCAACTAAGTTGTCTTTGCCCCACTGGAGAATTACCTGAAGATCGGCATTTAAGGAATTGGTAGCAGATTTTCGAGAAGTTGAAGCTGATTGAGCAGGGCAAGGTTTCTCAAAATGGAAAGTTGAATGCAATGTGCTATCATCGGCAAAACTATGGATAGGATTGCAGTCAATGGAAGAAGGTCATTGATATACAAGAGGAAAAGAGTGGGGGAAAGAACTGAACCTTGGGGGACACCGGCATTAGTGGAGAAGTTAGAAGACAGAGAGCCATCTACCATCACCCTCAGTGAGCGATCAGAGAGAAAACTGAATAACCAATTACTAAAAACAGTTGGCAAACCATAAGATGGAAGCTTGTTTAGAAGACCTTTATGCCAAACACGATCGAAAGCCTTTGAGATGTCAAGAGCAACTACTTGGGTTTCACCGAACCTTTCCATTGAAGTAGTCCATAAATGGGTAACATAAGCCAGAATATCACCAGTGGATCGACACTGACGGAATCCATACTGGTGATCGTTGATCAGACGGAAGGTTTCTAGGTAGTTTAAGAGATGGCGGTTAATTGATTTCTCCATTACTTTAGAAAGAGTAGAAGTAATTGCAATGGGACGATAATTGGATGGGAGGGATTTGTCACCCTTTTTAGGAACTGGCTGGATATGAGCAAATTTCCAAGAAGAAGGAAAAACACCTTTGGAATAAGAAAGTGAAAAAAGGTGGCAAAGAATAGGAGTAAGTTCAGGAGCACAGATTTTGAGAACAAGTGGAGAAATACCATCAGGACCTGGAGCTTTCTTAGCATCAAGATTCATCAAAATCCTTCTGATATCCTTTTGACGGAAGACCACAGGAGGCATTGAATGGACCGTGTTGGGAATGGTGGGAGGTGTTTTACCAAGATCATTAATACATGAGCTGGAAGAAAAATGGGATGCTAGCAGGTCAGCTTTATCCTTGGCTGAAGTGAAAACAGAACCATCTGGTTTGGACAGAGGTGGAAGCAGAGATGGGCAAAAGTAGCGGCCAATAGCTTTGGCAAGAGACCAGAATGCTCGGCTACCATTAGGGCAAGAAGCAAGTTTTCTACTCTTAGCCTGTTCAAACTCTAGTTTGGACTGATTAATAACTGCTTTACAATTGTTGCGAGCTTTGGTGTAGGCAGAAAATGAAACTGAAGAATTAGAAACAAGCCAATTACGATATGCAACATTCTTCTCTTGAACAGCCTTAGCACATTTATTGGAAAACCAAGGTTTAGATAAAGGACGAGATTTTAAAGTGGAGTGTGGGATAAAGGATTCCATTCCTGCAAGAATAATTTCACTGACACGATCTGAGCAAACGTTGACATCAGGAGTTTTGAAACAGTAATCCGACCAAGGAAAAGAAGAAAAGAAGTCTCGAAGGTCATCCCATTTTGCATTCTTGTAATGCCAAACAACACGAGGTTGGGAATAGCCATGTGATAAAGGTTCCATTGGAGAAGAGACAATCACCAAGTTGTGGTCTGAAGTGCCTAAAGGACCTCTCACTTCGACCGTGTACTTAGAAGGGTTGTTTGTGAGAAAAAGATCAAGCGTATTGGCTGTATGATTTGGATTGTCCGGTATTCTTGTAGGTAAATGAACAATCTGTGCTAGGTCATTAGTAATTGCAAAAGCCTCAGCATCTCGACCTGCTGGGTCGGTGTGACTAGAAAACGGAAGCCAGCTGGAGTTGTGAACATTAAAATCACCAAGGAAAATTACCTCACTGTTAGGAAAGTTGGACTGGAGAAAGTCAAGTTGCAACGAGAGGAAGTCAAAGAGCTCCAAGTGATTAGTGGAGTTTGGGGAACGGTAGAGACAACAGATGAATTTGACACAATGAGGTAGAGAGATTTTAAGCCAGAGAAGATCAAAGAGAGGAGATTCCAAATTGCCAAGTCTCTGACAGGGAATATCAGAACGGACATATGCACAAGTACCACCTTTGAGGCGAAAGGAATCATACAGCGAATAATTTGGGCATCTGAGATGAGCAGTAGTTGAATCAACCGATAACTGAGATTCTGTCAGAAAAAGTACATGGGGTTTGGCAGACTGCAAGTGGAAATGGACATCATTGAGATTAGAATTGAGACCACGTATATTTGTGAAATGAATTAGGAAATCCTTGGGAGATTTAGATCTTTTCGCAGATAAGCTTGTTCTATTAGTTTGGCAATTCATGGTGTATTCAATAGTAAGAAAAAGTGGGTGGGACATGCTGTATGAAGTAATGAAATTTTTGGATATGGCGTACATGTGGTAAGAATATACCCAGATCCTTGACATAACGTGGCCTCGACAATGCTCCCCGCATACACACTACTCGGACTCCCTCCAGTCACTATCTGGCACAGTAGAGGTAGCAAGATTATACACTAGCTGATCCGGAAGCCTCCTAGAGAGTTACCAATAGGTTCGGTCCGGTGTACTAACTAGCGGCCGGCCTGCGAAAACCGTTTTAGAGCTGTACCCTCGAAATGTAAGGAATATTGGATCTCGCCACGACGTTCATCATAACCTCAAAAGTCATCAATCATAGTGCATGATGGAAGAGATAGGGAAGGGTTGACCGGAACTTAGCTCTAGAGACTAAACATGGGTTCCACCACTTCAAGCCTCCAATAAGCAAAGTGGTGGTATTTCACCGGTTGATGAGAGTCATCTACCACCTAGTACTGCCTGGTAACATAGAGGGGCGGCATTTCCTCCATGTGGTGTGGGCGCCACACCTCGACCCCTGCTTACGTTGGTTCACACCTGGGTGGTCACCCACCATGTGCTTATGCATGGAGGTTATATCCAGGATTACTAACAGTCCCACCATCGTGAAGGTGCAAGCAGAGGATTTGGCTGTCACAGACCGTCCGGACTTCGCCGAAATTGGGTCCACTTGACTTGAGTGTCACCCGAATATCAGTTCCATCAGCGTTTTAGACTCCCAGGTAGCAAGTACAGCTTGTCTGGCATATCTGAGAGAATGTCTGTGACAACCTCAAGGACCTATTTTTTTACCAGTTATTCATTCTTTAGGTTTATCTACATTTATTTGTACATCTGGCCATTGGCTGTAATTAATCTATAATCAAGAAGGACATTCCATTCACAGGAATGTGCAGTGGGGATTGGAATTGTAATAATTTTCAACAAAACTGATTTTATATATTGATAAAAGATCATGCATGTTATCTTTATTGATTATGTTTATTGTCTGCTGAGCTGATTCTGAAACACTTTCTACTATAGCACAAAAGTGCAGCTTTTCTGTATATCGTTTGGCTCCAAGATAGTTCGACCACATTCAGTTTAAATGTGAGGTGTGACAAATTGCTATTAAAATGTATTAATAAATTGAAGTATAAATTTCTTATAAAAAGAATAATATGAAGTATTTAATTTTTTGTAAGATGGCAATCTAAATACAGTTTGTCCTGCTATAATGCACTCTTACAACATCTATTTCCAGTTACATGCATGTTTATTGACACCTTGTCCACCATCACATGCACAAATTCGAAATTATGTGCATGAAACCCATATGTCATAGTGTTGCACACTTCCTCACTAGCATCATTTCAGTTTATTGTCCAGGAGTGCACATTTTGATTTTTGTGTAAAAATTTATATACAGTCGAACGTGGTTATAATGAGCATCAAGGAACCAACAGAATTTCCTCATTATAACTGTTACTCTCTATATCCATGAAAGCGATGGGGAAACCTCTCGGGCCATTAAACAACGAACACTGTATATCAGTGATGAGTTAAATGTAACTCCTATTTTTTTAAAATTCTCAATAACTTGATAAAAAGATAACTCAAAAAACAAAAGAAATAGAGAGAAAAAAATAATATAAGTATATACCCACATATTATTTGTATTAATATGCTTGTATAAACTCCAGTACGCTTAATATTAAATACAATTTATTTGTCTGTAATTTTACGACCATACACTTAATACTAAACACAATTTATTTCTCTGTAATTAAAAACAATACTATTTAATAATAAACTTAAAATTTGTTTGTTTTCAAGATTTCACTTTGATATTTCATAAGTTTCCCCTTAAAACACTCAACTCATTAAGTCTCATTACTTGCTTCAGTTCCTTCAAAAAAATGCACTGTGTCACCTTGAGATTGTTGGCACTGATTTTGATTCACTTTCAATTGTCAACATATCGTCTTCACCATCGTCATTATCGTCTTTGTTGAGCACAGCATCTACAATGTCACACTCTGTAGGAAGGCCACTGGTTAAGTTGTCATCGACTCATACAAATTCATTGATGTTATCTGTATTAAAACCTGCAACGTTGTTACATAGCAGCTATTTGAATAATGGTAAGTTGTTTACTTCGTTTCCATCTTCATCTACAATTGAAATTTCATTTGAATTTAATTTTCAATTTCTTGAAGCAATTCAACATGGTTGTCGAAGTAACGTTGTTCCATGCATCATTCAATAAATTTATGGCATCCAATGTCAATATAGACTCAGTAAAAGTTTCTGTTCTCTTTGACTAATCAGATGTAGAACTAGAAATCTTTTATAAAATCCTTTTAAACTATGTCCATTGGGTATAAAATTGATGTCGCATTGGGAGTCAGAAACACTTAAAGTTGAACAAATTTTGAATCTGGGGATGTGCAGGACAGTTAACTAACAATAAAATAACAATAAATCAACTAACAATAAAATATTTTTCTTCTTTTTGAATAGTTCCTTATTCCAATCATTTACATATTGCCAAAAAATACAGACAGTCATCTAAGCTTTCTTGTTTGCAGTGTAATCCACAGGAAGTTTCCTAACTTTTTTGAAACACCGAGGTTTTAACGATTTTCCGATAACGAACAGTTCTTTTTTTATCAGTTCCGGTCATATTTGCATATACGAGCACCATCAAGCGAGCCTTTGATTTTTTTTCCACCAACACATTTTTCCCCTTTGAATTTAAATGTATTGTCAGGTGTCAAATTATAAAAAGCCCTTTTTTTGTTGGCATTGTTGTAGTAGTAGTACTAATAGAAGTATGTGATGCAAGAAAGCAAGCGTATCAGTTTGTAGCAACAGCCAAAAAAAAACAATTTCACACAACCATTCCTTCTAAAAGTTTGTCCAGTTCCTCCTTGAATTTATTTAAGCTATCGACTTCCACAACAACAGATAGAGGTTTGCTCCAGCAATTAACCACTTGCTGGCTAAAGGCAAATTTCTGCACATCTATTCTACAACTGTCTTTCCTCATTTTGAATTTATGCCCCCTCAGGTTTGTAATCTGAGCAAGTGGAAGAATCCCATCATAATTCAGTGTGCTCAACCCATTCAAAGCCTTATACACCTCGATCAGATCACCTTGCAGGTGCCTAGTGTCCAGCAGCTGCAATTTGCAGAACTTAAGCCTTTTTTGGTAAGAGAACCCCTTTGTTCCCCTCACCAATATTGTTGCTATTCTCTCTACACTCTCAAGCAACTCTACATCCTTCCTAAAATGAGGCCTCCCGACCTATACGCACTACTCAAGGCATGGCCTGACCATTGCCTTATACAAAGGGATTATCACCTCCTTTTCCCTGCTAGCAAAATTCCTGTATATCATTGACAATACTCCATGACCTGCTCTGGAAGCCTGTCTGCATTGCTCAGAAAACTTCATATCTGAATGCACAATCGCTCCCAGGTGTCTTTCATTTTCTACCACCCTAAGTGTAGTAACACACTGTTGGTATGTTTTTCTGGGGTTACTTCTACCCATATGCAGTACTTTTCATTTGTCAATGTTGAACTTCAGTTGCCACTTCTTAGCCCATCCGCCCAAATTTTCCAGATCTTGTTGCAGTAGCACAACTGCTGTAGATGTCTTTGCATTGAAATCTTTCCTGATTCCTGCCGAAACACAGTCAATCCATTCATTTGCCATTATTGGATCTGCAGATTGAGATTCTCCACTAATTTTTGCATAAGCGACAGTTTTTAAATCGATCTAGACAATTGTTCTTACCCATATAATCATCGCATCCAAATTGTTTAGCAAATTTTTCTGCTTGAGCATTCAACATCAGGCCATCTATTGAAAATCTATCATTCTTTGTGTGGTGAACCGTTGAAGCAATGATACCTCAACATTTGTAACCTCACACTTTCTAAATTTTTTTTTTTTTTTTTTTTTTCCCCTTTCATTTATGTCCTTTTCCAGTGCTGATTTGTAAACATCTTTATTTTTCTACAATGTCAATACACTTGAAGAGGAGAAAGAAAACTTTTTACGCACTTCAACATTTTTTGCACCACGTTCTAACTCATTAATAATTTCAACTTTTTTCACGAATCGAGAGACATTTTCTTTTATTAGTAGACATGTTTCCGAAGCAAGGGTTCGTTTCTAACTGATTTTACTTTTAAAATGATAACGTGATCTGCATACAAAGTTCTTAGAAGCACGAAATGCATACAATGTTAGACATCCCGAAAAGCATGCAACTTTCCTAGAAGTCTGGTTTCTAAAATTCTTAGAAGTACCGAAATAAATTTATGGTTCAGTGAATACAAGACAATCTGTAAATAGGGTAATGTGAGAAGTGGAATGCCAATTCACTATTGTATAGGCCCCCATCCCAGTAGGACAAGGTCATAAACTGGCTGCTAATTAGATGCAGGTGGTCATAAAGCTAGGTCGCCCTTTTCATTTTCGTCTATTCCAAGAATTGGGTTTTTCTGAGAACCTGAGCAACTAAGAATTTTTGCATAGTTACCAAAATCTGTTTCGTATATCTGTGTAGTACACTCGTTATAACAGTGAGTGATTGTATGGGAATACGCGTAAATTAAAATCATTATGGGTTTTTGCTCATTACAGCTGTGATCTCGTTATTTCCATGCTCGTTATAACCAGTTTTGACTGTAGTTAATATATACATCAGATAATGTACAATTTAGTGCGAATGCATCATATTAGTACCCAGAAAAACTCTAAATTTGCAAGAGCAGCATCGTTTAAGTTAAATCTCATATTGAATATCTTCACAACATGTTGCCATGATATTGCACTACTTCGAACGCTTCACCTAAGGAGAAGACTATTGTTACTTATTCTCAGCAATGCCGTTCAAGGTTTGCAAGAACGATGCCATTCTTGCAAATTTTAGAGTTTTTGCTGTGTACTAATATTATGCATTCGCACTAACTTGTACATTGTCGAATTCCCCCACAGCACGAGGCTTAAGCCATTAAAGCATTTCAGTCTAAATTTATCTTGTACACCGTCAGGCATCTATCATATTGTGGAGTTATACTTCATAACTGTTTTGTCATCATTGCATCACCAGGGTACCTTACCCACCCACCCACCGAAGAAGGGCCAAATAGCCCCGAAACGGTGCTGTCTGGGTGGTGGCATCCACTGAGAATAAGTAACAATAGTCTTCTCCTTAGGTGAAGTGTTACTTATTCGAAGTAGTGCAATATCATGACAACTTGTTGTGAAGGTATTCACAATATGAGATTTAACTTAAACGATGCCGTTCTTGCAAATTTAGTTTTTGCTGTGTACTAATATGATGTGTTCGCCTTAACTTGTACATTGTGAAATTCTCCTACAGCATGAGGATAAAACCCATAAAGCATTTCAGTTTATGTATCAGGGTATGGCTATTAAATAATGATACTGTGCATTCAGCCACTACCCACCAAGTGCCACATGTGAAAAAATCACACTAGTTGCCCTTGAACCTTTCCCTAGTTCACTGCCAAGTTACAATCCAACATGCTCATTCACTTTGCAGTGAGACAGATTCTCATTACCTTCTGCTTTTGCAGTTTGCTGAAAAACTGACAGATTAAAGAATGAATCAACCTCGAATTTTTAACAAAACTGGAGAAAACACCAACTGAAAGTTGTTGTTACCTTGAGTTTATAGGGAAAATACTGTCGAGAGCTTGCATATATGAATGTCATAAAATGTTTTCAGAAGGAAGAGAGAATGTCAAAAATTATCAACAACTAAGTTGTTCAATATCCACAAACTGATGAAAATGTGGTCCAAATAAGGATATGATTAGAAGTAATTGTTGCTCACAACTCAGTATGGACAAAGAAGTAGTTAGACAGATTTTAACTGAAAAGTTAGTCATGAGAAAAGTGTGTGCGCCAAGATAATGCCAAAAGTTTTGAATGAAGATCAGTGAATGAGAAGACTCCAAGTTTGTGAAGATTTTGAAAAAAAATGGTAAGAATTTGAGTACTGTAATTATTTGCAATGAAAGTTGGCTGTTCCTATATGACCCAGAAACTAAAAGACAAATATTATAACCATCTTTGTTTACTGCAATATTAAAGGAATTATTATGGTGGAATACATCCTACAAAATCAGAATGTCAATCAAACATACTACATTGAAGTTCTGACAAGGTTGTGTGAAAAAATTAGAAGGGAGACCCAAATTAATTGTGGAAGGATGGTTGGATGCTCCATCAAAACAGTGCTTCAGCATACAATATGCTCTCTGTTCACCAGTTTCTGGCCAAAAAAAATCACCGTGTGTGAACGTGCACTCTACTATCCCCCGTGAATTTTTTATCTTTCCTAAACCGAAGTGTTTCTTTATGGAATCCATTTTTTGTCATCTGAAGACATTCAGGAAAAAAATACATGTTAAATGGGGCTTACAGAAGATGACTTCCAGAAATCTTTCTGTTCTTGGAAGAAATGTGAGGAACAGCGTGTGCAAACCAAAGGAAATTATTTTGAAGCAGATAACTTTTAATATACAAAATATTTCATTATATTTATTTTATTGCATCATTGTTTAATAGCCACACCTTGTATATACACGTTCTTACCATCCATACTGTAAACAGTAAGTAAAAAAAATCAGATATAGCATTTTAAAAAAAATGGAATACATTAAATATTGAAATAAAAATGGAAGTTTTGTAGCAAAAGGTTTCTAACAAGGATTTGGCTATCAGAAGAAGCTGTGCATCCAAAAGAAAATTGGGCGCTCTTGATGAGTGGATACAGATTTATATTAGGGGAAGGAGGGTGGAGGAGACAAAGAAAGAGAGAATCCCCCTTGAATTGAAAAATATATAAAATATATTTCATAGATTGTTCTAACCAATGTTGATATAGGAGAACATAAAATAATTTAATAAAAAAAAAATTAAGTAAAATCATCCATAAACCATTGCCTCCTGTCAAAGTTAACTAGACTGATTACCAACATCCAGGGGTGCTTATAACCTATTATACCATAGCAGTCTGCACATTAACATGCTCTTATTTTCTACATATGTGTTGACCGTCAACAAGCAGTAATTAAAACTCTTGGTTTTTTACCTGTATGTGTCTTGTCAAAATAGTGACATAACCATTTTTCATTCAGCGTTAAAAGTAATGAATACTATTTGATCCATAAACTGAATTCTGTGACCGTTGAAATACTTTTGTTCCCATAAAGTATGCCAGTGCTCCTTGGAAAAATAATGTCATGGTTTATGATGATTTTACTTCATTTGGTTTTTTATTTTTTCTCCATTTTACTTTATTTTCATTTTATTCACTTCAGTCTTATTTTATTTTATATTCTTTTATTCTGTATCTGTTAGCACAATCTATAAAATACATGTGGATGCCCAGTGCCAGTCTTAGCAAATGTGGGGCCCAGTCGGAGCATGCTGGCAGGGCCCCTTGAAAAATTCAATATTAACCCCTCAATATTTTGAAAAAATTAAAAACTAAAACAATAATTCTTTGTTATTTTTATATTACAATTTATTAACAATTGAGCAGACATTTTGATAATATAAAGAAAACTAATCAGAAGGACGTTTTTCTTGCTCTTTTATTGGCAAAATCTTTCAAAACTTTCTCAAAATTTAAATTCCTTGCTGCTTCTTTTACAAAAGGTTGTTGAGTCTCTCTTGAAGCATCGTCTTCCTCCCGTATGTTTAAATTAACTTTAATCGGAAAAAGCTTCTTTCCTCTGATGCTGCCATCACTGGAATCATTAAAAATATCCTCAGCGATATGAATAAAATTCGGAAATCCAGTGGCTCTTTCATTAGTTGTGGGCACCTCCGTAGCCAAGTGGGCAGGAGCAGCAGCGTAGCACACGCTTCTTGATTAGATCGGGGTTCGAGCCCATGACCACTAAATACGGAGGATGCGGAAAGGTCAGGGAATGACCACTGCATATCACCAGAGAAATGTGGCCTTAGTTGCTAATGCTCCTAAAAACCAAATAACAAACAAGAACATTAGTTGTGAGAAATTTTAAAATATTTAAAGGATTTTCAAAGCATGATTGTTGGAGAATTGGTTTCAGTGCTTCCATTTCCTCCACTATAATATGGCTATCAATATTTGTCGCCTTCACAAGACTTGACCAATTCGTTGTCCTCAATGATTTTGGCATCTGAAAGTGCGGTTTCTAAATTTTCAGCGTGTTTTCTTAACTCATCCTTTGGAATTTTTAGAAATTTACCCAAGAAACCAAAAAGATTATTATGTAATTTCAATATCACTTAATTTGATGGTCAGCGTGCATTTACAGTATTTACAAAATCGTTTTAAATAATCACCATCTAATTTGCAGAGCCAGTTCTTATATTTAGCATCTTTGAGCCATTGATCACAAAAGCTTCAAAGAAAGGAAGTTGAAGAGTTCTGAGTGATTAGTGCAAATTCATATTATAAGATCTGTAAATAATCCAGCAACAAATTTTTTATAAAAAAAAAATTGCTGACATCAGAATAATAAAATTCGTTCTGTCAAATTGTAACAAAATGCAAAGAATAGTAAAAAAATAAATAAAAAAAAAAATAAAATAAATTTACAGCAATGAGTAACTGGACAAAGTTTGAAGATCGCCTGTCATGGATCATTCATAATTTGTGAATGGTCCACATTTGCAAATTATGAATCCACAATTTGTGAATGAAAACTGGAATAAGAAATTTACGAACACCCTCAGCCTTTGTCATAAGTTAGAAAAAAATAGTGGTAATGTGTAAATTTTTTCATGTTCTGAGACACTTAAAAATGTGGAATCACTGCACTTGAAAATGTGGAATCACAGAATGGTATATGATGCTTGATAAGAGCTGCAGAACGTTCTTTCTCTGCCAATAAAGCAAATGAAAATCTCTGTGATTGGCTGAATTTTGCTATACTTCTCACATGTTCAGGGCTGCATTTACACTTTTGGAGGCCCTAGGTGCAACACAGTTATGAGGCCCCAAAAGGTCAGGTCAGGTCAAGTCAATACAAAGTAAAAAAAAAAATTGCTTCAAGTGTTTATTTCAGTTAATCAAATTCACAAATATATTTTTTAATTTATTGAAAATAAAAGTCGACATTTCTGTGTTATTTTTAATAAAATAATGCTGTGTAATTTTTAATAAAATAAAAATAACACAGCATTGATATATATGTATTAAATTTAAAAAAAAATAAATAAGTTTTTTTTTTTTTTTCTGGCTTTGATCTTAGCAAATATATCTATAATATCATCATAAGTAATTGAGTCCATTGCATCTGATTCAATGAATAATAACGATAGGTCACTTGTTTTATTTTGGTGCGAGTTGCTTCTTAAATAATTTTTAATTTGTTTCAACACCAAAAATGAGCATTCAGCACTTGTGTTTGAAATAGGCATAGTCAAAAATATTTTTAAAATAGTTTTTACGTTCGGGAAGATAGACCTTAATCCATCGTTTATAAATTGGTACATATTTTTAATTGAAAAATTGTCTTCTTTCATCATTAAAAATTGCTCAATTTCGTCATTAAATTTTTCCGAGTCAATATCAGTCCTATAAGTTTGTAAAATTTTGTTAATACTAGTCATGTATTTGTCTTGATCTATATCTTTCTTTAAAAATATGTCTAAATATCTTTTTGTCCTTTCGTTAATTTCCAAAATTAGCTTATCACAAATGACATTGAAAGTACAGTCCATTCCGGTTATTTGGGACACATCGGGACTAGTGCATTTTGGCCCGATTAAGTGGCTGCCCCAATTATCCGAAGTTTCACGTAAATAGTTAAAAATACAACGTACCCCCCCCCCCACACTTTACAATTAGTTCACTGTACAATCAAATCACATTATGACGAACTTACCATAGTGAAGTACCGTTCATTATACGATGTGTAGTAAGCGCCGGTCGTTGTGATCACGTTTGTGAATTGATTTTAATTCTATTAAACAGCGATTCTAATTAGAGAAAATAGGAGGAATATTATCCACAGGCTATAAAAGTAAAGATATATTAAGCACAGATTTACCCTTTATTACCTTACCAATTAAAAAATTAAATGATACGTGAAAATCGGAAGAATATACGTGATAATCGGAATAATTAATACGTACTGTAATATGTACATACGAACTAGTTGACATTTCTGTTCACTGACATTTGTGGGTGAGGTTAAAATTTAAAACAGTAAAAAGATGAGCAATCAATAACAAAGAACACGGCACACACAAATTGCAAGTAACACGATACGTGCAAGTGAGAACGGAGTAACAAGTTACAAAGCTTTAAAAATAGGAATGAAGAGAAGATCTGAAAATTAATTTTTTTATATGATTGAAGATTTCATGGAAGTGTAAACACATTTCACCATTATAACCCATAGAATTCCAGCTGTCGGTATTATCGCAAATTCAGTAAGATCAAGTTGACTGTCCGTTTATGATAGATTTCACTAACAGAAAAGCCTAAACAGGTGACTGCTAATTGTTTTATGGTTGTGACCTCCAGAATTTCGACTGAACCACGTGGTACCATCGGAGACAATCGTAGGCTAATCTCCAGTACTGCGGTTTCCTGCCCTGATTAAATGGCATGCTGTCCCAATTAAGCGAAGTGAACCCTGGCTATTTTCTCAATTGGTTTCTGTTTTTTAAGATTTGCCCCAATTAACCGGTGTCCCAAATAACCGGAATCCACTGTATTAACACTGAAATTTTCTTTTCCATGTAATATGTCATCGTCAGATTGTGAAACTTCATCACAATTTTTTTTCTGTTTTTCATTCTTTTCTTCCCATCTTTAAATTGTCTCATCTGTTAATAAATTCACTTCTTCATTTAAAGGAGAAAAACTATTTCTTATATCTAAAATAAAACCAACTAAAGACTACAAATTATTAGCTAATATCAAATCCATATCGGGATCTTGTAGAGATTTATTAGTCACATTTATTCGTTGTAAAATTTTGTCCCACACAATTGTTAAAATAGCTGTCTAGATTGTCAAAAATTTCAGCCAGCTAGTGATGAGCTCTCTAATTAAGAAATAGGTTTTTCATAAGGAGAAATGGATAGTTCAAGTAATGCCTCCTTAATTTGTTTATATCCACGTTTCAATGCCAATATAGCGTCAGCTCTTGCGGAACACCTTGTTTCACTTAGTCTCTTAACTGTTAAAGATTTTTTTTTTTTTCTAAATGTTTAAGGAGTATGTCCCATCTTCTTGTTGAAGATGAAAAGTAATTATATACATTTTGAACAAAACAAAAATATTGCACTGCTTCCGGACAAGATTGCGCTTCATAGTTGCCAGTTAAATTTAAGGAATGACTACAGCATGATATGTAATGTGCAGAGGGGCTGTTTTTTCAGCCTAGCTTGTAAACCTGTATAGGCATCTTTCATATTGGCAGCATTATCATAGGTTTACCCTCTGCACATTTTTTATCCAAAGATAATTCTTCTAATTTTTTAATACTACCTCTTCTAAATATAATGAATTATGTTGTGTAATACTGATGAACCCAATAAATATTTCTCTAATGTCAGAATTTGCTGTAACATACCTATAATAGCTAGTTGGTCAATATGGGCACTGTCTGGTGTTGAGTTGAGTATTGTTGCAAAATAAGCAGCTTCCTTAATTTCCGATATTAATATTTCTCTTGTTTTATTAGCTATTAACTCTATGAATTCATCACAAGTGTGGTAAGTAAGATAATTTGATCTGCCAGAACCACAGTTGGCATACACTTTAATGTGATATTTTAAAAATCATCAAATTCACTTAAATAATGTAGACATGATAATTAATTTCCGCAAGAATCAGAAAAAATATTTGTATTGCCTCTAAACGATAGTCCCCGTTTACTCAGTAACTTAACAGTAGCTATTATTCTTTTTAAAACCTCTCTCTCTCCAATAATTTTCTTCAGATTGTATTTGTTTCATCAATTCAGAATCAATATGACTATTTGAAGAACTTGACTTTCTTTTGCGATATGTTCATATTATTGTTATTATTATTAGTAGTAGTAGTAATAGCCATATGATGCGAGGAAGCCTGAGGCTTATGCTGCACCAGGAAAAAAAAAAACCCTGAGAGAGAGACAGAGAGAGAGAGAGAGAGAGAGAGCCAAAAGTAGAAGGGAATCACCAAGAAAGAGAAGAATGATGATATCCAGCTGAGGACCCTGGGTGTGCCAAGCCCATACACACCAGATGTGAGCCCCAGGGGTTAATTGCTCAAATGTGCTCAGTAGAACGCTCGTGATCACATAAGGTTTGCATTATATTTCTCCAGTCATTAAAAAAGCTTTCATTAAGTTATTATTTGACTTAGAAAACAATTTGCAAACAAAGCAGTAAATTGATTTGCTCGTTTCTGAAAAAAATTAGCCACTCTCATTTCTCCTTTGTACCATTCATTTTTTTACAGTAAAAATGTTGATTCATTTACATTTCTGACATATATTCTATTGTGTTCTGTGTATTCTGTTTTTTAAATTTTCGATTTTACCAACATTCTGAGTCCTATTTATTAAAATAGGCTTGATAAATTTTTCATCAATACTTAATTGGCCACATGGCTATATCAATAGGGTGAGAGATAACTTGCTTTCTAGTAAGCACAGACTCCGATTGAAAATTTTCTTAAATTCTGTTGATTTGTTTCATTTACTACTATATTGTGCACATTATTTTGATGTTCTTCTTTTTTGTCTTCTGATACTGATAACAATGTTTCACTTTCATTTTGAGTAATTTGAGTTACATCTTCAGTTCTATGAAATTCTTCATTTTCAGAAGGATGTAAGAAAGACAAAATTGCCCCCTTTTGACTATTTAGCTGTTTTGCCTTTTCTCTGAGTTGTTTTCTTTTATTAGCTCTGGATTCAAACTTTCTTGGCATCGTTACATGTGTTACTATTAAAAGAAAAATAAATATTTATTAAATCCAAAATATTAAAAATAATTTTTTATAATGAGTACTAAATTCTTGAGTTTTAGATCTATATTTATTTCTTTATATGTTACATATAATTACTTTTACATACTATATTACTGTTACATACAATCATAAAGAAATAAGTATAGATCTAAATACTCAAGAATTTAGTACTCACTATAAAAATTACACGAAAAGATCAAGAAACCAATTCAAATTAAAAATAATTACGTTAAAAGCTAAAAAATATAAAAAGAGAAAGAATAGTATTTTTCTGTACAAAAAAATCTTAGTTTTGTTAAAATAATAATAAATTTAATTGAAAAATATATTCTTACTGACTCCGACAGCTACTTTAACCATATGATTAGGTATATGTACTCGTATACTGCTATACAAATACTAACCAAATACTAATGGTAACTAAACTCTCAGTCGTTATGTGTGCGTACGAACGACGGTTAACTTCAATCAGTTATGGCCATGCGATAAGACAATATTTCAGATGGAGGCAGGAGGCCTCACAAATTTTTCAGAGACTAGTTTTTTTATATTGAATTTAATATTTAAAAATAAGTTTTATTTTGCAACTATAACTAGACTTTTTTATATCGTTGTTTGTGAGGAGTTAGGTTTTAGAGTGAGGCCCCCAGCCTGATGTGCCTTAGGGTAAATGTGGCCCTGCACATGTTGGATGAAAAACATACCTTTACTCACAATAATGACATTATTAAAATATGACAAGGTAAACCACATCTCTTACCTCTTCAAATTGACTACAATAAATTCTCTCTACTGCATATATATAGAATTTTCTAAAATGGAAATATCCAAAAGTTGTCATCAATGCTGGACAAGTACACCAATATTATACCTGGATTTCAGCAAACTTTTGATACTGTACCCAAATTTGATTTCTCTGCAGAAGAGTTAAAATCCTTTCCCACCTTTAAAAATTAGTAACTCAAACTGTAGAGCATATCGGAAAGTAATTTTCCTCCTCCATTGTAATCAATATATGCAGGATTTGTTAAAAACAATAAAAATTAGTTCGAAATTTCGCTCTTGTAATAAAGCCTCAAAGTGCTTTGTCTTTAGTCAGCCAGAATTTTGAAATGAAACTGACTGGTTTTGATTACATAAGTTAGGCCTACAGCTTCAAGTTTTATCTTGATATAAAATAAGACCACTCATCCTTCAGTCGTTCCTTTTTGTAATGAGAAAGTGGGAAAGAACTTTATAACCACCCTGTCTAAATTTGGAGCAGAGTGACACACTAGTAGGCAAGTTACTGCTGTGGATAAAGGGATTGTTAATTGGTTGGGTAAAAGTGGTTATTAAATGATACTACTGTTCATGAGCTGTTGTTATTAGTGGAGTCCTTCAGCATTTGATACTGAATTCCTTACTATTTTCAGTATTTATTAACAATATTGAGGAAAGCATAACAATTTAAATGTATAAGTTTGCAGCATAGTTAGTGATAGCAATTAGAGTGTATTATTTGAAAAAGACCTGGATAAATTAGGCAGGACCGAAAAATGGCAACTGAGGATTTAACATTGATGAATACAAGTTACTGCATGTGATAGCATAAACTTAAGATAGTTGGTAAGGAAAAATACCTAGGGGTAAAACTGCATAGTCTGGTGCGAATTTTCAATGCAAACAGGCTGCTAGAACAGCTCATGGAATTCTGTCAGTGATATACAGGAACTTTGCCAGTAGGAACAAAAGTGATTATTCTATTGTTGTAATGCAGTGGTTAGACCACATCTAGAAAACTACATATAGTTTGGAGGCCTCATTTTAGGAAGGACATAGTTCTCTTGGAAAGGGTGCAGAGAACAACAAGACTAGTTTGGGACACAAAAGATCCTTACCAAAAAAGCTATTCTTATCCTAGTTTTCCAGCTATTGCATTTCTGGAAACTAGGCATCTGCATAGTGAATTAATTGAAATGTAATGAATCGAAGTTTATTTAACGCTTCAAAAGGGTAAGTAAAATACTGATATCATCTTTACTCTTTCTTAGCTCTCTCTCTCTCTCTCTCTCTCTCTCTCTCTCACACACACACACACACACACACAGAACATAAATTAAAATAATAATAATAATAATTGCAGAAATTTGCTTTCTGCCAGCAATTATTAAAATCAACTTCCATCTAGTGTTGTGGAAATGGATAGTTTGAATAAATTTAAAGGAAGTTTGTGAAATTATTGGAAGGATAATAGGCAAATAAAATACATTTTTTTCTTTTATGGATGGTACTGTATTAAGCTTAGCTTCCTTGATTCATGTTGCTAATATTAATACCAAGATAAAAGGTGAAAAAAAAACAACAACAGTAAAATATTATGACAAACCATATACTACTAGCTGTTATGTCATCAATTCATGAAATTAGGACTTGAACACTGAGCAAGAATGAGCATATTGATTTAGTTATTAATGTAAGAAAATATTTTATAGTATTCTTTAGCATACAGTTAATTGAATATATGTAAATTTTTACAATTCTAGCGTTCTTTCCGTGCCATGTATGACTATTCAGCACAAGATTCAGATGAAGTTAGTTTCTTGGATGGTGACATTATTGGGAATTGTAATCCAATTGATGATGGATGGATGACTGGCACTGTGGAACGTACAGGACAGAGTGGTATGCTTCCAGCAAATTATGTGGAGCCAATAAACTGAGTAAATGAACATTTGGAAGATGAATATTGTTTATATTTTGAATTTCTGTTCTGAATTTGGAAAAAAAAAAAAAAGTAATAATAATGTAATTCAAAGCTGTTTTGTTGATAATTATTTGTTTTAAATGATAAAAAAAAGTGATAAAAAAACAAGTTAAAATAAGCAGGGTTTTAGTACCTGAGATAGAATATCGATTGCAGTGAATCTCATTCAAATGAGTACTTGTGAAAAAATATTTCTGAAAGTTTAGAAATATTTCATTTACTTAGATGATATAAATTTCTGGCATGTCATTTTCATGCTAGTATTGTTAAAATGGTGGTGAGTAGTTGCTTCCAGTTATACATTTTGTAATAAAATGACTTTCATACTTAAATTTTTCAAGCTGTTGAAGCAATTTTTGTATATTATTAACCCGTCTACTTAGAAATTGTTTTTTTTTTTTTTTTTTTTTTTGTTATTTTTATTTCAGAAATGAAAATAAGTTTGTATAATTTTTCCTTGTAACTTTTGTGAAGAGTAGGTGATATTTGCAATTTTATATATTGTATCATAAATAGAAGTTATACTCATTTCATTTTCTTTGGTTGAGAACATAATTTTTAATGTATATGTTATTAATTAATTCTTCAAAACTTCCAACTGCTAAAACTTGTTGCATGTTCACTTAGTAGTCTAAATGTAGTAGTAATATTTATTTCAACTTAAAAGATTATATAAAAGTACTAAGATTGTGGATACTTTCCATGACTCAAAGTATTCTTTTATATTAAATCAAACATTCAGGCATCTTGCTTTCTGTGCTTGATAAAATGCCTGGTGTTTATTTGTTTTTCTATTATATTAAATGTTTTTGTTAACCCTGTGATGGATCTAATCATAGTTATATCTATTTTGAAGTAAGAAGTCTATCAGCCAACTGTTATGATTGTTCTGATTTCTTCACTTTGTTGTCATTTATCCTGGCCAACAGTTTTTTGATGTCATGCTTGTAATTTTCTGGTAATCAAATATCAAAATTGGCTTTGCAAATAAATGATTTTTTTTAACACAAGCAGTGTCTTTATTTTAGCATGACTATTTTTATTATTATTTTTTTATTAATATCCATAAATTTTACTTCAGTCCTAAAATTTGGATAAATGAAATTGGCATGAATTTATATGGAATCATATTTGATATTAAATATTTCTATAGAAGCATGTAAATCAAAAGTTTTTCCATGTATTTGCATGGTTTTTGTTGTATAAATTTATCTTACAATTTGGTACAAATTATATTTCATGTCATGTATCATATAATAATTGGTTTAATTTTGGTAAAAAAACAAACAAACAAACTTCTATTTATGAATTTTTTAAATGCTTAGTATTTTAATCTTATCTTTGTTAAGATTTTGTGCTTGTAATAATGCACACATTTCTTGTGTGTATCTGTTAGTGTATTGTAAATTTTTGATAAAAGCTATCTTGAAAATCTGTAAAATATATTATGTAGAGAACATTTAAAATTTGATATCTAATCCAGTGCATACTGCAGTTCATTTTATCTTTCAGTAATTTAATTTTTTTTCTTCTGTAACTACAAGTTATATAATTGTTATTAAAGATAAATACCTTAGCAGCTTAATCTGTTGTAAAATACTTTTTTTTCTTTCTTTCTTTCTTTTTTTTATTTTTTTGTGAGATCCTATTTCAGTTGTGATGGCATTTCTGTTAGAATTCTATTATAATAGTTAACACGTTAGAGATTGAAAAAAGTGACCTGCATTTTATCAGTATGCAGGCTGATAATTTTTAATGAATTGTGTTAACATTCTGTGCTTTGGTATCCTGCATTTTACAGTAGTAACAGTGAATTTGTGGGGGGGGGGGGATTGGAATTGTTTTGAAAGACAGGCTAAGTGAAAATGAAAGAAGAAAAAATATATGTAAAATCATGCAGTTATTTATTTTATATTGTTTAATACTCGTGAATTATAGTCTGTACTGTTTCTTGTTTGGTAGAAGTATTTTTATGAACCGATTAAGTTAATATGAAATTTCATTTATTATCACAAGTGCAACATTATAGCAGCAGTCCGTTCATGGCTGTTAGAGCCAGAGGTTAACCTATTTTCATCTGTTGCATTGTGATAATGTTTTTTTCCATGAGAAAAATAGAGTAAAATTTAATGTTTATATTTAGGAGAGAAATTCCTTATAAAACAGAAATATTGAACCATCAGGGAATTATTTATGTGTAGTTTAATGTTGATTGAGGTAACCAACTTGCCCTACCTACTTGGCAACCTGCAGGCAGTTGATATGATATAACACAGCACTTGTTGATACTACAGTTATGCCAAAAATGTTTTTTTTTTTTTTCCAAACATGAGTATGTTTAATAATGGAAAATTAAAAATTGCTCTTTTTATTTTTAAGTGTACTGATTTGGTTAAAAAACTACAGCATGTACTGTTTTTAATTTACTTTTTTAGTAAGTAAGATGGGAAAGCCTTAAGTTGAGGAATTTTTTTTTTAGATAAGAATATAAAAATGAAGAATTCTAATGATTTCTGTTACATGTTGTTTCAGCAGATTTTCACAGATGTAAGTTCAGTTAAGTGTTAAAATGTTGTCAAAGGTACAAATTTCATTTCACTTAAGTGAAATTTCAGTGCCTCAGGAATTATGAACTTTAAATTACACTTTAAAACATTGCATTTCAACAAGATTAATTGGTTCAACTGTTTTTGTAGCCAAGTTAAAAAAAAATTTTTTTTTAAAATTTTCATTGAAGTATTTGTTTTCAGAGATACTAAATATTACTTTCCAAATGCACACGGGCTGTTCAATAAAGAATAATCAATTTTTTTTCATAATATACCTGTATTAATCATCCATATTTTGATGGTCCTTTTCAAAGTAGTCCCCATTTGATTAAATTCAACTTACTCCAGTGTTTCTGCCATTCTTCAAAAACATGGTGGAAACCATTTTTTGACATGTTTGAGAATTGCCTCCAATGTCTTCACACTTTCTTCTGACAACTGGAAATGTTTTTCTTGCAGCTCCTTCTTTAACTTTGGAAATAAATTAAAAAAAAATCACAGGGTGCAAGGATGAGAACACATTTGACATTAATGCTAAGTACGAGCAATGTGAGGTCTTGCATTTTCATGATGTAACATTCACCCACCTGCATGCAATTGTCATCATTTGTGACGAATGTGATCCCACAAAGTGAGTGTGTGTGTGTGTGTGTGTGTTACGGTTCTATAGTAACTTACTACAGAACTTTACCATACGTGTACCAGTCCTAGTATAGAGTATGATCATAACCTTTCCTGCAGAAGTCATAACTTGCTTTTTTCGGTGTTGCCGATAACATAAACTTCCAGTGTTGTTGCTTACTCTCTGGGTCAAAATGATGAAGCCATGTATCATCTGCTGTTATCACCTTGTGCAAAGCCTTACCATCTTAGTAATCATCTGTTGCAACTCCTGACAAATCTCCATGCGAACTTGCTGTTGCTCAGACTAACATGTCATATGCTCAAATCAGAATTTTTTCATATGACATGTTAGTGTGCACAAACATGTCATATGCAAAATGGTCATGGGGAATACCATATGCACCTCCTACTAATATTCTCAACATCTCAGCCAATTGCCTTATTTATAAGACAACCTTCTCTCACTATTACAGAAGCAGTGTAATAGTTGGAGCACCAGGACTGCTAATTTTGATTTAATCATATCGATCTTTAAACATTCTAAACTACATGCAAGCAGCGATGTGGAGGTGTAGATTCACCATAAGCCTCTTAACATTTCATGCACTTCAGCTGATGTTTTCTTAAGATGGAAACAAAATGTGAGAGCAGCATACTGTTCCTTGCTTGTTATGTTCATTGTTACATAGGCAAAACTGAACGGGCATAAACTTGACCGACTGTCAAAGTCACACTGTGCACATGAGTCATCTGCATAGTTGGTATGTGATGCACTTTGGTTTGGTGTTAAAGTCTGTAGCTCAGCTAGAAATAACAAGCAGTATTGTTGCTCATGAAAAATTATGATCATTCTTTATTGAACAGCCCTTGTATATGACAATGCATTATAGTTAGCAAAAAAATTTGCTGATAATATTACTAAGTTATATTTTTATAGTGAGTATGTTTTTTGAAAGTTTCATAAACAAATTATTTAATGCAAGAGATTGAGTAAAATGTTAAACCAAAATATTTCTGGGTAAAAGTATTCTTTTCCGATGTGTACAGTTATTAGTCAGTTACTTAGCTCTCCTGAAAGCTTAGCTGAGTAGCACATAGGTGCCTCCGTAGCCAGGTGGGAAGGAGCAGCAGTGCATAGCACACACTTCTTGATTAGACCAGGGTTCGAGCCAGTCACCACCAAATATGGAGGATGCAGAAAGGTCAGGGAATGACCACCGCATATCCCGGAGCAATATGACCTTAGTTGCTAATGCTCCTAAAAACCAAAATAATAACAACAACAACGAGGAGCGCACAGAAAATAATTATTTGTCCATGAACCTTTCATAATTAAATCTGATTTACCATACGGCAAAAATTGGGACCCATCACCACTATACTTTAACCACAAAATATTGAAGTTTTATCATATTTTCCTGATTTATGTTTCATAACATTTGGAACATATGACAAAATAGGTGGAGTAAAATTGTTTTATTTACATATTTTTAATCCTTATTTCACTTAAACTATTTATGAACTTGTTTTTAAATTCATAACTTGATTAAAAATTAAATCAATATTGTGTTTTAACTTCAATAGTATAGTGATACTTGCCTTGTTTACAAAGCATTTTTCACGGGAGAAAACCTGATTATGAATGCTAATTTAATCACCTCTACTTAAGATATAGAATTTAAATTGAATATTACAATAATTTTTGGCTGCTAGATATGTTTGTTAAAATTCTAAAATTATTTCTTTAATATTTACATTTTATACAGTGTGCCACAGAAATGGGTGATTATAAAAACAAACTCATTGAATGTTATATTATAAACATACCAACATAAAGTACAGAAAAAAAAAACTATTTTATTTTTTGAAGACTGCATTTTTAAGTCTTGGTGAAGATGCTTCATAAATCTTAAGCAGATATTGTCCATTATATGACAGTATTTTCATGGGATTCTGATTAGTTTCTTGAATTCTGAGCCATTCAAGAGTCTAAGCATAGCAATTGTTAAAGACCAAAAGGGGCTGTTCAACAAACTAGTAGGATGGGAGGGGGGTTTTAGTTTCACCACTGCAGAGTAATTATAAATGGCCACTGCTCTTCACTGATAAATGTTAATGCTGAGGTCCTGTAGGGTTTTGTTCGTGACCCCTTACTCTTCCTAATATTCATTAATGATATTTCTGTTGGTATTTAAAGTTTAATGTCTAACTTTGCTGATGATTCATTGGTGGGCAGGGTAGTTAATGAAAGTAAACTACTTCAGCAAGACTGATAAATTTTTAGATAGGCTGAGAAATGGCAGCCAAAGTTTAATACTGGAAAATTCAAGGTCTTGCATTTGGGTAGCAGTTATCCTAGAGTAATTTACTACTGGGGTACCACTAAAACTCAAGATTGTGGATAATAAAAAAACTTGAGAGCAATCTGATATTGAAATTTTCTGAATAGTGTAAACAGGCTTTCAAGACAGCCCATGAGTTTGCCAGTACTATATAGGAACTTTGCCAGGTAGATTTTTCCATTCTATGAAAAAAGGTGATCATTCCATTATATAAAGCAATAGTTAGCTGCATCTTTGAATATTGCATGTCTGCTTGGAGGTCCCATTTTTAGGAAATATATGAAACATCTTCATAATTTCAATAACTTATTAAGCAAGTAACTGTATCAACTTATTAAGCAGACAGATGCCCACTAAAAAAAATAACATGAAAGAAAGTTTAGGGGAACTATACTGATGACTTCATGGAGGCAGTGGCCCATGGGTGTAAACTTACATTTCTATTGTAGCCTGAAAAATTGGCAAAACAACAATGATGTGCACAAAATATAGATTTGACAGAAAACATATCTTAAATATGTTTAATTTAATAATTAGGAAACAAATTAACTGAAAAGACTAAATGGAAATTTCTGTCAATTGGAACATTTTGACAAGTATACTTGGTATAATATGGCATGTTACTAGACATATGTAGATGTGGGCAGAGAAGCAGTTTTTCTTAATTTTATAGTTAATTTCCTCCTTCACCTCACCCAAATTGGATGATTAGCCATAATATGGGCAAAGTGTTTTTTACCTGTGCATGTCTGTCCTGAGGCCAATTTACGTCTTGTGCAGATGGTAAAACCTGAAATAACTTGTGGAAAAAATCCCTGCTCTCTTTGCCTTAAACACAATTGGACATGGACCGTAGTTGGCATTCCTACAGTCACAGTCAGGATTCAAATCCAGACCTCCAAGTGAGTAGCAGGTGGTGGTGCATTGTGCTGACTAAGTTGCCGTAGAGGACACGGTATAATAGTGTTTTTGTTCAATAAGTCAATTACACCATGTTTGTTGTGCAATTTTTGTGAACTTTGAAGGTTTGCTTTGGCAATAGCAGATGGTGCATGCACAATTGTTCAAGACCAACACAGCCAAATTTGAGGTGTCACTATATTAGCTATAACAGTGTGCATTATATGTTTGGTTTGCTTGTTTTTGGATGAAAAACCAGAATTTCTGGGAGTTAAAACAATGAAATCCTTTTTCACAATGTGGCTGAAAATTAGTCACTCTTGCCTGAGTGTAACAAATTTAGCTACATTGTGAAAAAAAGTCCATAAAAATTCCTTGCATCATTGACTGGATTTGCATCCAGATCTTTTGTACCTGGTTAAGAGCTTAGTGATTATAAATCACTGTGCTACCAGTGAGGACCCATAATTAAGTTGGAAAGCCATAAGTGACATTACCCGAATAAAGACAATAACACTCACTTTTAATGTTTGTGAAATATTATCTAAGCTACTTGGATAATGTTGAAAATAGCCAGTTTCAATTGACATTAGCTAGATTTTGATTGTTAGTGCTGATATCATCATGCTATGTTTATTTTGAAATATGAACTTGGTGGGTGGTGATTACAGAACTATTCATTTATAAATTAAATCCTGCTTTAAGTTTAAAAAAAATAAGGTTTCCAGTTGCAAAATCATTCATAGAAACAATTTTCATAAACTTCGGAAATAAACTTTATGCCTTCTTTGCTAAATTCAAAAGTAAATGAGCTAAAAACAGTATGTCCCATTTTTCAGAGAAAATGTTTTATATGCACATTGAATTGAATCAATAGGTGGAAACATTGAAGCATGGCATAAAAATGAGGGAAAATGTCTACACAATGAGTGGATGCAGTGTTTTGAATGACATAGCTAATGCTTGAGTGATTCAGAGATACTACTGAATAACTCCCAAAAAATTACCACAACCTATGCTTGGTGTAAACTACTTAAGATACAGGCAGTGTTTTTCAAAAGAATGTGTTTAATGCATTCTTCTGAAATATGTAGTTGGTTGTCATCTTTTTACATTAGAAGAGTTTACATAGAATATAATTTGGTAGAATATAATCATTAACCATATTTAGTGGGCCAAATGGGCTTGACCTATAGTCAACTTAAATGTATGATCTACTGCATTCCCATGTGTACATTGTGGTTTTTTTTTTTTTGCCAAATAGTTCTTTGTAAAAGGTTTTAAATATTATCCAGTTTTTGTGTTATAGTTCATAATAGTTTTTTGGATTAGTATTTTTAGCTTCTAGGCTAAATAAGAATTAAATGTTATTTTGTGAATAGCAAAACAAATTTGCCTGCTAAAAGATTTATATCAAGCTAATAAAATACACTTATAAAAGTTTTGGGCCTATCTGACCTGTGTCAGATTTCAATTATACATGTATCTCTTATTATATCATGTTTAAAATTATTATTAGTATTAGGTTTGTTAAAAACAATACTAATATGGTGCCCCACTTTCCACTAAAGAGGTTACCAGTGGTATTCAATAAAACTAATATGAGTGGGGGGGGTAGGAATTATATTAGGTTTACACATCCATTAAGAGGTGTTGCTTATCTGTAGCAAATGGGCAACTACTTGTCATTTTGATCAGAAACTTCAGTTTGCAAGTAACCTATTCTTGTGGGAAAGGGAGCCTTGTGATTTCCATTATTACAGTGGAACCTCCCAAATTTGGCGGTTTCCACTATAAGGTGGGGTAATAAAGTTCCCAAACTGGTGCTATTGCAGTTAGGTTTGACGAATGTGAAAATAAACAGAAGTGGTATGTTGTAGTTCAAACTTCCTCGAGCAGATGGTGGTGCAGACAGTTTGCAAGTAACAGCCAGTTTCGTTAGTAGCATTAATGTTTTGTGTTGCAATTTTATAGTGGAGTAATGGATGAATATCAAATTTTTCTTTAAACTGAGAAAATCTGCAAAAGAAATATGAAATGTTAAAAACTGTTTTATACTGATGAAACGTTAAGTTTATACCAGTGTGTTTGAATGGTATAAACGGTTTAAAGATAGATGAGAGGATGTTCACAATGACCCAAGAAGTGGGCATCTGTCAACTCTTGAAATGAGGGCAGAGATGCAAAAGTTCATGGAAGTGTGGTAACATCATTTGACCCTCAGCCTCAAAAAGTTAGGGAAAAGGAAGGTTTGCAAAATTTGTGCCTCATGGATGAGCAGACGAAGAGTGCATCATGTGAAGACTTCATCAGACTTGTCAAGACAATCCTAATTTCCTCAACTGTATTGTCACTGAAGATAAGTGTTGGGTGTTTCAGTATGACCCAGAGATGGAGGGTCTTCAAAATCATCACCAAGGTCCAAAAAGTGTCATTTACAGAAGTCCAGGATCAAGACGACATTGATCATGTTTTTCGACAAATGGTGTGATTCACGAAGAATTTGTAACTGAAGGGGAGAGAGAGTCATTGCTGCATTCTGTGTACATACGATTCAAATACTATTGAAGTGAGGAAAGACAGCTGTAGAATAGATGTGTAGAAGTTTGCATTTAGCCAGTGGGTGGTTGATTGCTGGGACAAGCTTCCGTCTGTTGTTGTGTGGAGGTTGATGGCGTCAATGGATTCAAGGCAGAACTGGACAACCATTTTGAATGAATGGATCAGAGATGGGAAGGGTTTTTTTTTTTTTTTTGGCTGATGCTGTATAAGCTTGCTTTCTTGCATCATGAGTCTTTGCTAATGCTAAAAGTTAATTTCATGGGTGAGACCACAATTTTGAAAGGCAGCTGGTTTTTGTTGCATGATGATGCTTCTGCCCATTCTGGACATTTCTGATATAACATGCCATTATACAGATCAACCATCCACCAAACTCTCAGTCGAGCACCAAGGAACTTCTTCCTCTTTTCCATGGTGAAAACTGCTCTCAAAAGAAAGATTTCAGGATATTGAGGACATCAAGAAAAATGTAATTTCCAAACTGAACATTATCTCTTTGGAATCCTCTATTGACTCTTTTCAGAAACTTTTAGAACAGTGTAATGTAATAAGTGCATTCAATCAGGTGGTGATTACTTTTGAATAAAAATAAGATATTTTTGAGCTCCTTCATTTTGCATTTTTTTTGCAACAGTCCAGGAATTTTATTGTCACATGTATGTTTAGAGTTATGTAGAATCTAGGAAACCACTCAAATCAGCATGTTGATGTCATGTATTATATCTATAGAAGTATGTGTTCACATGCTACTTTTCAAGTTATGCAGGCTTTTTTAAAAAGCCCAGACTAATTTAGAGTGGAAAGCATACTCTTGTCAGCCAAGATTGGTTAATGCCTTTAAGAATTCCTCTAGTCTACAATATAACTTGAACCCAAACCTCTCCAAGTGAGTGACAAGGGGCAAAATAAGTAAACTGTCATTAAATTTTTAGATTGGCCATTTGCCAAAGCATATTAGAGCCAAAATATAGTAGAGCTTGGTTTCACAGAATAGAGATTTTATTACAGAACTACAATTTTTTACTGCTTTTTTTACTCTTTGTTGTTCGATTTTCGAACGACAAAGAGAAATTTGGTCATGGAATTGTTTTAAGTGCTCTTCATGAAGAAGATTACTGATAAGTGATGGATTGCTCACTTCCTGGGTTTCATAAACTGTAACTGAAGCATTTTTCTGAGATAATTCACTATAATATTTAGTGAAGTCTTTTAAATGTCAAGTTTTTAAACATCAAACAGCAATGATTATGACTGTTGGAAAAAAAAAACAGGTAATAATTTACTGTGCAAAAAGGTATTGTCAAAAATGTTCAATATTGGTACTTCAGTGAAACAATTATGTAAAACTTTTTGCTTTATCCCTTCCAGGAAAATATACTTTTACATGTTGTGTGCATTTTTGAAAGGGAAAAATTTTGTTGTATTGATGAAAAGCAAAGGCAAATTTTTGCTGTCTGAGCATAATTTCCAAAAAATTCTAGTCACTGTATTTGGCCAAATATAAGCTGCACCTCATGAATGATATGGTCCTGAAATGACCAAAAATTTTTTTTTAGCATTGTGCAATTCCAGCATCTCTTTCATGTTAGTATGTCCTCTTCATTAAGGTCTACTGTTTGCCAGATCTGCATCTGAATTTTAGGGACAGTAGGAAGTTCACTCTGGCCATACATTCCTCCACACACCATTTGTTGTAGCTTGAGTGATTTTGTTCCATGATTTTTGTTCCATGATTTTGTTCCAGTGATTTTGTACCACAGAGTTGTCTGTGGATTTCTTAATTTTGTATCCTCTCCAGAACTGACTTGATGACTGGTCCCCATCAGTTTTTTCTGCTGTTAATAATAGGCTTTGAATGTTGCTATCACCCTCTGATCTCTGAAAATGGTTAGCATATTGTCATCTAGGTCTTCAGTGTTAACAGGATGGCTAAGTGCATTGTCAAAAACAAGCAAGGCTCTGTTGTTGAGAATTTGTTCCATACAATACTTCTTCACAAAAAGGGAGAGAGAGTAGATGAAAGTTTCCATGTTTAGAATTAAAAATTTTAAAAATAAAAGCAGTGTAAATCAAGGGATTTCTGTACTGTTCCAGAGTCTGTTTGGTTGGTTTTTTTTTTTTTTTTTTTTTTTCCCCTTTGAAAATTTGTGCAGTCATCTTTTGCATTTCATGCAGTGACTGCAATAGTATTGCAGTAAAATCTGCATTAAAAATCATTACCCATTTCTACTTTAAAAAAAAAAGTTCACATTGTGACATTTAATTATACTGCATAGCAAATTGTAAAGATAGTAGTAAGTGTATACAATCCTCCTTAAGTAAAAAAAAAAGTCATGAAACCAAATCTGCAGCCATAGGTGACTTCCCTGTCATTGATGCTATCAACTGTGTACATGGGAGCCTGAAGAACTAAGCCAGTCCTTACTGTCTATTTAATACTGTACTGAAAATTGGTTTCTTGCTAAACTGTACCTCATTGTGGCAATTTTGAAAGGTCTCTTTTTGAGAACTCAAAGGAAACCTAAAAGTGCAAATTTTGACAATTTTTCAAATTCTAAGCACAAATTCAAAAGTGAGAAATATATTTATGTAAAAATGTGTGTGATAAATTGTAACTAACCTGAGCATGTGGCTTTAATTCAGATTTAAGAGTTTAAACTTGGCACAGAAGTTAAATTAAAATTTTTGACTTTTTTAATGCTTCGGACTCCAAAGATCAACATGCAATGTAATCACTAGTATCTTTACAGAAACGTATACCATCTTCCATAAGGAAATATTTTGAAACCACTTTGTGACATTTTTGATATACTATATTTAGTTCTTGCTTCAAGTAACTTCCACTGTTGTAACCTAGAACCAAGTAGTTTCTATTTACGCTTTAGTTAAGTTTAAATCACAAACTAAGTCATTCAACTTTTCCTGCTTAATTAAGTGCATTGCATTACAATGTTCTGGTTGGTAATCGAGATCTGTTGAAGTGGATGGTCCAGAAAAGTCTGCAATTCCTGAATCATCGGGAATCTGGATTGGCAAGCCTTTGTTATGTGGAAGGGGTCTTATTGCAGGTATGTAGAATACTTGATGCTGTGCTTGCTTTTTTCAGTACATTCATGATATTTCTGGCCGACCGGGCTAGCCAGGTAGGTAAAATGCCTGCCTGGCAACCCAAAGGTCGTGGGTTCGATTCCCGCCTCGAGCTTGGATCACAGGAAAATGCAAAAGCTTTGGGAGGTGCATTTATAGCCATAGAAGCTGATGCGCCAACAACTAACAAGTGTGAAAAAAAAAAAAAAAATTATATTTCTGTCCTGGAGAAATAGCACTCGTCAATGTGGTTTCTTGGTCTTTCCACATCTTAGGAATAGCAAAAGACATCCTTTTAATTTTCCCAGTTAGCCACATCCTCTGATTTGTTTTGTAGGTAATACAGCATGTATGTATGAGCCCAAGTTTTGGCCTAGTCACTAATCTTCCAACCAGAGTACAAAGAATATGCATGTTTAGTTTTTGTTGTAAACCTCCCACGCAAGTATCAAAAATTCTCGGGATGATTCAGACACTTCCTTTGCTTCTGCTTAAACATTTTAACAGTACAATGCTAAGCAAAACACAGAAGAAAAAAAAAAAAAATAAGCAAACTTAAACTCACAATACAAATCTTTCCACTATTTGAAAGAAAAGTGAGAGGATGACAAACATGTTAACTCTCTCTCCAACATTACTGCTATCTGTGAGCACATGCAAGCACTATTATTTGAGGTAATACAATAGATCAGTGTCATATCTGCTTCCAAAAATTGTAACGTGTATGTATTATGGGTAAATACAAAAACATGTATATGTAGGAATTGTGATGTGAAATTTTAAAAATTATTTTCAAAATTTATGCATAAAAATTGACTGTAAACAGCTGATATATTAGTGGAGATAAAAGTAATGTTGGCCAGTATTTATCATGTTATAGATAATTTTGAACAGGTGCTTTTTTTTTTTTTTAACTTAACACTTATGCACACACACACACATCTAAATTAGAATACAGCAAAACTTAGTGATGTTGCAAAGTGGGTGAATGTGTAGTGAAATTGTACCAATCATATTTTACCAGTATTCCAATAGAAAGTAAAATGTGCATTAAAAGATACAAGAGTAAAGAGAAAAGTAAAGGCTAAAATGAGAAGTTAACAGAGAGAGAGAGAATCATTATTGCAATTTATAAACAGACTCCATGAATTGCAAGGTTTCCCTTCATGGCCATATATCCTGGGGTTAGCCTCTGAGTACAGATGATTTGTAATTACAGGTGACCCCGCTTAACGCTGATAATTCGTTCCGGAAAAACAGCGCTAACTGAATCCGCGCTAAGCAAGCGCCACATTCCCATAAGGTAACATATATTTGTGAGTTGCGGTCGGTGCCATAGGATATTTCCTAATCAATAATAAACGGTAGTGAAAAGATGCACAGATGTCGGTCAAAATAGTTAATATTCAAATATTTGTACGTATAAAATATTCTGCATTACATATGTATATAATTATGTGGTAACTACTTACGTATCAAAATTAAACTTAAAATTCCAATTAAAATCATTAATTTAATTGATGAATTTAATCATGAAAAATGTGTCGATTTTGGGTTGAACTTTGGCCCTCTTCCAAATAAACTAAAAGGAGTATTAATTTTAAATCCCCCGCAGCATTACCACCCAACAATCAAGTCAACCGATCCTTCGCGGCTTTGAAACCTGTTTCAAAGTTTTTTCCTTCTTTCAATATGAAACTTATTTTAGGCATTCGTTTCTACAAAAATCCTGCTTCATCTGTGTTAAAAATTTGAGAAGTATAACACATAATACCTCTCTTCAATAATTTTAACAAGTTCTTTTTTGAAAGTTTTGGCTCCTTGATCTGCGGCTTCTCCCTGGATTTTAAATCTATTCAACCAGCCCTTACTAGTTTTAAATGGTTCCAATTTTTTTTTTTTTTTAGATTCTTCAGATCATCATCATATAGGAAGTTTTCTTCAGATCATCATATAGGCTAATCTCTCTCTTTTTTATTATTATTATTTTTTTTATATAATATTTAACTTAACTGAATTCTGCATAGGATATTATCTTCAATAAAATTAGTTAGTCTTTCCATTTCAATCCTAATAGCCGGCCTCGCCCTAGTTGCTCGCAGTGGAACAGCTATCTTTCCTGCTGCTAAAATTAATTCTTTATTTTTTTTATAATTGTTCTTACAGTTAAACTTGCAAGTCCCTAAATTATGGCACACATCTGCTTATCTTTGACTGGAATCGATTCGCTTCAAAACGTCTAATTTAATTTTCAAATTCAGTCTTTTTCTTACATTTATAGTCTTCGTACTGTGCCCAGACGTTGCTTTTTCATTCTTATTGGCCATTATTAACTCTTTGCAAATGTAACTGCGTTGGTTGCATTAATTATGACACAATGTTCAAGTAAACTGTCCATTATGCACGATGTCTAATAATGTACTGAGTGATGACTAGACTTTGGATAAATGCATGTAAAGCAAATATTACAAGCAATATACTTGATCATTTTTTAAAATGTTGATCTCAGAACTACGTAACAAGTCACTGTACTGCAATTAAATTAGTGCGTGCGAAAATTTCACTGAGCGTGGGAAACGTTTTAACCATATTTTTATATTCATTTTCAAGCTATCGACTCCATCAAATGAAACGATTTCGTTAAATATGCCAAAAATGCAATCTGTAAAAGAGCGTTATAGTGATCTGTGACAGCGTTATAGTCAGAGAAGGGTTATAATATAAGAACAGCATTAAAGCGAACCACGTTATAACGGGGGCCTGCTGTATTGATAAATACAACAGTGCAGACAACAAACATATCTTGAGGTATTGCAAACAACATAATTCTCTTCTACTTGTGCCCTAAATGAAACGAAGATGCCTATGTGGCATATGTATTGAAAAAAATGTTTTTTTTTTTTTTTTTTTTTTTTACTGAATTGAAACAATGTTCTGTTAATTATGATTTGCTAAACTTAACTGCAAAACATCAAACAAAAAAATAAATGAGAGAAACTAGTAATAATAAAGACTTTTATTGTATTTCTTAGCATTTTCAAGGTTGCCTGTCTCCTAAATTGAAACACTGATGCTTGCATAGCATCTGACAGATGCCACGTAATTGGCTCTGCTTTTATCAACTGCTTGTGTTTAGCCGGTAACACCACAGCTCTCACTGAAATCTGCCATGTGGGAATGGGATTGACTGCAAAAAAAAAAAAAAATGATGTTTTTCCAGCCATATGGTTTAGTCAAAGAATAAAATAAATTTTTCATAATTCGTAGTATATTGAAATTAAGATATTGTATATAGGAGGGTTTGGTTTAAATTTCAAATAAGAAATTTAAAAAGTGGAATCTGTAGATGCCATATAGCAGCAGTGGGTTAAACCGAAATATAATGCTCTAAATAAGTGAATAAGCTGTCATTCCTCATATAGCACTAATTCTTTTTGCTTATTGCACTTTTTTTATGAACCATTTTTTTTTTTTTTTAATTTAAGATTTATTTATTTTATTTTTTTGATCTTTTCTGCTCTGTGCACATTGGTAATAGTAATAAAGAACAGCTTTCATCACTCCTAGAATTTCTTCTACTATAATTTTTGTGTGCATATATTTATATATATATTTTTTATATTATATATATAATTACATTGAGTGAGCTTGAAAATTAATTCCTTTTTCATATGCGTATATATTTGGGTATAATTTATTTTTGCTTCACTATATGAAACAAAAATTTCTTTATGAATTCTTTTGCCTATGTAATAAAATTTTCAGAATGTACTTATTAACTAAAATGCACCACTAATTTAAATATTAAAGAAGTTTAGATAGCTTCTGTTACTGATATTTTGTTTTGGACAAAATAAATAGAAAACATCAGGTAACTTTCATTTTTAACTTAATTTGGGTAGTTTTTTTTTTTTTCATATTTACTGTATCAAAAATTTTATTCTTAAAATTAGATGTCTAGTTCTAATCAACATGCTATTGATGAGCTACACATCTAATTTCACTTGAAGCTAAGACAGTTTTTTTTTTTTTTTCCATATTTTAGGTGAAACACTTGAAGGGCCAGTCAAAATTGTAATTTTAGTCAAATGGTTTTGTAAATGGCACAGTTTGCTAACAAACTTTACAGTTATACTGAAATAAAAAATAGCATACTGGTAGAGTGGTACAAAAAAATCTGTGACATTTCTTCATTAATAGATTCCCAATTCAATGAGAAACTACCTTCCAAAGTATTCAAGGACTGCTGTATTCCAGTGGCATTAACACAGTCAAGGCTCTAAGGAAAGAGGACGTATGTAGAGTAGCTGAATGGGCAAAGGATGCAAATATGAGAACTGTACATGTTGCATTCTATAAATTTTTAACCATTTCTCTAAATAGATGATTCGAAGTACTTTACAAGTTTGACTTTTGTGATGGGAAAAATTATGAATTCTTTGGCCAAGGATGCATTGCAGGGTCATTTTGACAGGACAAAATTTTGGAATCCTAATGGGTTCACATCATGGGCTTTTAAAGGCAGTCAGGCTTATCTAATAGTCACTATGACAGATGTATAAAACAACATTTACATTGTATACTTGGACTTCATTAAAGCATTTTACATAATTCCTCATGAAAGATACTGGTCGCTGGAGCAAATTAGATTTATAGATGATAGGCAGGATGGTAAACATTCACAGCCAGTCACTGCTTTAAAACAGTATGGACTGGCTATATAGATGACTAGAAAAATGCTAGTTACAGTTTAATGTGCTAATAAGTTGGAGAGGTGGAAATGCATCATTTATTAGCAAAGGTGGTTCATAGGATGAGTTGGTACCATAGACCTGCAAGTTCTTTGTCAGGGAAAATGCAGGAGCACCTTGATAGGAGTAAAACTATAAATTAATTCACAGCAACGGTTTGTTAAATAAAGGTCCATTAATTACCTACTATGAGGTGTTGATCAGTTATTCTCTGCACTGGGTGCAGAGAATAATTTTGACATATACTTAGAGTTCAGTAAAGCCTTTGATGCTGTACCGCACAAAAATTGTAAAATTGTAGCAAATGTGGCATTAGAGGTAAGTTACTACAAGTAAAGGGATGGTTAAGTATTAGTATTAGTAGCAATGGGTGCAAGGAAGCTTATGCTGCACCAGCCAAAAAAATAATAATAATAAATAATAATACAAAAATTTAAAAAAATAAAAGAAAAGGAAACAGACAACCTATGTGTTTCCCTCTTCTTGTTCTTCTGACCTTTGAATTTCCCCAAACTGTCAGCCTCTACCACCCAAGTAGTAAGAAACAATGTTATGAGTGAGATACCACAGCATTTGGTGTCAGCTCCTTACTGTTTTCAGTATTAACAATACTGATGATACAAAGATAGACACAATGGTTAATGACAGTAATTAGGATATGCTGCTTTAATAAGATCTAGATAAAATAAGTGAATTGGCATAAAAATAGCAAATAAGGTTTAACATTGAATAATAAACCATTTCAGTAGCACCAAACTCAAGATATGAGTTTGATAAGGAAATTGACCCAGGTGGGCTTCTAGGATGGCTCACGGAGTTCTGGCAGCGATATGAAAAACCTTTGCCAGCAAGGACAAAAATGCAATTATTTCATAATATAAAGCATTGAATAGGCCACATCTGAATTGTGGGATATACATTTGGAAACCTAATTTTAAGAAGGATGCATAGAAGAGCAAAATATGAGGGGGAACAAAAGAATTCTTGCCAAATAAGCCAGGTTCCATAAAGCATATGGAGACTAGGCACCAATGCTGTGGCCTAATTGAGGTGTTTAAGGCTTTAAAAGGGGTAAAAGAATCTTTATTCCTTTTCAGATTACACACACACAAGATGTCATTTTAAATTTAAAAAAGGATAGTTGTAGAACAGATGTGTAGAAATTAACATTCAGCCAGAGAGTGCCTGCTGGGATAAACTTGCTCTGGAAGTGGGTAAAAAGTTAATTTTTTGACTGATGATGTATAAGCTCTGCTTCCTTGCATCACTTTCTCAATATTAAGCAAAGGGTACTTCTAGATTCATGTTGAGAGAAAATAAAGCTCACTAAGAAGGACATTGAATGGTATAGCTACATACAAAATTCTTCATGCATTGCAAACAAGCAGCACAAATGCATGTAGTATGCCATCAGTGATTTTACAGACATTCACATTTAGTGAGGAAAGGATGTTAGAATTGTTATATTCACTTTTGACTTCAGCAGTTTCTCTTCCACTTTCCTCTTAGTTATCAAAAAATCATTTAACTCTTGTTTATAAGTTGGTATACTTCTGGTATCCAGATGCCACAATTTGCAAAGTCTTGGTAAGAGTAACCTTTTATGCCCCTAATTAATCTTATTGCTCCGTGACTTTTCCAGCACATATATATCCCTTATAAAAAAACAGCTTTCAGACCTATATGCAGTACCCAAGGTGCAGTGTAACCACTGCCTTATACAACACAAAAATCGCCTCCTTATCCCTATTGACAAAATTTCAATATAACATTGACAAAATCGCATAAGCAGCCTGTCAGCAATGTTCAGAGAACTTTATGTTGGACTACAATTATTCCTAGGTCTTTTTTTTTTTTTTTGTTCTGTGCTACCTTGACAGTAATTCCAGAATAACATGTCAATTGGGTGAACAATAACATGTCCACCCAATTCATGTGTTATTCTGGGATTGCTACTACCCATTAGTAAATGGTGATACTGCTATGGGTAGCAGTCCCATACATAGTATCCCCATTTACCAATGTTAAACCTCAACTGCCACTTTTCAGTTAATCGAAGTTTTCTAGATTTTATTGCTTGTTATTTGGTTTTTAGGAGCATTAGCAACTAAGGCCATATTGCTCCGGGGATATGCATGGTCATTCCCTGACCTTTCCACATCCTCCTATTTGGTGGTTACAGGCTCGAATCCCGGTCTAATCAAGAAGCGTGTGCTACGCACTGCTGCTCCTGGCTATGGAGGCGCAAGATTTTATTGCACTAGCATGACTCTGATTATTGCAAACATTCATTAAGCTTGATATGCATTCATCAGTATTATTAATAAATATTGAAAACAGTAAGGGGCCCAGCACTGAATCCTACTAGTTCACACTAATAAAATTGTCCAAGGAAAGCACCGCCTGCTAATAACTGATCTCTGGCTTGTGCCACTCAACTACCCATAGCATTAACGTGTCCTTAAATGCTACACTGCTCCAATTTGTACAGCAGTTTTTCATGTGGAACACTATCAAATGCTTTACTGAAATCTAAGTATATGGCAGAATCTTTTTGATCTAATTTTTTTGTTAAATCCATGCTGTGATTGCCATACAACTGTATTCTTCTCAAGATGATGCTGTATTAATTCTTTAATCGTTGATTCCATTATTTATTTTCTATGGAACATCAATTTGCAGGTCTGTAATTTTTCACTTTGCCCTTTGTAAGTAGGGGAAATGTTGGACATCTCTGATCTATAGAGATAACCCCCCCTGAACTGAAGGATGCTTTCATAATGGTAACCAAAGATTTTCTTACCTCATTTGCTGTTTCAGTTATTTTAATATAATTGGATAGATTCAGACTCACTTGCCTTATTCACTTTTCCCTTCAACAGTTTCTCTTCCACTTTCCTTTTAGTTATCACAAAATCATTTAACCCTTGTTTATAAGTTGGTATACTTCTGGTATCTTCATCCCTAAAAATATTTATTCATTTTGCCAGTAACTTTGAAGGGGATCATCAATGAGTATGCCACTATCTAGTGGACCAATGTAGCTCATCCCTTTCCTTCTAGTATGAACTTGTGCAGGATTATTTGCTACTTTCTCTGCATCTTAGCCTCATAATCTGCCTTAGCTTGCTTAATCCCCTTACTGATTTGAGCATTAGCATTAGTAGAGGGATATGATGCAAGAAGGCAAGCTTATACAGCATCAGCCAAAAAAAAAAAAAAAAGAAAAAAAAAACTTCCCAATTCACCCATCCATTCACTCCAAAAGTTTGTCCACTTCTTCCTTGAATTTATTTAAGCTATCAACTTCCACAACAACAGATAGAAGTTTGTTCCAGCAATCAACTACCAGCTGGTTAAAGGCAAATTTCCACACATCTATTCGATAATTGTCTTTCCTCAATTTCAGTCTATGCCCCCACAGTTTTGTAATCTGAGCAAGAGGAAGAATCCCATCAGCATTGACCTTGCACAATCCATTCAAGGCCTTATACACCTCAATCAGATCACCTTGCAGGTGCTTAGTCACCAGACGCTGCAATTTGCAGACCTTAACTCTTCGTAAGAGCACCCCTTTGTTCCCCTCACCAGTCTTGTTGCCCTTCTCTGTACTTGATCTAGAACTCTACATCCTTCCTAAAATGAGGCTTCCAGTCCTGTACACAGAACTCAAGGTATGACTTGACCATTGCCTTATACAAGGGGATAATCACCTCCTTATCCCTGCTAGCAAAATTCTTATATATCATCGGTTTTTTTTTTTGTTTTTTTTTTTTTGTTGTTGGCGCATTGGCTTCTGTGGCCATATTGCACCTCCCAAGGTTTTTGTATTTTCTACTCTGATCCAAGTCTGAGGCGGGATTCGAACCCTCGACCTTTGGGTTGCCAGGCAGGCACTTTACCCATGCGGCTAGCCCAGTCGGCTATATATCATTGACCAAACTCCATGGCAGCCAGTCTGCACTGCTTAGAGAACTTCATATCTGACTGCACAATTACCCCTAGGTCTCTTTCATTCTCCACTACCTTGAGTGTAACACCACCCAGGTGGTACATTTCTCTGGGGTTACTGCTACCTATATGCAGTACTTTTTTCAATTTGTCAATGTTACAAATCAGTTGCCACTTCTCAGCCCATCTGCCCAACTTTTTCAGATCCTGTTGTAGCAGCATACTGTCATTACTGTTATTAACAACTCTGCCAACCCTTGTATCATCTGCAAGATTTGACATTAAGCTTGATAAAGTTTATAATTTAATCATATAAAGGTTATAAAATCACCTTTATGTGATTATGACATCCTTATCTCTACTAGCAAATGTTTGATAAATCATCGGTAGGACACCATGCAACATTGCAACCTGTCCATGATTCTCGGACAACTTCATGTCTGACTGTATCGTAAGTCCCATTCCTTCACTACTGACTTTAGTTCAACTCTACCAAGTGTATAAGTTATTTTGGGGTTGCTGTTCCCCAGGTGTAAGACTTTGCATTTTGCTGAATTAAAGCATATAGCTGCCACTTTTCTGACCATTCCGGATGTCTATCTAGGTCACTCTGAAGAAGCTCTGCTATGCGGCAATCATTAACTACTCTAATGATCTTTACATCATCTGCAAGTTTAGACATCACACCCTATATCCCTTCATAGATGTCATTTAAGATAATCAAAAACAACAGTGGTCCCAATACTGATCCTTGGGGGAACCCCGCTTCTTATGTTAACCCAATCTGACGAATAACTATTTGTCACACCCTCCTGCCTGGTGCCATCATGCTATCCATCTAAAGATTTTCTCTATGATTCCAGACTGCTCCAACTTATAAAGTAACCGCTCATGTGGGAACAGTGGGACTAAATCAAATGCTTTGCTGATATCTAAATAGACATGTCGAAATTATCCTCTAAATCCATCTCACGAGTGACCTGTCAAAATGGCTAACCAGATTTGTTAAACATTATTTTCCCTTTGCAAAACCATGCTGTATATCCTGTAGAATTCCATTTCCATCTAAATGATCCTGAATTCCACCCTTGATCATTGCCTCCATGATTTTCCATACTACTGAAGTTAGACAGGCAGGTCAGTAATTTCCCATTACACTCCTAGAACCGCCTTTATGTTCCAATTTACACCAATCCAACGGAATCTCTCCTGAATCCAGTGATGCTCTCATAACTAGCCTTAATGGTTCAATGCACTCACTTGCTGCCTCTTTTAAGATTATAGGGTATATGCCATCAACCACAGGAGCCTTACTTACCTGTGGGCATGAAAGTTGTTTCATTAAATCAACATGTGAAATTTCAACATCATTAATTACATTTTTTCCAACTTCACTTCCATAATTTCTCATTGACGTGAAGGGTTTTTCTTCTGTTGCTGTTGTTGTTGTTTGGTTTTAAGGAGCATTAGCAACTAAGGCCATATTGCTCCGGGGATATGCAATGGTCATTCCCTGATCTTTCCTCATCCTCCATGTTTGGTGGCTCACGGGCTCGAACCCCGGTCTAATCAAGAAGCGTGTGCTACGCATTGCTGCTCCTGCCCACCTGGCTACAGAGGCGCCTTTTCTTCTGTAAATATCGATGCAAAGTAACTGCCGAGTTTATCTGCAACATCAGTTAGGGTATCTAATACTATCCCATGCAATTACATATGCGTCCGATCTGATTTGTCCTTCTCTTCTTTGCATTTATATATGTGAAGAATTCCTTAACTGCACTCTTTGCTCTCTCTCCCCAACTCAGTAAAGATACTATAGTAAAAATTATACTTCTGAATAAAACGTCTTTCTCCTTCAGAAAATAATGAACATAATTCAACCATGGCATACCAACATGGAACAGAACATCAGTGTTCCGCAAATTCTTTTCAAAATAAGAAATTGCCTGACTCCAATGAGATTTTAAAAGATGAACTTCAGTCAGAAATTAAGGAAATACCTTTAACTATTTTTGCTAAAAAAGTTCAAAGTCTAGAAAATGTGGACTGAGATCGTCTACGATTATCTCAATACAATAGTACCAGAATAGAATCCGAAAGGGCGTTTTCTGCTGCTAATCAAGTACTGTATGTACCAAAATTAGATCCATTTTAAATGATCATACTATTGATTGCTTATGTTACTTAAGAGCTCACTTTATTCGGACAAGTAGTGTGGATGCTTAAACATAACTAAACTTTGCAGTAACAATATGTATTTTTTTGTTTTTAGAATAACTATTTTTAATGATTTTTTTCAGAATATTTATTATTGCAATAAATGTTTATTTAAAACTTGAATTCAAGTAATTACAGTACATGTTTTTTACATGCTTTATTAACTGTCATCAAAATGTATTGAGAAAAACGTTTGTTTTTGGAATACAGGTATCCCGGTTTCCCAAATTAAAAATACCGAAATAGCGGTAAATGTTTATTTAAAACTTGAATTCAAGTAATTACAGTACATGTTTTTTACATGCTTTATTAACTGTCATCAAAATGTATTGAGAAAAACGTTTGTTTTTGGAATACAGGTATCCCGGTTTCCCAAATTAAAAATACCGAAATAGCGGTATTGAGATTTTGACCGGTATTGTAAGCCCTATACCGGTCAAAAAATATCTGACTGCACAATTACCCCCAGGTCTCTTTCATTTTCCACCACCCTGAGTGTAACATCACCTGGTTGGTACATTTCTCTGGGATTACTGCTACTCATATGCAGTACTTTGCAATTGTCAATTTTAAAAATCAGTTGCCACTTCTCTGCCCATCTGCCCAACTTTTCCAGATCCTGTTGCAGCAGCATACTGTCATTGCTGTTATTAACAACCCTGCCAACCTTTGTGTCATCTGCAAACTTTGACATTAAGCTTTATATACCTTCATCAGTATCATTGGTAAATAAACCAAACAACAATGGGCCCAACACCAAACCCTGGGGGGACTTCACTAATAACATTAGTCCACTAAGAGCAGTGACCATTGATTACCACTCTCTGTCTTCTCCCATTCAACCATGCCTTTATCCATAGCAGCAGCTTGCCCTTAATGCCATGCTGCTGCAATTTGTACAGCAACCTTCCATGTGCAACAGTATCAGAAGCCTTTCTGCAATCCAAGTATATATCAAAATTATTTTTTGCATCCAGTTCCTTTGTGACCACGTCATAGTATCCAATCAAATTTGTCAGACAACTTCCCCTTAACAAACCCATGCTGTGTCTGAAGTCTTGTCTAGATGATCCTGCAATGCTTCTTTAACCAGTGACTCCATTATTTTCCCTGCAACAGAAGTCAAACTAACAGGTCTGTAATTACTTGTGTCACCCTTTGATCCTCTTTTGTGAATTGGAGATACATTTGCACATCTCCAGTCCATGGGGACTTCCCCTGAGTCCAAGGATGCTCTCATAATTATCGCTAAGGCTTTGCTTACTTCCTTTGCCGCCTCATTTAATATAACTGGATAGAACCAATCTACCCCAGGTGCCTTTCTTATGTTTATTATTATTATTATTAGCCATATGGTGCAAGGAAGTCTGAGGCTTATGCTGCACCAGACAAAAAAAATTTCTGAATTACCCCGAGAGAGAGAGAGAGCAGTAGAATGAAATCACCAAGAAAGAGAAGAATGGTGATATCCAGCTCAGGACCCTGGGTGTGCCAACCCCATACTCACCATATGTGAGCCCCTGGGGTTTAACTTCAACAATTTATCCTCCACTTGCTCTCAGTTATTACAAAATCATTTAACTGCCTGTTAGAGTTTGATAAACATCTGGTCTTCTCATTTAGTTTGGCAGCTACCTTAGAATGATCATCTACAGTCAACCCATTGATATCAAGTGGACCAATATGATTTATTCCCTTCCTTCTAGAGTTTATATAAGTAAAGAAGTTTTTGCTGTTTTTCTTTGCATCCTTTGCCAAAGATTTCTCATAATCTGCCTTTTGCTTGCCTAACCTTTGTGACTTGCCCACAAACTAGCTTATATCTACCATAGACTTCTGTTTCACCTGATAATTTATATGCATCCCATGCATTTTTATTCTCTGTCATTATAGACTGGCATGTAATTATTGTAAATTTCTGTATCCCTTGATAATTTATAATCATCCCATGTATTTTCTTCTCTGCTATTGGTATCATTAGTTCATATGACATCCATTTAGGTCTAAATCTTGACCAGTCCCTTATGTAAAAACCTATTAGTTCTATGATTACTTCCATGGATGCCTCCCAGTTAGAATTTTCAGTTGTTAGCATCATCAGTTGGTCCCACTGAAAAGAATTTAAAAACTCTAAGGCCATTGCAGTCACCTTTACAAATGCAAAATTCCTTTCCTTTACCCTTGACAGTAGTTATATTTGTAAGTAAATCCCACATCAATACACTGTGATCACAGCCACTTAGTAGTTTCCTTTATCTGGAGTTTCTTAATGCATGAAGATTCACTGCTGATAATCAAATCAAGAGCATTGTTTTCTCATGTTGCCTTTCTAACTTGCTGGTGTCGAAAACAATCATCCAGTAAATCTAGGAAATTTCTGCTTATCTAAGTTGCCATGTCAGCTTAGAATAGTTATCACCATCTGGATATGTCATTAGGATGTGATAAACTTGAATTGCTAGAATGTGAACATATCCTCCAAGTGACAACCTAGCCTCTCTCCTCGAGAAGAGTAATGAGCGAAGCAATGCTATACTTTGAAACCATCCTTGCTCCAGCAACAGCACATGAGGGCATAATGGATATGAGAGAGTCATTGTTTCATATTGCTTTCTGCATACCTTCATGCATCTATGTGTTAAACAGTATATAAACTGTGAACTGTATGACTAAATCCTTTCCAATGCTTCAGTCCTCCATAACAGTATAGTGGTTTTGTCACTTGTTTGGGCGTCTGGGGTTTGATTCCTATCTATGACTGGAGGAATTTCTAAATATTTTTTTTCCACCAAGGCTCTAATTACTCAATCTCAGGCACAAGGGGTTCTTTCCTCAGTTATTTTCGATTTTTCAGCCAGCACAATATATAAATTTTCCTGTGAATTCTCACCTGTCACTAATGGCCTAAACCATATGACAATAACCAGTACATTACCAGCATTTCTGCCTGTGTCATTTACATAGAGGAGGCTTGTTGAATGTCTAACAGCTGTGTATTAGCTATGTAGTGCAAGGAAGCCACAGGCTTTTCCTGCACCAGCTGAAATAATAAAATAAAATAAAAGTAAAAATAATAATAAAATTAAAAAGAATAATAATGAGTAACAGTAATAATAAAATAGTAATAAATTAAAATAATAAAAATATTAGGGAAGGTATAAAAAAAAGGAAGATATATAAAAAGTAGTTAAGAAAATAGACTAATTATTATGTTCTTCTCCTCCTCATGTAGGTAGATATCCAGTTGACCTTTGAATTTGTTCAAATTGTCAGCCACAACTACCTGTGGAAGCAACTTGTTCCAGTAACAAACCTTGCTAGCTAAAAGAAAACTTCCTGCAATTCAATCTAAGCCCCTTCCCCTGTAATTTGAATTTATTGCCCCTAGTTCTGGTATCCTTTATAACAGTGAAAATTTTGCCTTCATTCATTTTACTATTCACTCTCAGAGCCTTGTACACTTTATTTAGGTCCCTTCTAAGGTGCATGGTTATCAAGCTGTATATTCCATATAATCAGTCTTTCCTCATACAGTTGTCCATCTTCAGACTCTTTCAAGAAGCTCAGTCGTTTTTTAGATGGTCAAGTGCAGTCGTATAATTGCCTTATACAGTCGAATTATCCCTATCTATACAGGTTATTGTTCGATAAATCATCAGTAGGATAACATGGGCTTTCCTGGCTGCCTGTTCACACTGCTGAGAGAATTTCATATCCACCTCTATTATAATTCCTAGATCTACTATTTTTAATTCATCCTCATCAATTATCAGTTATTTTTGGGTTGTTATTCCCCTATGATTTGTGTAGAAGGTGGCCCAGACACCTGTGGTCTTTGAGTATTTTCTTTGAACTGGGCATGTTTCCGTTGCTGGTTTTTCTGAACAGTAACAACTAATCAAAGGCCCTAGGTGCTGTATACATTGGTATATGAGTGAACTCTGCTGCTGCCCAAGCACCTCTATGATCGTGCCTTTTGTGAAGATGTTGATGTTGATGGTGACTACTCTCATAGTAAATCTTTAAGGCACCAAAGCCCTTGTTATAAGTCTGTTTTGTGACATAACCTAGTGATATGGTAAAACACTCATTTCTTTGCAGCGGAAGATTTACAGATATAATGCCGATTTTCTAACAAATTGGTAGGGCAATGCACAAGCCAGTTGTATTCTTCAATTGTTGTATTCAGGTCCAACAGCCACATCTGACAAAAGACGAGACTTAACCAGGTTCCAGTGATGGGAGCACCAAACTGGTAAGGTGTGCAAAAGGATGTCCCAAAATCAAAAAATTAAAGGTATGGATTGTAGAGATTGAAAACTGTATATCTGAGGGAAGAGTGGATTCAGGTATACGAGGCCTTAAAGGGACCAGAAATTAAGGGAGATGTCATATTCTTATTGGTAGCGGATATAAGAACCAGGAAAAAATAAAATGGAGAATACCAATAGAATTGATTTCAGGAAGTTTACATGTAACACAATTCACCACTGGAATAAAATGTGCCAAGGTCACTGCTTGTTGAAGTTATTTTGATTTTTCAGATGCCAAAAAAGCCCACCTTCCTTGTATCGTAGCCCTATTAATAATTTCCACGTTTATAGTGAATATATGGTGACTTTCTCCCTGAAAATATGCAGTAACTACCATTATTTTACTGGCTGTGCAGATGGTCATCATATACTCATGTAACCTATGCTTGAAATACCAAAATGCCAACATGTCCCCTTCCACTCTGTGTAACAGCCATGGCAGTATATATTGTAAATAATACTAAAATTTCCCTAACATAATATTATTATTATTAGCCATATGGTGCAAGAAAACCTGAGGCTTATGCTGCACCAGCCAAAAAAAAAAAATTCTGAATTACCCTGAGAGAGAGAGAAGAAGGGAATCACCAAGAAAGAGAAGAATGATGATATCCAGATCAAGACCCTGGGTGTGCCAAGAGCATACCCACCAGACATGAGCCCATGGGGTTACTGTTCACCGTTAATTGAAAACCTGTGCCTATTACCTGCACATTTTATTACTGCTTTTAGTTTCATGTATGTTGTTGGGAAAATTATGTGTAGAGAATATATGCAGTATTCCTGGATTGAATTTTTTGAAAGTTAATTAATATATGCATTTTGTTCAAAGTAGTGACCCTGAATAGAAAGGTTTTTTAGTGATTGTATAGTTTTGAAAACAATCAAGGAATGACAGTTCTGTGTAATTCTCTTTAGAATGTACATCATAGCATCTTGTGCCTGATCAGCTTCTCTAATCATTAACCCAGCATAATATCTCTTCAATAAAGTTGTGCCTAGTTAACAAAGGAGATTCAAAATTTTAATTGAGAAATGGCAGGGGAGCTATCCTTGAAAGGTATTGTAAGTTATTGCTGGTTAAACATGCAGTTCAAAGTGAAAAAAAAAAAAAAAAAAATTGGGGGTTGATGCACATAGTGGAGTTGTTGGAAAACCCCTGGTGCCATCAGACAACTAACACTCCACATGTGTTCTCACAATTTAACCTTCGTACCTATGTTATAGAAAGCTTCCTCCTTTTATGAATTTTCATATTTTTATGAAATTGTGAAATATTTTTTTGAATTTTCACAGTGGAACATAAACACATCAAGTTTGTGTTTATGTTCCATTTATGACACTCAGCTCAAAATAAATCTATAGATTAAATTGCATACGTTGCTATCTTTTTCAACAGTGAAGAATGGGAGTAGACAAAATGTTGTAAAAACCATGATTTAACATGAAACATTGTTTTATAAACATGGAACTTCTTGTTGAGTCACATGCTCAGCACAAATGACTGAAACCAAAATCAAAACCAACAGTTTGGTATCTGCAAAGTAATGTTTTCTATGATTTTCATTCATATTAATTATAGATTTTTGTGACATTTTAAGTTTCTTCAAAAACTGTTCATAGTTTAAAAAAAATATTTACATGCAGCTAATGTGCATTTATATATTTGGCCGTGAGTACTGACGGCCTCCGTAGCCGAGTGGGCGGGAGCGAGAGTGCAGTAGTACACGCTCTTTGAGTAGACCGGGGTTCAAGCCCCTGACTGCTGAATACGGTCGATCTGCCAACCTGCACTGGACCAGCATGGCAGATTATGGTCCATTTCCCTTAGCATGAATTGTTGAGGAGGCTTCCATCCTTGGCACCTCCGTAGGCAGGAGCAGTAGTGCGTAGTACTCTTCTTGATTAGACCGGGGTCCGTGACCACCAAATACGGAGGATGTGGAAAGGTCAGGGAATGACCACTGCATATCCCCGGGGCAATATGGCCTTAGTTGCTAATGCTCCTAAAAACCAAATAACAACAGCTTCCATCCTGCAGTGGGTTGATAATGGCTGCACTTTACTTTTTTTTTACTTTTTACTGTTTCCAAAATTGTAATAGTTTGTAGTTTCCTATTCCATGAACAGATAGTTCCTCTAGATATCTTGGAAAAATTAGTATTTTTATTTTTCATTTAAAGTTGATTTTTGTTCTTGTGAATGGTATGCTTACAGTTGTTATTGCATTTCTTACTTTAAAAGCAAACAGCAGTACTGGATGACCAAAGGAAGTAATTTTGCATTTTAGAGTTCATATAATGGTATATTCCTTTGTAGTAGTCTGAAATAGACTGAAAAGGAAGCAAGTGTGCAATTTGTGCTAATAATAGTTTATTTTATTTCCATATTGAGACAATTATTGTTGATTATTTTTTTTCTTTTTATTCGTAGAAGTGCTTACTTAGATGGTATACATGCTCTTTACTTCATTTGTGATCTTCACTGTAAAATGCATTACACAAAGTAAAGCTATGGTTTTTTTAAATTTAAATATCATACATTGCCCACATTTAAATACATACATTTAAAAGGTAATATTATACTTGTTTATATTTAACACTTTCATATAAATATTAAACAATTCTACAATTAAAGCACTGAATATTGCCAGTGCTACAGATAGTATTCATTTCAATAGTTATTGCACAAAATAAAAATAGAAATCAGTTTCAAGAAAATAAGCTATTTTTCTGTCTAGGCCAATTGTTTCATTTTGTGGGATGGGGAGGGTGGTTAAGATTAGGATTTCAATAGTATTGCTGGGTAGAATGTATCAGGAATACAGACCTCAAATAGCTGTGCCAATTTTAGTTTGCATTAAATTGATATAGTTTTCAGCAGTGTGTAAGTGACAGGCTCTTATATATTTCTGTTCTTGGTTTTGTATAAGGAAAATGATGAGTAGCTGATTACCACTATCCATTTTGGTAGTGGTAATTAGCTACTTAAGTTAGTCATATTGTACCAGTAGTACAACAGATTGTACTACATAAACATTTATACACCCTGAAATTTTATGCTGTAAATTTATTTTTTGCTATACGGCAAAGTTAGCATAATATTTGATAGTGTGAATGCTGCCCATATTTCTGTTGCATGTATTGTTAAATGGATTTCAATGAGTTTTATGTATTTCATTATTATTGCTTATCAAGGATATATATGACATTTTGTTTTGTATCCATGCCATTCTGATTGTTTTAAATTTGACATTTTTAAGTTGACTGGGTCTGATTTTTTTATCTGTCATAAATGTTAGTCATTAACATAATATTTGAATGGCATATTGCACAGACTGCTGTTGAATTTTAAATCATTTCATCTGTATAAAAATTTTAATCTATTGTTAATGTTGTCTGCAAACCATATATTTTATGGATGTGTCTTCTCTGCTTCATTATTGTAATCTTGCTATTACACTGTTGCGAAAAACACCTAAAGACCATATTAATGAATTTTATAGTTTAGTCTTTTGGTGTTTTTGTGATGATATAACAGCAAAGTTATCACTGAAGAAATGGAGGAGAAACAAAAAGGAGGGAACAAAACACATGATTTGTAGAGTCTGTTATATTTGTCATGAAGCTTTTCTTACTCTTTCTGGTGGTTCTGACAGAATCATGAAACTTCTCTGCTATATAAGCAATGCGATAAGGAATATAAGGCGACAGATATAAGGAATGTGGAACTGGAATTTGGGTAATACAATGTGTATAGAAAGGATAGACAGGAGAGGAGGGGTTATGCTATTAGTTAAGAAACACAAAGTCCAAGGAAGTGAAGCCAGTCGACATCGATAGACAGGGCAGTGTCGAGTCAGTTTGGTGTGACATAAGCATAGGGAAATCAAAATTGAGAGCAGGAGTGTGCTATAGGCCTAATGACTCTGATGAGTATAATAAGATATTGAACAGGGAAATAGAGTGGGCCAGTAAATCAGAGAGTCTTATAATGGGGGATTTTAATTTCCCAGATATTGACTGGAATTTGTGGGTTGGTCACTCGCACACTAGCAAGGCTTTTGTGGATTTATTGGATGATTGTTTTCTACATCAGCATGTTCGTGAGGCAACAAGAGGGAGCAATACTCTTGATCTGATTATCAGTAGTGATTCTTCATGCATTAAGAATCTGCAGATAAATGAACCACTAGGTGGCAGTGATCACAGTGTGTTGAAGTGGGATTTACTCAAGGAGGTAACTACCATCAGAGGTAAAGGGAAGGGTTTTTGTTTTCGTAAAGGCGACTATGATGGTCTGAGACAGTATTTAAATTCTATACAGTGGGACCAACTGATGATGTTACCAACAACAAACTCAAAATGGGAAGCATTCAAGGAACTAATCTTGGAGGCTACCATACCAACTAAGAAATATTGTTCAAGGTTTAGGCCTAAATGGTTGTCAGATGAACTAATGAGACATGTGGCAGAGAAGAAAAATGCATGGGATACATACAAATTAATGGGTGACATGGAAGCCTATGATAGATATAAGTTGGTCTGTAACCAAGTCACAAAGGAGATTAGGCAGGCAAAGGCAGACTACGAAAAATCCTTGGCAAAGGATGCAAAGAAAAACAGAAAAGAGTTCTTTACCTATTTAAACTCAAGAAGGAAAGGGATGAATCAGATTGGTCCACTGGATATTGATGGTTCAACAGTTGAGGATCCTGCTCAGGTGGCTAACAATCTAAACGAGTATTTTGCATCTACATTCAAGCATGAGGAGTTATTCAGGAAGTGGAATGCCATAGATGAAGTAAACACTGGCAGTGAGCTAGATGATCTTGTAATAATTGAGAGGAAAGTGGAGAAGAGATTGTTGAGGATAAACATAAAAAAGGCACCTGGGGTGGATGGGATCTATCCAGTTATATTAAAGGAGGCAGCAAAGGAAGTAAGCAAACCCCTAGCCATAATTATGAGAGCTTCTTTGGACTCAGGGGAGGTACCCATAGACTGGAGATGTGCAAATGTAACCCCAATTCACAAAGGAGGATCAAAGGCTGACACAAGTAATTATAGACCTGTTAGTTTAACTTCTGTTCCAGGTAAATTAATGGAGGCACTGGTTAAAGAAGCACTGCAGGATCATCTAGACAAGAATTCAGTTATAGCTCAGATGCAGCATGGTTTTGTTAAGGGCAGGTCTTGCCTGACCAATTTGATTGGATACTATGATGTAGTCACAAAAGAACTAGATGCAGGGAATAACTTTGATATTATATATTTGGATCTTAGAAAGGCTTTTGATACTGTTGCACATGGAAGACTGCTGCACAAATTGGAGCAGTGTGGCATTGGAGGCAAATTGCTGCTATGGATAAGGGGATGGTTGAGTGGCAGAAGACAGAGAGTGGTAATCAATGGACACTGCTCAACGTGGACTAATGTTATTAGTGGAGTTCCTCAGTGTTCAGTGTTGGGTCCGTTGTTGTTTTCGGTGTTTATGAATGATATTGATGATGGGATATCAAGTTTAATGTCCAAGTTTGCAGATGATACAAAGGTTGGCAGGGTTGTTAAGGACACCACTGACGCTATGCTGCTGCAACAGGATCTGGAAAGGTTGAACAGATGGGCTGAGAGGTGGCAAATGAAGTTTAACATTGACAAATGTAAAGTACTACATATGGGAAACAGTAACCCCAGAGCAACGTATCAACTCTGCGGTACTACACTGACAGTGGTGGAGAATGAAAAGGACCTGGGAGTAATTGTGCAGGCAGATATGAAGTTCTCTGAGCAGTGCAGACGAGCTGCAAGAGTAGCTCATGGTGTCTTGTCAATGATATACAGGAATTTTTCTAGCAGGGATAAGGAGGTGATTATTCCCTTGTATAAGGCAATGGTTAGGCCACATCTTGAGTACTGTATACAGGTCTGGAGGCCTCATTTCAAGAAGGATGTAGAGCTGCTGGAACGGGTACAGAGAAGGGCAACAAGATTAGTGAATGGAACAAAGGGTTGCTCTTACGAAGAAAGGCTTAAGTTTTGCAAATTACAGAGTCTGGAGACTAGGCACCGGCGAGGTGATCTGATAGAGGTGTATAAGGCTTTGAATGGTTTGAGCATGCTCAATGCCAGTGGGATTCTTCATCTTGCTCAGAATAATCAGCTCAGAGGGCATAAATTCAAATTGAGGAAGGACGGATGTCGGATAGATGTGTGGAAATTTGCCTTTGGCAGCGGGTGGTTGGTTGGTGGAACCGACTTCCATCACTTGTTGTTGAAGTTGATAGCCTAAACAAATTTAAGGCTCAACTGGACAGGTATTTCGAGCGAACGGAGGGGTGAAATGGGAGTGGTGTGTTTTTTTTTTTTTTTGGCTGATGCTGAATAAGCTTGCTTTCTTGCATCATATGCCTATGCTAATGCTATATTACTAGTTCCTTTTAGTGCAAATATCAAACAAGGATAGTATTAGCATCCCATTGGAGTAGAGAAATACTGGAAACAGTTCCTGGGTCAACTGGTTACAGAGTTGAATATCACATAACACATTGTTGGTCTAGTCTTTTTATTAGTTTTACCTAATAAATAACATTTAAGAAATTATTTTTTAAAATTAGTTGTAAAGTGATCTAAAAAATGTGTATTTTAATGAAAAACTTTCAAGATTGCTTTCATGACTGTCCCCACCATCCAATCATCTCCAAGTCAGAGATTTTGAAAAAATGGCAACTATAGATGTGTTCCTATTAAGCCTTTGCTGTAACTGAACCATAGTCACCAACAGTGAATTTTTTGAAACTCAAACAACAGATAGAGGGGTCCTTAGTTTTTTAGTGTACTATACCTATACTATTTTTATTCAGTGAGATATATAAAAGAGACTGATTATTGTAGAGCTTTGCTCTTCCTACAGGTTCATTGCAACTACAAAAAAATAAAATAAATAAATAAAGTATTTACTGCCACTGAAATTAATTTTTGTTTCATCACTGAACAAAACTTTCCGCCACTGTCTTCAATTCACTACTGATGCTGTTCAGTCCATGTAATACATACTTGGTGATGTTGTTTAGTGAGCATGCATCTATGAGCTTCCAAAAATTGAAATATTTTTCCAGAATTTTATTAACACTAGATCCAATTAAAGGGGTAAAGTGATACTTTTCAGTAACTGTCTGTGACTGTATGCATTTAAGCATTAATCTGAAGATTTTCATTATTTAAGTTTATATTGTTTATTGCTTAAATTTTAAATAAACAACATTTTATAGTAGTAGGGGGGACTTAAAAATCTAATTAAGTTTAGGATCCCTACTGATCTAAATATGCCACTGGTGAAAATTTTTTTCTTAATTGGATGAAATGATTTCACACCTATTTCTTTCTACTGTTTGGCAAGACTTTTAAGTGCAAACAACTCTGTCTTGAGTGCAGTTATGGCAAATGTGATTATCTGCTTTTGGAGTGGGCATTTTAGTAATTACTGTCCAACAGTTGCTTTTTGTACACCAACAATTTCAGCAACTTAAGTATTAGTTTTCAATATTCCTTCATGCTTAACTTTAGAAACTTTGCTAGCAGTAGTGTAAATTTTTTTCCCATCTTCACTACTTTTGCAGAGCTAAATCACCCATAGCAGCAAAATTACAGGATTTCTCTTGTAAACAGAACTGCTCCCTATGATAATTAGCATTAGTAGAGGCATATGATGCAAGAAAGCAAGCTTATACAGCATCAGCCAGAAAAAAAATAACATTCCCATTTCACTCATCCATTCACTCTAAACATTTGTCCAGTTCTTCCTTGAATTTATTTGAGATATGAACTTCCACAATGACAGATGGAAGTTTGTTCCTGCAAACAACCACCCACTGGCTAAATGCAAATTTCTACACATCTATTCTACAACTGTCTTCTCAATTTGAGTTTCATCATCATCATCATCATCAGCCATTTTCAATCCACTGCAGGATGAAGGCCTCTCCAGCAACTTTCCAGTTCTTTCTGTTTTGAGCACTGGCCATCCATTTACTACTCAAAAACTCATGAATTTCATCTATCCATCTCCGCCTTTGTCTTCCAGGTTTTCTTCTAGCTCCTCTTGAGTACCATTCTGTTATTTTCTTAGTCCATCTGTCATCATGTCTTCGAGCTATGTGTCCTGCCCAAGACCATTTTAGTTCTTTAGTTTTGATAAGAATGTCCTTTACTTGAGTTTGCTGCCTAATCCATGTGTTTCTCTCCTTATCTAACAGTCTGATTCCCAATATAATTCGTTCCATTCTTCGCTGTGTAGTTCTTAGCTTCTCTTCCATTCTTCTGGTGAGTGCCCAAGTTTCACTTCCATAAGTCATGGTGGGGAGTATACATTGATTCATTATTTTACGTTTCAGACAAACTGGGATATTGCTCTTCAGTATGTGACTATATTTCCTGAATGCTATCCATCCAAACTTTATTCTTCTCTTGACTTCCAGCCATTTATCATTATTACAGCTAATAACTTGTCCCAGATAAGTATATGACTCCACCTTTTCAATTACTGCTCCTTCAATCATTATTTCCCTTTCCGTGGCATACTTGTTCATCATTACTTTTGTTTTAGCCACATTCATCTTTATTCCAAAATCCTTACTAACTGTGCATAACTGATTAAGATTTTCCTCTAATTCTTTGGGATCGTGGCTTATGACCACAATGTCATCTGCAAATCGTAAATGGTTTAGGTACTCTCCGTTCACATTGACTCCTTTCTGCGACCAGTCTAATCTTCTGAAAGCTTCCTCAAGGGCAGCAGTAAACAGCTTCGGAGATATTGTGTCTCCTTGTCGAACTCCTTTCTCGATTTTAAATTTGCTACTGTCTTTGTCTAGTCTAATAAAGGATGTAGCACTCTCATATATTTTCTTCAAAATCATAATATATGGAGTATCTATGCCTTGCCTTTCCAGTGCCTGAAACATTGCCTTATGCTGTATAGAGTCAAATGCCTTTTTATAATCCACAAATGCCAGGCATAATGGTGTTTTATATTCATTTGCTTTCTCCATTAGCTGTGATATTACGTGAAGGTGATCCATAGTTGAGAATCCTGTCCTAAAGCCAGCTTGCTCTTTCGGTTGATTCTCATCAAGTATTCTTTCTAATCTGTTAGTAATGACCCTTGTGAACAACTTGTAGATATGGGATAACAAGCTAATTGGTCTATAATTTCCAATTTCTGATTTATCTCCTTTCTTATGCAGCAAAACTATGATTGCATTATTCCACTGCTTAGGCATCACACCTTTTCTAATGCACTTTGTGAAGAGCCTTGCCAGTTTTTGTGTTATGTCTCTTCCTCCCAATTTTAACAACTCTACAGTAACTTCATCTTCCCCCGGGGCTTTCCGATTCTTCATTTTCTTCAATGCATGTTCTACCTCATCAGGAAGAATATCAGGTATGTCGTATGTGTTGCTACTTTGCAATCCATCTTCCCCACTGCTGGTATCATTCCCTCGCTCCTTGTATAATTCTCTATAGTAGTCTTCTGCTATTTGAATTATGCCTTCTCTGCTGTTTATAAGTACACCATCGCTATTCTTCAGTTTCAGTATCATTTGTCTTTCTGTATTACTGCTCATGGCTGCTGGTTTAAATCCTTTGTTTTCCCTTAATGCTTGTTCTACTTTTCTTGTGTTAAATCTTCTTATGTCCTCTCTGAGTCTCTTTCTAATGGCTTTGCATAACTCAGTATACTCAATTTTCTCCCTGTCAGTGTTTTTCTTGCTCTTCATTTGTCGTCTTTGGTTCATCATGACAAGTGTTTGTTGACTAATTTTTTCTTCTTTGGATTTCTGTTTCCCTATAGGTTTCTTGGGCTTTATCACTTTCAGAAAGTTGTAATATTCCTCGTCGATATCTTGGTCCTCAGCAGTCTGCAGAAGCTCAAACTTGTTCTTAAGTTCCAGTACATACTGCTTTTTCTCCTCCTCTGTTATTTCAAAGACCTTTGTATTATTTACTCGAGTCAGTTTTTTCCTTTCCTTTCCTACATCTATATCAAGTGTACATCTTACCATTCTGTGATCACTTCCAACATTTACCTTATTCAGGACGGTAACATCATTCACAATATATCTTCTGTTAGTGAGGATGAAGTCGATTTCATTAGTTGTTAATCCATTTGGACTCTTCCATGTCCACTTTCTGTTCACCCTTTTCTTGAAAAAAGTGTTCATTACTGACATTCCTTGAGATTCTGCAAATTCCACAAGTCTTTCACCTCTTTTATTTCTTTCACCAATTCCAAAATTTCCTATAATTCCTCTTTCTGCGCTGTTTTGCCTTTTTCCAACCTTAGCATTGAAGTCCCCCATAATAATAGTGTAGTGGGTTTTCTGCTCATCTAGAAGACTCTCAATTCAGTGTACATTTCTTCAACCTCTTCATCATCATGGCTCGATGTTGGTGCATAAATCATTATAATCTTTAGCTTGTACCTCTTAGAAATCTTGAGTATTAGTCTTGACACCCTTGGTGATGTACTTTTGAATTCCAAAATGTTGTTTTTAAAATCTTTATGGACCAGAAACCCAATTCCACCTTCACTCCTTTCACTGTTTCCATTAGTGTACAGCAGATTTCCACTTGATAAACTTATAAGTGATTCATTTCTTCTTCTTGTTTCAGCCAAACCGATGATATTCCAATTCACATTTTCTAATTCCTTTTCCAGCTCTAATATCCTAATTTGAGTTTATGCCCTCTCAAGTTCGTAATCTGAGCAATAGGAAGAATCAAATCAGAATTCAGAATGCTCAACCCATTCAAGGCCTTATACACCTCAGATCACCTCACAGGTGTCTAGCCTCCAGATGATGCAATTTGCAGAACTTAAGCCTTTCTTTGTAAGAGCAACCCTTTGTACCAATCTCGTTGCCCTTCTCTGTACTCATTCCAGCAGCTTTACATTCCTCCTAAAATCAGACCTGTATGTAGTATTCAAGGTGTGGCCTGACCACTGGCTTATACAAAGAGATAATCTCCTTATCCTTGCTGGCAAAATTGCTGTATATCATTGACAAAATCCCATGAGATGCTCTAGCAGCCTGTCTGCACTGCTCAGAAAACTTCATATCTGACTGCACAATTACCCCTGGTCTTTTTCATTCTCCAATACCCTGAGTGTAATATCACATAGTTGGTACATTTCATTATGGGTTATTGCTACCCATATGCAGTACTTTGCATTTTGGGGGGATACTTTGCATTTGGGGGAGATACAAGGACTAATAGATTAACAGTAGCCACTGTCAGAGGTGAAAGTGATTCTTGCACTGCTTCTATTGAATGAGCAGCAGCGTGGAAAACAAGATGCAGGATATTTCAGAGAGTGCTGGGAGTCATCGCGGAACAAGTAAACACATGGGTTGTGTTAGGGCAGCTAAGAATAAGAACAGGTGCATGTACACCAATGCTAGCTAGGTGGGTAAAGGGCCTGCCTGGCAACCCAAAGGTTGTGGGTTCGAATCCCGCCTCGGGCTTGGATCAAAGTACTACAAAAACCTTGAGAGGTGCATTATGGCCACAGAAGCTGATGCACCAACAACTACCAAAAAAAAAAATACACCGATGCTAGGAGTTTGGTAAATAAATTTGATGAATTTGAGGTATTGTTCAAAACATCAAAGGCAGATATTGTTGGTATATCAGAGACGTGGTGTCACACAGATATAAGGAATGCAGAACTGGAATTTGGGGAATACAATGTGTATAGAAAGGATAGACAGGGGAGGAGGGGTTATGCTATTAGTTAAGAAACACATAAAATCCAAGGAAGTGAAGCCAGTCAAGATCAATGGACAGGGCAGTGTCCAGTCAGTTTGGTGTGAAATCAGCATAGGGAAATCAAAATTGATAGTAGGAGTGCCCTATAGGCCTAATGACTGATGAGCATAAAAAAGAAACTGTACAGGGAAATGGAGTGGGCTAGAAAATCAGAGAGTCTTATAATGGGGGATTTTAATTTCCCAGATATTGACTGGAATTTGTGGGTTGGTTACTCACACATTACCAAGGCTTTTGCGGATTTATTGGATGATTGTTTTCTACATCAGCATGTTCGGGAGGCAACTAGAGGGAGCAATACTCTTGATCTGATTATCAGTGGAGATTCTTCATGCATTAAGAATCTGCAGATAAAGGAACCACTAGGTGGCAGTGATGAAGTGTGCTGAAGTGGGATTTACTCAAGGAGGTAACTACCATCAAAGGTAAAGGGAAGGGTTTTTGCTTTCGTAAAGGCAACTACGATGGTCTGAGACAGTATTTAAATTCTATATGGTGGGACCACCAACTGATGATGTTATATACAAATTCAAAATGGGAAGCATTCAAAGAAATAATCTTGGAAGCCACTAGGCTTTTCATACCAAATAAGAAATATTGTTCAAGGTTTAGGCATAAATGGATGTCAGATGAACTAATTAGACATGTGGCAGAGAAGAAAAATACATGGGTTACATACAAATTAATGGGTGACATGGAAGCCTGTGATAGATATAAGCTGGTCTGTAACCAATTCACAAAGGAGATTAGGCAGGCAAAGGCAGATTATTAGAAATCCTTGGCAAAGGATGCAAAGAAAAACAGAAAAGAGTTCTTTACCTATGTAAACTCAAGAAGGAAAGGGTTGAATCAGATTTGTCCACTGGATATTGATGGTTCAACAGTTGAGGATCCTGCTCAGGTGGCTAACAAACTAAATGAGTATTTTGCATCTACATTCACACATGCGGAGTTATTCAGGAAGGGGAATGCCATAGATGAAGTAAACACTGGCAGTGAGCTAGATGATCTTGTAATAATTGATAGTAAAGTGGAGGAGAAATTGTTGAAGATAAATACAAGAAAGGCACCCGGGGTGGATGGGATCTATCCAATTATATTAAAGGAGGCAGCAAAGGAAGTAAGCAAACCCCTAGCCATAATTGTGAGAGCTTCTTTGGACTCAGGGGTGGTACCCATAGACTGGAGATGTGCAAATGTAACCCCAATTCACAAAGGAGGATCAAAGGCTGACACAAGTAATTATAGACCTGTTAGTTTAACTTCTGTTCCAGGAAAATTAATGGAAGCACTGGTTAAAGAAGCACTGCAGGATCATTTAGACAACAATTCTGTTATAGCTCAGACACAGCATGGTTTTGTTAACGGAAGGTCTTGCCTGACCAATTTGATTTGATACTATGATGTAGTCACAAAAGAACTGGATCCAGGGAATAACTTTGATATTATATATTTGGATCTTAGAAAGGCTTTTGATACTGTTGCACATGGAAGACTGCTGCACAAATTGGAGAGGCGCCTCCGTAGCCAGGTGGGAAGGAGCAGCACTGCGTAGCACACGCTTCTTGATTAGACCGGGGTTCGAGCCCGTCACCACCAAATACGGAGGATGCGGAAAGGTCAGGGAATGACCACCGCATATCCCCGGAGCAATATGGCCTTAGTTGCTAATGCTCCTAAAAACCAAATAACAACAACAACAACAAATTGGAGCAGTGTGGCATTGGTGGCAAATTGCTGCTATGGATAAAGGGATGGTTGAGTGGCAGAAGACAGAGAGTGGTAATCAATGGACACTTCTCAACGTGGACTTGTTATTAGTGGAGTTCCCCAGGTTTCATTGTTGTTTTCTGTATTTATAAATGATATTGATGATGGTATATCAAGCTTAATGTCCAAGTTTGCAGACGATACAAAGGTTGGGGGTTGTTAAGGACAGCCCCCAACAGGATCTGGAAAGGTTGAGCAGATGGGATGAGAGGTGGCAAATGAAGTTTAACATTGACAAATGTAAAGTACTACATATGGGAAACAGTAACCCCAGAGCAACGTATCAACTCTGTGGTACTATACTGACAGTGGTAGAGAATGAAAAGGACCTGGGGGTAATTGTGCAGGCAGATATGAAGTTCTCTGAGCAGTGCAGACGAGCTGCAAGAGTAGCTCATGGTGTCTTGTCAATGATATACAGGAATTTTTCTAGCAGGGATAGGGGGTGATTATTCTGCTGTTTAAGGCAATGGTCAAGCCACACCTTAAGTACTGTATTTTGTACAGGTCTGGAGGTTTCGTTTCAAGAAGGATGTAGAGCTGCTGGAACGAGTACAGAGAAGGGCAACAAGATTAGTGAATGGAACAAAAGGGTGCTCTTACGAAGAAAGGCTTAAATTTTGCAAGTTACAGAGTCTGGAGACTAGGCACCGGCGAGGTGATCTGATAGAGGTGTATAAGGCCTTGAATGGTTTGAGCATGCTCAATGCTGATGGGATTCTTCCTCTTTCTGAGAATAATCACCTGTGAGAGAGCATAAATTCAAATTGCGGAAAGACAGATATAGGATAGATGTGCGGAAATTTGCCTTTAGCCAGCGGGTAGTTGGTTGGTGGAACAGACTTCCATCACTTGTTGTTGAAGTTGATAGCCTAAACAAATTTAAGGTTCAGCTGGACAGGTATTTCGAACGAAAGGAGGGGTGAAATGGGAGTGGTGTTTTTTTTTTTTTTTTTTATGTTGATGCTGCATAAGCTTGCTTTCTTGCATCATATGCCTCTGCTAATGCTAATGCTAAAATGCTAATTTGTCAACGTTAAACTTCAGCTGCCACCTCTCAACCCACTCCGACATTAAGCCTAATATATTTTCATCAATATCATTGATAAATAAACCAAACAACAATGGGCCCAACACCAAACCCTGGGGAACTCCACTAATAACGTGAAGGCAGAGTAGTGATCCATTGATTACCACTCTGCCTTTTTCCACTTAACCATCCCTTTATCCATAGCAGCAACTTGCTCTTAATACCATACTGCTCCAATTTGTACAGCAGCCTTCCATGTGCAACAGTATCAAAAGCTTTCCTGAAATCCGAGTATATGATATGAAAACTATTTTTTGCATCCAGTTCCTTTGTAACCACATGGTAGTGGGCAATCGAATTGGTTAGACAAGATTTTCCCTTAACAAACCCATGCTGTGTTTGAACTATGATTGCAGTCTGGTCTAGATGATCCTACAATGCTTCAACCAGTGATTCCATTATTTTGCCCGAACAGAAGTTAAACTAACAGGTCTGTGATTACTTGTGTCACCCTTTGATCCCCCTTTGTGAATTGGGGATACATTTGCACATCTCCAGTCTGTGGGAACTTCCTCTGAGTCCAATGATGCTCTCATAATTATGGGTAAGGGTTTGCTTACTTCCTTTGTCACGTCCTTTAATATGACCAGATAGATCTCATCCACCCCAGGTGTTGGCGCCTCCGTAGCCAAGTGGGAAGGAGCAACAGTGCATAGCACACGCTTCTTGATTAGACCGGGGTTCGATCCCATAACCACCAAATACGGAGGATGCAGAACGGTCAGGATGGCTTTATGGCCTTAGTTGCTAATGCTCCTAAAAACCAAACAACAGACAAAGAAACAACAAAACCCCGGGTGCCTTTCTTATGTTTAACTTCAACAATTTCTCCTCCACTCTGCTCTTAGTTATTATAAAATCATTAAGCTCCCTGTTAGAGTAATAAGCTTCTAGCCTCCACTTCTCTACAGGATTCCTCATGTGTGAATGTAGATGCAAAATATTCATTGAGTTTGTCAGCTAACTGGGCAGGACATCAACAATCGATCCATCAATATCAAATTATATCGATATAATTCAAAACATGCTGCTTTTTGATGCATCCAATTCACCTTGATCTACAGTGTGCAAGAAGTAAGATGTTTAATGACTGCTCAATAACTGTCCCCACTCATCTTTTGCATGTGGCCTAAGATAATTCCAGATAAGTGACAGTGACAGCAATAAGTTTATTATTATATTAACAACCACGTAGCGTCCTTCCCTAACTATAGTGATAACAATAGTTATATGACTGATTTTTTTCTTTTTTGTTGAAATTGATAATTACATTTTTTTATGTTGATATCACCCCAAGAATATGAATTTTAATAGTGTACACAGTATTTTTATTCGTGAAAACAATTTAAACATATTTTGTAACCAAAAATAGGTTGAAACAGACATGTTGCTATTAATTTGTCTGTCATTGTATGCTCATAGGATTACACTATTTATGAATGATCTTTAATTTTCAGAAAGCAATATAAAAAAAAGGGAATGATATGGAAAAAAAAAAAAAAAATGCAGAGTATTTAATTTTTCTTTCAACTCATGGAAATAGCATATCCTATAGGTATGCATGTGTTTCAGTAATTTTTTTCTGTTATTTCCAGTGAGTCACTGAAGACTGACAACTTCATTATGGATTTTTGGAATATGTAGTAGATTGAACTTCTGCTTATGAAATGACTTTGATAATTATCAAAGTCATTTCATAAACAGAAGTTTAATATAATAAACATACTTCAAACCACCATACTTCAGAACAGATAGCTCGAGCTCCAATGAAGTGCAGTGAACAACAGTGAATGTGTACTATGCATAGCTCTTCAGTAGAGGCCTATAAAATCTGTTCATCAAGTCAGATTTGTGTAACTCTAATATTAACAGTCTTGCCAGATGTGCCATCTTTTTATACAATATAACGATTTTTCACTTGTTTGGAGAGGTCTTAGTTTGGAATTTTTAAAGTGCTCTTGAACCAAGTGCTGTAGTTAGCCAATTTCAGGTGGAGCGAGTAGGGCTTTGCTGTGAGGTGCTCCTGTATTTTCACCATGCACAACATGCAAACTGTCGTGTGAACATTTACCTGTACGATAATACACATTGATAATCAAAAAAAAAAAGTCCTGCAAAAACTAGCATACCATGTAAAGGAGTGATACTATGGTAGAAGAAGTAGATGTAACTAAAATTCATCAATATAAAACTACAGACCTACAAGTCTCAAATTCTGATAACATTCTTCTGGTTCCCAGAACTTGCATTAAAGTATATTGCAGCTTTATTCCACAGGTATTATATGTTTACTGTTAAATGGAAATTTTTCCATATCTGTGCTGTTCTGAAAAGAAAACAGATTTCAGTCATCTGCTTACTCTCCACTTGTTTGATTAATTATTAGTGTTATCATTAATCTCATTAATGATTACTGATGTAGATTTCATCAATATCGATCCACAAGGCAACCCTAGCTTAAACTGATCATCCTATAGACAAATTCTACAAAAAGCTTGGTGGAAAAAATATTTTCCCTTAATGTTTCTAGGATGATAAAGTTGGCATAATGGTCCTCTGTATGGCTCCTCTTCCTATAATTTATATGGCGCCTCCGTAGCCAGGTGGGAAGGAGCAGCAGTGCGTAGCACACTCTTCTTGATTAGACTGGGGTTCGAGCCCGTCACCACCAATTACGGAGGATGTGGAAAGGTCAGGGAATGACCACCGCTTATTCTCCGAGCAATATGGCCTTAGTAGCTAATGCTCCTAAAAAAAAAAAAAAAAAAAAAAAACCTATAATTTATCTTGTGCCTTTTTCATTGGTTGGTAAATTCTCTCCCCCCCCCAGGTTATTTAATGGCTCCTTATCCACAAACTTTTCAACCATGAAGTTTCTGCTCTTTTACCTAGTCTTTTCCATTTATATAGTAGTGACATCCTTCCATGACTGGAATCCTCCCCATATTTCTGTAGATTATGGTACCTTATAGAATAAATTTACTAGTGTAAATGATTCCTAACTTAACCAAAACTACTGAAACGTTTGCTACCAGCTCCTCCTTGAATGGAAATCCTTAGCTTTCTTAAGTGTTTAACTTATTATTAGCTGGGGTGTTTAATTTCTAAAACTGAGATTTGTCTTCTCTTTTACAATAAAAGAAGATGCTATACTTAAGCTCATCCTCTATAGCACCCAGATTTTTAGACAATTATCACATTTTTTTACTTCTGTTATCTCCAGCCTCTAAGCTTTGAAAAAAAAAATAGTAAATGTTGTTACTATTCTTTTTCAAAGAAACTACTGTTAACTCCATAGAAATATCAAATCCACTTCACCAAATACTTACAACATCTTGGAAAATGCTGCTGGAATCCTCACTATTTTTTAACAGGGGAGAAAGAGAAGAAATTTCATCCACTTCTTATCACAGGTACCCATTTCCTGGTGTGTTTTTTTATGTATTTCCATTAGCATTATTCTTACAAATTAGCATCTTTAATTCTGATACTTTCATTTAATCCAGGACACAGCAAACATCCATTCTTGGTTCAATTGCTGGAAACTGAGAGCTAAAAGATTTTCTTTTTCATGGACTAGACAACTATATTTTAACAATTGGGTACATTTTTGGCTTTAGTGAGCTTTGTAACAGTTCAGTGTCTTTAGTACACAAACTAAAAAAAAGGAAAAATGTCTGAATGGAGTAAATTTTTCCAAGTTTAAACCTCCTTTTATTTGGGAATATTTACATTTTCCAAACAAATGGGACACCTATGTGAAATCAAACAGCAACCTCCTGTATTGGATAATATAATGTCTTATTGTCTCGGCGAGGAAGGGATATGTTTCAGCTGTAAGGAACAATTAATATAACACTAGTTTTCATCTGTTTTGGAAAGTGCTGGATTAGGAAGGAAATTCTTGCTTCAATATGGGAAGGCGCCTCTGTAGCCAGGTGGGCAGGAGCAGCAGTGCATAGCACACACTTCTTTATTAGACCGGGGTTCCAGCCCTTGCCCACCAAATATGGAGGATGGGGAAAGGTCAGGGAATGACCATCGCACATCCCCGGAGCAATATGGCCTTAGTTACTAATGCTCCTAAAAGCCAAATAACAAACATTCAGTATGGGAAACAGCCAGCCTCATTTGAAAGGCCTACTTCAGTGGACTTTTGAGATAAGGCTGGCTGTTTTTATGTATATATATATATATTTTTTTTTTTTTTTTTGACAAATTATATATATATATATATAAAAGCAAAAACTATAGACAGCCGATACAGATTGGTGACCAGACTACTGTTAAAAATACCATGCTAATTATAACCTAGCCACTGATGACAGTAGACTATTCCCAGTGTTGCCAGTGATTTCTGACCAACAAAACACCATACACTATATAAATAATTAAGCTGATAGCTCTATGTGGATTGCTTAACTGCAATAGTTGTACCAACCATATAGAAACTGTTATTTCTTGTTATTATCATAAGTTGTCTTTTGCACCAAATGATAAATCAGTACACACTACCTAAAGCAAGGGTTCCCAACCTTTTTTTTTTACCTGCCAACCCCTTTAAAAAATGCATTTTTTCCTCATCCAAAAAAAAAAAAACAATTTAATTTTAATGGATGATTATAATACATAGATCAGTAATGATCAGTTCATAATTACTTACCAATTACTTTAGTCACAAAAAACAGAAAAAAATATTTTGGTTTATTACTGCTGTTTTAGTTTTGTTAATGAGACAGTTGTAGATGATGGGTTGCAATAAGCTGTGAATTAACCAGGCCGAAACTACTTAATTTGATCCTTGGGTCCCCACCTTCTGATATATTCAGCCTGTTTCTTATTTTTCTGAATAAATTATTAATATGACTGAATCCAGCTTCCACTAGATGAGAACTGGGGTAAAGTTGAAAAAGCTGTTCTACTGTAGTTTGTAATTTAGAATATTTATTTGACGTATATTCATTAGCAAGGCCAGAGTTCACAGTTGTATTTTTAAATTGCACATTATTATATTCTTTATATTTATTATTATTATATAATTTACCCATCAATCCCCATTCGACCCCTCTCTTACGATGATTGACCCGCAGGGGGATCAATATCGATTCCATTGGGAATCCTGATCTAAGGGTCAACGATGCTATAGCTTAATTTAGGCAATTCTTGTAATACACTACTGGCATGTGCTATTGTATAGGAAGAGTGGATTGTAGATAAATATGAAGTTCTTAAGGATCACTGACTGGCTATTGACGTGAAGTATGTGTACCATAGACATCTTTCTCCTAGAGTAATAGATTGTAGATAAATAGAAAAGTGCAGTACTATTATTAGTCCTTAGTAAAATGCCACTCTGTTGATAGAAGCCAGACATCACATGGTTTGTTAAGTGTGAATTAATTAAAGAATGATGTTTCCCATGTCATAAACTCTTTAGTTTCAACAGTTACCAATAAACAAAACTAAAATTGAATCACATGTGAAGGTTGCATTCTTTAACTAATTAATTGACTCTGGAAAACTGTCGATAAATGAATATGTTATTAATGCCACCAATTGTAAAATTTAATACTCTGTCAAAAATAAATTAACTCTTTGGAAGTAAATAATTTTATTTAAAAAGAATATTAAAGATACTCTTTGTGCATATGTAAATGAAGTTATTTAATGCTGCCCATATAGGCTCTTATTGCAGTGTTCACAGTAAGTGGTGGTTATCCATTGCAGCCTTGATGGGCAGAACGGATGCATTGTGTGCTTCCGTTCACCACTGTTTGTTGCTTATGCAGTGTTTTGGGGACTAGATGGGCCAAATTTTAATTCTGGCACCCAGGCACTTTGGACCCTTAGACCAACCCTGCTCTCCAATAATCCGGCACTTATTCTACCACTGCATTTGACATGAAATTACAAAATGCTGCAAGTGGATTATCAGCATTTTTAGTACTTTCTCTGGGACTTTGAATAAAATGGACAATGTTTCTTGAAGTTTATGGTATTTCAGTATGGTTCTTTAAATTTTTGGAAACCATTGTAGTATTTGCATATTAAAAGGCTATTAGTAAATTATGTTTGTGGCTAAATGGTGCAAAGTGCCATGTTGCCTTTTTGGTGATGTTAAAACATGTGAAATGAATGCAGGGTTAAGGATACAGAAAATAACCAGAATGTAATGTAAAATAAAATATTTCATCCATCTCAGAAAAAGTGGTCCCTATCAGCCTGTAATTTGCTACAACAAGAATTCTAAACAAAATTCATGGTTATTCCTAAATGTGAGGTAATAATTTTGCCACAAAAACAATATAAGAAATTGCCCTTGTATATATATGGCTTTAAACTTAGGAAACCTAATAAAATTCTCATATTGTTTAGTTTAACTCTAAAATTTATGTGAGATGGTGAAGCTAAATTTTTTACTAATTTATGTGAGATTGCCAAGTTTAATAGATTTTTTTTTTTTTTTTTTTTTACTAATTTATGTGAGATAGCTGAGTTTCTTAGATAAAGACGAAATCCAATAATAAGAAATAGAAGAGAAAGTGTACCAGTGTTAGAATTATTACCCAAATGAACGTTTTTTTATTGTGTATGTAGATGAAGATAGTGCAACTGCTTTATGCTGACAGTTTTATGGTTATGATCTGAATATGAAGATTGATTATATTACCTATTTCTTTTATCTTTGCCTGTTAAGGTACCAGTCATATATGCATATGTATACATTTGGGGATGGACTGGTCCAGGTGGCCAGGCAACAATTGCCACTAAGGTCAACAGCAGATTTGGGTCATTGAATAATAGTCATAACACGATAAGTGATTCAGATGGGGCCAAAAATGTAGGTGCCAAGGCGAAAATCTGCCAGTCCAGCCCTGTATACATTCCTATTCTATTTTTCATTTTATATATTACAAAAACATTTTTCTCCTTGTAGAGATTTTGTAATGAGATTTGGTATGTAGGTGTTCCAGGATAATTTTGAGAAATTTAGATAAGAAATGAAATAGAATATTTTCATTTAATGTGAACTGCCACTTATTTATATGATATTATTGAGGATTTGTACATAGTTAGTTTGAGCTTTAGCAAGACTAGATAATTGGCACAAAACCTTATTTTACATTTTTCTATGTGATGCATGTTCACAGGTGGCCATGCTTAAAACCACTTCTTTTGTATTGATATATTACTAAAATGCTTTAGTTAATGCTGTATTTAAATGTACGGTATCTACAGTTCAGCTCATACAGTAAAGGTGGGTCATCAGTTACAGGATATCATTTCTACTCACTATATAAATGCATAGCAAAATATGATAAGCAGTGTTCTGTCACCATTCCTTGGTGACAGAATTTTCTCCATTCCTTGGATTCATGAAGTTATCAAAATTTATTACTTTCTTTTCAGAAGATGTTATTCACAGTTGATAGGTACAAAAATAAAATGAAACTGCAGAGTAGTGGAAAACCCAGATTAAGTTGTTACCAGCTGTGCCAAAACTCATAGGTTTCTGGGAGCCATTTTGACTGTTGAGTGGTGAGTTCTTGAAAATTCTCAAGTTTTAATCGGGTGCGGGGGGAGGGGGGGACTTGAAAGGTATTGTGAATTACAGCTGGATGAGTAGTGGGTTTAGACACAAAAGAGCTAGGGGAGGGGGGTGAAATGTTGTGTGTGTGTGTGTGTGTGTGCCCACACTTGCATACAAATGTGCTAACTGGTTAAGGTTAGTCAAGTAACCAAGATCTTAACGTGACTGCTTCATTGTACGAGATGAAGTTAAATAATAATCTGATTTTGCAAGGCCTTTTCAGTTGAATTCAAGCAATAATTAAGAGTTTTAGAAATGTATGTTGTGGCAGCTGATTATAGTTATTTTGCAGTCAGAGTTCAGCGATAATGATGAGCTTTAGAAATGTGTGGCATCAACTGGAAGGACAGAGGAAAGTGCATATGCTCTCTCTCTTTGCTCCGTTGAAAGATCTCGCATTGTACTTCACATCAAAATTATTTATATCTTAAAAATTTATTATGTGATACTTCTGACCCATTATTTCAATATTTATATCGCAAAATAAAATATTTAAGTAGCTGTTAATTTTTGAATAGAATTAAAAGAAAAAGAAATCATGACTACCACTGTTTTTCTCTATCTATTGTTCTTATTTTCAGAATTTTAAATTTTAATTGAACGGCCTTTCTTTAGGAGCATAATTTATAGAGCTGCTTCATTGTAATTATGCTGATGCCTAAATGTTCTGATACTGCATGAATAGAGTACTTTGTGAACTGTTCTTAACTGTGTTTAAAGTTTACTTACATTTTTGTTTGTTTTTCATGTTACAATCTCTAACTATTTAGAATGATAATATTTTGCTCAAGGTTTGGATACAGAATGTTTATAATAAGTGGTTTAATGTAAATGAATGATATAACTAATGTGTGAAAAATTTAGTTCTTAAATCTGTTGTAATTACTGTTTGTACTCTTTTATACAAATATAGCTGTTACAAGCAGAAATAGTAGTAGTAACAGTAGCTACATATAAGAAATATGAAACGATTTTTAATTACAGTTAGAATTTTAATAATTAGTACATGTAAAAAACCGGTTCAGCTATGGATAATCAACTGATCACCTAACAAACGTCTGGATACTTGTTGTGTGCACCCTTCATAATGAACTGAATGAATGAGCTGCTGATTTATTGGAGCTTTTGGCATGAAAATATTTAATAAAGTTTTTATATTATATACAGTAATCATCATTATTTCTTGTGAAAATAAGATTAAGTTATAATATAAATTTTTAAACTTAAACTCGCCAAAGTCAATATTAGATAAACCTGATTATGGGTTTATATTTTTGTAATTGAAGCATAAGGAATATTATCTGAGGATTAATATATAATAATGTTTGTTTAAATATATATACATATATAATGCAAGTAGAATATGGAAATTGAGAATGTGCCAGCAGAATGGCAAGCCAAATAAGACATGAATACAAAGAAACCAATAACTTAACTTTAGTAACAAAGGGAGACGGGAAGGAAACTAAGTTGAGAATTGAGAATTAAGGGATTTGTAAGAGGAATATGTTTCAAGCACAACGTAATTAGCATTAGCATTAGTAGAGGCATTTGATGCAAGAAAGCAAGCTTATGCAGCATCAGCCAAAAAAAAAAAAAAAAAAAAAAAAAAAAAGTAACATAAATAAATAAAAATAACCACTTCCACTTCACCCCTCTGTTCGTTCGAAATACCTGTCCAGCTGAGCCTTAAACTTATTTAGGCTATCAACTTCCACGACAAGGGATGGAAGTCTGTTCCACCCACCAACCACCCGCTGGCTAAAGGCAAATTTCCGCACATCTATCCTACATCTGTCTTTCCTCAATTTGAATTTATGCCCTCTCAGGTGATTTTTCTGAGCTAGAGGAAGAATCCCATCAGCATTGAGCATGCTCAAACCATTCAAGGCTTTGTACACCTCTATCAGATCACCCCGCTGGTGCCTAGTTTCCAGACACTGTAATTTGCAAAACTTAAGCCTTTCTTCGTAAGAGAACCCCTTTGTCCCATTCACCAATCTAGTTGCCCTTCTCTGTACTCGTTCCAGCAGCTCTACATCCTTCCTGAAATGAGGCCTCCAGGCCTGTATACAGTACTCTAGGTGTGGCCTGACCATTGCCTTATACAAGGGAATAATCACCTCCTTATCCCTGCTAGAAAAATTTCTATATATCATTGACAATACACCATGAGCTACTCTTGCAGCTCGTCTGCACTGCTCAGAGAACTTCATATCTGCCTGCACCACCACCCCCAGGTCCCTTTCATTCTCTACCACTGTCAGTGTAGTACCACAGAGTTGATACATTGCTCTGGGGTTGCTGTTTCCCATATGTAGTACTTTACATTTGTCAATGTTAAACTTCATTTGCCACCTCGAAGCCCATCTGCTCAACCTTTCCAAATCCTGTTGCAGCAGCATAGTGTCAGTAGTGTCCTTGACAACCCTGCCAACCTTTGTATCGTCTGCAAACTTGGACATTAAGCCTGATATACCATCATCAATATCATTTATAAATACAGAAAACAATAAAGGCCCCAATACTGAACCCTGAGGGACTCCACTAATAACATTAGTCCACGATGAGCAGTGTCCATTGATTACCACTCTCTGTCTTCTCCCCCTCAACCACCCCTTTATCCATAGCAGCAACTTGCCTCCAATGCCACACTGCTCCAATTTGTGCAGCAGTCTTCCATGTGCAACAGTATCAAAAGCCTTTCTAAGATCCAAGTATATAATATCAAAGTTATTCCCTGCATCCAGTTCTTTTGTGACTGCATCATAGTATCCAATCAAATTGGTCAGGCAAGACTTCCCCTTAACAAAACCATGCTGTGTCCTAGCTATAACTGAAGTCTTGTCTAGATGATCCTGCAGTGCTTCTTTCACCAGTGCCTCCATTAATTTTCCGGGAACAGAAGTTAAACTCACAGGTCTATAATTACTTGTGTCAGCCTTTGATCCCCCTTTGTGAATTGGGGTCACATTTGCACATCTGCAGTCAATGGGTACCTCCCCTGAGTCCAAGGAAGCTCTCATAATTATGGCTAAGGGTTTGCTTACCTCCTTTGCTGCCTCCTTTAATATAACTGGATAGATCCCATCCACCCCAGGTGCCTTTCTTGTGTTTATCTTCAACAATTTCTCCTCCACTTTGCTCTCAGTTATTACAAGATTCTCTAGCTTACTGCTAGAGTTGAATACACCTCTGGCATTCCCCTCGCTGAATAACTCCTCATGTGTGAATGTCGATGCAAAATATTCATTTAGTTTGTTAGCTACCCGAGCAGGGTCATCAACAGTTGACCCATCGATCTCAAGTGGACCAATCTGATTCATCCCCTTCCTTCTAGAGTTTACATAAGTAAAGAACTCTTTGCTGTTTTTCTTCGCATCCCTTGCCAAGGATCTCTCGTAATCTGCCTTCGCCTGCCTAACCTCCTTTGTAACTTGGTTACAGATCAACTTGTATCTATCATAGGCATCCGTGTCACGTGTTAATTTGTATGTATCCCATGCATTTTTCTTCTCTGCCATATGCCTCATTAGTTCATCTGACAACCATTTAGGCCTAAACCTTGAACAATATTTCTTAGTTGGTATGTAAAGCCTAGTAGCTTCCACGATAAGTTCTTTGAATGCTTCCCATTTTGAATTTGCTGTTGGCAATATCATCAGTTGATCCCACTGTATAGAATTTAAATACTGTCTCAGTCCATTGTAGTCGCCTTTACGAAAGCAATACCCCTTCCCTTTACCCCTAATGGTAGTTACCTCTTTGAGTAACTCCCACTTCAGCACACTGTGATCACTGCCACCAAGTGGTTCATTTATCTGCAGATTCTGAATGCATGAAGAATCACTACTGATAATCAAATCAAGAGTATTACTCCCTCTAGTTGCCTCCCGAACATGCTGATGTAGAAAACAATCATCCAATAAATCCACAAAAGCCTTGCTACTGTGTGAGTGACCAGCCCCCAAATTCCAGTCAATATCTGGGAAATTAAAATCCCCCATTATAAGACTCTCTGATTTACTGGCCCACTCTATTTCTCCGAACAGTTTCTTATTATACTCATCAGAGTCATTAGGCCTATAGCACACTCCTACTCTCAATTTTGATCTCCCAATGCTTATGTCACACCAAACTGACTCGACACTGCACTGTCCAGCGATGTCGACTGGCTTCACTTCCTTGGATTTTATGTGTTTCTTAATTAATAGCATAACCCCTCCTCCCTTCCTATCCTGTCTATCCTTTCTGTACACATTGTACTCCCCAAATTCCAGTTCTGCATTTCTTATATCTGTGTGACACCACGTCTCTGAAATCCCCACAATATCTGCCTTTGATGTTTTGAGCAATACCTCAAATTCATCAAATTTATTTACTAAACTCCTAGCATTGGTGTACACACAAGTATACATGCACCTGTTCTTTTTCTTAGCTACCCTAACACAACCCATGTGTTTACTTGTACCCCAATGATTCCCAGCAGTCTCTGAAATATCCTGCATCTTATTTTCCAGGCTGCGGCTCATTCCAATAGAAGCAGTGCAAGAATCACTTTCACCTCTGCCAGTGGCTACTGTTAATCTATTAGTCCTTGTATCCCCCCAATCTAGCAGTTTTCCGACCCACCTAACATTGCCTCGATAGCATCAGCAAACATTCTTGCACCCTTTCTATTTAAGTGTATCCCATCCCTGTAGAAGCAGTCTCTCCTGTTAACAAGTACAGACCAGGCTGAAAAAAATTCTAATCTAAAATAATTTTGAATAAATGCCAGTTAACATGAATTTAGCAATATTCTCTTGATGGCACCATGACCAAATTTCATGAAATATTACTATAAATGGATAGTGATATATTCTTCCCCCACTTCCCTCCTTCTTTTATTGCTATAGTTACATTCTGGTTATAGTTACATACTGGTTTCTTTGTATTTGCTTCTTACAAATTTACACATTATATTTGCTGTATATTCTGGTAACATATAGTAGCTGATGATTTGCAACCAGAAATGATTTCATTAAAATTTATTTTTAATATATATATATATATATATATATATATATATATATATTAAAGTGACCAGACGTCCTGGATTATGTGGGACAGTCCCAGATTTCAGTAGCTTTCCTCGCATTGCAAACTGTCCCGGATTGGACATATAGTCTCCACACTTAATGGCAAACATAATGCAAATCATTTGCATTATGTTTGCTGAGAACCATTGGTGCAATGGAAAGAGTTTTTTGGTAGTAAATAAGCTGTGGACTTCAACAAAAACACAACTGACCGTAGAAACACTGAAAGCAATACTACAAGTTAAGTGCAATTTTGCTAATTCATGTAAAAATTTTATGAAGAAATAGCAAATAATGAAGAATTAAGAAAATTTTACTCAGTGGAAAAATATATTTAATTATATTAATTTCGCTTGTTTTTATTATTAAAATAAGTATGTACTTTTATTATTTCACAGAAAAAAACATGACCCCTCTATAAGTGTTTTTTTTTTTTTTTTTTATCCCTTTCTAATTACAACTATTTTTCTCAGTTCACGCCCTTCAGGCAACCTTCTGTTCTTTACGTAGCGTAACATGAGGGGTACCATATACTGAATTTCAGCCGTTCTGTAAAAAAAACAAAAAAAACCACACAAATATAGGTTATATGTTTTATTATTTTTTAAGAAGGTGATATTTTATTTTATAAGTTTTAGTTCAAAGAAGTATATGTATTTAATTTATATTTTGTATGTGAATATTTTTTTTTATATAAAATATTTAAAAAAATATGTGTATATATATTGTTTCTGGGGAGGGTTGAAAAATCCCCCCCAGATGTCCTACATCGGAATACTAAGGATCTGGTCACTTTAATATATACAGTTGAACTTGGATATAACGAGCATCAAGGGACTGACAAAATTTCCTCTTTATAACCATTACTCGCTATATCAGTGATAGTGGAGATGTGGAAACCTCTGGGGCCATTAAACAATTAACACTTTATATCAGTGATGAGTTAAATCTACCTCCTATTTTTTTTTTTAATTCTCTATAACTTGATAAAAAGATAACTCAAAAAACAAAAGAAATAGAGAGAAAAAAATAATATAAGTATATACCTACATATTATTTGTATTAATATGCTTCTATAAACACTTAATATTAAACACAATTTATTTGTCTGTAATTTTAAAACCATGCACTTAATACTAAACACAATTTATTTCTCTGCAATTAAAAACAATACTATTTAAAAATACACACAATTTCAATTAGTCTTTATTTATGAATCTTAAAATTGATGTTTGTTTTAAAGATTTCACTTTGATATTTCTTAAGTTTTCCCTTCAAACACAGTGCTTTAAAAGTCTCATTACTTGCCTTAGTTCCTTTAAAAAAATTGACTGTCTCCATTGCACGTTCAGCTTGTGAGATTGTCGGCACTGATTTTGATTGACTTTCAATTGTTGTCATATCATCGTCATCACAATCATCGCCTTTAAAGAACTTATCTTGGAAGCCACTAGGCTTTACATACCAACTAAGAAATATTGTTCAAGGTTCAGGCCTAAATGGATGTCAGATGAACTAATGAGACATATGGCAGAGAATAAAAATGCATGGGATACATATAAATTAACATGTGACACAGAAGCCTATGATAGATGTAAGTTGATCTGTAATCAAGGTACAAAGGAGGTTAGGCAGGCGAAGGCAGATTACAAGAAATCTTTGGCAAGGGATGCAAAGAAAAACAGCAAGGAGTTCTTTACTTATGTAAACTCTACAGGGAAGCGGATGAATCAGATTGGTCCACTTGATATCGATGGGTCAACTGTTGATGATCCTGCTCAGGTAGCTAACAAACTAAATGAATATTTTGCATCTACATTCACACATGAGGAGTTATTCAGGAAGGGGAATGCCATAGATGAAGTAAACACTGGCAGTGAGCTAGATGATCTTGTAATAATTGAGAGTAAAGTGGAGGAGAAATTGTTGAAGATAAATACAAGAAAGGCACCTGGGGTGGATGGGATCTATCCATTTAAATTAAAGGAGGCAGCAAAGGAAGTAAGCAATCCATTAGCCATAATTATGAGAGCTTCCTTGGACTCAGGGGAGGTACCCACAGACTGAAGATGTGCAAATGTAATCCCAATTCACAAAGGAGGATCAAAGGCTGACACAAGTAATTATAGACCTGTTAGTTTAACTTCTGTTCCAGGTAAATTAATGGAGGCACTGGTTAAAGAAGCACTGCAGGATCATCTAGACAAGAATTCAGTTATAGCTCAGATGCAGCATGGTTTTGTTAAGGGCAGGTCTTGCCTGACCAATTTGATTGGATACTATGATGTAGTCACAAAAGAACTGGATGCAGGGAATAACTTTGATATTATATATTTGGATCTTAGAAAGGCTTTTGATACTGTTGCACATGGAAGACTGCTGCACAAATTGGAGCAGTGTGGCATTGGAGGCAAATTGCTACTATGGATAAGTGGATGGTTGAGTGGCAGAAGACAGAGAGTGGTAATCAATGGACACTGCTCAACGTGGACTAATGTTATTAGTGGAGTTCCTCAGGGTTCAGTGTTGGGTCCGTTGTTGTTTTCGGTGTTTATGAATGATATTGATGATGGGATATCAAGTTTAATGTCCAAGTTTGCAGATGATACAAAGGTTGGCAGGGTTGTTAAGGACACTACTGACGCCATGCTGCTGCAACAGGATCTGGAAAGGTTGAACAGATGGGCTGAGAGGTGGCAAATGAAGTTTAACATTGACAAATGTAAAGTACTACATATGGGAAACAGTAACCCCAGAGCAATGTATCAACTCTGCGGTACTACACTGACAGTGGTGGAGAATGAAAAGGACCTGGGGGTAATTGTGCAGGCAGATATGAAGTTCTCTGAGCAGTGCAGACGAGCTGCAAGAGTAGCTCATGGTGTCTTGTCAATGATATACAGGAATTTTTCTAGCAGGGATAAGGAGGTGATTATTCCCTTGTATAAGGCAATGGTTAGGCCACATCTTGAGTACTGTATACAGGTCTGGAGGCCTCATTTCAAGAAGGATGTAGAGCTGCTGGAATGGGTACAGAGAAGGGCAACAAGATTAGTGAATGGAACAAAGGGATGCTCTTACGAAGAAAGGCTTAAGTTTTGCAAATTACAGAGTCTGGAGACTAGGCACCGGCGAGGTGATCTGATAGAGGTGTATAAGGCTTTGAATGGTTTGAGCATGCTCAATGCCAATGGGATTCTTCATCTTGCTCAGAATAATCACCTCAGAGGGCATAAATTCAAATTGAGGAAGGACGGATGTCGGATAGATGTGCGGAAATTTGCCTTTGGCCAGCGGGTGGTTGGTTGGTGGAACCGACTTCCATCACTTGTTGTTGAAGTTGATAGCCTAAACAAATTTAAAGCTCAACTGGACAGGTATTTCGAACGAACGGAGGGGTGAAATGGGAGTGGTGTGTTTTTTTTTTTTTTTTTTTTTTTTTTTTGGCTGATGCTGAATAAGCTTGCTTTCTTGCATCATATGCCTCTACTAATGCTAATGCTAAACATTGCACTTGCCTCCTATATCAACTGGATGCACTGCCTTAGATTTAATATGCTTCTAAATTAAGAGTAACCCTTCCTTCCTCCTGTCCTCTCTGTAAACATTATACTCCTCATATTCAAATACTGTATTCCATATGTCTGAGTGACACTGTGTATAATGTGCTTGCAGTGTGTGCATTTGATGACTTAACCAGTACTTCAAATTCATCAAATTTATTTACTATGCTCTCAGCAATACTGCACATGCAAGTATACATGCACCTGTCCTTTCTCTTAGTTACCCTTTTTATTTATTTATTTTTATTTTTTATGAAAACCCCAAACACAAGAGGTATTAGACCTATAGTACTTAGTACTGTGCATGAGCTGGAGGTTCAGAAGATGAAAGAAGATATTTGTTGACATTAGACTTGAACTTCTGTAGGCTGTATTTTTCAGAAAATACGTATGAAGGAAGGTTGTTCCAGAAAATGACAGTTGAATGAATAAACAAGGAAGATGAAAAGTTGGTTCTGTGAGTTTGAAGATGGACAGTAAATGGATGTTGGCTGGTGGTAGCACGTGTTCAGACTGTTTTGTAAGAGAGAGCGGGAATTATATAAGAAAATTCGGAAGAACAGTGCGTGTGGAAGTATTTGTAGAAAAGTGATGCAGCAGAAACAGTACGTCTTTGAAATAGAGAGTGGAGAGACTCTGTTAGAGATGCATCAGTAATTAATCTAGCTGCCCTCTTTTGAATGGAATCTAGAAGCCTGAGAGCGATTTTGGGAGCACTGTCCGAGATGTGGGAAGAATATTCCATGGTAGGGAGATTTATGATTTGTACAGAGTGAACATCTGTTTGGAAAAAAAGTAACGCCGAGAGCAAAAGAGAAAACTAAGTTTTTTAGATGCAGAGGAAGCAATATTTATAATGTGCTTGCCCCAAGAGAGAATAGAAGTCAGGGTAATCCCCAAAAGAGAGATATCATCTTGCCTACAAATCAGAGTGTCACCAAAGATAAGCATAGGAGCAGAAGAATCCTTTTTACGAGATAAAAGACAAGACTGAGTTTTAGAAGGATTGAAATCGACTAAATTGTCTTTACCCCACTGGTGAATTATTTGGAGATCAGCATTTAAGGAATTGGTAGCAGATATTCGAAAAGTTGAAGCTAATTGAGCAGGGCAAGATTTTTCAAACTGGAATGAGGAATGCAATGTGCTATCATCGGAAAAACTAAGGATAGGATTTCCGGTCAATCAAAGAAGGTCATTAATATACAAGAGGAAAATAGTGGTGGGGGTGAAGAACTGAACCTTGGGGGACACCAGCATTAGTGGAGAAGCTAGAAGACAGAGAGCCATCTACCATCCCCCTCCGTGAGTAGTCAGAGAGAAAACTGGATAGCCAATTACAAAGAACAGTTGGAAAACCATAAGACGGAAGCTTGTTTAGAAGATCTTTATGCCAAACACGATCAAAAGCCTTTGAGATGTAAAGAGCAACTGCTTGTGTTTCACTGAACGTTTCCATTGAATTTGTCTATAAATTGGTAACATAGGCCAGAATATCACCAGTGGGATCGAAACTGACGGAATCCATACTGGCGATCGTTGATCAGATGGAAGGTTTCTAGATAGTTTAAGAGTTGGCGGTTAATTCATTTCTCCATTACTTTAGAAAGAGTAGAAGTAATTGCAATGGGACGATAATTGAATGTGAAGGATTTACCACCCTTTTTACGAACTTGTTGGATATGAGCAAATTTCCAAGCAGAAGGAAAAACACCTTTGGAATAAGAAAGTGAAAAAAGGTGGCAAAGAACAGGAGTAAGTTCAGGAGCACAGGTTTTGAGAACAAGTGAAGAAATACCATCAGAACCTGGAGCTTTTTTAGCATCAAGATTCGTCAAAATCCTGCTGACATCCTTTTGACGAATCTTGTTGCGAAGAAAGCTCCAGGTCACATGGGGCATTCTGGGAATGGATGGAGGTGTTTTCCCAAGATCATTAATATATGAGTTGGAAGAAAAATGGGATGCTAGCAGGTCAGCTTTATCCTTGGCTGAAGTGACAATAGAACCATCTGGTTTTGACAGAGGTAGGAGCAGAGATGGGCAAAAGTTGTAGCAATAGCTTTGGCAGGAGTCCAGAATGCTCGGCTGCCATTAGGCAAGAAAGAAGTTTTCTACTCTTAGCCTGTTCAAAATCTAGTTTGGACTGATTAATTACTGCTTTACAATTGTTGTGAGCTCTGATGTAGGCAGAAAATGAAAGTGAAGAATTGGACACAAACCAATTACGATATGCAACATTCTTGTCCTGAATGGCCTTATCACATTTATTGGAAAACCAAGGTTTAGATATAGGATGAGATTTTTAAGTGGAGTGTGGGATAAAGGATTCCATTACTACAAGAATAATTTCACTTACACGATCTGAGCAAATGTTTACAGAAGTTTTGAAACAGTAGTCCAACCAAGGAAAAGAAGAAAAGAAATCTTGCAGGTCATCCCATTTTCCATTCTTGTAATGCCAAACAACACGAGGTTGTGAATAGCCATGAGATAAAGGCTCCATTGGAGAAAAGACAATCACCAAGTTGTGATCTGAAGTGCCTAAAAGACCGCTCACATCGAACGTGTACTTAGAAAGGTTGTTTGTGAGAAAAAGATCAAGCATGTTGGCCATATGGTTTAGATTGTCTGGTATTCTGGTAGGTAAATGAACAATCTGTGCAAGGTCATTAGTAATTGCAAAAGCCTCAGCATCATGATGAGCTGGGTCTGTGTGACTAGAAAACAGAAGCCAGCTGGAGTTGTGAACATTAAAATCACAAAGGAAAATTACCTCACTGTTAGGGAAGTTGGACTGGAGAAAGTCAAGTTGCAAAGAGTTCCAAGTGATTAGTGGAGTTGGGAGAATGGTACAGACAACAGATGAATTTGACAGAATGAGGGAGAGAGATTTTGAGCCAGAGTAGATCGAAAAGAGGAGTTTTTACATTACCAAGTCTCTGAATGGGAATATCGGAATAATGGACACATGCACAAATACCGCCTTTGAGGTGAAAGGAATCATACAGCTAATAATTTGAACAACTGAGATGAGCAGTGGTTGTAATTACCGATAACTGAGATTCTGTCAGAAAAAGTACATGGGATTTGGCAGACTGTAAGTGGAAATGGACATCACTGAGGTTAGAACTGGGACCACGTATATTTGTGAAATGAACTAGGAGGTGTTTAGGAGATTTAGATCTTTTTGTGCCGACCGGGCTAGCCGGGTGGGTAAAGTACCTGTCTGGCAACCCAAAGGTCATGGTTTCGATTCCCGCCTCAGGCTTGGATCAGAGTACTGCAAAAACCATGGGAGGTGCATTATGGCCATAGAAGCCTATGTGCCAACAACTACCAAAAAAAAAAAAAAAAATCTTTTTGCAGATAAGCTTACTCTATTAGTTTGACAATTCTTGGTGTATTCAATAGTAAGAAAAAGTGGGGAGCGACATGCTATATGAAGTAATGAAATATTTGGATATGGCGTACACGAGTTAAGAATATACCCAGATCCTTTTCATAACATGGCCTCAACAATGCCCCCCCTCCCCGCATACACAATACTCGGACTCCCTCCAGTCACTATCTGGCAGAGTAGCAGCAGCAAGATTATACACTAGCTGATCTGGAAGCCTCCTAGAGAGTTACCAATAGGTTCGTTCTGGTGTGCTAACTAGTGGCCAGCTTGCAAACACTGTTTTAGAGTTGTACCTTCGAAATGTAAGGAAGTTTGGATCTCGCCATGGTGTTCATCATAATCTCAAAAAACATCAATCATACTGCATGATGGAAGAGATGTGGGAGGGTTGCCTTAGCTCTAAACATGGGTTCCATCACTTCAAGCCTCCAATAAGCAAAGTGGTGGTATTGCACATGTTGTTTAGAGTCATCTACCACCTAGCATTGCTTGGTAACACAGAGGAGCAGCATTCCTCCATGTGGTGTGGGCACCACATCTCAACCCCTGCTTACGTTGGTTCACACCTAGGTGGTCACCCGCAGTGTGCTTGCACATAGGGGGTTATACCCAGGATTACTAACAGTCCCACCATCGTGAAGGAGGAAGCAGAGGATTTGGTTATCACAGACCATCTAGACTTTGCGAAATTGGGTCACTTGACTTGAGTGTCACCCAAATATCAGTTCCATCAGTGTTTTAAACATCCAGGTAGCAAGCACAGCTTGTCTGGCCTATCTGAGAGAATGTTTGTGAGAGCCTCAAGGACCATAGCAGAATGATTTGTGTGTTTTGTGAGGATTCCCAGCAGGCCTTGACAATCTTATTTTTATAATATATTTTCTGCATAACAGAGTAATGCAATGCACATTGTGTACCATCTTCTTGCAAGCTTACTGTCAGGCAAATATTTCAAAATATATAAGTATTCTGTGACGGGTATATTTGAGTTTCATATGAATGAAAAACCTTAATAGAATATTTAGTATTATAATTTAAAGTTAATACTTATTACTGCATCTGGTAATAACATAAACAGTTCAGATAAAATAAAATTCATACTCTTCATTGCATTTGATTTTCGATCATGTAGAGCATTCTGCCACTACTGAAGATTAAAGCTGAATGCTTGCTGTTAAAGCTTGGGCTATGTACAGGTTGGAGACAAATACTGCTATCCCTGTTTCTGCCTAAGCCTTAAAATTGTCTTTTTAAAGAATTTAATGCCGAGTACTCGAGTTTTGGTCCTCACCGGGCAGAATGATCCCTAGAATTGGAAACAATTCGGTAAAGCATATAAATTTTATCTCATTTTGTCTACTGCATTAAAATGTCCCCTCCAGTCCTTTAATATTGAATAGCTTAGATTAGTCCTTAGTATTATGTGAAAATGCTCTATTTTGACTGTGCATACTGCTTTTCCTAGTTATATTCTTCAAGTGTGTTACTTTTATCACTAACCCAGATGAGACTGTTGAAACATTACCATTAGAGGACAAATATATATGACTCAAAAATGCATCCATGTTGTTAGGCACTGTTGCTGATATGCCATCCATTAAGCCTAGTATCTCAATCCCTCATTGGGGCTATATATTGCTACCCTGCCCAGAATTGTTTTAGCTGTTGTATTTCAGTCTACAATTAAAAGAAACATCCTGTGTTAATAGGCTAAAACTTCCACTTACTTATATATCTAGGTAAAGAGGCCTGTGCACTCTGGATTCATTCTGTATAATCTATTATGTAGCACAGAGTGAAACGTAAGTAAAATAAAATAAATGACAGGTTTAATGTTAAATAGTAAAACAGAATATGTTAAATACATACAGTCCAAAAAGCTTTCGGTTATTAAGGTAACCTTCATCAGTTGAACTGAAAGTTTAAGAATGTAGAACTTAAGAGTGTGTAGTGCCAGTCATGCACAGTAAACTGCGTGATGTAACAACTAACTGTTTGATGTTGAAGCCTTTGATTGTGACGTATTTGAACATTGCCAGCTTTTGTCAGTCATGAGAATGGTTGCCTCAATAATAGGGTGGGCACGACATCCACTGCTTCTGTTGACTGAAGTATTAGATCACATGATGTGCAATGACTCCAACCAGGCACGGCGTCAGTAATGGCGGGACCGATCGACAACCATGACGTTGCGGTTTGGGTCAGTGTCATGTCTGGCCGACCAGAATCGCTCAGCAATCGCTGAGTGTTCTATGTCCGCTAAGTAGATGGCTCTTTTATGTTCTGAGATACATTTGCCAAGCCGTCTGCCAGTTTCTCTGATGTAGTAACCAGTGCAGTCACGGCAAGAAATGCGGTAGACTAGTCCACTTTGTAGTAAGGTGGGAACTGGTGTTTTCACTCTAGAGATGAGGGATTGCAATTTCAAACCTGGGAGCTGTATGCACTTTATCCCATGAGATTTCAGGACCCTAGAAACCTGCTGTGATAGGTTCGGGTAGTATGGGATAAAGGTACTCACAGCGGAGTTATTACCTTGAATGTTCCTGTTGGTCGCTACGTGGTCATGTGCCTGTAGGTCACACCTGTCTAGGGTACCACCAGTACCCACCAGTATGGGGTAAAGGCACTCACGGCGGAGTCATTACCTTGAATGTTCCTGTTGGTCACTACGTGGTCACATGCCTGTAGGTCACGCCTGTCTGGGGTACCACCAGTACCCTAGACAGGTGTGTACCTAGACTCCGCCGCGAGTGACTTTATCCCATACTACCCAAATCTATCACAGCAGGTTTCTAGGGTCCTGAAATCTCAAGGGATAAAGTGTGTACAGCTTCCGGGCAGGAAATTGCAATCCCTCATCTCTAGAGTGAAAACACCGGTTCACACCTTACTACAAAGTTGACTAGTCTACTGCATTAGTGGACTAGTTTACTAGTCCACTGGTTGCTATGTCATAGAAACTTGCAGAAGGCTCGGCAAACGTATCTCAGAACACGAAAGAGCCATCCGCCTAGCAGACATAGAACACTTGGCCATTGCTGAGCACTTCTGGTCCACCAGACACAACATTGACCCACGCCCCGATGTCATGGTTGCCGCCATTGCCGATGCTGCGCCTGGTTGGAGTTGTTGCACATCACATGCTCTAATACTTCGGTCAACGGAAGCAGTGGATGTCATGTCTACCCTATTATCGAGGCAACCATTCTCTGACAAACATTGGCAATTTCACATATGTCACAACCACAGGCTTAGAACTTAACAACTAACTGCGTAAACATCACGCAGTTTACTGTGCATGTCTGGCACTACTACTCTTAAGTTCTATGTTCCTAAACTTTCAGTTCAACTGATGTAGGTTACCATAATAACCAAAAGCTTTTTATACTGTATGTATTTAACATATTCTGTTTTACTATTTAACATTAAACCTGTCATTTATTTTATTTTCTTTCCATTTCGCTCTGTGCTACATAATGCATTTTAACATTATGAACCGCGCTTTGTTTGTAAACAACCAAAGGTCTTCTGTTCATTTGGGGAGATCTCCTTTGTTGGAAATATGCACCTAACATTATTACACATTTTTTTATCATAAATCATAGACAAATGTAAATATTTGTTATGCCATAAATATACTTGTTCTCTAATGTTAATGGAATAGCAATATGACAACTGAGCTGCCTATAGACTTTTTATATAACAACTTTCCTTTTCTTATGTGTAATGTATCTAGCTCAGCGCAATGGAATGTTCATCAAGATAATAACACAGAAGGTAGTTAAATTGTACATATGACATTACTGATGTGTATGGTGAACCAGTATGGCATTCCAGCATTCTGGTATCCATTCTGAATTTAGTTTAGTTTCATTTCAGAGATGTTTTATAATTTTAATTATATTAGTATTGTGGAAATGAAGGCATCAGTATGTTGATCCTAGTATGGCAGTTTTATTTTATGCGAAAAGGTGCATTCTGATTATAATAATAAATAGTATATGAATTAACTTGCTCCGTTTGATGAAAGTAGTAGTGGTAACAGTAATAAATAATAATATGATCACCATCAATTTTCTTGAAGAATTTATGTAGTGATTTGAATTTCCCTAACACACACACATACACAGACACACACGAGTCAGAGCTTGGAATGCACTGGAACACCATTCTAGTTTGTCACATTAACCAGTAATGTCATGTACGTACTTAATTATTAAAAATAAGGTATTTTCTTAATAAGTGTTTCTTTTTGTTAACACCGTTATGTCTCACTTTACCTATGCCCTCTATGAACCAAATTCAAAAATTAAGGGATTGAGTCAGTCTGGGTTGGCAAGTCTAGAGACATTTTTGGGCTTTCTCTTTCTTTACAGCTGAATTAATCAGGTCTTACTGAAAGTTGCTTATCTTATTTTTTTAATTCAGTTGGATTAAAAATCCCATGATACTCATGTGTCAACATGCAGTTAATGTGTTACTTTCGATTTTGACCCATCAAGCATACAGTACCATATTACTCTGCATAGGTACATAAATTGGCTGGATTTTCTGAAATAGAGAACTGGATATCTCATTGCATCCATATGTTATGTGACTGCATTATATGGGTTCAGGACTGGAAAGTTTGCTTCATCATATTTGTAGTAGTAGTAATGGCAGTTGATACAAGGAAGGAAGCTTATATAGCATTAGCCAAAAAAAATATATATATAAAGATTACACCCATCTGTGCCCTTCAAGAATCTGTCTAGTTCTCCCTTAAATTTATTCTACCCAATACTAGGTAGAGCATTCACTTCCACAACAACAGATGGAAGCCTGTTCCAAAAATCAACCACCCAAGGCTGAAGGCATACTTCCACATATCTATCCAGCAACCATCCTTCCTCAACTTGAATTTATATCCCCTTATGTGTGTAGTCTCAACAAGTGGGAGAATACCATTTCCATTCAGCTTGCTCAATCCTTCAAGGCTTTAAACACCTCAGTCAGATCTTCCAACGGGTGTCCATTCTGGAGATGCTGCAATGTGCAGAACTAAAGCCTTTCTAGGTAAGAGCACCCTTTTGTTCCCTTCACCAATCCAATCTGGTTGCCCTTCTCTGCACCCATTCCAGGAAATCTACATTTTTCCTAAAGTGAGGACTCCAGACCTGTATACAGTAGTCAAGATGTGGCCTAAACCATGACGATTATATACTAAGAGATAATCTCTTCCTTATCTCAGCTAGCAAAGTTTCTGTATATCATTGACAAAACCCCATGAACTGTCCTGGCCACATGGCTGCACTTCTCAGAGAATTTCATGTGTAACTGCACAATTACCTCCAGGTCTTTTTCATTCTTCACTACCCTGAGTGTAGTACCACGCAGTTGATAAGTTACCTGCAGTTACTGCTACCCATGTGCAGTACCTTGCATTTGTCAATGTTAAACTTCCACTGCCATTTCTTAGCCTATCAACCCAATTTTCCTAGATCTTGTTGCAGTAGCTCACCCTGATGACTCATTAACCATCCTGCCAACCTGTATCATCTGTGAACTTAGACATTAAGCCTGATATACCTCCATTGGTATCATTGATAAATATTGAAAACAACAATGGACCCACCACAGAACCCTGGGGAACTCCACTAATAAGATTAGTCCAGGACAAGTAGTGCCCATTGCTAACCACTCTCTCTCTCTCTCTCTCTCTCTCTCTCTCTCTCTCTCTCTCTCTCTCTCTCTCTTCTTCCACTTAACCATCCCTTTATCCACAGCAGTAACTTGTCCCTAATAATGCCACATTACTCCAGTTTGTACAGCAGTCTTTTATGTGAAACAGTATCAAAAGACATCCTGAAATCCAAGTACATGATGTAAAAATTATTTTTTGCATCCAGTTCCTTGGTCACTGCATCACATTAACCTATAAAATTGGTTAAACAAGCCCACCCCTTGACCGATCCATGCTGTGATTGCAGAATATTGCATGCTTTTCCAAATGGTCCTGGCATTACTTCTTTAACCAATGATTCCATTATTTTCCCTGAAACATATGTTAAGCTAACAGGTCTGTAACTACTCATCGGCTTTTAATCACTCTTTATGAATTGGGGATATATTTGCACTTCTCCAGTCCATAGGGACCTCCCCTGAATCCAAGGATGCTCTCATAATTATGGATAACTTCTGCTCCCTCCCTTAATATAATTGGATAGATTCCATCTGCCCCAAGTGTCTTATTATGTCCATCCACAACAATTTCTCCTCTGATTTCCTTTCAGTTATAACAAAGTCATTTAGCTCCTCTTTAGAGTTTGATAAACTTCTGCCATCCCGCTTCCCTAAAGAATTCCTCATGTGTGAATGTAGATGCAAAATTTTTTTTGCATTCTTTGCCAGAGACTTCTCATAATCTGCCTTAGCTTACCTAACCTCCTTTTTGACTTGATTACAGACTAATTTATATCTACCATAGGCTTCTGTATCATCTGATAATTTATATGCACCCCATGCACTTTTCTTCTCTGCCACATGTCTCAATAGTTCATCTGACATCCATTTAGGCCTTGAACAGTATTTCTTTGTTGGTACGAAAACCATAATAGCTTCATTGATTACTCCTGAATACTTCCCATTTAGAATTTGCTCTTGATAATATTATCAGTTGGTCCCACTGCACACAGTTTAAAAACTGTCTGGGACCTTTGTAGTCGCCCTTACAAAAGTAAAAGCCTTTTCCTTTACCCTTGACAGTAGTTATCTTTAATTAAATTCAACATTAGTACACTGTGATCGCTGCCACCCAGTGGTCTTTTACCTGCAGATTCTTAATGCGTGAAGAATCACTGCTGATATAACCAGATCAAGAGCATTGCTGCCTCTCTAACATGCTGCTGTAGAAAACAGTCATCTAAGAAATCCAAAAATTCTTGCTTTATGTGAGTGACCAAGCCACAAATTGCAGTCAACATCTGGAAAGTTAAAATTCCCTATTATGAGACATTCTGATTTGTTGGCCCACTCAATTTCCCTTTATAGCTATTTGGTAAACATAATGACTATCACAGTCATGTTTTCATTAGTGCTTATATCACACCAAACTAACTGAACATTGCACTCATCACCAAAGTCAACTGAACGTACTGCCTTAGATTTAATATTCTTTTTATGAGCATAGCTCCTCCACCTCTCCTGTCCTGTCTGTCCTTTCTGTATACATTGTATTCCCCATATTCAAATTCAGTATTGTTTTTGTCTGAGTGACACCACATCTCTGCAATTCCTACAATATCTGTATTCGATGACTAAATCCAGTGGCTTTTGCCCATTTTTTAATAACGGCACTCTTAAGTAATTTATTTTAATTTTTTGCAACTCTTCTCAATTTTCTGCCTGATAGATTTCATTCCCTCTAAATATACAGGAACTCCCCGACTTATGTAATACTTGACTTACAGAAATTCGGCTTTATGTAAGTTTTTGCCGGCCGGTGCAAACTTAAAAAATTCATGGAAATGTATTCTGCATCCCGTAGGAATAAATGGGGGTATCGTGAAAATATCGTAGTATAAACCCAATAACACTGTTTTTTTTTTTTTTATATAATTTGTTCCAAGTTCTCTTGGAGGTTGAAAATTTCATTATATTACTAAGCTATTTATCTCTCTAAAAGATCATATTTATGATGGAAATTGTACTATCCTTTCATCGTTATCATATGTTCCCATTATAAGAATCAATTTTGAATGCCTTTGTGATATTTTTCTAAAGCACACGTTTCTGTGTGCTTCACGACCGAAAAACAATAAAAACAATTTGTACTTTCCAATTTATTGGGCTTTTCTGTTAGTGCATCTAATTATAAACGGGTAGTAAACTCGATCTTATTGCATTTGCGATAATACTGATAACTGCAATTGTGTGGGTTTTTACGCTATTATGGTCAAATGTGTTCCCCTTCACTGAAATCTTCAATCATATTAAAAAACAAATTTTCAGAAACTTCTCTTCATTCCTATTTACGTATTACAATGATGAAGGAAATCGACCAATGAAAATTACAAGTGGTAGTAGTGCCAGGAAACAAAACAAAATTTATTTAGAAATGAAGATGAAAATGATTAACAAGTTTGAAGCAGGACAAAGTTTGTCATCTATTGCAAGGGAATTAGGTCACACTGCTTCAACAGTGAATACTATTTTATAGGACAGGATCAACAAACTTAAGATCAACAGTGATCACAAAACAGCATTGAGGTGCTATATTGAAGATGGAACATGGAAATCTATAGCTATTCACTTCTGTATCAAGTAGAATATGCATCCTTCACTTATCCAACCATCCTTTCCTAATTTTTGACAGCGCTTGTCTCCTGGGTCTTCACTGTTCCTTTTCTTATTCCTTGTCATGGAGCTTGGTTTCACTGGCTAAACACAAGCAGATGACAGGCTAAATTTCCAAGGGCACATTAAACATCTGCAGACTACTTGATTTAAAAAAAATGAACATAGTCGGAGTCATTTCTATGTGTGTTATACCGTGATTCACTTATAGGTCCCTAATTAGGTTTGACCTACACCAGGGTCAGTAAACCTTTTTGAGAGTGTATGCCAAAATTGCTGATGGGTTCATTAAAAATTTTGTTGTGTGACCGTGCACTGTTAATCTGAGTTTCTTTTACTTAATTGCTAGGTAAAAAAATTTGGGATAGCAGTGTACACTGCACGCCACCTTGAGTGTGCTTGCCATATTTTTGCCAGTACTGATTTAGGCTATGTTACATGTTTTTATGAATATGCTAGGGTGAGTGCACTGGCACATTTCACCCCTATCTAGCATTCTGCCTTTAGGATTTCCCTAGATGCACATACGTCGCCGACCGGGCTAGCCGGGTGAGTAAAGTGCCTGCCTGGCAACCCAAAGGTCGTGGGTTCGAATCCCGCCTTGGGCTTGGATCAAAGTACTGCAAAAACCTTGGGAGGTAATGGCCACAGAAGCCAATGCGCCAAAAGCTAATATAGTTGGATGGTCTATTACATAACCTTGACAAAGACTTCCAAATTTCACAGATCAAGATCAGTTGTGGATTACTTTTCTACTTGTTACAATTACTTTCAGTAATGGGAGAAAAAAAATTAAGTATATGTTAATTATCCATCAACTACATATTGCTAACACACAAAAATACTCCCACATTACTAATATTTATACTGATGGCTCAAAAATCTGGCAATGAAGTGAGCACAGCATCTATGATATAGCATTTTTTGACCAGCTGTTCAAATTCATCATATTTATTTACTAAAGTCTTAGCCAGTGCTTTTTTTGTAAAAAAATAGGTGCAGGTACTCATTCTTTGCTATCAGGAAAAATTGAAAATTAAAAGGATATGAAAAGTACTCTAAAATTTTTTTTTCTGAAATAGTAGTAATGTTTTTATAATAACAACAACAAATTAAGTATATTAACACAGTTTATTAAGCATAAATTTATTATTCAAGTATATAAAAAAATAAGTAAAATGTGAGTAAAATAAGTAAAAAATAATAACATAAGTAAAAATAATTTCATAATAAAGTTTTTGTAGAATATTTCAAATTTTTATTAAGTTCTCATCCGACACCCTATGCCAGGGGTCAGCAACCTTTTTTGAGTGAAGAGCCATTTTTGATCTAATTAAAAAAAAAAAAGAGAGAGAGAATCTGAAGAGGCGCACCTCAGCTCAAGCTGGGAGGAGAGTTTTTTAAGAAATGGAATAGAGTGGGAAGGTGTTTATTAAAAAAAAATATATATATATATATTTTGAAATATTATTTATTAATACTGAAAAAACGTAACAAACATCCAGTTAGGTACAAATTAATGTGACTTTTGCTGATGAACTTCATGAGCGAGTCTCTCAACATCATGCGAGTATGTCGTAATTAAACATGCTGAGCTTTAAACATGCTTGCATTGTTCAGACAACGGTTTCTTGATTTATTTTTAATATAGTTCATGTTCAAAAATATTTGCTCACAGAAATACATTGAACCAAAAACTGAGAGAAGTCCAAATGCAAATATTTTCTAATTTATATACGGGTCCGGTAAGCTACTCCATGCATCGAACACAATTTGGTCTGCATTTTAAACTCATCTATCGCCATCCATTTGTGTAGAATTGCAAGGGCAGCCTTTTGCCTCTCCAAATCCTCAATTTCAGTTTTAAGGCATTTTAGTCTTGCACTCCACATGTCCTTGATTTTTAAGTCCTCTAACTCCATTTCAATTTGTGCTTCATATGAGCTGTAAAGTTAAAGAACTGCAGTTACGTGTTAAAAGAATATGGCCTTAGTTGCTAATGCTCCTAAAAACCAAATAACAAACAAACAAACGTGTTAAAAGAGCTACATGCGGCTCGCGAGCCGCAGGTTGCCGACTTCTTTTCTTCCTCTTTGTGTGTCGATTGCTGAATGATGTTTCTGAAGCAGCCATGAATCGATATATTTTACTGGATCAAAGTGGGTCAGCTGTGGGCCTACAATTTTAAGAAACAGTTGTGAAGAAACTGTTTTTGTCATCAACGAAGCACTGGTTGGACTGGCAATCAGACTCATTTGTGAAAATCCTCGTTCACATTCACTCGATGAAATTGGTATCGTACTCAGAGCATTCATCAAATTCTTCAATTCTTCTGAAATCTTCTTATCAATTAGGTATACCCGAAATCCACAAATTGCATTTCTTTCATTTAACTGTAACTTAATTGATAATTTTCTAACTTCGCTTTCACCAAATGCCAACAATTCATGTTTAGAAGGATTAATACCTTCGTTGTCCTCATTTTCCATCTCTTGTCATCAGTATTGTCACTAGTTCTTAAATTTGAATTTTTTCTTTTCTTTTCTTTTTTTTGAAACTGTCCAAAATATCGGTGTCATTTGGATATTCAAGTACTGTGACAATGTAAACAGAGATGGGGAAAATTTATGGAAAAATGTGGATAACGCACTTCCGCTAAACAACAGATGATTATTTGTCGGGGTAAAAGAAAATCACTTTTCTAATTCTAGAACGGGGCACTTACAGTTGATTCACAGAAGTGTCCAACCTATGGCATGCGAGGAAAGTGAAAACAGCATTTTAAATTTTGTTAATTATCGAAATAATTCTCATTAAATGTTTTGTTCAGTAAATGTAATTGTGTATTGTACTTAATAAAAGTTTCAAATATTTTCAATTTTACTTTTACAAGCAACAAGATATGGAAAATGTAACACACTAAAGAAATCTAACTTTGAATTTTTTTGAATATGGCCACTGTACAGGAATAGGTTGGACACTACTGCAGTAGAAGGTGGGCCAGAGCCTATTAGGAATACAACCAAAATTAAATCCTTTATCCTTTTAATCCTTGATCTGCTCACTCTTGACTAGGGCAACTCTTCCGTATGTGGAACAGGTGGTTGGATAGGTTTCATCGGGTACCACTAAGTTGTAGAATGCGTTAGCTCTCTTAATTCCGGCAGCAGGACTAATTGCCCAAAGGCCAGAAACACGAACAGTGCATATCGAGTTAATTCTGTCCTAATCTGTTCGCTATATGAAAATTTTCTTCGCTCAACGGAAAGTATTTTAAACATTACTGCCAAGGACTTCGTTAAACAGAGGTCCGACTGAGTAATTTAGAATTATAAAAATGGTTATACAGTTTTATATAGAAATATCTTAACAATAGACAGTAAAAAATGCAAATTTAGTTAAATAATTTTAAGCTTATTTGAATAGTAGGTAAACATGAAAAAAAATTTATGGAATATTACAAATTTCGAAGTGCACTGCATCCAAATGTCACACGTCACTGTTAATAAAGGTGCTGGTATGCCGTACCGTTGCATACCGTCCCAAAAAAAAGCATTGCTCCTAGCATTGATGTACATGCACCTGTTCTTACTTTATGAGACATTCATTTTTTTGTTTCACATTTAATAGATGCCAGGCAAACAAAAGCATCTATCTTTTCTCTAGGCAATTCAAATGGCGCCTCCATAGCCAGGTGGGAAGGAGCAGCAGTGTGTAGCACATGCTTCTTGATGTGGACCGGGGTTCGAGCCCATCACCACCAAATACGGAGGATGCGGAAAGGTCAGGGAATGACTACCGCATATCCCGGAGCAATATGGCCTTAGTTGCTAATGCTCCTAAAAAAAAAAAAAAACCAAACCAAGCAATTCAATTCAAATTCAAGCAATCCAAAAAACCAAACCAAGCAATTCAAATTCCATACGTGCCATATGTGAGATGCTATCAACAGGTAATAAAGGTGTATAATCTTGTCATAGAGCTTGGTTTCACTGGCTAAACACAAGCAGATAACAAAAATAAAGATGTTTATGTTACATATGCCAGGCAACATGCAATCAAGGGGGGGGGGGTCAATGACCATGAAATTTTAAAAAATATAAAAAAAATTATTATTATTAGTTTTTTTTGTTTAATTTTGTTTGACATTTTTAATTGAGTTTAGCAAATATTAAATCCCCATTTACAATTCAGTACAAAATCTAAAAATTTAATTTTTTATAATTAAAACAAAAAGGAGTGTCTCACAGACACAAAATGAGCACCTTTGTTAAATTGAGGGCACAAGTGATACAAGGTTAATGACTAATGTAACTAATAACCTAACCTAAGACACTGAAGTAAGTAACCACTAGTTTTGGAAAGCACGGCAGATGCTTTTCTCAAGATTTGACAGCAAACTCCAAAGTTGAGTTTGAAAAGTTATCATTGTTAGTGCAAGACTGTCAGAGCCTATTTTAGCATTGGCATTAGTAGAGGCATATGATGCAAGAAAGCAAGATTATATAGCATCAGCCAAAAAAAAAAAAAAAAACCCTTCCCATTTCAACCATCCATTCACTGCAAATGTTTCTCTACTAGTTCTGCCTTGAACTTATTTAAGTTGTTGAACTCCACTACAACAGATGGAAGTTTGTTCCAACTATCAACCACCCACTGGCTAAAGGCAACTTTCAGCACATCAATTCTACAATTATCTTCCCTCAATTTGAATTTATGCCCCCTCAGGTGAGTAATCTGAGCAAAAGGAAGAATCCCATCAGATTTGAGCTTGCTCAAACCATTCAAGGCCTTATACACCTCAATTAGATCACCTTGCAGGTGCCTAGTCTCCAGACACTGCTCTCTGTACTAGTTGCAGTAGCTCAATATCCTTCCTAAAATGAGGCATTCAGACCTGTATACAGTACCCAAGGTGTGGTCTGATCATTGCTATGCAAGGGAAAAATCACCTCCTTATCCCTGCTAGAAAAATTCCTGTATATCATTGACAAGACACCATGAGCTATTCTTGCAGCCTGTCTGCACTGCTTAGAAAACTTCATATCTACCTGCATAATTACCTCCAGGGCCTTTCCATTCTCCACTACCCTGAGTGTAGTACCACCCAGTTGGTACATTACTCTGGGGGCTTACTGCTACCCATATGCAGTACTTTGCAAATGTGAATGTTAAACTTCAGTTGCCATTTCCCAGCCCAGCTGCCTAACTTTTCTAGATCCTGTTGCAATAGCATACTTTCATTAACAACCCTGACAACCTTTGTATCATCTGAAAACTTGGATATTAAGTCTGATATACCTTTATCAATATCATTGATAAATACAGAAAACAACAATGGGCCCAACACCGAACCCTGGGTGACTCCACTAATAACATTAGTCTACGAAGAGCAGCATCCATTGATTACCACTCTCTGTCTTCTCCCCCTCAACCACCCCTTTATCCATAGCAGCAATTTGCCTCCAATGCCACACTGCTCCAATTTGTGCAGCAGTTTTCCATGTGCAACAGTATCAAAAGCCTTTCTAAGATCCAAGTATATAATATCAAAGTTATTCCCTGTATCCAGCTCTTTTGTGACTGCATCATAAGCTGACCGGGCTAGCCAGGTGGGTAAAGTGCCTGCCTGGCAACCCAAAGGTCGTGGGTTTGAATCCCGCCTCGGGCTTGGATCAAAGTACTGCAAAAACCTTGGGAGGTGCATTGCATTATGGCCATAGAAGCCGATGCACCAACAACTACCAAAAAAAAAAAAAAAAAAAAAACTGCATCATGGTATCCAATCAAATTGATCAGGCAAGACTTCCCCTTAACAAAACCATGCTGTGTCCGAGCTATAACTGAAGTCTTGTCTAGATGATCCTGCAGTGCTCCTTTAACCAGTGCCTCCATTAATTTTCCTGGAACAGAAGTTAAACTCAGGTCTATAATTACTTGTGTCAGCCTTTGATTCTCCTTTGTGAATTGGGGTCACATTTGCACATCTCCAGTCTGTGGGTACCTCCCCTGAGTCCAAGTAAGCTCTCATAATTATGGCTAAGGGTTTGCTTACTTCCTTTGCTGCCACCTTTAATATAACTGGATAGCTCCCATCCACCCCAGGTGCCTTTCTTGTGTTTATCTTCAACAATTTCTCCTCCACTTTACTCTCAGTTATTACAAGATTATCTAGCTTACTGCCAGAGTTGAATACACCTCTGGCATTCCCCTCGCTGAATAACTCCTCATGTGTGAATGTCGATGCAAAATATTCATTTAGTTTGTTAGCTACCTGAGCAGGATTACAGAGCTTGGAAACTAGGCACCTTAGAAGAGACCTGATTGAAGTGTTTAAGGTTCTGAGAGGCATAAGTAAAACGAATGAGGACGAAATGTTCACTGTTATAAATGATTCTAGAACCAGGGGCCATAATTTCAAGTTACGTGGTAAGATGTTTAAACTGGATTGCACCAAGTTTTATTTCAGCCAGCGAGTTAAATTACTGTAATAAGTTACCTATGTGTGGTAGAGGCTGACAGTTTGGGGAAATTCAAAGGTCAGCTGGATCCCTACAGGAGGGAATTGGATAGGTTGTCTATTTCCTTTTCTCTTATTAATTATTTATTTTTTTAAAGTTTCTTATTGTTATTTTATTATTTAATTTAATTTATTTATTATTATTATTTTATTTATTTATTTATTTATTTTTGTTTGTTTGGCTGGTGCAGCATAAGCCATAGGCTTCTTTGCCCCATGTGGCCATTGCTAATACTAATACCAATATATATATATATATATATATATATATATATATATATATATATTAGTGCCACTGCCAGACAGAAAGTACCCAATTACTAAAGTGACCAGACTTCCTGGATTCCAGTCTTTTTCCCCACACTGCAAACTGTCCCGGATTGGACATGTAGCCTCCATACTTAATGGAAAACATAATGCAAATGATTTGCATTATGTGGTACAATGTACCACATAACCAGTGGAACAACGGAAAGAGTGTTTTTGGTAGTAAATAAGCTGTGGATGTCAACAAAAACACAACTGACCCTAGAAACACCAAAAGCAATACTACAAGTTAAGTGCAATTTTGCTAATTCTTGTGAAGAATTTTACGAAGAAATGGCAAATAAGGAAGAATTATTAAGAAAAATTCACCCAGAGGAAAAATATATTTAATTATACAGTATTATTTAATTTCTCTTGTTTTTATTGTTAAAAGAAGTATGTATTATTATTATTAATTATTTCACAGAAAAAAACCTAACTTTTTTTCACCAAACAAAAATGAAAATTGATTAAAAACATAACCCCTCTAATCAGTGTTTTTTTTTTTTTTCCTTCTAATTATAATTATTTTTCTCAGTTCACATCCTTCACACAACCTTCTGTTCATTATGTAGCTTAACATGAGGAGTACTGTATACTGAATTTCAGCCATTCTTTGAAAAAAAAAAAAAATATATATATATATATATTTTTTTTTTTTAAGAAGTTTGATATTTTATTTTATAAGTTTAGTTCAAAAAAGTCAATGTATTTAATTTATATTTTGTATGTGAATATTTCTATATATAAAATTTTTTTTAAAAAAATGTACACATTGTGTCTGGGGGGGGTTGAACCCCCCCTCGTAGATGTCCTTAATTGGAATGCTGAGATCTGGTCACTTCACCAATGACCATAATGAATATTATGTCTTCAAAATGAACTTTATATATATGTATTATTATAATTCATATAACTGCTGAATTTGTGCTTTTAAAATGGTAATATTCTCACAAATTCTTTATTCAACTTTTAAAGATACATAATTGATTGTAAAACTATCCTTCAGCAGTGGCGAAACCGGAAATTTTGCCTTCCCTTCTTCACAGTGGTGGACCTGGCACTGTGCCAGTCGTAATGCCGGATTCAGGTAGTCTGGGCTCTCTAAGATTGCTGCACATATTTTTAGAAGCCCTAAAAATAAAGTTAAGTCCGGGACCAGTAATAATTGCACTGATCCAGGAATTCCAACAATCATGGAGCCATGAAACAACTGCGCTACTAGAAGAAAGTATATCCCCAGTAAATACTTCTTTGGCCACTGGTACGACGTATTGAAATCTGTCGTTTTTTTTTTTTTTTTATAACCATTTATTTTTATTCGTATACTGTTTAATAAATCGAAATGTGATCGTACATTTTTGCTGTTTTAGAGTGAATTAATAGTTTTTGCTGAGCGCTAAAGGTAGGAAATCAAAGAATATACTTCTGTTTATGTATATTGAGAGTTTCAATTTGGAAAATTGAGTAGAAATTATGAAAATTATTAGTTTTCTTCGGGGGGAGCAACTTTCGAGTTAGGGTTAAAAATTAGACAAAAACAGGGCGGACTTAGACCGAGTTCCACAAAATAAACGGCATTCTGTCTGCCCAGCACAGTCATTTTCACTGCTTTGGATGCTATGGTTAATTACGAATTGATAGGAAGTTGGAATCGAAAAGCTTAGCTTATAAATCGGAACGAACTTTCCACCATATTCTAACACTGTTCGCCATAATAAAAAATAATAATTTTAAACTGGAAGAACTATAAACTAGGTATCAGAAAATATTCTTTATAAACTAGGCATCAGAATTATGATCAGAAAATATTCTTTTCTTTAGTAGCAGTCCCAAAGGAAAAAAAGCCTATAAAAACCTAATAATAAATAAAGAGGTACTGTGCGCATGCTCACCTTTTTATTTGCATTTTAACCGTGTAATATTTCGTCTGCTAGTTTGTGTTCAGAGCGTTGCGATTTGTAGTCACTCCTTTTGCTTACGTTTAAATAGGTCTGTGTTTTTATATTTTTAAAGTAGTCATGTATGTATTACAATTATTGTCAAAGAAACCTTAAGACTTGCAGCGATGGCATGACATTTGATTAGGTAAGCAACTTATTTATTTAGCCAAATTAATGCATATTCAGTAGTTCAGATAATAAAAATTTAAAATCTCAGTGCAAAAAATTGAAGTCAGTAAGGAATCCTCACCCCTTCCACCTTGGCAACAATCGTAAAAGGTTCCGTAAGAATTATATATTTAAGATAACCTTTCCATTGCTTTGTTTTGAGTAGGGTCTCATCCAAGGGGTGGTCACTTATGGGTTTTAACCTCCCCAGAGAGATTCGATAAAAAACGAAAAAAATAAAAATCTCTTAATTTTCTCCATGTCAGATCAGCCGTTCTGATGCTCAGCCTGCAAAGAAAAAGATGAACTAATTGTGTTACGGTGTAGGATGGTTACGTCCGATAGTGTTGTACAGCTAGCTCGCTGATACCTCTGTAAATACTTTCTTGGCCACTGTACCAAGCAAGAATGAAAACTGTCCTTTTTTTTTTTTGTTTTAACCATTTATTTTGATTCGTATGCTGTTTAACCACAAATTAAACGGAATTCTATTTGCCCACCACTTATGATCATTAAGTTATACAGTAATTTTCACTACTCCGGATGCCATCGTTAATTACGAATTGATACGAAGTTGGAATCGAAAAGCTTATAAATCGGAACGAACTTTCCACCATGTTCTAACGCTGTTCGCCATAATAAAAAATAATACTTTTAAACTGAAAGAATTATAAACTAGGCATTCTCATAAAATATTCTTTTCTTTAGCGGCCACAATAGCAGTCGCACACAAAAGAAAAACGCTTACAAAAATCTAATAATAAATAAAAAGGTACTGGGCGCATGCTCACATTTTTATTTGCATTTAAGTGTTTAATATTTTGTCTGCTAGTTCGTGTTCGGAGCGTTGCGATTAGTGTTAATTAGTCCGTGTTTTTATATTTTTAACGTAGTCATGTATGTATTACAATTATTGTCAAACAAACCTTAAGACCTGCAGCGATTGCATGACATTTGATTAGGTAAGCAATTTATTTATTTTACCAAATTAATGCATATTCAGTAGTTCAGTTAATAAAAATTTAAAATCTCAGTGTATTCAATAAAGTTGAAATCAGTAAAACCACTTTTAATATAAAAGCACACCTAACAGTTTTAGGAATCCTCACTCCTTCCTCCTTGCCAACAATCGTAAAGGGTTCTTGGTGAGCGAAGGGTGCAACGCGTTGCACGGGCCCAACAGCAAGTCACTGTGTAACAGTTTATATCGCAACACAATATGAGGAATGCAGGAACAATATCCGAAATGACGATGCGCCGCACACTCAGACGTATTGGGTTCCACAGCAGACGACCCAAGAGATACCCTCTCCTTGCTACTGATCATCATTGACTGTGAATGCTGTAGTGTCAACAACTTGTTAGTTGGATAATGAAGGACGAAACGAGTGTGTTGGTCAGATGAGTTTCAATACTAGGTGCAACACCCTGACGGACACCTTCTTGTGTGGCGGGCTCAATTGCCAGCTTACTGTGCGACAGCTTACATCGCAGCACAATATGGGGAATGCAAGAACAATATTCCAAATGGCGACCCAAGGGACGCTCTCTCCTCGCTGCTGCATCATTGACGGCAAATTCTGCGATGTCAACAACAGGTTGGTTGGACACTGAAGGACTGAAAACGAGTGCTGGTCAGATGAGGCCAAATACCAGGTGCAACACGCTGACGGACGTCTTCTTGTGTGTCGCAAGCAAAACGAGTCCATGGCTGCCTTCATGTTTCTTTGGTTATTGTTATGAGTTTAGCTGAGTTCCAAATTGATCACAATAAGCGGCGTCCACTGTACTAGCACCGAACGAAATTCCATGTTCAGCACTTCCTAAATATTGGAGAAAACTTTGGCCTGAGGTTGACAAAGCTAATGAAAGTCCTGAACTATAATAGGTGATGAGACTACTGGACTATACGCTTTTTCGGGCACCGAACTTTATTTATTGATTTAACATTATTATCTTTTTTTTTTTTTTTTTTTTTTGTAATCTATTTAAAATTAGTAGTGTAGTATTTATTTGTAATTTCTTGATTTATTTTACTCATTTGTTCTTTACTTGGCTATTGTAATTGGGTGAAAAACCGCAGTCGACTTCTGCTGTCATTGTATTGTATGAACATTCTAATTTTACGGCCTTTGTTTTAATATTGATATAGGCAGGGGCAGCGCTAGATTACACGCTAGCGACTGGCTCCCTAGGCAAATTATGAAGTCAGCGTCCCCAAAACTCCAAGGGAAGTATAGGCTGAGGTCAGTACTACACCCCTCTGAGGTCTGTGCCCTAGGCGATTGCCTAGTTCACCTAATGATAGCACTGGCCCTGGATATAGGAGATACTTGGAGGTGTCTATGCAGTTTTGTAGCAGTGTAGTCAGTATTAGAAGAAGCTTATAAATTAAAAAACCTGTGGCAATACATATGGGTTTAAATAATTTAACTTCATCACCTAGTAAGCAATGCACTATCTTAATATTTGTAGAGCTTTTTGTATCGGTGATTTGGCGTATGGCATAAGTAGTAATATAGTGGAATTGTAGGTTTTTAATTGTGGTGAACGAGTAAGTTGTAGGCTCTAATTACGTAGGTTGGTAAGTGTGTGTGTGTGTGTATATATATGTATATATATATATATATATATATATATATATATATATATTTATTATTATTTTTTTAAAGTAATAAACTTGTTACTTTGAATTTAATTGTTTAATTTTTAATTGTGATAAAACTTCATAGCATAACCGGTGCTTAGTGTAATTACTGCGTTAGGTATATAAGTTTAGTGTAGTATTTTTAACTATATTGAATTGGAATGGAAATCATACCTCAGACCAGCAAAGCAAATTGCTCAAGGTAGTGCGAGTGCCATGGCTGTGAGGAAAACTGAGGGGGGCGGGGGGGTTTGTCCTCTGAATCACAGCTTTGTGAAATGTAGTGCTTGTTTGATGATGATGGGTCACGGATGCCATACAGCTTAAGGCATCCGTGACCCTTTGCTCTCATGGCTACGCAGCTATATTACGCATCGTTCCTTGAGCGTTATCATCGATCAAGTGAACTCAGACTGTTTTATACCACTAAGCGGAGTACCACAAGGCTCTCCCTTAGGTCCTCTTCTCTTCATTGTTTTCGTAAATGATCTTCCTTCTTTCATCTACACCTCCAATGTTCAAGTTGCTCTCTATGCAGATGATCTTAAGATCTACTCAGCAGTGAAGGAGACTACCGATTCTCAACAACTTCAATGTGCTCTCAATAAATTCTCTCTGTGGCTATCTCTGAATGGCTTGTCTGCTAACCCCGCGAAGTGCAAAGTTATCTCTTTCTCATCTTGCAGATCTCCACAACTAATGAATACGGAGTATAGTATTAACTCTGTGATCATCGAAAGGTGTGACCAAGTTAACGACTTAGGGATTCTCTTTTCCAGCAGTGCTAAATTCGATGCCCATGTCCATAAAATCACCAGCAAAGCATTCAAAACACTGGGATTCATCAAACGGAACACATACAAGTTCAAAAACTACAGATATGCGGTTATCCTTTATAAAACTATTGTACTGCCAATCCTTGAATTCAGTTCCCCCATCTGGAATCCTCACACAAAGACTTTAACTAACAAAATTGAAGCAGTCCAAAAAAACTTTATCCGTTACCTTACGTACCGCAATCCTCTATTCTATCACTCAGTGTATTATGAATCGCTGTGTGATTACTTTCATCTAAGGCCTCTGTGCACTAGAAGAGTTACTGCTGACATCGCCCTCCTAGCCAAAGTAATCACTGGAATTTATGAAGCATCTGATATCCTGAGTAAAATAAACTTCAATGCTCCCTGTAGACAAGTCAGGAACCTTACACCGTTTCGCCTTGACTCTGCCAACACGGACTTAATGAAGTTCAGTCCACTGAACAGAATCAGCAAATCAGCAAATGACTCTCGCATTGACTTCTTTGACAACTCCCAATCACTGATGAACTCCATCCACAAGTTTGCCTCTTCACTTAAACTGCAAAGTGACTAGCTCACATCTAATTATTGTAGCTTATTATTTGTTATATTATTTTTCTATTCTCTAACGGATTAATTATTACTTGTTTTACCGGTAACTTAACTTAATACAATCCTCTTTTGTACATATGCTTTATTGTTTGAATTTGTATCAATGTTTATCGTCCTGTAGGATTTCACATTATTGTTATTATGTTTATTGATCTGATCTCAGATACACTGTTAATGGTTACCTGTTGTGTATCTTTTTATTAATAAAATAAAAAAAAAAAAAAAAAAAAAAAAGAAGATCTGCAGATTTACTTAAGAGGTACAGGATAATATTGAAAAAAAGTCGCGAGTAACGGTTAAATTTAAAAGTATCTGTAATTATGCCTAGACATGATATTGATATTGCCAAAAGGGATGCCTTTGTGTGTACTCAATGTAAATAGTGTGAGGATATTATGCATCAATTGAGCATTGTTATGGGCCTTTATGAGAACTTGGAAGATTTAACCTTGGAGCCTATTGAGCTCTCAGCTGCCCACATCAACACCAGAGTTTGCCCTTAATCATCAGGCAACCCTCAAGGCAGATTGCGCTGGTCCATGGAAACTAGTTATCGGTACTATTGTCAGGAAAATGGGAAACGTGCAAAAAGGATACTATGCAGCAATAGCACAAAATGTGATATTGTTGTACACACTGGTATTATGATGAAGAATAGATCTGCAGATTTACTTAAGAGGTACAAGACAATATTGAAAAAAAGTCGCGAGTTACGGTTAAATTTAAAAGTATCTGTAATTATGCCTAGACAAGATATGAGGGAGTATATGGTGAGAGCCTTATCAAGCAATTCGGCACTGGAGAAATTGTACAAAGGTCATGCTGTGGAATTTTTCTCAGTGTGGTCCGCGCTTGTTAACAGGGATTGGACACAAATAGAAAGGGTGCAAGAATATATGTTGATGCTATAGAGACAACGTTAAGTGGATAGGAGAACTGCTAGCTTCGGGGATACACAGATTAATAGAGTAAAACCTCTGTAGGCAGAGGTGAAAGTGATTCTTGCACTGCTTCTATTGGAACGAGCAGCAGCCTGAAAAGCATGGTGCCGGGGATTTGAAGTATTGGAACAAGTAAATATGAATACATGGGCTGTGTTAGGATAACTAAGCGTAAGAACAAGAGCATGTATACTTGCCTGTACATCAATGCTAGGAGCATAGTAAATAAATTTGATGAATTTGCAGTGCTAGTCAAGACATCAAATGCAGACATTGTTGGGACAGAGAGACGTGGGGTGACTGAGATATAAGGGACGCAGAATTTGAATATGGGGAGTAGATTGTGTGCAGAAAGGACAGTTTTGATTGTCAGGTGGCACCGGGGGTCCCCTCCAACTCCTCATTTGTATACTCTGTGTCACAGTACAAACCCTCTAAAGGTCAGATAGTGTTGATTTGTGTTGGGTTGTATTAGTCTGTTGTTCTTAAGGAAATTTAGCCGCGGGGCCCCTAGTGGGACCTCAATCGGCCTTGCCTAGAGGAGGCAGGCCGTGCCTGTCACCACCAAATACGGAGGATGCGGAAAGGTCAGGGAATGACCACCGCATATTCCCGGAACAATATGGCCTTAGTTGCTAATGCTCCTAAAAACCAAATAACAAACAACAAACGAGGCAGGCCGAGTGTAGTGGGGAATAGAAAGGTCCCTTACAAGGGAGGGGGAAACCCAGAATAAAACCCATGTTTTATTTTGTGTGAAAACATATAGGGCGGCACTAGAGTAAAACTGTTTAAATTTTTGAACAGTTTGATCGAAACTTACTTATGCTACTTAGAAGGTTGATATTGATCAAAATTTTAAGAAGCAGATTTTATTAGTCTGCATTTTATTATTGCATAATATTATTAGCCTCTGCTTACTCTACTGAACCAACGTCAGTGACTGAGTTGGCGTCATTTAGGAAGTGACGTCATTTCCATATCTTAGTATGAACTTGCTCTACTGACTCAACTACTTACTCTACCGAATCATCGTTAGTGACTGAGTTAGCGCCAATTAGGAAGTTACGTCATTGCATCATTCAAAATCTAACAGTCACCTAATAGGGAGTGACGTCAATTGCGTCATTTCCGTAAAAAATTTCGTTAACATTCAATTGTTTCACTTCCGTTACCATAAGAAACTTTCATTATCAATCGATTTTACTCTCGTGCGGCCATAGATGTTTTCACACAACAACTCTGTAAAGTAAAAAAGGAAGTTGGGGAGACAGGTGAGGATGGGAGAACAGATGAATAAAGAAGGTGGATGATATCAAGACTTTCCATCTGGAAATAGGAAATTAAAGGGATAGAGGGCCACAGCTGTGGGAGGAGCCCATCCTCCATTGGGAGGACTATTCAGAACAAATAATATTTGTGGTGATAGAGTCCAAGAGGCAAAAAATAATGATTTGGGAGTGGCGAAGGGAAACAGGGATCGTATGTGAGTAAAGTCATAGAGCCAGAGCGCCCATGTGGGGAAGGAGATCAAATTGCGATCATGCAGTGCTTCTCTGAAGCCAGTGTCACCACATTCCACGCCATACCTCAGATCGGGTATGACATCAACAAGGTGGGGCTTGTTTGACAACACGCACACTCGACATGTACTCAGTCCAACTGCACATCTGTCATACCTACATTTACACAATCACAAACTTTTTTTACGTATTTCGGAGCAGACTGAATAAATTCATCATTATACAACGGGACAGGATGCAGGTGCCACCTAATTTTTTTTTTTATATTAATCACATTCATTCGTCTCTGCATAGTTTACACAGGTGACCTGGAATTCCTTCACATTTAAACAGCTTAACCTGCAATAGCTAATTTAGTGTTTTATATTATTTTAATATACATAAATTTTAAATGTTATTTTCATTTTTTTAAAAAATTATCATACGTATTCAGGTTACAACAGTTGACACATTCTCATTTATTCCCCATTTTCACACGCTTGGCCCATGTAGTACAGTACCATGAATAGGAGAGCACGCACCCAATTTTTTTCCCTCAGGTGAAGTGCTCATTCTATACAGGGTGTCTCAAAAATATTGGTACAAATGTTTAGGGGAGGGAGGTAACATCTAAAGGAATGGGAATCGCATAGGAACCCATAACCGGAAACGTCACCGTAATTCGGTAGACGGCGCTGTTCATCAGTTCGCGAGAGGGAAATTTTCTGGTTTACTCATTCAAGCAGTAGTCGCCGCACGAAGAGCATGCATCGATATACGAACTGTGAGCTGGCAGACATGCACCTATCGTATGGATTAGCAGAGGGCAATGGACGAGCCGCTCAGCGAATTTATGGGGAACGCTTCCCAGACAGACATGTACCGGACCACTGTTTGTTTGCGTGTGTTTGCATCAAAATTTGTGCGATTATGGGTCATTTAGAGGTAACAGGAGTAGTGCGGGCAGACCACGTTCGACGCGAACTCCCGCCATGGAAGAAACTGTGTTGAATGCCGTCCAGAATAATCCTATTACCGCCACACGTGCCGTTGCCTCAGCCTTAGGAGTGTCGTTGCAGTGTACAGCGTGTCTGACACGACGATTCCTTACACCCCTTTCATCTCCAAAGGGTTCAGTTACTGCTCCCCCAAGATCAGCCTGCACGTGTGGCTTTTGCGCAGTGGTTTCTCCAAGAAAGTGCTCAAGACTTGAATTTTCCAGTTTATGTTTTGTTCACGGATTAGGCTTATTTCACTCGGGAAGGCTTATTCCATCAGCACAATGCTCATGTGTGGGCTCACGACAACCCACACGGTGTGCGCCTCCATGCGGCACAGCATCGCTTCGCAATAAATGTGTGGGCAGGTATGGTCGGTGACTGCTTAGTCGGCCCATACCTGTTACCATCCCGCATGAACTACGCTAAATATCGGATCTTTCTTGAACAAGTTCTATCAGAGTTACTTGACGATGTTCCAGCAAATGTGAGACGCAACATTTGGTTTCAACATGACGGGGCGCCTGCCCATTATGGAAGGTGTGTTCGTGACTATGTGGGCACACGCGCCCCAGGGGAGGCAGTAGTTTAATAGTTTGGTCACTATGTAATCCGGATTTCTAACTAGGATGACTGCCCACGGGGTTTCAGCATCAGTATGCACGATCTTGTATTGCAGTGGGTATCCCCTGACCTCTTTGCTGTGTGTATATGGCTCTTTCACGAGCATAATGTCGACATTTTCTTCATTGGCCTTTTTTACCAACTGGGCGGCAACCGCCTAAGACCTTTGCGCATTGAGCTGTGTGAACTGAACTTTTAGTTGGTTATACTGTTTAGGGCGTGCTTCCATAGTCGAGTCTTGTTTGGTATATACTCCCTTGGCCTTTATGTATATACAGAGCACGGATTGAGTGGTCTGCCTCGGTTTTGTGCGCCTTGCAGTTTGCACATGTTGGTGTATACTCTCTCTCTTACGGCATGTCTTAAATTCGTGTCCTACTTCAGCACAGTGCCCGCATGTTGGTTGCGTTTGGGCGCATGTGTGGGTGGTGTGTCCGAAGCGCCCACACCGGAAGCATTTGAGGACTGTCACGTGTTCATTGTAGCGATGACTGCCCCAGTTTATGAACACTCTGTTGTGTTTGTTTATAGTATTCCAGGCTGCAGGCGAAAGCTCGACCACCCAGTTTGTGGCGATACCTATTCGGGATTTGGTTTGATACCTCGGATTTATAAGTGACGCTGGATCTATTTCTGGGTGTTCTTGCTGGAGGTTTCTCATATTATAATAATAATATGCTCCTTTGCTCGGATGGCTGTTAACTGACTGTGACTTTGTTATTGGTGATTGACTGTGACTTTGCTACTAATGACTGCAGGACTTACTGGATTTAACCTCGACTGTGTTTATAAGGTTTGTGCCTGCTTCTGGGCTTGTGTAAAGTTTTGTCGGTTGAATGGTACTGTTATCCTTAATTATTTTCTTTGAACTTGTTTTTTTTTTTTATGTTAATATGCATAAGATTACTTTCATTGTTTACTTTGACATTTCAAAGTATCATCTGTGATTACCTCAATCTGTTGAGATTATCTTTTGTACAGTATTTAATCTTTGTATAGTTGTATAAATTCCTTTTTTTTTTTTTTTTTTACTATTTTTGGCTCTTGTTGGGCTCTTGGCGTCCCTCTCTTCTGCTGCCGCCGGTTGGTAGCCCCTTGGTCTACCTTCCCGTGGTGGTGGTAGTGTTAGCGCGTCTCCGACCTGCTGACTCCGGGTAGCCAAACAGCCAGTTCACTTCTGGCCATTTCTACAGAATCCTCTAATTTAAAAGTGAAACGAGGCGGAGATGAACTAACGTTCCAGGTGTTGCCCAACACAAATACATACATACATATAATAATAATAATATGATAAAAGAGTAAGACTGAAGATTAAAATACTATGCTGGCATCATTATGGTTGGCACTCCTTGAAAAGCTGACTCCCGGAGAGTGCCTGCCCCTGTGACTTTTGATCCCTCTCCCGATCCCCTATTTCTCCTTACTCGGGTGGACTGCCTTCTCCATCTGTCCACTTTAGCTTGTTCCTCACTTTCAGACCCCCCTTCCTCTTGTTCCCCAGGCCTTCTCTTCTCTTCCTCTTTTTTTTTTTTTTTTAACTTGGTCTTCGTCCAGGACGCTGAGGCGACCCTGGCGGAGACCAGCCAGAGAATAAAGGGCAGCCTGGCTACCTCCTAGCGGTGTGTGTGTGGGCAACATGAGGTCCCACCAGGGGCCCTGCGGCCAAATGCCAGGACACCCAACAGAACTTAACGCAATATGTCATATACAACAGACAACGCTTTTCTGGCATTTACAGTAGTTCTGTATTTCTTCACAGCGTACATATGGTGCAAATGTGAGAAATCACAGGTGGCGCCTGACCCTAACACTATGACCACTATGCACTATATACAGTTCTTCTCGAAGAGCTGTTGGCGTAAGGTCTTTGTCTGTGTTGAATATAATTATACTAGGCCCTCTTTTTTAGGGGCGCGCGGCCTCCAGGCCGAGAGTTTGTATTCTCGGATTGGCTATTATTTTTTGGGCATCTTCCTGCGTATGCGTTTCGATTATTATGCCTGTGTTGCGCATTTTCCGTATTGATTTAATTTTTTGTGGTCTTGAGATCCTCTGCTAGTTTTGTCATTACTCTGGTTTTGACTGCTTCGCTGGAGGTGTGCTCCTCTGTGGAAGTTGGTCTGAGGATGACCATATTCGGCCTTGGGAGTAGTGTCTTCCATCTGGGTGCTGGTTGGAGTGTCGTCTCTGGTGGTTCCTGGGTTCTGGTCAGCGCTTGAGTGTATGTGGAGGCGCGCTGTGGCATTTGGTTTGTCCCACATTCCATGTATCCTTGTAGTCGCGAGGTCTCTCTCTTTCACATTCGACATGAGTGGGTAGGAGTATCGTTTCCATTTTATGGAAGATCGTAACTATTTGGGCCCTAAGCCTGTGGATACTCTATTTGAGTGGTCCTTGAATAAGTTTTCGAGGGCCGTCTTTAGGAAGAGAGACTTCTGGTAGACAGTACCCTCTGGGAGGGCAGGGTCAAGTAGTGGGTCCTATTGCTTTTCGTCATTCTGGTCCTTCTGTGAGGTTGTGTTGTGTAATTGGTCTCTCGCTTCAGTCTGAGACCGCGTTACACATTGTTCTGATTTTGGTGCCGTTCTTTTGACGTCCTTCCGTTTGGTTGAGAGGGCCCCCGGGCGAGTGTCCTCCAGATCCTTTGATTGCTCTGCGATTATCTGGATGTAGTCGCATTGATTAGGTTGCTGTGTGCCCTTCATGTTGTCTGTTTCCCCATCCATGTCTACACAGTTCGGATTAACGGGGTCGTCCGGATTAGCGTGATTTTGTTGATAGTGTTTGCTAGGGCTTGGATTTTGCTGGCGGATGATGTCAGCCACAAGTTCGTGGGTATATTAATTGGCTTGCAGTAAGCTGTTGAAATTTGGTTTGTGCCCCCAGTTAGATTGTGGTGGGGAGAGAAAACAGCCCGGTACAGAAATACTCCTAGGAGAGCGGTGTCACTTTCTTTGTGGTTTTCAGGGACGGTGAAGTTTCTGGTAATACTAAAAAGTTATTTGGCGCATCGGGAAAAAGATCACATTTCACCATTGTAAGTCTATGGTAATGGAAGGGGGGGACCGTTTTGGTCATTGTTCCGTAAAATGAAGAGTACGAAGATCGCTGAAAATTTGGGACTAGGTCGCAGTCCGAGGTTATTAAGCTTGGGTCACCTCCCCAGTCAAGTTGCCCGATAGAAGCGTGGCGACCGCGTTATGTCGGTCGCCTCTCTATATTCCAAATGTCAGCCACATGGTGACCATGCGGTCTGACACAAAGAATACAAATAGTGACGCTTCTAACCAGCCAAATTCCCAACAAAGCACAGAAAGTTTCTCACTTGAGTTGAGCAATCACTGTATATACTTTTCATGAGAAAAACACTTTAAACTGAAATCCACGAGTGTGAAATGAACAACGTGTCTGGCAGCCATATTGACGATCGTAAAGGCGGCCATATTGGCTCTCCGCATACTCACTACAAACAGGCACAACGCTATCATATGTAAGAATTAAAAACTCACATAAATTCTTTAAATCCGCACAAAATTTCACATAAAATCACCTGATGATTTAGTATCGTTAGTTCTTAAAGTCCAAATCTTTGGCGAACAGTAAATCCATGTTTAATCAACACTAAAATCACTTATTAATCAGAGCACATAGAAACGCGACCGCACGGTCGAAATCTCAGAAGATGGGAGAAATCCCAGGTGCCGTCTGACACGAACATACCAAATCTCCGGGGTGTTATGTAGGTATAGGTATAGTTATGTTGAGGGTCTGACGGCTCCGGGGATTTCTCCCATCTCCGCGTATGTTCTATGTATCGAGTGACAGTACCCTGTCTATGCCAGAGGTTTAAAAATAATCAATGGGGTATGTGGTTTGTTGTGCCCATTGTTCATCTGGCCTGTTGGCCGCCGGCCCCCCAGTGGGACCCGGCGTTACCATACCTAGCGACGGGGCCGCCGGCCGGGTGTACCAAGAGACTAATTATACTCTGGCAGGTCCTGCCACTTACTTTTCTGGGATTTCGGTGACTAAGACCTAAAGTAAAGGTTGGAGTTATCGCTGTTGATTTAAGTAAAATTGCATTTAGAAAGCGCTGCGTGGGGTTTTATGCTGAAAGAACTATTTCTAGAGAGCCTAAAAGGTCAGGCAAAATTTGATGTGATTTAAATTTGGACGTGTGGGGCAGTCACTGTACAAGAGAAAGTAATGGGAGGGAGGGTGTAGATGGGGATGAAATAGGAAGAAGAGGGGGTCAGATAGGACGGTGGCCCCCATTTTCAGTGGGGCATGCCATGCCCCACAACATGGGGAGGCGAGGAGAGGAGAAGAGCAAATACTTCCCCCAAAAAAAACCGCACAAGGGAGTGCAGTTTTGCGTCGACAGTAGGCCATCCGAATCATCCTAGAGTCTTGTCTTTCTGTGGTATGCTGAGTTTTTTTTTTTTTTTTTTTACTTGTTTGACCTCCTGCATTCTTTCTAGTCGGGTTGCCTTTGGTATATTTCTATCATTGTTTTCCTTCTAGAAAATAGATCCTGGGCATATTGACTGAGTGCTTGTAGTCCTCTTGAGTGTCTAACAGTCTGGGTTCTTAATTGTCTGGGATATATCGGATTGCCGTTATTAGGCGTAGTCGTAGGTCCTCATACAAATCGCACTCAAACATTAAGTGTCTCCAGGACTCCGGGTTGCCACAGGGACAGTCCGCGTTATTGTTGATGCCCAGTCGGTGAAGTTTAGCTTTAAACGGGCCGTGTCCTGTAAGGAGGAAGGTGGTATTTCGACCAGGGTGAAACCACGCTGGCGCCTTAGGGTACAGCTTGGTGACAGTGGGGAGGAATCTTCTGGTCACTGCCCCTTTTTCTGTATTGCTCCATCTCCTCTGCCAAATCTGGATGAGGTGGTCGGTGATTCTTCTCTTCTCATAGTTGCGGTCATTAATGATGTCAGTGGTGAGGTCATACATTGTAGCCGATATGTTTCTGGCAAGATGGTAGAGCAGACCACAGCGGATAGCTTCGAGATCCAGGGGCAGAACTCCTACCAGGACTTGGAGGGCAGCCGTGCTAGTCGTTCTAGTTGCTCTCGACATATGGCTTTCGGAGCATGGGGTGGCTCTGCAAACCGCTATGAACTGCTTTTATGAGCGTTCAACTGCTTTGAACGCTCCGCAGTCGCCGAACATTATTGGGTTAAGCAGCACAATCTTGATTCCCAACGGGATATTGGAATCATCGACGATTCACGTGATTACCGCCAGCGCTCATGGCTTGAAGCACTACACATAGCCACCAATAACAGTACTATGAATCGGACGAGGGGAGTACACCTACACCATATTATAGAATGTACTGTATTGCAGTGCGATGAGCGCTGGCGATCATCACGTGGACGTAATTCAGCTTTACTGACACCAGACTCGTGATACATGATCATGCCCAGCTGACTTGTACTATCGTAACCATCAATATACAGGGTGTTTCAGTTAAACGTTTCAGAACTTCTAGGAGGGCTAGGGTACATCCTGACAACTCGAAATCATATAGCAATGTGGGGTCGGAAATGCTTTCCTGAAGCGGTGTTGTACACAGAAGCACCATAAAGAAAAGAGACCGTAAGTGAGAAATCGTTTTAATAATACATGAAAAGAAGCAAAAGATACATGGATTAAAGTAAGTGTTCGAAGTTTCTTCCACGGGCTACAATGCACGCCTCACATCTTCGACGCATGGACATCCGAACATTCTGGAATACTCCAGGCGAATTTCGAATTTCTTCGGCAGCTACTGCGATTCTTGCAACCAGCTCCTCAGCATTTTCAACAGGGGTGTCATAAACTAGCGATTTCATATGACCCCAGAAATAAAAATCAAGACATGATAGGTCGGGTGACCGAGCAGGCCAACTCACGGGACCACCACGTCCGATCCACTGTTGACCAAATGTGACATCCAGGTAGTTACGAACATCTCCGCTATAATGGGCAGGGGCTCCATCGTGTTGGAACCACATTGTCTGTTGCGTCGATGCAGAAATCTGTTCATCTCTCAAAAGTTGTGGCAATACTTGCTGCAGAAAGATCAAGTAGATAGGTCCGGTTAGACGATACGGTAACAGGTAAGGTCCGATGAGGTGATCTCCCATAATACCGGCCCATACATTGACCGAAAATCGAATCTGTGCTGCACGACGTCGTATTGCATGCGGGTTCTCGACCGAACAGATATGGTCGTTATGCGTGTTGAAAATTCCTTCCCTTGTGAAGGATGCCTCATCGGAAAACAATACTTCAGCAGGAAAAAGGGGATTTGTAGCACATTTTCCAAGGTACCACTGTGCGAAAGCAATACGAGGTTGAAGAAACTTCGAACACTTACTTTAATCCATGTACCTTTTGCTTCTTTTCATGTATTATTAAAACGATTTCTCACTTACGGTCTCTTTTCTTTATGAGACAAGCTTCTGTGTACAACACCGCTTCAGGAAAGCATTTCCGACCCCACATTGCTATATGATTTCGAGTTGTCAGGATGTACCCTACCCCTCTTAGAAGTTCTGAAACGTTTAACTGAAACACCCTGTATACTGAAGTACACCATTCACAGACTAGCTGATGAAGAGGCACTTCGGTTCGAAAGCTACTATGTATTTTAACGCTTTTATTATATAACTTTTTTTTTTTTTTTTTTTGCCCTCGCTTTTTCCCGTTATATATTCACATTTCATACATTCAGCTGATAAGCTGTTTTTTTTATTGTTTTGGCATGAAATTTTTGCGGCCGGAATTTTTGGCATGAAATTTTTGACGCCAACCCTCACCCGTTATCCGGGCTGGGGATATGCAGTGGTCATTCCCTGAGCATCCTCCGTATTTGGTGGTCACGGGCTCGAACCCCGGTCTAATCAAGAAGCGTGTGCTATCCACTACTGCTTCTGCCCACCTGGCTACAGAGGCGCCATATTTTAACTCTTTTATCTTATTGAATTTTAACGCTTTTATTTTATTTTATTTCTGTTTTATCTTATGTATATATCATTTTTATTTTAATAAATTAATTTTAACCAATTAGTCGGTCGTCGCACGGAACTTTGATGATAAAAATTTTATCTTCAGTCATTTCACTTTCTCTTTTCAGAAACTTGTACACCTCAGTCATATCTTCTCTATTGTGTTTAGTTACCAAACTCTGCAGCATACTCCCCACACTGGGTGGAAAAGACCCGAGTTTGAATTCTAACAAAGTCGCGATTCCTCGCGACTTTGTTGGAATGGGCTTTTTATGGGCTTTTTTCACAAAGTGGGTGAATTAGGTGAAGGTAGCAGCATTCTTTTTTTCTCCCAAAAATTAGGGTTTCGTCCAGCAAACATCAATCGATCAACAGAACACACGGAGTTTACATATATATATACGACGTATTATGGTCTAAAGTTACTGATGTGCCTAAAACCCTACAAGAACCAACCAACAACCTTCTGCAGCACACATAGTCGAACGTTCTTTTGGCGTTCTCACCAGTCACGTTGCCCGTCTTTGGACCCTTTAAAGAAGCTCGTTCTTTAGGTTCAGTCTCCGTACATGAACACAGCATTCCAAGTGCAGTATTACAATTGGATTTTTAAGTACAGTATTAGAGTGGGATTATAACATCCCTCTTTCTAAAAGAAAATGTACTATAAATCATCGATGCCTGCCTACATTGCTCGGAGAACTCCGTGTCAGAACATATCCTAACTTCGAAATCTCTTTCTTCCTCGACTGTTTTTAATTTTTTTATTCAATTCCACCAAGCTTATAAGTGATTTTGGTTTCTTTTCCTCAGGTGTAGTTCCTTTCATTTTGCTGCTCTAAAACAACTATCACTTTTCTGATCATCTTTGATGTCTATCGAGGTCGTCCCGAAGAATCCTGCTTGGCCCTGATCATTAACTTATCCGTCAACTATAAATTTTTAGATCACTCCCTGTGACCCTTCGTCGATATCATTTAAGAAAATCAAAAAGAACAGTGGCACCGATACCGATCTTTGAAAGCTCCACTTCTCATGCTGGCTCAATTTGAAGAGTAGTCATTAAATTATTATTCTCCAAAATTATTATATTAGGGCCACCCATAATTTCTTATATATACCCGTTTATGTAATATATCTGTAAATTGCGTGTGTTCTCTGGTCGATTTGCAAAACAGTTGCTGGACCAAAAAAACCACAGTTTCTGAGAAAAAATAACCTTGCTATCTACGCTTCAGACCGACTAACTCAACCACGGAGTGAAAAAACCCAATTAAAGTCTTCGCGTCATCGACAGGATTCGAACCCGGGTCTTTTCCACCTGGTGTGTGGAGGACGGTGACGATACTACTGTGTGCCTAATATCTTATACATACCGCTCAGACCGTCTTTGGATAGTTCGTGCACTTATTTCAACACTTGTTCCAGTTTTAGATCAGGAGCACTAGCATGGCGATTACGAAGGTATAGCCGTTTCAAATATGGATCTTGAGGAGGCATAGTCATTCTATTACTACTTGATCCAGGTCTTCTCTTCACATCACCGGTTTCTATCTTTAATTTCAGCACCCGGAATATTGTTTGACTGGTCTCAGCCTATTTTATCAGTGATAGCACGCGTAGAAAGCCCTTCCTGGGACAGAGAAACAGCTGCACTTTTTTTTTTTTTTTTTTTGTTTGGTGTCAACTGAACATATGGAGCCATGCTTACACCTCCGCAAAACAGGATACTAATGAGCGTTTATACCCTTCCAACGCCGTATTTATAGAAACGGTTGATGCAATGTATTGCAATTACTGTCTGATGAAACAATACCTTTGCTTTGCGACAAACAAAATCACTGTAATCAAACAATATCTTATACATTTCGCTGCAAATGTTACTCTTTTTAAAGTGATGCAGTTTTTTTGTCTGCCACTATATATATATATATATATATAGTTTTTCGATTACCCTGCGTGTATATATATATATATATATATACACACACAGGGTGTTTCAAAAGTGAAGGTTAATAATTTAAAGAAAGATGAATTGTACAGACTACAATATGAAAAAAGTCTAGTAAAAGGGTCCTTAAGTGAATCGTTTCGAGATATTGCACACTTCTAGTTGGGATCTGCCACTGACAAGGTGAACTGTACAGAGTTGGGGTCCACCACTGACTTGTTTGTTTAGGTCAGGTTATGCTCATTCTCTCCCTTTCCCCTCTCTCAATGCTCTGAGACGTAGCAGGCATACTAGTACTGGTCAAAGGATAGTCATCATGGAAAGAGGTTACAGCAACGAAGAGTATGCGGACGTGCACTTCATCTATGGTAAAGCCAACGGCAGTGCACTCGAGACTGCAAATTTGTACCAAGAAGCATTTCCCCACCGAAAGCAGCCCAACAGGCACACATTCATCAGGGTACATCAACGCCTTAGAGAACACAGGTGCTTCGCACATGGAGTACGAGCAGGTAGGCCGAGAAGCATAACACCTGATGTTGAGGAAAGGGTGTTAGAAAGAACATCCTGTAACATGTAACATCTGTAAAATCCTTTGGTGTTGACACCAAAAATTAAAAATGTATTATCTTATGTTTAATAAAACCACCCTTAGCAAAGGATTCACTGCTTTTTGCTAAACTAGTGCTCCCATAGTCAGTGGAGGATCTGAACAGAAAATGTGCATTATCTCGAAAACAGTTCATTTGCGGCCCGATGTTCACTGGGACTTTTTTTCGCTTATTTTGTTTGTACTTTTAACCTTTAAATTATTTACCATCATTTTTGAAACACCGTGTATATGCCCCTAAATTGGGTGGTCTGTGGTCGATTTGATGTTTGCTGGACGAAAAACACTAGTTTCCGGGAGAAAAAAACCATGCTATCCTCGCTTACGATCGACTAACTCTGCCGCATTGTGAACAAGATCCATAAAAATTTCTCCTGTCATTGACTGGACTCGACGGAGCAATATGGCCTTAGTTGCTAATGCTCCTAAAAACCAAATAACAACAAACTGGACTCGAACTCAGGCCTTTTCCACTCGGTATGGGAAGGACGGTGATTATTCCAACTGTGCTACCTACGACAATGTCCTCCGCACACCGGGTGGAAAAGACCTGAGTTCGAGTCCCGTCGATGACGCGAGGAATTTTTGTGAACCTTTTTCACAACGTGACTGAATTAGTCGGTCTCAGGCGAGTATAAATGGTTTTTTCTCCCGGAAACTCTGGTTTTTCGTCCAGCAACCAGAAAATCGACCACAGAACACTCAATTTACTGATAGTATATACGGAGCAATATGGACTTCGCTGATGCTCCTAAACCCTACTACTACTAAGAGAGTAATGAAGTAAGTAAACCAATAATGGATAAAGACGTATTTTCCTCTCAGATCTCCTCTGTGCACCGTTTCTTTGCGTAGTGAAGTAGTTATAAAGGAAAGCGACCCTGTGCAGGGTAGAAGTGTTATTACGCTCTGGGAACCGATCGAATTCAATATTTCGAATAAAGATTCGTCAGAAGAACAAAAACTTGCTGAATTTATGTGGCAAATATTTAAAAACATTTTTTAGTTTGTAATTCTAACGGCATAATGCTAATCATCTTCGAGGTTTCGGTATTACCTCCTACGACCGCTTTATTTGAATGAATGGATGCTGTTAAAAGTGGAGCCACGCACTTCCAAAAATAAGTGGAAGAAGCTTCAGGGCTGCTTTGCTTTCTCATAAAAATAGCAGTCATTGCAGCGGGACAGGTAACGATGATAATTGGCACATTGGCAGTTCTTACGATAGCTGTTCGTGTCGGAAGACTCCATAAATCAAAGCGTAATAAGGAAATGTGACAGTAGCAGATAAGAAAATGTGGGAAATATATTTTCGACCTGGAAACCTATGGGAACGAACACAGTTGCTTTTTTGTGTTTGATCTGTGGGCCGAATATTTTCTTTAAAACGAGTTATTTAGATTGTACAGAGTCCACATATTTTCTTTTACGCTTAGTTATACTTTTCCTAAGCTTTGGACGGAAGCGGTCTTTATGTGGGGTACTTTAATTTGTTCCTTAATTTTCAAAGTTCTTGAATGTGACAAGAATCCCATGTTTCATTGACAGTTGCATTTATTTCTTAGGCAGAATTGAGCGATCCCATTTTGTTGCAGTCATTTTGTTGGATACCGACTTTATGAGTTGTTTGTTGTTTCAATGGAAATTGCAATTGTGATTTTTATCAATTGGTTCGTAGTTGCCATTCTCGACACGTGCGTCTTTTAAATGAACGATTTATATCTTCCACAATGGCGTTTGAAAGAATGTTTTATTTCCCCCCCCCCCTCCCCGCCTTTTTTGCCCTACTTTTACATTAAAAATAAATCCCAATTCGCTCCCACTGAAGTCTTGTTCTCTCTGAAAAATTTTTAATAAACAGTTTTAGTTTCTGATTCTTTAATAAAATACTGTGTTTTTAAAATGATTTGGTTAAAATATTCTATGTTCACATGGAATAAATTTTCATCAAATATTTCAGTATTTAATTCAAAAGTTAGGTATTTCCATTTCATAAGAATTATATAAAATATTAAGTGCGGAAAAATTAAGTTTGTTTACTTCCTTTAAAAGTGACCAAAACGCCATTTTTTAGGGAGCTATGCACTAAAATTGAGGAGGGACAAAGTGAAATGTTACGCGAAAGTTAAATAACTTTTTTTTTCATAAAAAAAAAAAAAATGCATTTTGAATTGGACTGTTTCGTTAGGTAATAATGGTGCAGTTGTGAAAGTGTTGTTGCAAAATGTTGGGGAAGTGAGATTCAAAAAGTGAGAAAATGTAGATTTACGCAATTTTTGCATGGCTCCTGAAGAACTGGGGTAGAAAATCCAGGGTTTTCAAAGTATAAAAAACAAAACGGATTTCACTTCTTTCGTATTAGTAGGTGTATTTTTATTCTGCGTTTTGATAATAATTGTTTAAATTTAAAAGTACTGCATTATAAAAAGTATTTTCTATACATTATTTTCAAATGGAGGAGAGTAAGCTGATTAGCTTCCCCGGGCACAGAAGGGTGGGGTGGGTTTGAAATTTGAGTCCGTTTTCCCTACTGAAAAAGTGGGCCAGTCCTTTGAAGCTCTTGAGGCGAAAAACTTCGGGTGACGAGGGCCACTTCCATGAATTTCACTTCGTAGTTAACGGCCACATTTTACTAGTTTTTTATTATTTTTTTTAAGATTGTTTGTTTGTTGTAGGCGCAGCAGAAACGTAGGCTATATTGCGCAGTGTACATGGCTGTGAATTTCATGTATTCTGTGGTCGATTTGCCTGTTTGCTGGACTAAAAACCCGAGTTTCTGGGAGAGAAAACCATGCTACCCTCACCGAAGACCAACTGACTCAACCACGTTGTGAAAAGGCCCATAAAAATTTGTGGCATCATTGACGGGATTAGATCTTTTCCACCTGGTGTAGGGGAGGAGACATTTACCAACTCTGCTGCAGCTAGTTTTTTTTTTTTTTAAGACTGAAAGATTTGTTACAGTAATAATAAACAGTTCCTTTTCTCATCACTAGATGGAGTCACCAACACTTATTTCTATCTTAATTTCAAATGGTATTGACATGAAAGGGCAAAAACTTGATTTTTCCATTATGGTAATGTTCAGCATAATAAGCAATCAAATGTTAACAGTTTTTCGCTTTACTGTTATCGACAACAGGAATAATGATACTTTGCTGGAAATGGAATCGTTTTGAGGTTTTTTTTTGTGTTCTTATATTGTCTTCCCACCCTTGATTTTCAAATTTCATTACCTCATTTTTTTTTTTTTTTCTCATTTCATACAGTGTGTTCTTAAATTGATTTTTATTCCTCAAAGAGTCAAATATTGCCTATGTAACCTAATGGCTATTTGTTCGTCAAGCGAAGAAAGATTCAGTTTTCTGAGTTTTTTCGTGCGTCTGCTGTTACTCATATCTGTCAAAACACCAGTTATTGCACCTTTTAACAATCATTTTGAGGCATTCCCATTTCATGAATTTCTACATCTAGTTTTGTTAGAATAAATATCGCACACACGTTTAACGTTAAATTGAAAGAAATCGAAAAACGTGATTTTTGTTTATTTGTTATGAGTAATTGCCGTATTTCCCGCCATATATGGCGCAATTTTTTTTTTTCTTACAAAAATCGATCTCTAAAATTTAGCTTGACCATTACCTAATAATAAAATATATTATTAGGTATGGGTCACGTCTATCATAAACAAGCATGTTGTTATGTCTTGTCTTACCAATAATTTTAAGAGTTTTTATCAATATACCGTTAATTTTATGAAACTATTGCTAAAATGTTAAAAACGTCGAAATAAATTACCTGTAAATTTGACTTTTATGAAAAAAAACGTGCTGCTGGATATGTTAAGGCAGTGGTTTTCAACAGGGGTGCCGCAATAACATTCCAGAGGTGCCACGTAATTTGGGTTTAAGTTACTTAAACTTATTATTGTTTTTTAATTTATGTTTATTTCATTATAAAAGGTGTACGGTATCTTTTTAATTTTGTGGTGATCTATAATTATTGATGTTTAATTAGTACCTCTATATAAAGAATAAAATTATATACTGTATATATATATAATTTATATTATGATATTATGAAATGTAATTTTTATAATTATATTATTGTAATAAATATCATATAACACATGTATTTTTAATATTATATATATATATATATATATATATATATATATATATATATATATATATATATATATATATATATATATATATATACAGAGAGAGAATCGGTTCTAACAGGCAGAAAATTGAGTAGGGATGCCGCAAAATACTGTAAAATAAATTACTTAGAGGTGCCGTTATTAAAAAAAGGTTGAAAACCACTGTACAGTTAAGGTATCGTAATGAATATTTTTTTATGGTGTAGCTTTAATGCATGTTTTTATAGTGTAACCGTATTCACTGCGCATGCGCATGCGCACACACTTATTCAGCTTGAACCGCAAATTTTTGATTACCAGTACCCTATTACGATAGCATCAACAAAGAAAAGGCTTGCTTACACAATTGGCTGCAAACTACAAGTCATCAGTTACCCAAAGGAACACAGAAACAGAGCTGCAGAAAGACATTTTGGCTACTACCAACAGAGATGATGACCTTGGAATGATAGAAACAAGGGGATAAATTCAGTATGTCAATTAAAATGGGCGGGAATTGAGAAAGAACTGAAAGTAGTAAAGCAGAGGAACTGGGGCATATGTGTCAACAAAAACAATCATCGTGAGCCAAGTCTCTGGCTTAAAATCTCTCTACCTCATTGTGTCAAATTCATCTGTTGTCTCTACCGTTCTCCCAGCTCCACTAATCACTTTGAGCTCTTTGACTTCCTCTCTTTGCAACTTGACTTTCTCCAGTCCAACTTTCCTAACAGTGAGGTAATTTTCCT